>NC_132924.1:30364169-30989169 GCF_047675955.1 Chlorocebus sabaeus | reverse complement strand
TTTTCCTCCATGTCTCTGCTCCTTCATGCATTTTATCTCTCTACTGATTGGTGATAGTCTGAGTAATGTCATCGGATAGCTCTTAGTACTTAATGATGTCTTCACTGTATCTAATCTACTGTTTATGTTTACCAAAAGATTTCTTCCAAACTTTAAAGATGTTCAAACCTGCAAAAAGCTTGAAACAAGAGTACAATGAATATCTGTAGACTTTTCACCTAAATTCAGCAATTGATACAATTTTGTCACATTTGTTCTTTCTCTTTCTTTCTCTCATCTCCTCCCCAATATATATTATATGTATTTATATATACACGTATTTTTCTGATGATTCATTTGAAAGGAAAATACAGATATCCTGGCATTTCACTTGTAAATATTTCAGCATGCATCTCTTAAGGGCAAGAACATTTTCCTCCATGACCACAATACCCACAACATTTCTTTCTTTCTTTCTTCCTGCCTTCCTCCCTCCCTCCCTCCCTCCCTCCCTCCCTCCCTCCCTCCCTTCCTTCCTTCCTTCCTTCCTTCCTTCCTTCCTTCCTTCCTTCCTTCCTTCCTTCTTTCCTTCCTTCCTTCCTTCCTTCGTTCCTTCCTTCCTTTCCTTCCTTTCCTTCCTTTCCTTCCTTTCCTTTCTCTCTCTCTCTCTCTCTCTCTCTCTCTCTCTCTCTCTCTCTCTCATCTTCTCATCTTGCTGCTCTCACACCCAGACTGGAGTGCAGTGGTGTGATCTTGGCTCACTGTCACCTCCATCTCCCAGATTCAAGGGATCCTCCCATAGTCCTGTAGATGGAACCACAGGCTCATACCACCAAGCCTGGCTAATTTTTGTATTTTTAGTAGAGACAGGGTTTTTGCCATGTTGCCCAGGCTGATCTCAAACTCCTGGGCTTAAGTGATCTTCCTGCCTCAGCCTCCTAAAGTGTTGGGATTACAGGTATGAACCAGTGTACCTGGCCCAATAAATTTCATATTGATTCAATAATATTATCTGACATGTAGCCCATAATCACATCTCTCTCAAGTGTTCCCGAGATATTCTTTTAGGCTTTATTTTTTTTTTTTTTCAATCCAGGATCCATTCAAGGTTTGCCCATTGTCTTAGTTGACATGCCTGTCTAATATTTATTTATTTATTTATTTCAGACAAGGTTTCACTCTTGCCTAGGCTAGAGTGCAAGGGCATGATCGATCACAGCTCACTGCAGTCTTGGCTTCCCAGGCTCAAGTGGTCCTCCTACCTCAAGCCTCCCCAGCAGCTAGGACTACAGGCATGCACCACCACACTTGGCTAATTTTTGATTTTTTTTTTTTTTTTTTTGCAGAGATGGGGTATCACTATGTTGCCCAGACTGTTGTCCAACTTCTGGGCTCAAGCAGTCTGCCCACCTTGGCCTCCCAAAGTGTTGGGATTACAGGTGTTAGCCACTGCACTGAGCCTCTAGTCTATTTTAACCTCAGTTTTAGTTTTTCATGAAGAGAATGGGCTTGTTTTCCTAAGAACACCCATATTCTAGATTTGTTGTCTTGTTTCATTATTAGGTTTATATTAAGCTTTTTTTTTTTTGGGGGGGGAAGGACAATACAGAAGTGATGTTGTGTATTTCCTGTTACATCACATCAGGACCACATTAATGCCAGCTTGTTTTATTTTGATGATGCTAATTTGGATCACTCGGTTAAGGTGGTATATGTCACTCTCTCTATCATTGTAAAGATAACTTTCCTTTTGGCAATTAATAAGTAATCTGAAACTTTCAGACCATATGAATACCCTGTTCCTCAAAAACCTTCCATCCAGTTGTATTGGCATCTACTGATGACCCTTTCCCATATAAATGATTAAATTGGAGTGTATAAAATGATGATTTTCTCATTTTATAATTCCTTCTACATTCATTGACAGTATTCTATAGAGAAGAGCTTGCCCATCTTCTCTCTCTTTTCCTTGCACTCCCCACAGCTTCTTCCGTCTTGTCCTTTATTCCTTCCTCTTTCAGTAGCAGATTCATGAATTTTTTTTTCAATATTTAATGTATTATCTATCGCCATTGTTATATGCCCATTATTTCATTCAGTGACTACATTTACTCTTCAGAGCTGCCCATTCTTTTTTTTTTTCATAATGTCTAGCTCTTTTCTTATGATTTCCATTCCTGTTTTTAAAAAGTTTCTCTAATGTTTCTAATTTACAGCCTCTCTAAGATTGTTGCTCCATCTTGAGTCTTTGGGAGTCCTATTTGCTGTGTCTGTTGGCTTTCACTCATGGTACATCATTTCTCATGTACTTAAGAGTTTTTTATTTTGAGCATATTTTAGTAGGACTTATAAAACAAATAAAAAAACAAAAAACCTCTCTCTTCCGGGGAATCTTGTGTGAACTGGTTTGTAGAAGTGCTCTGTCAGATTATTTTACATTACTTTGGTTAGGTGTGCTGGGGTATCACTGACTTCGGAAAAATGTATGTTAATTTCTTGTATTCTAGATTCTTGTGCCATATGAATGGGGTCAATTTGAACTCCATTGACACTGGGTTCTGATATTTCGTCAAATATATAGCAAATGTCTTAGTCTATTTTCTGTAGCATATAACAGAATACCTGAAACTGAGTAGTTTATAAGGAAACAAAATTTGTGTCCTACAATTCTGGAGGTTGGAAAGTCTGAGGATGGGAGGTCACATCTAGTGAGGGCCTTCTTGCTGGTGGGGGCCCTCTGCAGAGTGCTGAGGTAGCTCAAGGAATCACACGATGGGGAGGCTGAGTGTGCCAATTCAGGTCTGTCTTCCTCTTCTTAGAAAGCCACCGATCCCACTCCCATAACAACTTGTTAATTTATGAACCCATTAATCCATTCATGAGAGCAAAGCACTCATGACCCAGTCATCTCCTGAATGCCTCACCTCTCAATACTGCCACATTGGGGATTTAATTTCAACATGAGTTTTAGAGGGGTCAGATATTCAAACCATAGCAGGAAGTGATCAGTATCTTTATTTTCATGAGATGCCTTTCTTTTAGAACCCATAACTAATTTAGCCAAGAATCTAGTAACAAACACAGAGGAGTAAGCATCTCCTCTTCTCAGTTTTTATTTTTTTTTGTTATTTATTTTTATTTTTTAGAGGTAGTGGCTTGCATGATCATAGCTTATTACAACCTTAAACTCCTGGGCTCTGGCAATCCTCCCACCTCAGCCTCCCGAGTAGCTGGGACTACAGGTGCGTGACACCACGCTCAACTAATTTTTTTATTTTTTGTAGAGAGGGTCTTGATGTGTTGCCCAGGGTGGCCTCAAGTGATCCTCCTGCCTCCGCCTCCACCTCCCAGAATGCTGGGAGTATAGGCATGAGCCACCACACCTGGCTTCTTCTCTGTTATTATGTGAGAGTGACTCTTTTCACTAAGCCAAGGATTCAGTTATTCAGAGATTGAGTCCTGGTCCCTTGGAGCCCAGAACACCAGCAGTGACCTGGCTCGTGCCTCTCCCTGGGCGGGGGGTGGGGGGGGGGGCATGAGAACAGCTGTGGTGAGAGGTGGAGGCCTCAGCAGAGGGCGAGCGAAGTTTGCCAGTTGGCCCCCATGGATTTATTAGTTGCATACTTTGACACATGTCTCTGGGTTATCTGAACAATCACACTTTGAAGAAGTGTTTTGAATCCCTTGATTTATCTTGTTGTCATTGTTGTTCAGAATAGTTTCACTCAAAGGGAAGAACATGTTTTTAAACTGACCTTTTAAACTTTGTAAAGCTTATGCCACAAAGAGACACATGAAAGGAACAATAAGCACATTCTCTACATAGAAGCATAATTGAAGTCTCTGGTGATGAGATCTATGGGAACCCGGCACAAAGCATCTGAGCTGGGCTCTTGTAGCTGATGGATGGCCCTCTGGGTGGAAGTCCTATGACCAGAGAGAGAGGCCAAGCTGTACCCTACCCAGTGGTAACATGATTCCCACCATCTCAGCGGGCTCATGGCCACCTGCCTACCTTCAGGAGCCAAGGGAACCACTTGGGAGATTTGGCCCTTGTCCTGTAGTCTGCAGGAAGCCATGGAAGTTTCTGAGCAGGGGAAGGATGTGGAAAATCGACGCAAGAGCAGAGTAGAGCATTTGAAACCAGCAGCCTGGGTTTGAATCCTGACTCTGGCACTTCTAAGTCATGTGACCTTGTGTAAGCCACCTGGCTTCTGTGAGAATCATCTGGCACTGAGCACCCATTTATGGAGCACTGGCTACATGCTGGACACCCGAGATCCAGAGGAGACCAAGATAATCCTGCAGTCGTTTCTTCTTCCTTGCTTGTAACTCTTGCCACATGTATTAGTTTACTATTGCTGCCATAACAAATTACCACAAACTAAGTGGCCTCAAACAACATGAATTTATTATCTCATAGTTCTGGAGGGCTGAAGTTCCACTGGGCTAGAGTCAAGGTGTTGGCAGGGCTGGTTGTTTCTTGAGGATCCAGAGGAGAATTTGTTTCCTTGCCCTTTTCAAACCTTCTAGTACGCACCTGGATTCCTTGACTTGTAGCTCCTTCCTGTCTGCAAAGCAGATCACTCCAATCTCTGTTTCCATGTTCACATCGCCTTCTCTTCTTCTGTGTCAAATCTCCATTTACCTCTTTATGATAAGGATCCTTGTAATTACGTTGGTCCCATTTGGGTAATGTAGGATAATTTCCTCATCTAAAGATCCTTTGCTTATTCTCATTTGCAGAATCCCTTTTGCCATGTAAAGTAACATTCACAAGGAAGTTCCAGGGATTAGGATGTGGATATAATTGAGGGCCGTTATTCAGCCTACTACATCACGTGACATTGCATTTAATGTCTGTTCATTTTACGTATCTGTGTCATGTGTTTCTTCTGGGCAGTGAGATAGGTAGGCCTGCCAGATAGCCTCACATATGCTGGGTGAGTGAGTGAATAAATGAATGAATGTGTTATTTGGAGTTGAGAAGAAGCTGATGTTCCACTTGGGCTTTAGAGGATTAGTGTAAGTTTGTTTGCCAGAGTATTCTAGATGGAATGAGCAGCTTATGAAAAGATATAGAGTCATGAGCTGAGACGTTCAGCATGGAGGAAATGCAGGTGGAATGTGATGGCCCAGAGTGAGATGAGGCTGGGCAGTAGGTGGCCGGGTTATGGAGAGCCTTGCAGGATACACTAATGGGCCTGGATTTTATTTTTATAAGGAAGCAGTAAATATAGTTATTGCCATTGTCTTTGGAGTTACTGCCTGGGTTTAAATTCCTGTGCTGCCACTTACTTGCTGTGTAACCCTAGGAAAATTACTAAATGTCTTTGAGACTGAGTGAAATAAGTGCTTCATAAAGCTTTTCTGAGAAGTAGATGACTTTTGAGGCTTGCAAAGCATTTAGCACAGTGTGTGGAACAGTCAAAGGAGCCTTTAGGAATGTGTTGGTATTCTTGCTGTTATTTTAATACATGTGATTATTGTTATTATTGATGGTGATGATGGGGACTCTTGGAAGAATTCCAGCCAGGCTTCAGTGTCATGGTCAGATTTGCTTTCTAGGAAGATGACTTTGGCAGCCATGTGAAAATGTTGGGGGCCAAGGGTGGGTGACACTAAGGGTCAGGAAACCAGTTAGGAGCCTACTAAAATAATCTAGGTGAGAGATGAAGAGGCAGAGAGCAGAGGTGGGAGTTCAAGAGAGATGTTATTGAATGCAGGATGTTGGAGAGATGTCTTTGCTGTTGCTGTTCCCTGCTTGAAATCATTCAAGGGGGATTTTAGAGGCTTAGTACCAATGCCTTGGTCCTTGATTTTCAGAAAGGGACACTGAAGCACAGCAAAGGGAGGATGCCTTGCCTTCATCTCCAGATGAAGCAGTGACAGATGGGATAGGCAGGGGAGAACTCAGGTCCTCAGCCCTTTGTTGCAGAGCAGGCGGAGGTAGGAGGAGTGTGACTGGAAGAGGCTCCTGATGAAAGTGCAGTTCTTCATGGGTGGGGGTGCTCTGACACCACCTCAGTGTTGATTGCCCCTTCCACACCCCTCTAACCACCCCTCTATGCCTTAACTCCTCTTTCCAGCTCATTCTTCCACCAGTCCCCACAAGAATGCCTGTAAAATCCTGGTGGTGTTGGGCAGAGGGGTTTTGTGGTTTTGAATTAAGGCAAATGACTTGCCTGAGTCCAGGAGGACACATGGAGGATGAGGACTGCCTGGGAGGAGGGGTGAGGGAGTTCTATGTTCTAGCACCAGTGAAAGAAACCCGGAGTCTGAAGAAGTGTGTACTCAGGGATTTGGTACTGTGTGTCCTCTGAGGTCTTCCATTCACGCCCCTTCATACATCTTCAGGAGGAAACCAATTCAATAGAGTACACCAGGGCAAGATTACGATTGTTACTTCAGTCATATCTTACCCTGCAAGGATGTTGGAGGAAAATATATTTCAATGCGACACTCAAAAGAGCTGTCATTTTTTAACATAGTAAATGGATTTTCAGAGAGTGAAGTAATATTGTTATTTTTAATACCTTCTATTTAGAAGTGATTTTACTTTAGTTCAGATCGATGCATGCTAGAGAACAGAAAAATCTAAAGGGAGCTTTAGAAAATGCTCCCTTAAAGGGTCCACCCTTTTAAGAAAGCTCTGTGTGTACATACCTGAATTTACAAATCAGAATCACAGGGCAATGTTTTAAGTAACAGGAAGATACAGGAGGGTTCCTTTAAACACCTTGGTGCATTTCAGAGGTTTCTTATAAATAGCTGCTGATGGCTTTACTAGAAAGCTAGGAGAAAGGAAACAAACAAACAAAAAAACATGGAGATGAGATGAACAGATTCTGGGCAATGATGACAAGAACTTGATTTGTTTGTGCATGTGTATGTTTCCCAAAAGTATTGCAGTGAAATTGGTGAGATAGCCTATCTGCAGTGCTTGGCAAATGCCAACCTACAGAGCTGACCATCCTGTATTGGCTGGTGTTTGAGTCTCTTTGTGAGAACACAGAATCGACAAGCATCATGGGGGCTATTTGGTCCCATCCCATGTGGAACCTATGGCTGAGAGAGGGGGAGTATTCAAGGCACACAGAGGTGAGGCCAAGACTAGAGAGACCTGTCTCCTGAATCCTGTCCCTCACTCTTAACAGTCTTCTCTGCTGTTTGCATTTCTCTGTCAGTCTCCTCTGGTACATTGATATTTTCTATTTTCCAGGAAAAATCAGTTGCTGACGTCTGACAAGGTGGATGATGAGCTGGGTGCCCTGCGGCTCGGTAGGTGCAGCGAGTGCTCCTGTGCTGTGCCCATCAGGGCCCAAGAGATCCTCATTGGCTCTGTCTGGGAGATGGGTGGTGGGGGGCCCCTTTCCTTCCGCCTGACCTCAGCAAGTGGGTCCAGTCAAGTGAGTAGAGCAGACTACTCTCTCTCTGATTGATGTCTTCTACTGCTTGCCCTTCTCTCCTGGGGACATCCTTTTAAGAAGACCAGTCAATCCTGGATCTACACTGTGGGGCCAGCGAAGCTCTTTCTGCATTTGGTATTTTTTTTAGGACCATTCAGTAATGGTCTTAGTAAGTTAACTAAGGTCTCCAGAAAACAGTTCTCATTCAAAGTATCAGTATAGCTCTGTCTGGGAAAGCCCATCCTTTTAAAAAGTTTATCAGTGTATTAGGGAGGCATAAGACACAAACAGTGTAGGCATTAAGTGTACAACCTTAAGTGCTCTGGTCTGCATCTTCACTTCTGTGTATATCTGTGTAACTGCTCTCTGAGATCAAGATAGAGCACGTTTCCTTCCCCTCTTTAGTTTTGAAGCAAACTTTTTTCTTTCTTTTTCTGTATCCTACTCTCCAAAGACTGATGTGTTTGCAGGGTTTTGCAGAAGCAGCTAGAGATTGAGGATGTTGAGACCGAGGATTGACCATGAGAGGATGAGGCTTGAGTGCTGCCAACATTTGCTCCTCTTCTGGAGCCAACAATTTACCTATTGTAACATTTGGGCAGACAAGAGCTGTTCACATGCTCTTCTTCTCCCTTTTGAACTCTCCCTTTTAAACTGAAGGAAGAAAGCAGTGCCCATATTTAGAACTCCCTTGTGTGAGACATGTAGTCTGACAGTTTGCTTTGATGAAGTTGAAAGAAAGGTGCAGGCCTCTGAGCTGTGGAGGCGGAGGTGGGGGTTTGTTTACTCTGCATAACTCATCCCAGAAGCAGCAGATCCTCAGAACTCCCCAGATGGGGTAGACTTCTGTGCAAGGCCGTGCAGAGTACAGCATGGAGTCAGGAGGTGCTGGCATCCAAACCCTTTTTGTGCACCACTGCACTTTAAGATTTTGCAGTGAAAGCTGCTTGTGTTTGGACACAAGCAAAGCAGTTCCTGGTCTTCAGAACCCAGAGAGCTTCTACTGGAAGGAAGGCTGTTAGCAGTTCTCAGAAGCAGCTGTTTGAAGTGTGTGTGTATATGTTTTCTGGAGGGAGGCCGACTCCTCTTTGCTAATGGCTCAGCTAATGACTTAGGAAAGGAGAAGAAGGTGAAGGATAGGAGACCATGGAACCCAGTCATCGAGGGAGTTCATGAAAGAGAAGAAAGGAAGGAGAAGTCTTGTGGGGGCCAGGGTGTTGGGGGTTGAGCAGTTCAGAAACAAAAATCAAATTTGGTTGGAGGAACAGAACTCCTTCTCCACCCCAGTTCATTTTACTTTGATTCAATTCAGTAAACTCTTGTCAGCAATTACCTGCCAGGGCATATGCAAGGCTCTGTAGAAGGCAGACCAAGGTGAATAAAAGGTGGCCTTGCCTTTTTGGAGGGTGGGGTAGGTAGGACAAAGGAAGAGAGGTATCTTCCCATAGCAACACATGAAGCAGATGCCCAGCAGTGCTTAACTGCTTTAATAAGCTAAGTTCTGTGATGGGTTTCTGTATTAGTCTGTTCTCATGCTGCTAATAAAGACATACTTGAAGCTGAGTAATTTATAAAGGAAAGAGGTTTAATTGACTCACAGTTCAGCAGGGCTGGGGAGGCCTCAGGAAACTTACAATCATGGCAGAAGGGGAAGCAAACATGTCCTTCACATGGTGGCAGGGAGGAGAAGTCCCCAGCAAAAGGGGGAAAATCCCCTTATAAACCATCAGATCTTATGAGAACTCACTATTATGAGAATAGCATGAGGGTAACCGCTCCCATGATTCAATTACCTCCCGTCAGGTCCCTCCCACGACACATGGGGATGATGGGAACTACAATTCAAGATGAGATTTGGGTGGGGACACAGCCAAACCATATCAGTTCTGGAAGCTTCCATACTGTGTAGGTATTTAGTCTGGACTCTGAAGAATGGGCAAGGTCTTGCCAAATAGAGATGTGGAAGGAGCCATATAGGCAAAAGCCTGGTGTATGTGCGAGAAAGATTGGCTAGAGGTAACGACCCTGTTGGGGAGGGTGTGGGGGTCAGTGTGAGATGAGGCTGAAGTGAAGGCTGGGCTGGGCAAGATGATTTTGAGTGCTGTGCTAAAGAGCTGTACAGAAAGTCATTGAGCAGAGATTCTGTGCTATTGAGATATCTAGGGCTGTGCATTTGGGGGCTATATCTGGACTTAGGTGTAGAATAGACTTTAGGGATATAAGCTTAGATGTTGGGATACTGGTGAGGGGCTCTTGGCATAGTCCAGAGAAGAGGTAATGGACCCCTGTTACCTGGGAAATCCAATGGGTATTTCAGTACCTGCCCGAATATCACCTCTTATGGGAAGTCTCCCTGAGCATTTATGGCAGAATTAATTGCCTCCCTCTCCGCTCTGAAAACCCTTGCACTCGTCCCTTTTTCAGCACTTACTGGGTTATGTTGTAATTTTTCAGGGGGCTCTGTCTCTCCCTTGGCAGGGAGCTGCTTGAATGAAGGGGTGGGGCCTTAGTCATCTCTGACCTGTGTCCCACATCATCCCTAGTACATCATGGCTGCTCAAGAATGCTCTTGCTGAGCAAATAGAAACATAAAGATATATTCATGTGACAGTGGAGAGAGAAAGGCAACAGGGGGGCAGAATATGAGGCATTCTGGAGGCAGAGTGATCTAGAGGCTGGACTGGCATGGTGGGTGAGAGAGGGTAGAGGTTTCAGCCTGGGGCTCTTGTAGAAGGGTAGAGAAGAGATGGGGTCTTTTATTGAAACTGGAACCAGGAAGGGTTCTGAGTTTCTGGTGTTGGGGCACTTCCAGAAGATATCTTGTGGTCAGTAGGAAATTCTACACAGGTTCCCAGAGAAAAGCTATGTGGACCATTCTCCCTATGAAATCTTCCTATGAACATCATTCCCCTTGGTGTCTTTGACTCCCTATTGAAATAAAACCCAATTACTTTATACATATATACATACATACATATATACATACATATATCCTACAAAAAGCACATAGAATGGTATGGGAAACAAAATCCTTTGCTTCTTTTCAGTCAGACATTTAAACCAGGACCTTAAAAATAGCATTCTCAAACCACTGACATTTACATTACAAATTGTCTGCCTGGCCAACATGTCATTCTGGAATGTTTTGTTTTTCCCTTGCATGGTGTTCCCACCACATCTGGGCCTGAGGCCTGCTGTATGGTCCTGAACCAACTCCCTGCATTCAGGACAATTTCTCCCTGTAGAAGCCAAAGGAGTTTGCCTTTTCCAAGGGGCTCACTCTGGCCTGTGCTCCATCGGGGTCTGCTTTTCCTGGGCCCCCAGCCTTCATTCCCAGATTTTCTTCATGGGACCCAGGCAGAGCATGTTTCAGCCCTGGCTCCCTCCCTGACAACCTCGGACTAAATAGAAACCTCTAAATTGTCTTAAATACTATCACTTTGTGCCTCCAGGAAACAATCTGGCTCAAGGCATTGCAAGAAATCCTTCAGGGACAGTCCTCCAGTAATCTGGAATCACTCAGGTTATCCTGCCCCTTTGTTTGGGGCCTCAGATGTCTAAGGTGGAATTAATCACACATCTCTTTTCCTCCAGAGAACATTCTCAGTGTTGGTCTTTGCAAAGCCTGCCTATCAGTCTTCTTCCCTTTCTTCCTTCCTACCCTTTTTTTTTTTTTGAAATGGAGTCTTGCTCTGTTGCCCAGGCTGGAGTGCAGTGGTGTAATCTTACCTTACTGCACCCTCTGCCCTCTGCTTCCCAGGTTCAAGTGATTCTCCTGCCTCAGCCTCCTGAGTAGCTGGGACTACAGGCCCATGCCACCATGCCTGGCTAATTTTTGTATTTTTTGTAGAGATGGAGTTTTGCCATGTTGGTCAGGCTGCTCTTGAACTCCTGACCTCAGGTGATCCATCCACCTCAGCCTCCAAAAGTGTTGGGATTACAGGCGAGAGCCACTGTGCCTGGCCCCCTTCCCCCTCTTTTACATTTCCCGCTTTCCTTCCCTTTCTCCCTCCTACCTTTCTTTCCTTATTTATCTTTAGCCCTACCCCTTTTACTCTTATTACTTTCCTTTCCCATATGCAACCATTCTCTTATGCTTAATCTATATCTTTTTCTTGTGTATGTTCTTGCAAAATCTATAATGTTTTATGTGCATCATTTTTACTTGACATAGATAGCATTGTGTTATATATCTCATTTGTTTTCTTACTTTCTCTACCCACGACCATGTTTTTAAGTCCCATTCTTGTTGCTGGGTAGACATCTGGTCTTTGTTTTAGGTTATTTATGTAAGGCCATGGTCATAGGGTAGCTTTTCAGAGACCCTAACTAAGAAGCTGTATTAGTCCATTTTCATGCTGCTGATAAAAACATATCTGAGACTGGGCAATTTACAAAGGAAAGAAGTTTAATAGAGAACTCACAGTTCCACGTTGCTGGGGAAGCCTCACAATCATGGTGGAAGGCAAGGAGGAGCAAGTCACATCTTGCGTGGATGGTGTCAGGCAAAGAGAGAGCCTGTGTAGGCAAGCTCTTGTTTTTAAAAGCCATCAGATGTCGTGAGACTTATTCACTATCAGGAGACCAGCACAGGAAAGACCCGCCTCCATGATTCGATTATCTCCCACAGTGTCCCTCCCACAACACGTGGGAATTATGGGAGCTACAAGATGAGATTTGGATGGGGATACAGAGCCAAGCCATATCATTCTGCCCCTGGCCCCTCCCAAATCTCATGTCTTCACATTTCAAAACCAGTCATGCCTTCCCAACAGTCCCCCAAAGTCTTAACTAATTTCAGCATTAACTTAAAACTCCACAGTTTAAAGTCTCATCTGAGACAAGGCAAGTCCCTTCCACCTATGAGCCAGTAAAATCAAAAGCAAGTTAGTTACTTCCTAGATACAGTGGGGGTACAGGCACTGGGTAAATGCAGCTGTTCCAAATGGGAGAAACTGGCCAAAACAAATGGGCCACAGGCCCTATGCAAGTCCAAAATCCAGCAGGGCAGTCAAATCTTAAAGCTCCAAAATAATCTCCTTTGACTCCATGTCTCACATCTAGGTCATGCTGATGCAAGAGGTGGGTTCCCATGGTCTTGGGCAGCTCTGCCACTGTGGCTTTGCAGTGTACAGCCTCCCTCCCAGTTGTTTTCATGGGCTAGTGTTGAGTGTCTGTGGCTTTTCCAGGCACATGGTGCAAGCTGTTGGTGAATCTGCCATTCTGGGGTCTGGAGGACAGTAGACCTCTTCTCACAGCTCCACTAGGTGGTGCCCTGTAGGGATTCTTTGTGGGGCCTCCACCCCCACATTTCCTTTCTGCACTGCCCTAGCAGAGGTTCTCCATGAGGGCCCCGCCCCTGTAGCAAACTTCTGCCTGGACATCCAGGTGTTTCCATACATCCTCTGAAATCTAGGCAGAGGTTCCCAAACCTCAATTCTTGACTTCTGTGCACCTGCAGGCTCAACACCACATGGTAGCTGCCAAAGGTTGGGCCTTGCACCCTTTGAAACTACAGCCTGAGCTGTACATTGGCCCCTTTTAGTTATCACTAGAGTGGCTGGGACATAGGGCACAAAGTCCTTAGGCTGTACAAAGCACAGGGACCCTAGGCCCAGCCCATGAAGCCATTTTTTCCTCCTAGGCCTCTGGATCTGTGATGGGAGGGCCTGCCATGAAGACCTCTGACATGCCCTGGAGACATTTTCCCCATTGTCTTGGGGATTAACATTTGGCTTCTGGCTACTTATGCAAATTTCTGCAGCCAGCTTGAATTTCTCCTCAGAAAATGGGATTTTCTTTTCTATTACATTTCTTTTCTATTGCCAGTTTTCCGAGCTTTTATGCTCTGCTTCCCTTATAAAACTGAATGCCTTTAACAGCACCCAAGTCACCTCTTGAATGCTTTGCTGCTTAAAAATTTCTTCCACCAGATACCCTAAATCATCTCTCTGAAGTTTAAAGTTCTGCAAATCTGTAGGGTAGAGGCAAAATGCTGCCAATATCTTTGCTAGAACATAACAACAGTCACCTTTGCTCCAATTCCCAACAAGTTCCTCATCTCCATCTGAGACCTTATTGTTCATACTACTATCAGCATTTTTGTCAAAGCCATTCAACATGTCTCTAGGAGGTTCCAAACTTTCCCACATTTTCCTGTCTTCTTCTGAGCCCTCCAACTGTTACTCAGTTTCAAAGTCACTTCCACATTTCTGGGTATCTTTTCAGCAGTGCCCCTCTTACTGGTACCAATTTACTGTATTAGTCTGTTCTCATGCTGCTGATAAAGATATTCCTGAGACTCGGCAATTTACAAAAGAAAGAAGTTTATTGGACTTACAGTTCCACGTGGCTGGAGAGGCCTTGCAATCATGGCAGAAGGCAGGGAGGAACAAGCCTCATCTTATGTGGATGGCGGCAGGCAAAGAGAGAGCTTGTGCAGGCAAACTCCCGTTTTTTAAAGCCATCAGATGTCATGAGACTTATTCACTGTCATGAGAACAGTGCAGGAAAGACCCACTCCCATGATTCAGTTATCTCCCACTGGGTCCCTCCCACAACACATGGCAATTATGGGAATTACAAGATGGTTGGGGACACAGAGCCAAACCGTATCAGAAGCATTCTCATCTAAATTCAGATTCATATTTAAATTCCAGACTTTTTTCCCCAGCCCAGCAGTAGAATCTATCAGCTTGTTCAGTGACCTGAATCTCTAGGAGTTCTCCTTGTGCTGTGGCTGGTTCACCCTGGGGAGAAGGGAGGCTGCAGCATAAGATATAAGCTGTGTGTCCTGGAAGTGGTGGCCTTTGATACCGCCCCTGCCCACACAGGCCTGCTCTGGCAGACACCTCTAGGGAGCTGGGTTCACAGAGCCAAGCCCTCAGCTACCCTCTGGAGTTCACTCTGCTCAGCCTTGCCAGCACCGTTGCCTTGGCATTGTTTCTTCCTGGGTCCTTTATCACTGTGTTCTGGTGAATGCAGTGGCAGCAGGTGTAATGACAAGGGGGCCTTAGCTAACTGGGAAGTCACAGCTGGTGCTACCAGAGACCCAGGTGGGACCCTCTCCAGGCCTCAGTTGCCCCACTATGAGATGACAATATCTGGAATATGGCTTAATATCCTCCCTGCTGGAGGTCCAGGGCAGTGGGATGGCAGAGTGAATAGGAGTCACTCTTTCTGCCACTCTCCATTTGATTGACTAGGGGCCAGTTACTTAACTCCTCTAAGCTTCAGTTTCCTCATCTGTAAGTGGGGGTAATAATTACTTTCTCATAAGGCTGTTGTGGAGGAAGGTGATCAAATTCAAGCAGTCAATAAATACAAGTTACAATAGTGATCATTTGCAATAGTTATTTTATCAGCAATGGTTCCATTTTCTTTCCTAGTCCTGTCCTCTTCACCTTTGTCCTCAGGGGAATGATCTTTCGAGTCATGCCCACCTTTTTTAAGAAATATGTCTGAGCTAGGCTTCCCTGGTCCTGGTTCCATGGCTTAGGCCCCGGGCACTTGTTTCACTATATGTCCATGCGTGGAACTTTCTAGTGGACCAGTAGCTAAGTCTCACTCGGCAACATCCTCGTGGTATGAACAGAACAGGGTTGTGACAAGGAGCATGGACTCTCTTGATCTGGTTGCTTCCCTTCCACTGAGGGTCTGGGAACCCCAAAACAGAGTTGAGGTGGATGAACTGGGGAGGAACTCTCCTTTCACTCAAACCTTCTGCAAACTTAGCAATGTCTGTGGTGTTCTGTGACTTCATGTTCTGTTCTCTGTGAGTCATAATAAGGGACTCACATGGCCATGGTTTTCTTTCAGAGGATGTGGAGGATGAGTTGATAAGGGAAGAGGTCATTCTGTCCCCAGTCCCATCAGTGCTTAAGCTGCAGATAGCATCAAAGCCAATCGACTTCTCAGTAGCAAAGGTAAGTGTAAGGAGACTCCCGGGTTAAATGCATCTTGATTTGAATGGATATGGATGGCGTGATTTTGGTGTTTCTGCCCCAATCCAGCTTATTGTAATCTCTTGGTCATTGTTGAAATGGAAATTTGGGTGTGGTGTAGAAGAAAATGTGTGATGGATAAGAAAACTGAGGGTCAGGAAAACTGCAGTCTAGTCCTGGCAGCTTCCGTTCCCTCTCCAAGATAAAAGGTGAGGGAGGAGTTCCCTCCAAACACTGTGGGAATAGAGCTGCTTTATCATGTCCCTGTGAGTACTGTTACGGTGTAATAGCAATGATCCAGTTGTCCCCATTAGAGCAGCACCGTTCCTGTACTGGTCTCCTAAGCCCTGGCCAGGTTGCAGTGAGGGAAGGACAGGGAGGTGTTAACAATTCTTCGGCACTGTCCAGGTGCACTTCCATGGCCACTTAAAGGGCCCCATGGTCACAGGGGACCTAGAGAGGGTTCCTGGCCACAGCAGCCTCCTCTGCAGGGGTGTCTGGAATTGCTCACCATCCTCGGCTACAGGGTGGCCTCACTACTTCCGTGGCCAGAGGCTCCTGCAGGATGGAATGTCATTCCCGCTGTCCTCTTCTGGCCTTTCACCAAGATCCAGGAGGGAAAAATAAAACTCCTAGCGACACAGCTGACCTCCTTTTCTTCCTGCTTACTACATATTTACTCAGCATACAAATCAAAGAGCAAAATATTTTTCTAGAGGTTTTGTCCTTTCGTTTCCTTCCCTTCTCCTCCCCTCTCCCCTTCTCTCTCATATCTCCCCCTTCTCCTTCCATTCTCTCTTTTGAAGCTACAGAGGGTCAGATACACTTAAGTGGCCCCAAACCTGGGAGTAGGTGCCCTGTCATTTGTCACCACATTCATGGGACGATGAGTCTTTGCAGAGGGCACTTACGCTTGGGGCAGGCCCCTTAGGCTCCTAAAGACTACCCAGCAGTAGCATTTCCAAAAGCAACTGGAAAAAGTGAGGCCTGCAGAGAGAACAGGAGGACCCAGGGCATGTGGCCTCTGTGGAAAGCGGAGTCCAGGTTCCCAGGCTTTGTTGACCACACTGTGCCTAGCGGGAGCTGTCATTCTGAGCCCCGACAGATAAATCCACACATCCTTTCTCCTGTGTGCCACCAGCCCACATTTGATGACATGTGGACAAATAATTCTGTCAAAGAGATTTTTCCTTATATTTAATGAAAAGGAAAAAAAGAGCTGATTCTGGTGGAAAATAAGGAAAAGTCTGACCCAGACAGGGGGTGCAGGGAAGTGGCTGTAGAATCCACCTGCTGGCCTTGGGACTCACTCAAGGCTTCAGAGACCCCCTCAGATGTAAAACCATGGCTGAGAGAGGGTGGGCCCATCATGAGGGGAGTGGGCGGGGACACGCTGCCTTTCTCATCTGAAGGCCTGTCCATGGGGAAGGGATTGACCATTTTGGGGCCTCTGGAGGGTGATGTGTGGGTTAATGGGAAATGAAAGTGAACTCATTATCAGCCAGAAGTCTGCAGAAGACAGCTGTGAAAAAGTTGAAGGGCTACCTTGAGAGGTGGTGGGAACTACTTCACTGGGGGGTTGGGGTGGTTCAAGCAGAGTTCATGGGGGACCACTCATGGGCGGCATCACAGAGGAGGTTCTTATGCATGGTAGAGAGTTGTACTGGACCAGGAGTTGGCAGGCATTTTCTGTAAAGGGCTCAATAGTGTATTTTTGGCTTTGCTGGCCCTGTGATCTCTGCTGCACCTACTCAACTTTGCCATCATGGTATGAACGCAGCCACAGATGGTATGGAAACAAATGGACTTTGCTGTGTGCCAGTAGAACATTATTTACAAACAGGTGGTGTGGGCAGATTTGGCCTGTGGGTCACAGTTTACTAACCCTGCACTAGAGCACCAGCTCTCAAACCCGGTGCACTGTGGAATCACCTGAGGGAATCTTAAAACTACTGATACTAGAGTCTCACCCTCAGCAACTGGGGTTTAATTAACTGGTGTGTTTTCTGAACATCAAGATTGTTTTTAGGAACTTCCTATCCTACATGGTTCTAATGTGAGGTCGAGTTTGAAAACCCCTAGTCTTGCCTGTGGAGGGTCAGAGGACCTCCAAGATCCCTTGCAAATCTAAAATTCTCTTTCTCAAGGCCCCTGTAAGGAGCTTACAAAGATTTTGGCCCATGTCAGCACAGGCCGGCTTGCTTCAAAGATGTTCCAGAGGAAAGACCCTCAGGATTGAGTTTCTCTTTCCTCAAATGTAAGAAGAATGAGCTTGAAAACTAAAAAGAAAAGAGGTGAACCATGCTAGAAAATGGACTTCCCTGCTAGAATTCAAGAACAACTTCTGCAGGAATATGCACACTGAACATTGTATTGTTGTTTGCTTTTAAAACAACCAGTAAAACTCTCTCTTCTTTTTATAGGAAATAAAGACCCTTCTGTTTGGTTCCAGCTTTTGCTGTTTCAATGAAGAATGGAAACTTCAGAGTTTTTCCTTTAGTAACACAGCCTCATTAAAATACGGCATTGTGCAGAACAAGGCAGGTTGCTCCTAGGTTGCCTTGGGACCTTTCTGCTGGGCCATCACGCATCGGGGCGGGTGTGCCTCCCAGTTTTGGTTAATCCTGTGAGCATTAGCTGGGCTGTTCTGGGCCAGCCAGCCCCACGTGTGCTGAGTTGTCACTTGGTGCAGGCACTTCAGATGGTGGCTGGTGGAGCGAGAGCTGGGGAACAAGACCCTCTGCTTTGGAGATGTTCAAATTGAACATGGATTTAAGGAGCACTTGTTGTGAGCGGTGCAGGTGCTGCGATCCTCAGCAGGAGAGAACAGTAGGAGGCCTTAAGTCTGCTTGGGGCTGCTGGATGGGGCCTTCTTAGGCTGATCGTTGAGAGATTCACAGGATTTTGCAGATAGAGCTGGAGAAAGGGCATTCCAGGCAGGTGGCAGTATGAATGAAGGGGAGGCGGTATGAAAGTCTGGGGGCTGCAGGAAAAGGCAGAGGGATCAAGTGTGCGGAGCAAGTGCTTAAGAGAAGGGTGTAATAGAAGCTGGGCCAGCAGAGGCCAGTGGTTGCAGGCCTAGAACATGGCTTATACCCAGTTCCCACATTAGACTCATGGGCAGAAAATAAGCTAAACCCAGGATCAAGTATCAGCAGATGAGCAGAGCAGCTTGGTCCGGTTCAGTTTCTTAAGCCCCAGGAACCTCCCCTGCCCCACACTGCCTGAGGTCGAGCCCCAGGACCACCAGCTTCTGTCCCTCCCTCTTGTGGCCAAACTCAGCTGGTCTTCATGAGCCTACCGTTCAGACAATCCTTAAATCCGGATGAGGTCTGTTTGTGTTGTTCAGTCTCACCAGCCTTTGCCAATGTGTCCCAGGAGTCAGATCCTAAGCCCCGTGATGCCTACATAGATGAGCTCCTCAAGGAGCCTCTGCACTACAGGGTGGGAAAGGACAAAGATACAGCTAATGTGGTGCCGAAGCAGGCCACAAGGGGAGCAGAAGAGAGCGCAGAGCTCACATAACCATAGACTGCTGAAGGGGCTCGTTGCCAGCCAAGATGGTCAGGAAAGACTTCTTGGAGGAGGAGGCCTTTAGGATGGGCCTTGAAGGCTGGGTAGACAATTAACACCCTCAACCTGTAGACACAGAAACATTTCCCTAGATGATGGAGCACCTATGGTGATGTCCCTGGCTTCACAGCTAACTGGTTATGAAGAGTCACTTTCCTCCCATGACACACTGCCAACTGGCCCCTTCCTCTAGGAGTGGATGCAGGGCCTTGTCACTCCCTCTCTGTGACCCAAGGTTAGTGTGTTGTAGAAGCAGTTGCCACATCAGAGGCCCTTCTGTTGCAGAAGGCAGGGCCCGTTTACTCTATCACTTGGGTTCTGGGGTGATTTTGGGTGAAACCAAAAACTCTGCCCCAGGCCAGTTCTCACTGGCAGCAATGGTCTCATTCTTTGCAGGGTGGTCCTTGCGGAGTCCTGGCAGCTGTCCAAGGCTGTGTCCTACAGAAACTCCTGTTTGAAGGAGATAGCAAAGCTGACTGTGCTCGGTAAGTCAGTGATCATTCTGGCAATATCTTATTTTCCCAAGTCTTCTCTAGAGTGTCCAGAAAAAACAAGCAAGGAAGCGTGTGTGTTCCCTGATATTTCCTGTCTTCTGCAGGTCAAGGAAGGAGAGGTTAATGGCAGCTAGCTGACAAGGCCTGCGCAGACCAGTGTTAAGGAGACTTATGCGCGTTTGTTTCTAAAAGCGAGGAGGGTTCTCAGTGGTGCTCCACCTGGGAAGGGGCTGCAGGAACGACATTGAAACCAATTTCCTCTCCTCAGACGGCAAAGCTGCCCAAATCCCTTCCACCCACCAGGTCGACCTGCTGACCTTTTGACTGAGTCCAGGCCTCCCCTCCCTCCCCACACTATCTCCCCTCTGCCAACATTCATAACCACACATTCCAGGCCGCCCCACAGACTCATTGCTTCCACTCCCTGCAGCCGTTCAGTTTTCATTTCACACATTAAGTGTTTGCACATGAGCAGCTCATTCTCATTCATTCAGCACACATTCCTGGAACATCTCTGTGCAGGCACAAATGATACAGGGGAGATTTAGATGAGCTCTGTCCTCTCCAGAAATGCTCCACGAGGTTGAGAGGCAGATAGAAAACCCCTATCTCATACCGTCGTTGGTGCCAAGATAAAAGGATTGGCAGAGCACTGGTGGAGCTGGAGGCGAGGCCTCCTTGAGGAGGCGGCCTGCCTCTCTTTCCCTCCCTGCAGGCCCGGTGACCATCTTGTACCGAGTCACCCTCGGAGCTACAGAACTTCTGGCAATTGGCCTTTTTTTTAAAAAAAAAAAATTTAGTTAAAATATAACATATACAAAGTAGTTATACTATGTGCGTTCTGCTCAATGAATTATCACAAAATCACACACCCCTGAACACACTGCCTAGATTAAGAGAAAATGTTTCTAGTACTCCAGAAGAATCCTCTGGTACCCAGCAGGCACCCCTATTCTCCTGAAGTTACATTAATCATTAAATGGATTTTAAAGCCATGCTTAATCTTGCCAGTTCCTGAACTTTATTGAAAGGTACTTGTTCTTTGAAATAAGCATTTGAGAATCTTTTTTTGAAAAGCCTGGGTGTTACCTGGACAACAAGGTCCATTGCCCATGCCTTCCTGGGAAAGACTCTGTTCACTGCGAGAGCCATCCAGCCAAGCTTGGTACTCCAGTGAAACACATTTCACCAGCATGGATGATTTTGCCTTAGATAGGGTTCAAGTGAAGGTGGCTCTTCATGCTTGGCATCTTATAATTTTTCCAATGGTTTTGCACAGTAATAATCAAGGCATTTCCTCTCCAACCGAAGATGCTAATCAGAAGCACAACAACGTAACACTTCCATGGCAAGATCTCACCTGTCCTTGTTCTTCTCTCTGCTTCCCCTCCCCTTTGCTCTCAGGTCTATCCTTCGTGGCTCTTGTCTGTACAGGATCATGCCCCACTGCCTGCTCTGGAAGTTCAGCCCCACAGAGGGCTGGGAGGTTTGAATGTCATGGGCAGAGACCCTGCCACCAGCTCTCCCTGGTGGACTCAACATAGTCCTGTATGCTCAGGAATGCTCCTGACTGGGTAGAACTTTGCTAAGTGAGAACCCCTGGCTGTCCTCAGAGGATACAGGGATACTGAACACATATGCACCCACCTACCTACCTCCCTTCCTTCCTTCCTTGCACTGAAAAAAATATGCAGAGTGTACTTACCAGGTCCTTAGCAGGGATACGGGGCTGAACAAGACACATACAGGTGCTCTCATGGCACCTACGGTTGAACAGGAGAGCCAGACAGGAACAGGTGGTTACAGGGGACGTGCTAAGGGTTCACCTGGACATGAAGTGGCTCAGGGCAGGCTCCCTGGTGGACTGACATTTTCATCTTACGGAGATATGAAGGATGGACAGAACCCCTGATTCCCCTTCATATGCATCCTTGCACACTCTTATTTCCCCTCAAATTTTTTTCCCCTTCATGGCAAATATTCTCAGACTGCTTCCTGGGCCCTCAGGCTCTGTGCTCAGGCTCTGTGCCTGCTGGCTTCTCTCATTGCACATGGGCCACGTCTTTGTGGAGGCCTCCTCGGACCTCCCCCATTAAGATAAACCCAGTCCCTGCCTCTAATAACTGCACTGCCATTTGGTGCACTTGCTCATCGATGTGGTTACCTGTCCACATCTGCTGCCACCTACTACTGCCCACTCCACTCCAGAACACAAGCCCCATGAGAACAGGGACCTTCCTGAGCTGGTTCACAGCCAGGCCCCTGGCATCCAACCCTGTGCCTGCTCCACAGAAGAGGCCCTCGGAATTTTTGTTGAGTGAACACATGGACAAATGAATGAGTTATCCAAACAGGGAGGGGAGGCGGATTGGTATTCCAGTAAAGAGAACAAGATGTGCAAAGCCTGTGGGCAGGGAGAGGAGTGGGGAAGTCACTGGGGATGGTTAGGGCAGCATTTGCAGGAGGAGGGTGGGACCTGGGGTAGTGGCAGGTCAGCGCCAGGCTGCCAGAGGGGGCTTGGGTGCCGCCAGCTGCTTGGATCAAGCCTTGGCCCTTGCAACAGATTGTCTCTCAACTCATTTCGGCCCAGTGCTCCTTCAGAGTTGCTTTTGAACTTCAACGTGGGCTTCTAGGGGAACTTGCAGATGGTTTCCCAACAGTCAGGACAAGGCATTTAATGTATGTTCCAGGAAGAGCCGACTGCTCAGGGCACAAGGCCAACTTGGATTTTTGTTGCCCTTCCCCCCCCCCCAGACTAAGGGGATATGAGAGCTTCTGTATCCCCCAGGCCACATCCATGGGGGCCGAGCTCTGCTTTCCATATCAGGGAGGGAAGCCAGGCCTTAGAAGGCAAAAGCCATCCAGGTTGGGATCCCAGGGGGACTCTGGGTAGAAAGAAAACTGCTTAGCTGGAGGAGTGAGGTTTTCTACCTGTCACTGCCGGCCAGGCAGGCACCTCCTAGCTGCAGGCCAAGGATGGTGCAGCCCAGTGAGTCCTGGGGCCAGTGGGGCTGGGCAGAGGAGGAGGGAAGAAGGAACTGCTGGCCTGTTGGGGATTGTCATGTGTGGCGGTGTGCCAGGTGCCAAGGAGCCGGACCCTATGGGGTGGTCTGCCTGGCTGGACCAGAAGAGGGCTGTGCCGTGCAGCTAGGAGAGCACAGCCTGCTGGCCAGGGCCACCTTCTCCAGCGAGCCTGGAAGGATTAATGGTGTAGGAGAGTGACCTTGCCTTTGTTTGGAGCCCTGAAACTCTGGGTGCTGCTTGTAGCCCACCCCTACCAGCTGCTGCCCCATCACAGAGGTGCTGTGCTGTGTAGGATGAGTGAAATGGTCTGACTTCCTGTTCCCACAGGCCTCCTGGCAGGCCTCAGGGGACATCCTTCAGACTCAACTGAGAGGGAGGAGTGGAGAACCTGGCTCAGTTATGGAGCTTGCTGAAAAAGCCTCAGGGGACTCAGGCAGAGGTGTCGCAGGGAGACAAGCTGGGGAGGCCCAGAGACCCTCTCCCCTGACCCCAGCAAGGACTCGCCTCCTCCTGGTGGTGGGCCCTGGGCAGCAGGCACCAGATGCCCTCCCCAGCCTTCCCACCTCAGTCTCCTCCCACTCTCCTGCCCTGGTCCTGCCTCGGGTCGCAGGTAGATAGGGATTGGGGAGGAAGAACCCTCCTGAGGACAGGTTAGGGCTTCTGTCAAGTGAAGACCAGGAAGACCAGGGAGTGAGGGCCGGCTGTCTGGAGCCTGGAGAAGAGAAGGGAGGCGGAGTCCATGTCACTGCTTTGCCAAGGCCCTGCAGGTCAGAGGCTGCAGAAGGTCGTCCTTGCCAAGTGGGTGGGTGTCTAGCCTGTAGATGTTGGTGCCCAGGCTGGGAGGGGGAATGCATGGCTCTGTGCCCCTCAGCCACCTTGGGAGAGGGGAAGTGTGCTGAAGAGAGTACCAGACTGGGTCAGGACCTGGACGATGGTTGTGTGGAAACGGGACATCACTTTCTCTGTTTGTGAAGTAGGAATAGTCCTCTCTGGCCTGCCTAAGTTGGACTCAATAAGAAAATGCAAAGTCCTTTTGTAAATCTTCAAGGGCTCTCTCTACAAGTGAGTAGGGCCGTCAAACTCAGCCTGCCATGGTACAGATGGGGAAACTGAGGCCCAGAGAGGGAAAGATGGTTGTTCAGGGTCACATCTGGCATCCTTGGCGGAACCAAGACTGGTACCTGGTGCCCCATGTCACACTGTGCTGCTGTGCCCTGCAGGAGGCATGGAGCAGTGGGGGCCCAGGAAGACAAGGAGGAAGGCTGAGGGCTCTGAGTTTTAGACTTCCATCGCTGGACACCCATCTAGACTCCTAGGGACCAAGGGGTGGATCTGTTCATGAACGGCTTCACGATGGAACCTCCCCTTTGGCTTTAAGTTAGAAAAGATGAACACAGAAGAGTACAGAGAGCAGCATAGCAAATACCTACAGAGCCCCTGCCCCACACGAGCAAGGGGGAAACACGGGTCACGTGGGCAGGAACCTCTCTCAGTCCTCAGCTCCTCGGTTTCATTGACTTACATAGTTTTCACACTGCTTGATTGCGTTATTGATGTTCCTCCAAAAGCCATGTGTGCGTGGTTGGGTGTGAGGCTTCAGCACTCCCTTTTGACCCTGAAATTCTAGGATTTCAGACATGATCCAGCTTAAAAAAAAAAAAAAAAAGGCAGGCCCCTCTGTTCTCTTCAGGAACACCACAGTGACCTGCCATCAGCTGCCGTCTGCTCTGGGGCCCTGGGGAGCTCAGGCCCTGAGGGCCAAGAGGCAGCCCCTGCACTTTCCTGCCTGTGTGTGGGGTCTGCCTTGGCCCTGGAGGCCCCCACCTCAGATGCTGCCTACCACCACTGATGGGGAAATGGTTCTGTGAAAGCAGATGGAGGATGGGATCACACTCTCCAGGGAAGTCACGCTGAAATAAAGGCATCTTGGCAGCAGTGGTGTTTTTTCTGCAGGACTGTCTGGCTTCATTAAGACTCATTCCATCAGGCCAGCAGCCGGCCTCTCCTCATTCGGGAAGGACAGAGCTGGGCGGCAGGACTCGGTGTTTTTCCACTTGAGAAGATGCTGTGCCGGCTCAGCTCACAGAAAGAGATGAAGAGCTCTTGATGCCCCTGAAGGCCTGGAGAGAGCCGCAGGCCAGAAGCAGCCCTCAGAGGCGGGTGCAGATCTGAGAGTCGGCGAATCCAGCAAGTCCTCCTCTCACTTCCACTTCGCCTCTGAAATTGGGGAATTGGAGGCCCAGAGAAGGAGGGGAGCTTGCCCAAGGCCTCTGTGGACATTGGTAGCAGAGCCCATGGTCCTGCAGCCCCAGGCCAGCCTTTCTACCCTCTGTTGTAGCTTTTGACCCTGAGAGGGAGCAGACAGGGAGCTCCCCCAAATTGACTATAGACTCTGTACATGGCTCCATGGGCACGTCACATGGACAGGTGAGGCTATTTTGAGAAGGTTAGGGTAGAAACATCTCTTTCATCTGAAACACTTGGGTAATTTAGGTAAAAGCAGGATGTATTATTCCCTCAAGGCCATTTATTTCCCCTATCTCTAGATAAATGTCTTTTTCCTGCACTTCACCTGTAAGGAATTTGACTCTTAAAGAAACTTCTCTTGGTTTAAGAGGCTGGCCAGGTGCCAGCCTCCTGGAAGGAGTCTGACTGATCAGGAAATGCAGACCTGCTTGTCACCCGTGTTCTGCCAGGGAAGGCATGCGCTGAGCTATCTGGTAAAGGCCTGGGCGATTCAGACGCAGCACCTCCTTCCCCTGTTGTCATCTGTGGGTGCAGGTTCTTACACAGGCACATAAAGCCCTGGCTAATCTGAGGTGGGTTAAAACCACGGTCTCCAGCCTTTTTGGCACCAGGGACTAGTTTTGTGGAAGACAACTTTTCCACGGACTGGAGATGGGGTGAGATGGTTTCGGTATGATTCAAGTGCATTACATTTATCATTAGATTATCATAAGGAGCGTGCAACCTAGATCTCTTGCATGCACAATTCACAATAGGGTTCCTGCTCCCATAGAGTCTGATGCCACTGCTGACCTGACAGCAGGTGGAGCGCAGCTTCACTGGCTCGCCCACTGCTCACCTCCTGCTGTGCGGTCTGGTTCCTAACAGGCCACAGACCAGTGCCAGTCTGTGGCCTGGGGGTTGGGAACTCCTGGGTTAAAGACAGAATGGCAGTGTTGGAATGATGCTTTGGGGGCATCTGACCCAGTGCCTGCCTGCATTTGTAGGTGGGCAAGCAAACAAAGGCCAGGGAGGGCAATGGTTTCCCCAGAACCTGTGACCCAGGAATCCAGCCCAAGCCTCTTACCTGTCTGACCACTGTACTTTTTCCAACTCCACTGAGTTTTCTAGAAAACTGTGTCTCAAAAGAGAAAGATGGAGAAGGCCCCGGGAAGAGAGAGACTGGCAGAGTTACTAACTGGAAGCCAGTGAAAAGAATGAGAACTTGTGCTTGGAGACATGGTGGTTCAAAGGGGCTGTAAGCAGAGCCTGTAGGATCAGGGGACAGGCCCCACCCCAGAGCGAGATCTCTTGATTGTGTTACATGGTGCTGAAAAGACAGGGTCAAAGGCAAAGGAGGCTAGTTCCTAAAACCAGGTGCCCAGGACAGTTGGTTCTACTTGCCCAAGCTCTCCTTCCTTCCTCAGTGTTTATTTTTTTCCAGTTTTTACTTACTATCTGATCTGGGTAAATCACTGTGTCTCCATGCCTCAATTTTCCCATTTTAAAAAGAGAATATAATAGTACTTCCCTCATAGGGTTGCTTTAACAATTTGATGAAATAACATGGAAAGAGCTTATAATGTGCCTGGCACATGATAAATATATATGTTGGCTTTTCAAGCATTTTTAATTTTTTTTTTTTTTAAGAGACGGTGTCACTCTGTCACCTAGGCTGGAATTCAGTGGCGTGATCATGGCTCACTGCAGCCTCCAACAACTAGGCTCAAGCGATCCTCCTGCCTCAGCTTCCTGAGTAGCTGAGACTGCACGTGCCACCACACCTGGCTGATTTTTTAATTTTTCCAGACAGAGTCTCGCTATGTTGCCCAGGCTGTTTTCAAACTACTGGCCTCAAGCGATCCTCCCACCCGGGGCTTCCCAAAGTGCTGGGATTACAGACATGAACCACTGCACCTGGCCAATGTTGGCTTTTAAAGTCTTATTTATTGCTACACTGAGAAGCTTCCAACTGAGAATTACCTGCTTCAGTAAGTTAGTGTAGAAGTGTTTGCCGGGGGTCTCCTTACTTCCAGATAGGGAGCTTTTCCAGCATAGGTACACTCCAGGCATGATTTTGTATAACATCTATCCATGTCGGGGAACACAGGTCACACCTGTGTTGTAGGAAGACACGCCCCCACCCCCACCCCATGTGTATGTGCAATGGCGACTGGACAGGGGGCGAGATGGAACAAAAATGCTGGTGGGGCACTGGCGGTAACAGCTGAGTTAAGGGGCAGAACACCCTGGCCTGGGCCACACAGCAGCGGGAGGGTGGGCACGAGGTATTCAGGATGTGCAGTTGACAGTACATGGCCATCATTTGTATGAGAGCAGGGCATGAAGCAGGAGCTGTGGGGGTAATGGAGTCACGTTTGTGGGTTCTGAGTCCAGTCCTTTCTTCTTTTTCTGATAAGCACTGCTTTCCAGGGTCCCCTTAGTCCTTGGTGTGGGCCCTCCTGAAACCTAGAGCAATGTTTTCTCATGGTTGTTTTCATAGTGAGCCATGACCTGGGCCAGTGCTCCCAGCAGCTGGGGCATCCGGTTCGGTGAATGCTTGGTAACTATTTCCTCCAAGGAACATGATGGGCTTCCTGAGGCCAAAGAAGTGTCAGGCAGTCGCTGTTTTATTTTCTTAAGTGCTTGAGTACTTGTTGCTTGTCTCATTGGATTTGAAGGATTTCCAGTGTCAGAGGCTTGGTGTCACTTTCATATTAGATGTTGGAAATCCACTTTCTCCTTGTCATGGCCCACGTGGGGACTTGATGTTTTCATAAAAGACAATAGTAATAGGCACCATTGATTCAATAGTCACCACATGCCAGCCACTGGTCCATGGACCTTACAAACATCTCGTGTAAAGCCATGAGGGAGGTGCAGTGGTCATTGCCAGTTTATGGATGAGGAAACTGAGGGGCCACTGTGGTCTGTCACCTTTTAAAGTAATTGGACCACAGCAGCCTGGGTGTAGGTCACTGGCTATATATCCCAGGCACCGGGCAGTGACCATATGCTGCCCACTGTGGTGGGCTGGGTCCTAGTCTCCTGGTTTCTTTTCTCCTGCCCTGGAAAAGAGGGACAAACTTCAACTAGCCGGGCGAGGTGGCGGGCGCCTGTAGTCCCAGCTACTGGGGAGGCTGAGGCAGGAGAATGGCGTGAACCCGGGAGGCGGAGCTTGCAGTGAGCCGAGATCCGGCCACTGCACTCCAGCCTGGGCGACAGAGCGAGACTCCGTCTCAAAAAAAAAGAAAAAAAAAGGGACAAACTTCAATATTCTTCCTCCGCAACAGTTCCGCATGGAACTCAGGAATTATTTGGTGACTGAAGGCGGGAACCCCCTCTCTGTATTCCTTTGAGCCTTAGCAGGGTCTTCATCAAGTCCTTTTGTTAGGGAGAGACCAGCCAGAGAAGCCTAGAAGTATAGCTCAAAGGAGTCCTGGGAATGTGAAATGGAAAGAAATATGTATATTCGGCTGTTTCCCTTCCCTCTCATTCAGTTCAGGCACCAGGGACCTCTTAGTTACCTTTTCTGTTATAGAGAGGTGTCTGCCATGTTTGATACAGCTGACTGCCTGTCCATTTGCTCCTAAGACTGTGTCGTGGCACCCTCTCCTCATTCCGCCCCTCTGACCCTTCCTCCTCTACCTCCACTGATTCCTTAGAGTTAGTTCCACAGGGTTCCACCCTTGGCCACTGTCTCTGCTTTTCTTCATTCTGTCTCTGGGAAATCTGTGCCCAGTCCCAGCCGCTCTCTTGGGCTTTCTACATGTCTGACAGCCTTACCTAAAGATCTGAGTGCATCTCAAACTCAGTAAGTCTGAAGTGCGACTCATTATCTTCTATCTCCAACTAACTCTTCCCAGCCACATCGTCCTTATTTCCCTTGATGGCACCACCATGTACCCACTCAAAACACAGAGCTCATCCTTGAATCTGTCCCGTCACTCTGTGTCTAAATGTCCAACAAGTGAGGCTGCTGTCCCCTTGGCCCTGGGAGTGAAGAGCACCGCCTGTACATGCTGTTGACTCCAGGCGCTTGGAGGTGGGCATGGCCAGGGCAGAGTCCTGAGATGGCAGTCATTCCCAAGCACTGCTGGCTGGGCCTCCCAGTCCCTGTCAGAACTCATAGCCCTTTCTCTCACACACTTCTGGGCCCCACCAAGCCTGCAGAGCCCCCTTTGCTCCTATAGGCCCTTTCCTCTGCCTCCTCCTTCTCCAGCCCCACCCGGGGCCTCCCACTTGAAGGCACCTCCTTTGGCCCTCAGCTGTGGAGACCCCTCTTTCCTGGGCTTTGCCTTGGGGCTCCTGGGCTGCAGGTGGCCCCTCTGCAGGCAAGGGAAAGGACAGGCCATCTGCAGAGGGGGCTACCTGACCACACTAAGCAGAGCTGCACCATCTCAGCCTTGTGTCCACATGGGCATAAATGCCTTCCTTTTCTTGTCCACAGGGGACTGCAGCCTTCAGATGCCCACAGGACCCACTGCCTCGCCCTGGCCCTCGCAGATATTGTGTGGCGGGCAGGGGGCCGAGAGAGAGCCGTTGTCGCACTGTAAGTGGTTCCGAGGTCTGTGTTGCCATGGCTCATCATCTGCTGGCAGCTGCCGGCAAGCTGGCTGTGTGTGCTCCTGTCCTTGGGTTGTTCTGGTACCCACCCTGTGCCACATGCTGGGAGGAGCCCTGCAAGCCAGCCTGATGTGCTGGGCAGCCCCAGACTCAGGGAGATCCCCGTCCTTCCATGCGGCCCTGTGATGTCCTCTCTGGGCTCCAGTTCTCATGTGGAAGGCGTGGTCTGTCTGCCCTGGTTTCCTCCTGAGGAGCTCTGGGGTGACCCCTCAGAGGAAGCCTCTGACCCCTGCAGCCAGCTCCTCTCTATCGTTCTCTGATCTGGAGGCCTCGGGAAACAGCCCTTCAGGTTGATCCAGTCCTGACCCCACTGTACTGCTCTTCCCAGTCCCCAAGGTACACTGCCATTTGCTCTGTCACTTGGGTCCCCATCCTATAAAGACTCAGGGAGGTGAGGTGGAACCCGGGCCCTGGACCCAGTTATCCTGACCCGCATCATCTCTTCACCGCTGGCCCCATTCTACTGCATATAACCCGCATGCAAGGTTTGCTGGCTCTTCAGCCTGACCCGTCAGAGTGGAAGCATCACTGTCCCAGCTGTGAGGCTAAGCGGTAGTAAAGGTGATCACTTTTGGGGCCAAGGGCCATACTCTGGGGGCACATTGGTCACTGTAGCATATCGCTTCAGAGAAAGGACTCTTAGATCAGACTCCCAGTGCTGTTGCTGATTGGCTGTGTGACGTTGGGCAATTGATATAACCGCTCTGTTTACTCATCTGGAAAATGGGGATGATTATAACGATTACTTACTTGGATGGCTGTGAGACCTAAATGAGTCAGTATAAAGAAATGATATATAATAAATAGGATTATCAGTTTAAATCATTTAATCAATATGAATAGCTGATAAATAATAATAATTGTGAAGTGTTTAGGACAGTGTCTGGCACATACTAAGCACCATGTGTTAGATATCGTTATTTATTTTTGTTATCATTACTGTCACTTGTCTTTGGCACTCACCTTCCAGTTAACTTACTAACCCCGGCCCTTAGGATCTGCAGGGCAGCCCTGAGAACAGATGGGGCAGGAATTCAGTTTCTCCCTGTTTTACAGATTAGAAAACAGAAGCCCAGAGAGGGAGGGTGGCTGGTCCAAGGCCATCTTGGACTGCACACCCAGGGGGTGCCTCAGAGAGGACGGAGGTGGTGTTCCTCCGTCAGTGAAAACGAAGGGCCAGGCAGCATTCCGCAGTCTGGAAACACATTTGTCAGTCGTGGGTGACAGTCGGGCTTCTACTGCCAGGACTTGGGTTTGGGTTTGGTTATTCCAAGCTCTCCCTTTGCGGTCTTTTTTCCATTGCTTTTTTTTTTTTTTTTTTTTCCTTTTCTTTTAAATCCTGCTATTGGAGTTCTCTGGGCCTAGCCTAGTGGGTGAGTTCAAAGTGGGGAAAAACGAGAAACTCTTGGCTCCATTTTCTCTCTGGAGCCACCTTCTTATTTGTCTTTATTTAATGGCACACGTGGTTTCGCCCCGGCTGGAGGGCACGCCTTCTCTCCACTCGGAGGACTCATGCACCTTCCTTTCCTTTTTAGGGCTTCAAGAACACAGCAGTTCAGTCCAACAGGGAAATACAAAGCAGATGGAGTCTTAGAAACAGTATGGCTTTCTGGAAAATTATCACGCAACCTTTGGCTTTGTTTGGGGACTGTCTCCTTTCATATAAGTAAATCCTTCCTCAGCTGGGGACAGGCTGGCCTTCCCGCAGCCCAGGTCCCAGGAATCCTCGTCCTGGGATTAGGGTGGGGACAGACGTGGGGTGGCTTTGGGGATGGGCTCCTGCTAGAGCTGGCTTTATGGCCAAAAGGCTGACTGGCTCCCTGTCCCCTTGAGGGTGTGCAGGTCTGTATGGTGAAGTCTATACGGAATGCCTTTTGGTTAAGCCCTGGGCTTCCCTGTGTCCCTCTTCCTCTTTCTTTAGCATCTGCTCCAGGATTGTTGTGGGAGGGGGTGGGGCAGGGGTGGTAAGGAGAGGGAGGGAAAGTTAGAACGTGGGGAGGAACTTTAATAGCTTGGAACACCAGCCATAAAGCCGGATCTAAGTCATACACAATCAGGGACATAATGGGAGACGTACATTTTTGTATTTTGTAAAATATAAAAACAGTGAAGTTTTTCAGCTACCTCTTGCCAACCTCTTCACTGAGAATTTTTGTGTTAACAAGTTAGTTTCATTTGACCTCGGTTTGGGCACGTGTTGCCCTGTGACCCTAACTGAGGGTCTCGCATTGTTGAATATTTTCTCTTGAAGTGTTTTTTCCTGGCCTGCCTGAAAAAGCGAAGGAGACTCTTAAGGGCTGCTTCCCGCTGAACTCAGGACGGCCGGTTCGCTTCCACCTGGCCTGGCTATTGTGATTTGGATATCGACCTCCCCGCCAGCCTCCTCTCTGGTGTCAGTGACTCACCCATGGGGTGCAGCCCCCTGTTGGGGCCACACAGGAAGCTGGAATTCTGGAGTCTCAGTCCAGGGCTGCCACAGGGCTGCCTGAATCCCAGCGACTCCAGCAGTGCCAGGCAGCCTTTCAGTCACACAGACGTATGGCCGTGCCTCTCACCCCGACTTGGGGACGCTGCTGTCTGATGCAGGGACATTCCCAAGTGGGGCTTTGTAGCTACGGAAGCCAGGGAACAGAAGCTAATCCAGGATGGGGCACTGCTCGGGGCTTGGGCCACTCATCCTGCGTGTTTGTGTCTTCTCAGCTCACGCTCCACAGTTTGGCCTGCTATGAGGACCTGGTGACTTTTCTTCAACAAAGCATTCGTCAGGTATGGAGCGTGCCTTACTCCTGTGGGATGTGCAGCACTGAGCCTTCTGATTTCACTGTGGGAACAGTGCTGTGAACTGGAGTTCTTCTCCCTGTCATCCCACCCCGGGATGGCGAGGAAGCTGGGAAGGAGTGATGCTGGCCCCTGGTTGGGGGCTGAGGAGAATGGACTTGGGGTGAGGGATCCAGCTCCTGCCATTGCATCCTCAAGGGCTGGTCCTGGAGGCAGGGCACAGGGAGCAGCCACAGCCAGGGCTACTGACAGCAGAGCTGGATGGGTGAGGTCAGGACACAGGAAGCAGCTGTTAGATGGAGGTCAGCACAGCTTTCTCTCTGTCCGAGTGGAAGCAGCCACCGCTGGAATACAGGAGCTCTTTGTCAGTGGAGTGGGTCCTGGGACCAGCTGGTGAGGTGACCAGAAAGCGGCTTCCTGGGTGGGTTGGAGGGCTTAGCAGTGTGATACACACCTTGATTAGTGTCCCTGGGGTGGCAGGGCTGCTCTAGGTGAGGGATCTGGAGCACCCGCCTCTTGCCAGAGAAGAGCTGTACATTCACTCCTGGCCATGAGCTGGGTGGGATGTGGCCAGGGCCAGACAGCAGCAGATCTCAGGACTCCGGGAAGTCACGGCGGAGCTGTGGCATCACAGGCTCTGTGGGGAGGGGCCGCACACTCCAGGGGTAAAGAATGCGGTCTCTGGAGCTGGTTGGCCTGGCTTTGAACCTAGATTCACCCTTCAGTAGCTACCTGACCTCAGGCAGCTTACTGAATCCTCCTGTACCTCACTTTCCTCATTTGTAAAATGTGGGTCAGAAGAACAGTGCCTGCCTCAGAGCATCATGCAGAGAGCCTAGGGCAGCTGGGCTGTGCTTGTTCTCAATAGTTGTTAGCTTCTGTTGTTGACATTAGGATTGCCATTGTAATGATGCTCTAAGGGGAGCCTTGAGATGGGTTCCTGGTAGACATGTATAAATGAGAGGGAAGCATTTCAGGAGGTGGTTGTGGCCTGAGCTAAGGCCAGCAGACCTGCGACCTCTGAGACCCCCACTACGAGGCCTCACAATTCTGACATCTGAGTGTCAGGATCGAAGCAGAGGAAGAACACAGACCTTTCTCTCCTGGTGTGCTGGCTGGTCCCTGAGCCTTCCCTTGCCTTCCCTTTGGCCTTCTGGATGTGGGATCCATTCTTTTCGGCCCCACAGAAGGCACCAGAGGGTTTGGTGGTAAGCCGGAGAGTGGGAGAACTTGCTGGAAATGGGACCAGAACTAAAGCTCTTGCTGTCAGACTGCCTTCTGCAGAACTTTCCCAAGGACCCTGAAGGCCTGGGCACAGCCCTGGGAAATGACCAGGCCCTGGCAGCACCAGATGTCCCTTGGGTAGGCAATGGGACCTGCCCTAAGAACAAGAGGAGGCAGGTGAGGTCGCCGGAGGGTCAGTCCACCTGAAGTGCTTTCACCCCTCAGCCCGGGGAGAGGCCTCAGGGCCTGTCCCAAAAGCAGGGATTAGGATGGTTGCCTTTCTACGTGGGTTGCCCTGTCCAGGCGCATGGGAGGAGGAGTGCTGGCTGAGGCATCGGGAGCCTCAGGCTGTCTGTCCTTTGCTACCTGTCCCCAACTCTGGTTTTTCACTGGAGTCACTCGGCAGGCCATCTGCTGATGCGGTGCATTCACCTGGCCTGGGCAGAGGAGGCCTGGAGCAGGGGCCTGGGGTCCTCCTCCGGCTCGTTCCATAGTCACATGTGGCCTTGGGAAAGTCACTGGCTCTCAGTTTCCCCATCTGGAAAATGGAAGATGGAGCAGTTATCGGGTAGCTTCCAGCTCTTCATCATCTAAGTGTGGTCCTCAAAGAAGAAGCTTAAACACGTGGAGAAGGGTGTCTCCAAATGCAGTACTAGGCAGTCTGAACGAGCAGAAAGGAGACCTGCTATTGTTCCAGAGTATTGTGAGAGTGTAGCAGTCACAGGAGAGATGAGCAGAGCCTGATGGCATCCGTGTCCGTGTGTGGGATCTGGCCAGGGTGGCCAGGAATGGGATCGCCTAGTCACACTCTCAGCTGAAGCAGAGCGTGGAGCCACCAGGGCCAGGAAAAGGAAGTGACTGGTGAGGCTTCAGGGGCTAAGGTGGAGCTTGAGGGTGATTGCTCAAATGCCCACAGATCCTGAGGCTTGTAGCTGCCCACTGATGGACTGGGGTGGCCTCTCAGCACCAGGACCTCTGCATCCTTGTCCATGAGACGGAGCCTCCCCCTCAGCCTGTACCCCAGGACTTTGATGAAGCCTAACCAAGACAGGGACTGTGGAAGGGGTTCAGAGAGTGGGATTTGTTCCAGGGCGAGGGAGCCTCCTTTCAGCAATGCCTCTGGACTCAAAGCAATTGCCTCCTCGCCTGGCTTTGGTCCTTGGTACAGGCAGTCCATATTCGGCCCTCCTCACTCTGGAAGGCAGCTTTCCCCCTGCAGTTTAATTCATGTTTTTGCTGGAAGCAGTTGAGCTGCCTCAGCACTGCCCTCACCAAATTCATTTTTCATGGCCTGGGCCTAAGAGGGGTTCCTCGTGCCAGGCCTGGAAATGTACACCAAGCCATCTTTGCCCAAAATAAATTGCCTCCTTGCTGTGTTTTCATTACTGCTCACTCTCTGGGCAAGGTGTCTGGCAGGCTCCTGGCCAGCTGGAGGATGCCCCCACCTCTGCCTCCCATTGGAGTTCCTTGGTAGAGTCAAGTCTCTATGGAGTGCAGAGCAGCACTGGAAGAATGGCCTCTTCTTCCCAAGTGGCACCACTTTCTAGACCCTGATGGCAGTTTTCAGGCCAGTTGCCTTGCCTGACCTCGCCTTTCAATGCAGGCATGTTGCCCTGTGGCCTCCCATGTCTTGGCAGCTTGCATTTGATGAGATAATTGTAATAAAAGTTTTAAAAAACAAAATGGAATGTTGGTGCCATTTAGTTGTATTCCAGCAAGGGCAAGAAGCCTCAAGCAGGGTTCTTCCCCACCCACTGCAGAGAGGCATGTCACGGCTCAGGGGGTCTCCTTGAGGGTGTTCCTAGGACTGGGGGAAACACTGGCATAAATGTAATAATAGTTCCCCAAATTTACACAGAGAGTTGGGGCTTACAGTGGGCTTCTGTGTCCGTTGCTCCATTGCAGGTAGGTAGGCGTTACAGGCATGGTGGAAGGGGAAACAGACCACAGACCAAGAAAGTACTGCTGCTGCCCCAGGACAGCATATATATCCATGGCAGAAGTAGGCAAGAATTCCAGAAGGGGAAACTGAGACCAAGAATACTTTGTGATTCGTCCAAGGGGAAATGGAAATTTGTGGCAGATTAGGTAGGCTTTCTATGGAAAGGGACACCGAGACCAAGAGCTTCATGACTTCCCTAGGCAGCATGCAGAGCTGGGACAAGGGGCTGGTGGCCCAAGTCCTCCTGGGCCTGTGTCCCCCTGTGCAGGGGGAGACATCAGCGTTACTCTTTGCCATTTTCAGAGCACTTCCACAGACATTGTCTCATACAATGTGCACCAGAAGCCAAGGAAATAGGCCAGGTGGGTCTTCATTATTCTTGTTTTGCAAAGAGGAAACAGGGCAGCAGAAATGAAGTGGCTCCCCTGAGATCACAGAGTGAAGATGAGGTTGATTGAAGATGGTTGTTGATTCATTCATTCCATTCCTATTTCCAAAAAAAGATTGGAAGTTGCTTTTTAAAAGAAAATGATGGGCCGGGCGCGGTGGCTCAAGCCTGTAATCCCAGCACTTTGGGAGGCCGAGACGGGCGGATCACAAGGTCAGGAGATCGAGACCATCCTGGCTAACACGGTGAAACCTCGTCTCTACTAAAAAATACAAAAACCTAGCCGGGCGAGGTGGCGGGCGTCTGTAGTCCCAGCTACTCGGGAGGCTGAGGCAGGAGAATGGTGTGAACCCGGGAGGCGGAGCTTGCAGTGAGCTGAGATCCGGCCACTGCACTCCAGTCTGGGCGACAAAGCAAGACTCTGTCTCAACAAAAAAAAATAAAAAATAAAAAATAAAAGAAAATGATGTCTTCAGGGCTCTGCTGTGCCCCTGCATAGTCAGCTTGCCCTCTCTTGCCTGCGGACCTTTGAACGTGCTTCTCCTTTTGGAGCAACGTTCACTTTTCTGATTCCTTACCGTTCCTTAGGTTTCTGTTTGGACATCGCTTTCTCCAAAAACCCTTCCTTGATACTCCCTCCCCAAACTTGAAGTCTGTGTTGAAGGCCCTTCCTATGTGTTTCTGAAGGAGCCTGCATTTCTGTCATGGCAGAACCCCTTCTTCCAGCCTTTTCAAGTTGCTTATTGTTTTTTTCTTCCCTAAGTTACTTCCCCAGGAGGAGAGATCCATATCCACCTTGTTCACAAGTACAGCCTTAACTGGGAGCATCCTCTAGGCACAGAAATTTCACCAATAATTTTTTTAAAAATGACTGATTGACCAAGTGAATTCATGGATGAAAACAAAGAGTATATTTTGAGGAAAAGATAATTTTATCAGAAGCTTCAGCTGCAGTAGTTACCATAGTAGAGTACCATATTTGTCTCTGAGTTTCCTGGCAGCCAAGGCAAAAATGTAAACACGATAAGTTTTATAATTTTCATTGTCTGTTCCAGGAGAGACAAGTTGGGATTTTTTTTTTTTTCTAATTTTATGTCCAAAATGTGATTACACATAAAGAACACTGACTATTATAACAGGCAGTGTCTTCAGTCACAGTTAATGGTTTCCAAAGTGGGATGGGTGAGGCCTTCACATTGACTTGCAGTTGGGGATGGCGTTTCTCCAGGGAGCAGAAGTGACATGGCCCATCCCAGTAGGCTGTGGCCCACTGGGCTCACTGGACAGATGGGCAGGGCAGAGCTAGCTTTGTTCTAACAGCTAACACAGGTGCCAGGCCCTGTTTGAGGTACTTTATAAGGATTAACTCACGTAATTTTCACAACTTGATGAGGGTAGGTGCTGTGATTATTATCCTCTTTTTACAGATGAGAAGACTGAGGATAGAGGAGGCCAGGAATGTTTCCATGGTCACATAGCAAGAAGTGGCAGAACGAGGATTTAAATTAGGTGGACAGGCCCCAGGACACCAGCTCCAAGCCAAAATTGGAGGAGGACTCACTTTGGATGCAAAAATCTAAGGGGGTGCCAAAAAACTCAGAAGTTAGCAAAACCTATCTTTTTTAAAAATCAAGGTTAATCAGAAAAATCCACAATGAACAAAATACCAAAATGTTGATATTTTAAAATGTATATATAAACATTTAAGACATGCATCTACACGGCTGCCTCCTCCGCCTCACCGGATCCTGATTCTGCTCCAAACCTGCTCTCTGCTGCTCTCAGCATAGCACAGTTCTTCTGAGTAAGGGATCTGGAATTAGAGGTCCCTGGAGTGCCAGTGTGCTGCTGACAAGCTGTGCGGCCTCCAGCTGGTCACTCAGTTTCTGAGCCTCAGTTCCACATATGCTAGAGGAGAGTAATCATAGTACTGTCCCCTAGGCCTGTTAGAGTGTTCGGGGTGATAATGCCCATTAGACACTTGCATCATAATGGAGCTGGCCATGGCTGTTGCTGTCTTGTGAGTTTCGAGGACTCTGAGGTCACTGATGCTCTCTGTGGTGGTCCCTGCATCACCGTCGCTCTGCTGTCATTGTCATTCAGGCTGTTCCAATGCCCCATCCTTTAGGAGGTCAGCCTTCGGGCCACCCAGCAACCGCAGGGCTGGGTTGGAGGCAGCTGGCTCAGGGCAGGCTGCTCCCTGGGGTGTGGCTCCCACAGAGGTGTGGGGCTGGGAAGAGGGAGGTGCAAATGGGATGGAGCTCATCTTTCTCTCCCCCTCCCAGTTTGAAGTGGGCCCCTATGGCTGCATCCTGCTCACCCTGTCTGCCATCCTGTCCAGGTCCACGGAGCTGTGAGTATCTTTCTCCCTCAACTCCCTGGGGCTGGGCTGATCTGTCTTGTTCACTGCTGCCTCCCTAGAGCCCAGGATAGTGCTTGACACATGTTGGGGGCTCCATGAGTGTTGTGGAAAGGATGAATGAAGCAGTGGAGTAGGGGAAGGAGTAGGGGAAAGTCTGCTGGTGGAGGAGAGAAAGTAGTCACATTCTACATGTACACGTGTCCAGGGCTACCATGTGTGTGGTGGACAACCTGAAAGACACGCCACCAGCCCTCAAGGAGCTTGCCTGGGATGGCAGTGTGTACACACTTGGGCACTCAGGGGGATGCCCCTGGCACTTGTGCAGGGGATGGACAATTGAGGCTGAGACCCAGGAGATGGCCGAGGGCCCTCAAGAGCTCAGGACAGGGAGAGCTCGCTGTAGACCAAGGCAGCCCTGTAGCTGCGAGGACAAGACTGGCATCCTCGGTGGTGAGTGGGCGGTGGCTAGTAGGCCCTAGAGACAGGGAGAGGTGGCAGGGCGGCTTGTCCTAATCTCCCCTGCCTGACCCCTGTTGGCAGAGTCTCTAGGATGAGTCTGTATAGGATGAAACATGGCCCCCCAGCCTGCCCCACAGCTGGAATTTCCCCATGAAACTCATTTGCTAGGAGCTTTTTAGGCCTCTTTGTATTTGTCACCTGGGCATGTCACCAGGTAGTGTAGCAGATTAATAGCACATGAATGGTTGTGGAAAGTACAATCGATTGCCCCATTCTCTTTCAAGCAGAGGACAGAACCCTGGAGGCCTGGAGTCCTGGGAGAGTGAATCTTACTTTGAGGGGTGCATGGTGGGGAGGACTTGGGAACAGCTCTCAGCAGGTGGGCCCTGGGAAGTGGGGAGGCAGGGTGAGTAGCCTTGTGGTGCCCAGGGGCGGGAGGTCGCAGCAGGAGACACTTCTTTCCTGGCCTGGTTGGGTCTGGTCGGCGCCCTCCCTGTTTCCAGGGGCCTCTGCTGTGGATTCGGGGGAGGACAGTGGGGGCTCTGTGACCTCATGCGCCAGGCTGCCTGCTGCTTGCTGCTTCTGACCTTATTAAATGCGTGTGAGCGCACAGCGCTTTCCAACTTCTAATCCTGCCATAATGATACGATTCATTCCTGGCGTGGACTCACGTGCATGGAGACCATAAGCTGCACCACCTTCTCCCCAGGACTGGGTTTGCTCCTGGTTTGGCTCATTCCTGGGCTGACGGGTTGGGTGGGAGTCTCCAGGTCTCCTTGAGGGGAAGCTGCACTCTCAGGAGGGCCAGGCTCAATGATGCCAGTCTCAGTGCCCCCATCCGTGTGGGGGCCCTCTGGCTCTGGGAGTCTAGGGCTCTGTGCTCGAGTGTGTCTGTTCTGGTGGTCACCGGGGCAGCCTGGGAGTGGGCGCCTTGTTACCTGCATCCTCCTGCATGTAGCCCTGTCCCTCTGAAAGGGGCTTTAGGGTTCCATGCCCAGGCCAGTCTTCATGTTGTGCAGAGCTGGGGGACTAGGGCTGCTTCTTCCCCCTCCCTACCCTTTCCAATCAAGCTGGGCACCTGTGGGGAATTAGTGTGGGGAAGGCTGCCCTGCTGGACCCGCACAGCCTCATGCTTATGGGCCTGAAGTCACACCCCTGCCAACACGCATACACAAACACAAATATGAATACACACAGATACACAGATGCGCATACATGGCCACACACACAGACATACACACAGACACACAAAAACTCACAAAGACACGGACACACACACAGACACATGGTCCAGCTGTTCTACCAGGACATCTGAGGCCCTTCCCTGGGTCCTGCAGGCAGATGGTCAAGGCCCCTGGGGCAGTATGGACCTCTGTCTCCCAGAGGACCCAAGTAGAGCCCTGTTGTGGTGTTGGAGCCAGGCAGGCAGGCAGGCATGCCTTGGGCTGCGTCTTACCCTGTGGCCTCCCCTTCCCCTCTCCTAAGATGAGAGTGTGTAGGCAGGTCTTACTGCCAGTGGTAAGGATAGCGTCTGTGAAGCTTCCCGTGTGCCAGGCCCTTTGCCTTAACATTTTGCACACAAACACATCGAGTCCACAGCAGCCCTGTTAGGTGGGCACCGCTGTGTGAGTGCTCTCACCATCCCTATTTTTCAAAGTAGGAAGCAAGGCTGAGGGAGGTGAGTAGGCTTCGAGATTATACAGCAAGTAAAACTGGTGGCCCTGGGCCCCACCCAGGCCATCTGGCCCCAGAGCTGGCTCTTTGGGTTTGCTGTTTGAAAACCTGAACTTTGGAAAAAGTTGGTTGGTTTTAGGCCTGACTCTCTACTCCTCTGAATAGAGCTGGAGTTTCTTCCTCTAAAGTGGGAGTGAGAATTCCTGCCTCACAAGATGTAGCTGTGCTTAGCACACCTCCTGGTGGGTACAAGCCGGGAATAATGGCCACGGCTGGTCCGACCCTATCCCAGGAGCTCAGATGGCTCTGTGTACCTTCTTGTCTTTTCTTGCCTGCAGCCTTGGCTTGGGGCCCTGTGGGGGAGGCCGTGCTGCCATCTCCATAGGCACAGCCACAGGGATGTCCATCAGTTCCCGATGGGGCTTCTGCAGTGACACACACCCTTGGCAGGCATGTCCAGAGCAACCGAGAGCTCCCTGTGCCGAGTGCCACTGGAGGGGTGAGGAGGGGCCATGGGGCCACGCCCCGCCCAGGGTCGTGCAGTGCAGAGGTGTACTTGAGAAGACACCCAACTCTCTCTGATTTGTTCAAGTTCAAGATAACTTTAGTTAAGCTTTTAGTTAAACTGAGGGCTTCAAGTGAAGATCAGGGCAGGCTTTGGGAGGCCTGTGCCGCCTGGGGGCTCCTGCAGATCAGTGTTCCCTCCTGACTGCTGCATGCTTCCACCCGAGGGGTTGCAGGAGATGTGGGCATCTGAGTGGAGCTAACCCTTCCACCCCACCTGGGGTCTGGGGGAGACTCCTGAAGAGGAAAGACAGGAATGCCAGCAAGAATGGGAATAGCCTGGGCAGTCATGGTGCTGCCCAGATCCCATGAGACAGCCACACTGAAATTATTTTAGATAATGTGTTAGCATTCCTGCATGTGGGAGTGTGCCGGTGAATAAGCCGTTGTATGGCCTTCCAGAGGGTCCCCAGGACAGCCTGCTCCTCTCACGTGCCAGTCACACTGCACTCCAGCGGCGCTCCCTGCATCCCAGCACCTCCAGCCTTGGCTCTCTGAGGGACACCAGGCTCTGCTGAAGGTTTGCAGTGATTTTTAGGGCAATGATAACAGTTCTGGGACTGGAATCCCACCTCTGCCTGCTGCCTCCGGGGCTAGCAGCTGGCAAAGGCCTTTCTCTACAGACATTTGGACACTTGGGTACAAATGCCATCCACCTCTGGCACCATTAGGTTTGTCCAGGGAAGCCCAGTGGGGTGGCAAGTCACAGGAAGGCACTCACTTCTTGACCACAATGTAGCACCAGGATACCTAGGTCCTCAGTGCGGCTCAGTCACCGACAACCGTGTGACTGACCCAGCCTGTGCCTTGGGTTCTTTATCTAACAGGAGGGGTTGGGCTGGTGCTTTTTAAACTATGTTTGTAATGAAAACAAAATCTGATTTTTTTTTTACCCAAATGAGCTTTATTCTCAAGCTCACTGTGTGAAGCAGATGCAGCAGAATGACTTTGATTAGAGCAGCAGAGGTGGGAGGGAGAGACCCCTGCTGCCCCCCGCCAGCCTCCCAATCCAGTACCAACCCCTGCTGTCCAGCCACGGCCCCTGAGACCCCCCCTTTGGAGAAACCCCAGCTCTGCATACACAGCTTAAAAACCTCAGGACCAGATGATCGCCGAGGGCCTTCCTGCTCTGGGGTTCAGATTCACTTTGCCAAAGAATCCTCTGATGCCATTTCAGGGCAATCTGTTACCACTTTGGGCAGTTGAAAACATGTCCTGATAGCAAAAAGAGACAGCTGAGTCTCCAGGACCAATTGTAGTTCAGCTCAAGAGAAGCAGAGTGGTGGGCTGGGAAAACCCAGCCAGTTCTTTACAAATACAGCGTGTGTATGTGTACATTTGTGGTGGTGTGATAGTGTGTGTGTGGATGGGAGAGACTGGTGACGCTGTATGGCCAGGTGTGAGATGACATGGGTGTTGGTGGTTGTGTTTGAGATTGTGTGAAGGGTGACTTGATTATGTACACGTGCATGTGATTGTGATGTGTGATAGAGAGGGCATGGTGGTCCCTCCCTCCTGGTGAGGGTTCTCTGACTCATGCTTGGGCACTAGAGGCTTCTCTTCTTTGGCCCTTGCACCAAAGTCAGTGCCTCCTGTCTGTTGGCCATTCCTAACCCAGACCGGAGCCAGGGTGAGGACACCATGGGCAGATGTAAACCTAGCTGAGCGCTGCCGACCACTGCCTGTCTGGCCACTTCATTGTCAGAGGCCTCAAGAACAGTCGAGAAACAGACCTTTGAGGTTGGTTTATCCCAGGGTGTGTGCAAAGCCTTGTGAAGGTTTTTTTCCCACTTGATTTCAAGCTGTTTATTTTCTTTTCTAAGATCTCGAATTACTTATGATAAATCTCATGCAGGATTTCATGCTCACCAAGCTTTGCTGCTTTTCAAACCGCATGGCTAGAACTTTCCCCAGGGAGCTCTCGCAAGCCCCAAGGATGCTCAGGGTCCTGGGGTCAGGGCCAGCTCTGAACCAGACCTGGGCAGCACTGAGCATGGGCTGCTTCAGTGCCTCGGTGGAGCACAGGCCTGAGGGTGAGGGATGACACTGGGCAGGACCCACACTATGTCTCTCTGTGGCTCTTCGTAACTCTCCTCAAGAGATTAAAAGCAATGGCAGCAACAAAATAGTTTATTCCTTTGTGCAAATAGTCCTGAAACAAAAGCCAACTGTGAGTGTTGGTTGGAAAGACAGTGACAGAAGCTCAATTCCCAGCCAGTGTAAGCAGAAACAGAGCTACTGACTGATTCCTATCAGAAGCCCAGGCTTTAAGAGGGGCTGGATCCAGGAACCCAGACATTGTCTTTGGGAGTTGGTGTCTGTTCTTTTGTCTTTTCACTTTTGGCTCCTCTGTCCCAGCTGTATTCTCAGGAAGGTCCTCCTGCACGGTGGGCTTAAGGGAGCCCTTCTCCAGCAGCTCCTCAGCCTGCTGGGTGCTGGGTGCCATTCCTGGTGTGATTGCCGTGGCCAGGCCTGGGCTGCACCATCACAGGCATATGGACATGGGGTATCCCCAAAAGGCAGTCACCGCCCAGAGAAGGCCGCCACATCTGCTAGCAAAAGGATAGGGCAGAATCAGGAAACAAGTATCTCAGAACAAGAGAGCAGATGTGGGTTTAGGGTAGGCTGGGCCTTCATGGAGGCCCCCAGGTTCCTCTCAGTAATGGAGAAAAGAGATCACCAAGCTTTCTGTTCCAGCAAGTGTGGGCAGTGCTCACCCCGTCAGAGACCCTCTGGGGGAAATCACGGGGGTGGGTAGTTCGTGGGGTGAGATGTGAACAGGGGCTGTTCCCCTTGAGAATCACAGGTTCTTGGAGGTTCAGATGTGCTGTTCTGAATGGGAGGGGTCCATGGGATGCTCGTCAGCTTACCTGGGACTCTGCTGAGCCTCTGCCAGCCCAGAATAATGAGGTGTGAACAGAGCCACCCAGACCAGGAGCCTGACCACTGGGCCTCCATCTCTGCACAGACACCTCGGCTTTGTGGCTCACTTGCCCTCTCTCACCTGAGTCTTCCCCCAGGTCACATGTGAGGCAGGGTGGGATGGGTAAGTATCCTTCCTACCCAGCGTGCTAAGACAGTTTGAAGCTTAGCTGGGAAACAGGAGGAGAGGAACTTCCTCAATAAACTCCAGCCCAACTTTAACACTGATTCAGATTAGGGCAGAGGCCCCACTAATGAAGATTTTCAGCAATGTCTCAAGAGACCAAGGTGACAATGGAAGGTGGACCCATGGGGGCATGGATGCCAGTGTCATGGAAATAGTGGGCCCGCCACTGAGACTGCACTTCCTTCCACTGACTTTGTCTCTCTCCCTGGTCCCATCCCTGGGAGCCACCTGCTCCTCTGTCCCCAGGCCCCTTTACAGGGAGCCAAATTCTGTCCTGTAGATCTCTGCCTCGCTTCCTCTGGAGACCCTGTGCAGACCCCTGACCCTGTGGAAGACTGAATCTGGAGGCTTAGCCTCATCGGGAGCTGGAGGTGGAGGAGAGAGGGAAAGGGCCCTTGCTGTCATCCTGGGCCTTTGTGGTCTTGTGGCAACCCAAGGGATGGGCCCACAGGCTGGAACCCTTATCTCATTTACAGGTGTGGGAACTTTGAGAAGTAAAGGGTCAGTTAATGGCACAGCTGGCAGCATCACCCGAGGCTCCTGGCTCTCAGTCTAAGACCCTGTGCCTGCATCGTCTTCCCTGGACTGTGGGAGGCAGGTAACAGGAGCTGCTCAGCTGTGCCTGCTGACTTAGAAAGAGAGGTGGCAAATGAGGCCCTAGATAGGCCCATACCAGCTGGGTGCTTGACTACCTGCTTCCCTCTCCCAGTGCAGCTGGCCTGGGCTGGGCTAAAGCAAGCCAGCTGTGCCTGGGCCAGACCCCTAGGCTGCTGAGATGGCAAGTCACAGCCACTGAGCTGTGAGGATAGTCATTCTGCCATGGACACCAAGCCTGAGAGCTGGGTGGGAGGGGCCCACCTGGCACAGCTGAGAATGGGGGCCACACCCATGCCACTGAAGAGCTGGGAAGTCTCCTGACCCTTGGTCCTATGTGCATCTCCTGCCCCTGCCCACTCACCCAGGGACCTTACCTACGTGTTCACGAAGGGCCAGGTGTGCAGAGAAAGAGGACAGGCCTCAGAAGGAGGGAGAGGTAATTAACCTGCTGGAAGGGTCTCCTGTGCCAGACCCGCCTCAACTGTGTGGGTGGGGTGCTCACTTCCACCTGCCTCTTCCAGCTCCTGGAAGCTCTTCCACCAGGGCCTTTGTCACCTGGGGTAGGTGTGGGTAGGCTTGTGTCATTTAGGGGCACAGTTGCTGTGCACCTGCAGGGTCTGGAGCCCAGTTCTAGCCCTCAAAGTCCTTGCCACCTGGAGAGGCAAGACAAGTGAGTGAAAAGCAGTTGGTGGGTATCCTTAGGAAGGGGAGGAGAGATGGGGCATTTCTGTCCCTGGGGTGAGTGAGATTACAGAGGAGGTAACATTTAGCAGGGCTCTGAGGGATAAGTGGGAAGGGTTTTGGCAGGCAGCAAGAGCAAAGTAGGCAAAGGCCACTGGTGGGGGTTTGCAGGGATCAGTTGCAGAGGGTCTGGCTGCGGAGGAAGGAGCTGGACGTGGTGGGTGGCAGAAGGCAGCTTGGAAAGGGCTTTGGCCAGCTGCTGATGAGCCTGGGTCCCTGCTTTCCCTTCTTCCTCCTTGCAGGTCCCTCTTTCTCCGTCCTGCAGAGCCTTCCACCAACTCTCCCCCTGCCTCCTGGGCTCCCATCCTAGCCCTCTCCTCTCACTGCTTCGAGAATGGAAACAACTTTCACCCTCTAGCCTGTGGGGCGCTCTGCAGTTTTCAAGACCTGGTATGGTCTAGTCCCTTATTGCAACAGCCCTTTGAGGTAATTATTGTTATCCCTGTCAGGGGATGACACACCGGAGACTCAGAAATGGAAAGCGATTTACCAAAGGTCAGGCAGTGCAGGTGGCAGAAGGGGCCTGACACCCATTTGCTCTGACTCATCGCCTACTCCCTCTTGGCCGTCCTGGGAAAACAGTTGATATCCGCTCTATCCAAATCCTCTTCAGATATTCACAGCTCCATTTCAACTGCTCGGAGGTCTCGGTTTATTCTGGGTTCTTGGCTGTGATATGAGTGGTTGAGATGGCAGGAATCGTGACCTCTTGGTCATTGTTTTTTGTTTTGTTTTGTTTTTTGTTATTATGGTTGTTATAGTAGGAAAAAGGAAGTGACATTTACTGAATGCCAAATGCCTTATATAGTTCATCTCATTCAGTTCTCACTGCAGTCTTTAATAGAAGGAGGGGTCATCATACCTGTATTGCAAATGGGGAGACTGAGGCTCAGAGAGGGAAATAACTGATAAGTGGCAGTAATTGGATTTGACCAGGGCCCTCTGACTTTAGAGCCCAAGTTCTCTTGGTTGTACCACAGCTGCCCTTACACTATTGATGTTGTCCTTAAAAGTCAATATAAACCCCACGAAAGGGCTGTTATTTCTGGAGGTCACTGCTGGTGGGTGGGGAAAGTGTGGTCAAGGGTCAGTTTCTGGGAAGGGCAAGCAGGAGCTGGCCTGGTGGGACAGGGTTCCTCCAGGGCCTGGTGCCCTAGTGGTCAGGTGGAGGGGGGATAGCTGGTTGGGTCTCCCCAGGGTAAGTACTGCCTACTTCAGGCTTGATGTTTTCAATAGGATCATGGACCAGGCACACTTTTGCACATCCTAGGAGGCCCCTAGAGGTTTCTTGCTCCAGTCCTCTGGTTTTCTAAGTGAAGACACAAACTGAGAGAGGTCAGGACATGCCTGAGGTCACTCACCAGTCAAGGGCCAAGTGGACACTGGTGTTAGGTGAATGGCTGTGCCTGTAGGCTGGGACCTGGTCTCTAGGCCACTTGGACTTATTTTCCTTCTTATTTAGAAACTTTTATACCACATGCCCAGATTCACACAGTGAGGCTTTTAGATGAAGGGGCGAGCTGTGCCTGAGCCAGCAATGGTGGGGGCTGGGGCAGGGCTTTGGGACTCCAGGGCTTGCTTCGAGCTGGCTGGCCTGGCTGATCATCCCATATTTCCGGCCACAGCAGACACTGTGATGTTGGTACTAGGGACAGAGTCCTAGTCCTGCCTACTCTGTGTGACCACAAAACCACAAGTCCTTTTTACTGACTGGACCTCAGTTTCCCCTTCAGTAAAACAAAGATGGTAGTCTTACTCTCCTGGCTTTACAAGGCTTTTGAGAGAAAGATGCATTTAAAGGTGCCTGAGACTGTGCAGATTCAAGGCCCATGCACTGTGCAGCCTGCTCAGTGGCAGAGCCTCTTCGCCTTCTGGAATGTATGGACAGAGGGCAAGTGGAGAAGGGAAGCAGAGGGCCCTGAGTCTGGGCTGATGTCTGTCACTAACTCAGAGCCAGTTCTCTACTCTCTCTGGGCATTCATCTTACCTTCTGCAAAATTCCAAGCCTTGCAAACTCTCGCAGCCCTGATATCCCCTTTGTTCTGTTTCTTGATACAACATAGTATCTCAGGGACCTTCAGATGGTGGACAGAGTTGGGAGGTTTGATCCTTGCTGGCATCCTGGGCAAAGCTCTCTGTTCCTCCTCCTCTGTCTTTGGGTGATACAGGCATCCCCGGAGGCTGGATCATCACCCCAGACCCTTGGTTCAGGGTTCTGACCCTTCGCTCCCGGAATGCTGCGGAGGTTGGTGTTAGGGCAGCCAGAGCCAAGCCTATTCTGTGAGTTTCCACCCCCTGGTCCAGCCCACTCCTCCTTTGTGCTTGTTGGACTGAAATCCCAGCAAGCTCTGCTCCCTGGAGGGGCCCCCAGTGTAGGACAGCTTCCATTTTGTCTGGTCCTGGGCCCTCCTGGCTCCTATCATCCAGCTTGTTGCCTGGTTCCTCGGGCTGTGCAGAATTCTCTGAGGGCCCAGGGCTATCCAGCCCTCAGGAGTACATGAAGGAGACAGCTACCCATTAGACTGGATGGTTAAGTCAGTCCTGGGTAAGGGACAGTCACAGCTGTGGCTCAGATGGCCCCTGCTCCTAGGATGCTGCGTGTCCTTGGAGATCCAGGGGCTGATAGAGGAGAAGGATGGGACAAGCCTCCACACTGCCTTCAGCCCATATGATTCATGTAGTGGGCTTCTGCCTGTAATATTTCATTTGAAGAAAGGGCTCTGAATCTAAAAAGATGTTGGAGGCCACTTGTGTTGGTTTCTAGGGCTGCCATAATGACAGACATTCGTGTCTCACGGCCCTGGAGGCAAGAAGTCCAAGATCAAGGTGCCAGAGGGTTGGCACCTTGTCAGACCTCTCTCCGGGGCTTGCAGGTGGCCACTTTCTCACTGGCTCCACACAGCTCCTTCCCTGTGTGCTTCTTACAGGGCTCTGTTCAACAGAGTTTTCATCTCCCAGAGGGATTTACCTTGGGGTGGCTAAAAGGAACCATGTCCTCATGTCAGGCTTCCTAGCATGACAGCAAGCTGGGAAGGAGGATGGAGACTCGGGAGGGTTTTCTGCCTCACGTGCGGCAGACCTCTGCTTACCGGGATACTGAATTGTTCTGGTGCCTAGCAGTGCTCAGCCCATTTCTTTCAGTTTGGGGAGTGTTTTCAGCAAAGGAGGTGTTCACCTTGCACCTTTGGAAGGACCCCATTCTGAAGGTGGAACCACAGTGGTAGATGGTACCTTTGTCTTTCGCTTGTGCGTGTGCATCTTTGGTGTCCCTCTGTGTGTCCAGATTTCCTCTTCTTCCAAGTCACATTGGATTAGGGCCCACCCTAATGGCCTCATTTTAACTTAGTCACCCCTTAAAAGGCTCTATTTCCAAACCCACATTCTGAGGTGCTGGAGGTTAGGACTTCAACATATAAATTGTAAGGGGACACAGTTCATCCCATTACACCTCTCATCTTCTCCAGGCCCCTCGTGCTGCAGGAGGGGAGACCGAGGCCACACAGCAGGCTGGGACTAGCCATGTGGATTACCTTCTCTCCGGGCAGTGCTGAGGCTGTTCTCTGCTCAAGGACTCCTCACACTCAGCCCTCCAGAGAATTCCCCTAGAGGGAGGTCTGGGCATCTAGATTTGCCAAAGTTGTAAATCTCTTAAACCATAAGCTACTCCTTGGTGTCTCTCTCTCTCGAATGCCCTGATGTGAAATGCAGATGTTCCTCCCTTTTAAGATTCCAGCGCACTGCTGAATTTCCCATCGTGTTTGCACCTAAGGATGCAATTACCATTTCCTCCCATTGTCCTTTCTGCCTGTTCCCCTGCTCCCAGCTGACGCAGGCTCTCGAGCCCGCTGGGTGAACACGAGGCTATGAGCTTATAAAGATAGGACTGCTTCTGAAAGCTCCGGGTGGCATGGGGCCAGTGATGCTTATCGCCCCCCCCAACCCCCAGGACCCTTTTGAGGTTATTTTCTTCTCTTCAGAAGATGCTTGTATATGCTGCGGAGAGCATTTCCATCAATTCTTCTGCCTGAGCTGGTGCCAGCTGAGTGCTATGCTCTGCTGTGAGTCACTCCCAGCTGGCTCCTTCCCAGGCCTGCTGGGCTCTCTGTGGTGGGTGAGCCTCAACCACCCTTCCCCGAAGACCCCCAAGCCTTAGTGGTTCTCTGCAAGCTCCTGCAAGGGTAACCCCAGCGCATCTTCTCATGTGGATCATAAACCTTCCGTGTTTGGCCATGGTTATTAAAAACCATAAGCAAGCGTTTTCCCCAAGTATTGTGGAGCTTGAGTTTCTAAACTTGTTTTGGAAGCAGACAGAGACCCAGGCGTGTATTTTAGGCTTGTAGGCTTATGGCAGATCTTAGATTTAAAGCATAAATTCAGACCAAGTTTCTCTTCTCTTCCACTGAAAGGAAAAATAAATGTTCTGATTGCTAAGCCCTTCCTACCCCTGGGTCGCCTCTCTAAATCTCATACCTGGCCTCTCTCTTTGAGGTGTGTTTGAAGGAAGGGGACCAGGCCCTGGACACAGTGCTGGGTGGCTATGTGTGCCCCCCAGGGTCGTTTGTGCCTCCCAGAGTCAAGTGTACCTCTCAGGGTTGTGTGTGCCTCCCAGGGCCATGTGTGCCCCCAGAGTTGTGTGTACCCCCCTGGGTCATGTGTACCCCTAAGGGCTGTGTGTGACCCCCAGGTTCAAGTGTGACTCCCAGGGTTGTGTGTGCCCCCCAGGGTCATGTGCAGAAGTGAGGGGGACAGGCCTGGGACTCAGGCTCCCTGGCCTCACCTTGCCCCCCAGAACCAGCTTCTCTGCACTTCTTCCCACATCTATAAAATAGAGACAGGAATTCCCTCTTCACTTGGGGCTGGGGGTTGCAGTTGCCACCTGCTGAACACAGTGAGTAGATAGCAGCTCCTTCCCTGTGTGCTCCTTACAGGGCTCCGTTCAACAGTTTTCATCTCCCAGAGGGATTTACCTTGGGGTGGCTAAAAGGAACCATGTCCTCATGGCAGGCTTCCTAGCATGACAGCAAGCCGGGAAGGAGGATGGAGACTTGGGAGGGTTTTCTGCCTCACGTGCGGCAGACCTCTGCTTACCGGGATACTGAATTGTTCCGGTGCCTAGCAGTGCTCAGCCCATTTCTTTCAGTTTGGGGAGTGTTTTCAGCAAAGGAGGTGTTCACCTTGCACCTTTGAAGGACCCCATTCGGAGGGTGGAACCACAGTGGTACCATGGGTTAGAGGCACAGACCTCAGAGCCGGGCACCCTTGAGCAAGACATCCCTTCTCTGAGGCTTGGTTTTCTCGAAGGGTTTTAGGGAATAACGTGTGTACAGTGCCTGGTGCAGGAGCAGGTGGTAGTGACTGTTACTGTATAATTCAAGGAAACATTAGAGTACATTCCTCCCATTTTACAGGCTGGCAGACTGAGGCTCAGAGGTGGAAGAGGGTTCCTCAGTCTTCACCATTGGTAGTGACAGTTGGGATGTGAATTCAGGACACTGGATTCCAAACCCAGGGTCCTCTCTTCTGTGTCACGCTTCAGTTGCTGTTCTCTGGTGTAGGCAGAGCTCTGGTGAGACTGGAGTGGAGGCCATTGTCCAGAGAACGCAGTGAGCTCTACTTTAGGAGGCCTGGGCTCTAGCTCCATCCCTTCTGGGTGGGAGCCTTCTCCATGGAGGGCACAGAACCGAGCACTCAGGTTCCCACCAAATCTGGAATTCTGGGTCTTAGCCTGGAACCCAAGGGGAGCGCCTGGTCACCTAGTGAGGTTTGCAACCTGGGTCAGGCAGAGCTGTGCTAACAGTGCTGCTTCTTGTGTTTTCCAGCATCCGCCAGGACTTTGATGTCCCCACCAGCCACCTGATTGGAGCACATGGCTACTGTACACAGGTCAGGAGCGCTGTGGGGCCCAGGTGGTCCTTCCCCCTCCTCTGTCTCTCCGAGAGGGAGGTGTCCTTCTCCCTCCTCTTGCCCAAGAAAAAGGCAAGTCTTTCTTGCCTCTGCCAACACTCTCCAAGCGGCTTTCACATGCCCACCTCTGCTGGGTTTCACTGTCATGTCACGGAGACCTAGAAAGAGAGTTCAGTTTCCTGTCTGTTTCTGGACAGCTTTCTGTGCACTGATCTATGTGCCCAGAGCTGCAGAGGATGCAAAAGAGGCTGAACTCAGACCACAGTGCCACACAGCCCAGAGCTCAGGACGCAGGGAGTAATGTCTCAGGCATGGGCCAGGGGACCCTGGGTCCAATTGGGGAGATGATGGCTCTGGCCCCTTCTATGTTTGCACAAGGTGTTGTCTTTATAGCCACCCTTCCCTCTGCATCGTTACAAAGGGGCCCTCAGTGGACCTCACAGGGGCAGAGAAGACCCTGAGAGCAGTTGCTTGTCATCGATCCTCTCAGTCACCCGGTGTCACCAGGGAAGGGACCTTTTCAAGATGTTACCTAGTGAACATCAAAACTGGGAGCTCAGCTCTACACCTGGCTTCTATCCATGCCTTTTTCCCCATGATGAGGCCTCCCAGAGTGGCCACATAGGCCACAGTGAAATCTGGCTCTCAGCGCATGGGGGGCCACAATGCATAGCATGGATGGGCTGGACAGAGCTGCACATCTTCTGGGTCCAACTGAGGACTCAGTTGTCCTGGGGGTCCTGGCTCACTTGCGCCCAGCTCTGGAAACCTACCTGCGTACCATACAAGGCAAGCTTGGGGCCTGTGGTTTGTCCAGGGCACCCACAGAGGGACTGGGGGGTTGGCTGCTGCCCACCACCCTAGAGGAAGGCCTCATGGAGAGTGGCTACTCTTCTGGCTGCCCAGGGTGGCCGCACTCTCACTCCAGGGACCTGCCTGCCCCATGGGAGCTTCCCCTTTTCTGGGGTAGAGAAGGATGCTGCCCAGGTGTGGGCAGTCAAGCAGGGTGCAAAGGAGCCCAGATCAGAGTCTGGGGCTGGGTCCCAAGCCCTGTTCTCTGTTTCACTCACAATACAAGCTGGGGCAGTCTTTTTCCCCTCCTGCGCGTCAGCTTCCTCATTTGTACAAGAGGCGTTTGGACTGGACCAGGGCTTCTTACACTTTGAATGAATCCCCTAGGGGTCTTGTTGAAGAGTAGGCTCAGATTCAGTGGGTCTGGGCTGAGGCCTGAGATTCTCAGTTTCTATCAGGTTCCCCAGGGAGGGTGATTCTGCTGGTTCACGGACCACACTGAGTAGGAAGGGACTGCTGAGCTTTGCCGTTGTGTGACTTTTGAGTCTAGGATCAGGGAGAGGCCCGATGCCTCTTCTCCACCATCTCAAGAAGGCTTCCTGCTATGAGGAAGGTTTTAGACACAGATCAGGGAGCAGGGGCTTTTATTCCTCTTGAAAAACCAGATGGGAAAACTCGAACTTGCTTGAAAAAGGCTGTGCCTTTCTCAGCAGCTGCTGCCCCTGAGGTGCAGTATTTTACAGCAGACATTTCCTCCAAATTCTTGTGTCTCATTTCCTCTACAAGGACACAATAAGTCCCCTTTAGTGTCTCTCCAATGGAAGTCCCTCTGCGGCCATCAGAGGAGGCCTCTTTTACTATCACTGGGGCAGGGGTGTTGGTGTTAACTGAGGGATTTATTAACCCCCGATGTCATGTTCACAATTCAGGGGAAAACGCCTCTATAACCTCTGCCCTCCAGAGTTTACACTGGTCAAGGGCCATTCTGGCCATTCCTACGTGCTCCACCATGGGAGTGATGCCTGCCTTCTTGCCTCACAGGCAGTGCCAGCTGTGGCAGAAGGTGGATGAGACAGAGAGACCTGCCTGCCCTAGTGCTGGGGCTGGGCTCACTCAACGTCCTCCTCAGCAGACCCTTAGAGGCCACCCCTCATCTTGAATCTGTGCCCAGGTAGATAGTACCATGAGGGTAACAGGGTTGAGGGAAGAGGGAAGTCACATGGGACAGAGAGAGCCAGATGTAAGTGGAAGCTCAGCTCTGGCACTAATGGGCTGTGTGGCTTGGGTAACCCGCCTGTGAGCCCCATTTTCTCCACTCCTTACAGGAGGTTGGACCCCTGGTTACCCTGTATAAGGAAGGGACCTTCCAGCCATGTTGGCACACCAAAATGTGGGAGGCATGGGTTGCAGGTGACTGCTGGAGGAATGTTGCTCCACATGTCACTGTCTCCAAGTTCCAGGGTTGGCATGCTTGTTGGTTTGCCAGGTGTGTGGCCTGAGTCACAGCCACCAAATGCCTCATGCCACGTAGTAAGACAACGGCAAAGGCAGAGCTAGAACTCAGACTTGGGCTTCCTACTCCCACCTCTGTGCTTCTGTTCTGCTGCCTACTGAAGTACCTTCCTTGGCTTTCCCTGCCCTGTTAAAACCCCACTGTCACTGATGAAGTTCAAACAAGGCTGGAGTTTAGTTATTGGTACTGCACCGTGGTCAGTTTCCTGGTTGAGATAATGTACTCTGGTTATGTAAGATGTTATCATTGGGGGAAGCTGGGTGAAGGGTACACAGGAACTCTCTGTACTATTTTTACAACTTCTTTTGAATCTAAAATTATTTCAAAATAAAAAGGTTTCTTTAAAAAATAACATCGTTTAAGACTCACCCAAATGTCACTTCTCCTTAAAGTTGCCCTGACTCGGTCATGTGGCCTTGTGTTCATCTGGCTCCAGAGTACTCCTTGCACACATTTTTACAGCCCCAGCCACATCCTGCATTGTGAGTCAACGTGCAGGCATGCACCTGACTCCCCAGTCTAGACGCAAAGTGCATGTCAAGAGCCATGTCTCACCCTCTCACCAGTGCCCCCAGTAGCCTACAGCATAGGGCAGGGTCCTGTGAATGGTTGGTACTCAATGAGTGCTTGTGGAATAAAGGTGGAGGGGTGCCTGGAGTTACCTTGATGAGAAAAGTTGGTGCCTTTCCCACAGGGCTTGTGGGAAAATTGAAGTCACAGCCTCCTCTGCTCTCAGTCTCTCTTCCTCCTTGCTTTCCTTCCTTCTTCAACCTTTTTCTCTTTCCCCCGTCTCCTCTCCACCCTTTCAGTAACTGATTCAGACTTGATGAGCCTTTCCCCTTTCTCTCATCGGCAGGAACTTGTCAATCTGCTCCTGACTGGGAAAGCTGTGTCCAACGTTTTCAACGACGTGGTTGAGCTGGATTCTGGGGACGGGAACATCACACTTCTCAGAGGCATTGCTGCACGCAGCGATATTGGCTTCTTATCTCTCTTTGAGCATTACAACGTGTGCCAGGTACCCAGATGCTCACGTTCACCACAAGTAGGGGAGCCTGGCTCCCTGGAGCAATGAGAAGGAGGGAAGCGGGGAAGGAAAGCTGGACTCCACTTCTCAGAGCTGGCTGAGATTCGGGTCCAGTTGGAATCACAGAGGGCTTGGGAAGAAGTACAGCTTCTCTGCTGTGGCTACAGGCCTGTAATTCAGACCCAAAGCCAGCTGATACCGTGTTCTGGGGAAGATTGTTTGAAAAGGACTTTGAGGGATTTCTACTGTGATTGTGGGTCACAGTGGCTGCAGCTGGTGTCTGTGTGGTGGGGGAGCCTTCCCAAGGGACAGGAACTTGAGGTCTTAGGCCTTGTGTGAGTTTCCTAGGGCTGCCTAACAAAGTACCACAGACTCGGTGGCTTGAAACAACAGAAACTTACTGTCTCACAGTTCTGGAGGCTGGAAGTCCAAGATCAAGATGTCAGAAAGGCCATGCTCCCTCTGAAACCCATAAGGAGAATCCTTCCTTGTCTCTTGTAGCTCTTGGTGTTTTCCGGCAATCCTTGGCGTTCCTTGACCGTATGGTGATGCTTCTATAGACGTATCACTCCAGTCTCTGCCTCCATCCATCATCATAGGGCCACCTTCTCCCTGTGTGTCTTTTCTTATACAGACCTCAGTCATATTGGATTAATTGGATTAAAGGCCCACCCTACTCCCATATGATCTCGTCTTAACTAATTATGCCTGCAACAACCCTGTGTCCAAATACAGTCACATTCTGAGGTACTAGGGGCTAGGATTCAACATATCTTTTTGGAGGCACAGTTCAACCCATAGTAGGCCTCACACATCCTGTTTGCTGGTGTGTGGTCCCTCTGCATCCTGTGTCACTGCAGCCAGGGGCTCAGAAAGGTCTGGGCCACCAGGTAAAGCTGGACAGGGCATGGGTGACTGTACCTCTGGGGAATGTGGCCAGGGACTGAGGGAGCTGGGCAGAGGAGCACTGGACCCTGCCTTCTTGTTCTAGCTGCCATGGAAACTTTCTCTGAGCGTTGCTTTCCATGGCTTCAGAGAGTCCATTGTTCTGTGGTTGATTAAATGGGAAGGGTTGTCCTGAGGGGCAGCAGGAGCGCTTTTCACAGTGACCACCCCCTGCAAAGATTCTTGGAGGGTCTGGATGAGGCCTCATTTACCACATATCCTCAGAACCAGGACACAGAGATTGACTCAGCGGGGCCATGCAGATGGTGCCAGGTGATTCTACCCTGGATTTTCAGGGTGGAAAAAGACTAGGGTTTTAAGCCAGGGCTCAGGTTTACCCACCCTTCCCATATGTTGGGGTGTGCTGTGTCTTGCTAATGAACCATGTGGTGCAGCCCCCTCCTCAGATCCCCTCTCTGGGTGATACCCCCAGCACGCCAAAAGCAGACTTCTGGGTCCCAAAGACTTGGGGTAAGAAAGAATGAGAGTGGCTACTTCCTGGCTGTGCTGGTGTCAGGAGGGTGAGAATGTGGCTGGTGAGAAGCACCAGGGCTCTCGAGCACCAGACCCTGGGTGTGCTCTGAAAGTATTCAGCTCAAAATTCCACGGGCCAAGAGAGGTAACCTTGGCCAGGTTCATGGAATTCCCAGGCTGACCAAGAGCTCTGGTTTCATTCTTGGGTGGAGGGCGTTGGTCAGAGAGTAAACTATTTTCCTGTGGTCTGTGCAGGGTACTTGATGGGAAAACCAGTTGGGGTTATCCTTCCCTTGGAATAAAAGGACTGTTGAAGAAATTCAGGCCCTACAGCCATCTCCCCTCCTCGTGGGCTTCTTGGATCCACATAGACCCTCTGCTGTTCTGTGCTCAGTTGAGGACTGGGAGTTTTGTTTCCCTGCAGTAGGTGGATGCTTCCTTCCTCTGCCTTGCAACTGCAGGCTCACTAAGGAAGGAGCCCTGGCCTCCTTTCCTCCTCCATGAGCTCACTGAGGGCTGGGCCTCAACCCTGCCTTCCACTGAAGGCTCAGGGCCCAGCAGCTCAGACAAAGCCCTTCCCTCTTCTTCTTCTTCTTTTTTTTTTTTTTTTTTTGAGGCAAGGTCTCACTCTGTCACTCATGCTGGAGTGATCTCGGCCTATTGCAACCTCTGCCTCCTGGGTTCAAGCAATTCTTCTGCCTCAGCCTCCTGAGTAGCTGGGATTACAGGGGCATGCTAATTTTTTTTTTCTTACAGTAGAGATGGGGTTTCACCATATTGGCAAGGCTGGTCTTGAACTCCTGACCTCAAAGCATCCACCCACCTCAACCTTACAAAGTGCTAGGATTACAGGCGTGAGCCACTGCGCCCAGCCCCTTCCCTTTTCTTTAACACCACCTTCCATCCCTTCTGTCCCCAAGTCCCTTGGGCCCTACACAATTAGCCACATTGGACGTAGAAGGAGTCCAAGGTGGTCCAGCACCCAAGCCCAGACCTGGACTCAGAGCCAGGGCCCCTGCTCTGGCCTGGCCTGGCGCTCTCCTCAGGCAGCACAGATACAGCCACAGGGAATACTGGCATTTGGAACAGCCTGGGCCATGACATCCACAGCGTTCACTCACTAGCAGGTGAAGCCCCTCGCTGGCAGCCTGTCTCCAGGCTTCTCACGGCAGCCTGGGGTTCTGGGGCCCTCACTGAGTATGTAGGAGGAGGAGGTCCTACCTAAAAGTGAGCTGCCCAGATGACCCCTGCTCAGGTTGTGCCCGGGGAAACAGATGAAACTCTGTACCAGAGAAACTCACCCTTACCCTAAGTAACTGGCCCGGCCTGGCTGTGTCCTATGGGACCTCCATGGGCTATCTGTGACCCCACCAGGCTGGTCTTGCCCATCTGACTTCCAGCTCGCTGCCTCAGTCCCACAGCTGGCCCAGGACAAGGCTCACCGGCGAGGGGTGGACTGCATTCTAGGCTGCAGTTAGAGGTCAAGTCCCTCCAGGCTTGTGGTCATGGTGGTGATGGGGGACTGAGAGTCCAGGAGGGATGGGGTGGGACAGGGAGTTTAGCCTCAGTACTTCTTTCAAGACCTGTAAGGCATGTTCACTGCCGTCTTCATGAAGGGGCCCACAAAGGAAAACAGCCTGACAGGCAGAGTTGTGAAAGCTCCCTCTTCCTCCCATCCTCCCCAGCTCAGAGATGGCCACCATCCACCCATTTACTTAACCAGGAGCATGTCCTCTCCATCAGGAGGACATGTGCCTCCCCCTGAAGTTGTTTCTCAAGTCCATCCACTTTCATGGGTCAGAGCCACCGGCATCGCTGATTTTGACACCTGTGACAGCCCAGCCAAATTCAGCTCCTGTCCCCATCGCTTTCCCCCTATCTAATCCTGTCCCTTCACTGAAGCCAGTGTGATCTTTAAAAATACATGCACGATCATATCATTCCTTTTCTCTGGACCCTCAGTGGTTTTCCAGTTCTCTGAGACTGTTGTGAGCTGAACTATGTCTCCCCGAAATTCCTGTGTTGAAACTCTGACCCCCAGTACCTCAGAATGTATTAATAACTGTATTTGGCCTTTACGGAAATGATTAAGGTAAAATGAGGCCACTAGGGTGGGTCCCAATCCAGTGTGGCTGGTATCCTCCTAAGCAGAGGAGGTTAGGACACAGGTCACACAGCAGGAAGGCCTTCTGAAGGCATGGAGAAGGCAACCACCTACAAGCTCGGGGGCAAGGCCTTCAGAAACAACCCTGGTGACAACTCGGACCTCCAGCCTCCAGAACTGTGAGATAATAAATGTCTGCTGTCTGAGCTGCCCAGTCCGTGGTATTTGTTATGGCAGCCCAAGCAGACTAATGCAGAAACTAAAATCCAAAACTTCCCATCACCTGCAACGCCCTGCCAGACCTGCACCTGCCTTCCTCTCCCACCTCAGCCTGCGCTACTCTCTCCTGCAGGCTGGGGCTTCTCTCGGGCTCTCTCCCACCTCCCGGCCTTTGTGCACGCTGCACCCTCCGCCTGCCCAGCTTTTCCCTCTCGTCGTTTTGACTTAAACGTTACTTCCTAAAAGGCAGCCTTTCCTGCCCTCATAACCCCATCTAAATACGGGGTCCTTCTCATTGTCCCCTCCATACCTTGTCAGTCACCATCAGGGTATCTTTATTCTTTCCTTCATAGGGCCTCTTCTGGATTTTAAGCATCACATTTCATTGCTTTTAAGATGCAAACTTGACCACATTTGAGCACTTCTGAAATTTTGATGCATTATTACAGTTGATGGTGTGTCAGACTTTGACACACCTGCTTTTTCTTTCTTACTTAGTGATACAAAAAATAAATGGCGAATCTGAGGGCATCCTGGATTCAATGAAGTGCAGTGGAAATGTATGGGTTTGATTATTTAGTTAATGTGTCATCCCCATCAATCTGGTAAGCTCCATAAGGACAGCACTGTTGTTATTGTCTCTAGCACTGTGTCCCCATTGCTGTCCTTAGAAATGCCACACCATAAACTCTGTCCTTAGAAATGCCACACCATAACTCGAGGCAAGTAAATGCTAATCCTTTTAAGTGAGTGCTTCTAACCTGGCTGTCCATGGATGGCTTTAGGCCATTCACAACCCCCGCCCTAGAAGATTCGGTAATCCCTGATTGTGCTACATGCTCCCCCACCAGGACAAAGCCTCAGACTGTGCTGTAGGAAATGTGGCCCTCCCCCGCCAGCACCCCCCCCCCACCCCCCACCAACTCCGGCCTCGCCCCAAGCCTTTGGTTACCCAAGAATTTAAAGGAAGTGAATTTCATCTCTGGAAAATGTCACCCACTTGGAAAGAGGCTCCTGAATGAGGAAACTCATTTGTAAACTCTTCGGGCAGCTTTTTTCCCTTAATCTCTCGACTATTATTTCTGCGTGGCAAGCTGCGCTTTTGTCCCTCTGTTGGAAAATTCAGGGTGGCTGATTATGCAAAGGCCTGTTTCCTGGTCGGCTTCGGGGCTCTCTCCTTGCCGTGAATGAATACTGGGTCCCTGTGTCAGGGTTCCCTGTTCCTGGCGATGCCCTCACCAGAAAAGCCTCTTTGAAGCATGGAATGGAAGCCAAGTTTACGTGGGGTTTAGGCACGTCCAGCCACGTCCTGTAAGACATCTAATTCCCCCACACTTCACTAAGGAATGAGTTCTGCGGTCCACTTGAATGGCACACAGGGCTGGGGTGGGGCCTTGGCGTTGTGGGAGGGGACACTTGAACCTTAAGAAAGGACGAGTGCATTGTAAAGATTGTCCCCCTACCTTCTGGAGGAGGCAGCTTTAAATGTGCAGGAATTTCACTGGGGACCTGGTTCAGGAACTTCGGAGCACAGCCCCACTGCCAGAGACATCCCAGACCAAGATGGGAGCTGCTCGACCACTCTTGTGTGAAGGGTTCTGGAAAAAGTATGCCCTTCTCCCCACTGGAAAAATAATTCCCATTCTTTCTTTAATCCACAGGCTGTAGCTGTAAATACCTGAGCATGCAAACATCTCCCTGGGGCTGGTGGGGATTAGGCCAGAATCAGCCTGGCCCGTGGCACGTACATAGCTGAATAAACCAGGGCCCAGGGTCAGGAGAGGCGCCGCCCTAGGAGTGTCAGGGGCTGGGGGAAAGTGCTTTAAGTCCAGGCATTCAGGGGCTTCACAGGGGGCCCTTGTCACTTCTCTTCCCATTACAGGCAAGATGCTAGCAATGTGCTGAGGGCGCCGGTGCTTATTCCTCCTTATCTGTCTTCCACAAACACGCTTCCACCATGAAATTCCCCTGCTCTGAATGTTCCCTATCCAAGTGTTGCTGCAAGCTCAGTGCCCTGCTGCACCCTGAATTTCTCTGGCCCTCCATTCCTGGCACCCCCACAGACTTCTCACTCAGACCTTTCCCTCCTGGCTCCCCAGGGCTCCATGCCTCCCTGTCTCTACCATACAGTTCTAGTTCAAGTCCTGCTTCATCCATGAGAAATTTCATTCATTTAACATTTACTTACCTCGGGCTCCTGGAACTTAAGGGTATGATCTGTCGAGCATGAGGCAGAGGTGCTGCGGCTGAGGTGGGTGGGCACCTAGTAATGTGCCCCCTGGGAGCTGGAAGGAGGAAAGTATTTCTGCTCCAATAAGGGATTTGAGAGATACAGGCTGTCCAAGGGTAAGCAAGCTCTAGGCTAGTGGACAAGCTGAATTTGTTTGAGGGGTGTGGGAAGAACTGGTTAGGAGGTCACTGCCGTGGTACACGTTGGAGGCTGAGTAGATCTCAAGAGGAAAGGCTGGCAGTGGGGGAGCTCTTGGATGCAGAATGAGCAGTACTGGGAGCCACTAGATATGGGGGATGAGGGGGTGAGTGATACCGGGTCTCGGGTCTGTATGGCAGAGGCCCTGCGAGCAGCAGCAGGTGGGGTGGCAGGGAAGGGATGGCCCTGGGAAACAGCCCGGTGGCCTGAGCAGCATTGGGGGCTCCCAGCATCAGACACAGACGTGATCTTCAGCAGGGCCCCTCTGAGGTCAGCCCTGCCTTGGGTCAGACAGAAAAATGCCCTGGCCCCTTTCCCTGGGGACGGCACTTCACATCAGGCCTCTCCCTCATCCAGGTTGGCTGCTTCCTGAAGACCCCGAGGTTCCCCATCTGGGTGGTGTGCAGCGAGAGTCACTTCAGCGTCCTCTTTAGCCTGCAGCCGGGGCTCCTGCGTGACTGGAGGACTGAGAGGCTCTTTGACTTGTACTACTACGATGGCCTGGCCAACCAGCAGGAGCAGATCCGGCTGACCATTGGTGCGGGCCCTCCCCCCCATCCCCAGGGAGCCTCCAGGCTGGTCACAGAAACCAGCGTTCATATCCACCATCCCCCATGACAGAGAGTAGTGCAGACTCTAGCGTCCAGACTGAGGGATCAGAGAGCCAATGCCCACAGGGCCTCCCTGCAGGAGGCGGCCAGAGCTGGGCCTTGAGCAGTGGGTGGCATTAAGGGTGTTGGGTAAAGCCTATACCACATGGTGAAGAGCCCTGAATACTATGCTGACCAGTTTGGATGTATTCTTCAGGCAGTGGGGAGCCATGGAAGGTTTTGGAATCGGGGTGGTGAGATCAGTGTTTTTAGAAAGAGTATTGTGGTAGCTGAAGTGGGACCTGGGTGGCGACCAGTGAGTTGTGCAGGTGAGAACGGATGTCAGGGATGAGGATGGGTCCAGTTGAGATGGAGATGAGGGGACAGGGACTAGAAGGGGTCGGATCCTGGGAGTGGTCTGTGCTGACCTCAGGGTGAGTGCAGGGCCCTGGGTGACGTGTTGTGTGCCTCTCTCCTCCTTCCCAGATACCACCCAAACCATCTCTGATGACACAGACAACGACCTTGTCCCCCCGCTCGAGCTCTGCATCAGAACCAAGTGAGTCAAGCCCCTCTCTGGCTTTGAGCCTCACCCCGAATAGCTTTGAGGAGCCATGGTTGGGGGCGGTCAGGCCTGCAGGAAGACAGATGGGTTCCTGACCACCCTGATTCAAAGGGGTGGGTGATTGGAAAGACATAGGTTTCTCCACTCGTGGTCACTGGGGCCCAGGTTCAGGAGTGTGTGGTCTGCAGTGGTGATACGTCTTTAGACAGCTTCTGAGGCTGCCCTCATGGTGGGGGGTGGGGACTACATAGGTACCTCTTGAAGCCCCTCCTCCCTCAAGGCAGCAGCAGCCAGATGTGGCAAGTACCATTAGGCCTGAAGGAGGCAGGACAGGGGTGCTTACCTGAGGGTGGGGGAGGCTTGAGCAGGATGGGAAGCTGGGAGCCCTGGCCCAGCCTGGGGGTGGTGGGAGGTGCTGCCTGGAGCGGCACCCTCTGCTTGCGGAGGAGCTGGAGGAGCAGCTCGGCCACTCTGAGCACTGAGCAGCATGCCTGTGGCCTCAGAGGCAAGTGGGACCTCCAACTCCTCTGACTCAGCCCCTCTGTATTTAAGGGGAGGCTGAGGCTCAGGCTAGGGGAGGGGAATGTTCAGTAACTGGGGTGAGTTGGGGCTCACCTCCTTGCTGTGTTCTCTGAGCGGACCCCTGGGCTGGTGGGGCCGTAACTGTCAGAAGTGCTCCCCTTGCCCTGGCAGGCCCTTCACAAAGCCCCTGGGGAATGACCCGGAGGCCTCAGCATGCATGAGAGGAGTAGCCCAGGAGGCAGAGGCCTGGATCCTAGTCCCTTCTGGAGGAGCAGTGGAACTGGTAGCATTTATGGGCGTGGGCTCTGGAGAGAAGTTGCCTGGGTTCCAGCCCTGGTGTTGCCGCTTCTTGGTGTGAGCCACTGGACCTCACCTTCCTGTACCCCACTTTGTCATCTGTAAAATGGGGGTGATGCATACCTTGCTCACCAGACCTTGTGAAGAGTGTTTGGGACATTACTAAGTGCTCCATGGTGTTTGTGCTCACGATGATGACCTCAGCCACTCCTGATTTGGTGTGATCTCAGAGAATCTCCACTTCTCTGCCCGTGAAATGGTTGGGGTTGTGGCAGGGGGATGGAAAATGGCGAGGCCCCACAATGCTTACTGCCTGAGATCCACGGGCCACAGTGAGCTTAGGGTTGATGCCCACCACAGGCAGGCAAGCCTTTGAGAGGAGCTGCAGAGAAAGAAAGCTGTTCACATGGTGGAAACACCAGGAAGGGGAAGTGGGAGGAGCGCAGAGACATCCTTGACGTGCTTTGTCTGTCCGTCCATCCACCTGCCCGCCCCCCGAGCCAGGGATGAAGCATTCTTGCAGGGTCACGTGCCGGTGCTTCTTTCGTCGGCAGGATTAAGGGCACCTGCAGGTCGCTTTCCTTTCATGTACAAAGGGCCACTCATTCAAAGTGATGAGAGAAAGACAGCAGAGGGGACAGGAGGTGACACCAGCCTTGGCATCTGTACAGGACAGCGTGGGAGGCCACAGGGCATCCTTCCTGCAGGTGGGCCTGTTGAGCAGGGCTCCGACACCCTGGACACAGCCTCTGCTTGCCTCTGGACTCCTGGGACCCTCTCTGAAGGCCTCCATCTGGCTGTGTCTCTGTATCGCTCCCAGGGGGTGGCCCACCACCTGACACCTCTCCACTGTCGCTTCTGGAGTAACTCCTTTTTCCCCAGAAATTGTTCCACTGCATGACTCACCAAGCACCTCCCAGCGTGGGCCCAGGATTGGACTTCTTGGGCTCAGCACTAATTGACAACTGTTTGAGATTGACCTGGGGCTTTGGCCTGCGTGGAGCTCAGTCCATGCAGAGTGAGAGTCTTAGTGTGTGGACACAGGCCTGAAGCTCCTCTTCCTCTTCTGCTGGCTGCCTCCATCTCCCAGGACTTCCTTCCCCTGCCCGTTGGCCACTTGTGAGCAGGTGACAGTGAGGTGATGTGGGAAGCAGAGAGACTGCATGATTTGAGCCAGGGCCCTGCCCTTCTCTGCCCTCACATCTGCTCAGTGTTGTGTGAGCTTGGACAAGGCTGAGCCCCAGCATCTCCTCGAGCAGTCATGGATGGAAAATAATTCTGTTTGTGTGGCACACAGGGGCGGAGGGGAGCCCATATGCATTTGTGGCTCATGCATGGGAAAGTTTGCTCCAGAGCAGTGGCTTCAAGCTTCAGGGGCATCAGAGTCACCTGGAGAACATGTTAAAACACAGATCACCACCTGCAATCCCAGCACTTTGGGAGGCCGAGATGGGCAGATCACCTGAGGTTGGGAGTTTGAGACCAGCCTGACCAACATGGAGAAACCCCATCTCTATTAAAAATATAAAATTAACCAGGCATGGTGGCGCATGCCTGTAATCCCAGCTACTCGGGAGGCTGAGGCAGGAGAATCGCTTGAACCCGGGAGGCGGAGGTTGCAGTGAGCTGAGATCATGCCATTGCACTCCAGCCTGGGCAACAAGAGGGAAACTCCATCTCAAAAAACACGCAAAAAAACAAAACCAAAAAACACAAATCGCCGTGCCCCGCACCCAGGGTTTCTGAGCTTTTTTTATTCAGTAGGTCCAGGGCAGGGCCCAAGAATTTGCATTTTTAAGGAGTCCTTGAGTGATGCTGATACTGCTGGTCCCAGTACCACACTTTGAGAACCAGGTAAGGGCAGTGCCCACCCCCCCCCCCCAAAACCCTGCTGCCTTGTGAGAGTCGGCACAAGGCACAAGCCTTGTGAGGCATTGATTCTCTGGCCCACCATAGGCACTGGGCCAGGGGAACCTTCTTCCTAGCTCCATTAGCTATCCCCTCATCCCCAGGTCTGTGTTCCATGTCTGCTAGAATTTTGCTGACACAGCTGCCTGCCTGTTCCACTTCCCCCATCAATCCCCTATCATGGCGGATCCACCTGGGCAGTTATTCCTAGAAAAGCTGAGTGGGTGAGTGGAGAGTGAGAACACTGCCCTCATACCCATCAGGTAACATACCACTGCAATGGGGGACAGCAGGCCCAGCCTCGCAGAATCCTAGTCCAAGGGGTCTGATTGCAAAGGCTTGCGTTCTGTTTCCATCCCAGATTTTCAAACAGCCCAAAGGGACAGACTATGGAAAGTGGCCTCCAAGGTCAGTGAGGACCCACTTCCAGTGGGCCTGGCCTCTTAGGGGTAAGTCCTGCTGTCTGTAGGAAGGTCCCACCGTGTCAGGAAGGGGATGCACATGATGTCACGGCATGAGCTCAGGTCATTTCAAAGGCTGCAGTCAGAACCCAAGCTCCTGATAAGAGGCAGCTGTGTGCCCACAGCATCTTGTCCATCTTGCTCGGTGGGTGGGGCTGCAGGGTAGGCCAGCCTGGTGGACAGGCAGAATTCCCCTACATCAGGTCAACCCTCATAGAACCCCTGGGCTGGATACCATGGAAGAAACAGCTGAGCAGAACTTGGCTCCTGCTCTCAGAGAGTTTGCCATCAGCCAAAAGTCAAGGTCGGAATCAACCCTGTTACAGTCCAGGGAAAGACGCATCACCAACCCTTACACCCAGCTCTGATGCCCTGCAAGAACCCCCGAGCCACACAGCTGACTGTCTGGCAGCTTGCTTGACTCTACAGAAAGGCCTTTGGGCAGCACCCCCTGTTATCACCTCTTCTTTTACAGACAGTGAGATGGAGGCCTCTAGAACAGAGGTCTGTGTCCCAGCCACACTTTCAGTCACAAGCTCCAGGAACTGCGGCTTATGCTTTTGCTGTCCCAGCCCATTGGAAGGTCACTGAGCGGGCAGTGACTTCCCACCACCTGGCTTTGTTGCCTCGGTGGCATTGCACAAGCCCAGACTGCTGATTTCGCCTTCAGAGAAGAGCATCCTAATTCAAACCATCCCAGACCCCATGTGTCTCTGCACTTGGCTGTGATGCAAACCTTGGCCTGAGAGAGTCTCCTGTTACCTTTGCTTGTGTCAGGAATGTGGGGTCTGTCCCCTGTCCCCTCCCCCTGTTGTACTGTAACCATCTCAGCAAAAACAGGCTAATTTACGGTCATTTCCAAACAAGACACACACAGTGACCTCTCTCATGCTTCCAGCCTAGCTAGAGGGAGAAAAATGAAACGGTTGTCAACAGTCCAGAGAAAAGAGGAAAGAACTCATAACCGGAGCCTGGGGCTGGGACACAGATGTTTCTGTTTGGAGGTGCAGACAAGAAATTAAAAATGTAATTCCAGCTGGGTATGGTGCCTTCGAGGGGCTGAGGCAGAGCACCCACCTCCCTCAGCTACCTTCACTGCCTGTGGAACCTCCCGTTCAACTTCCATGCTGACACCGTTTTGCCGAGGCTCCCCGTCCATAGTGCCTCCCACCCATCAGAGGAGCATTCTCTGGGTGCTGTCACTCCCCACTGTCCATGCCAGCCCTCTTCCGATGCCCTGCCCCCCACACACACCTGCCCTGTGCTGGCTCTGCAGTCATCAAGCTGTGTGAGCTCCAGAAGGTCTGCTTCTTCTCCCTGCCTTAGTTTCCCCATCTGTCCCTGGGATCTAAGGATCCCTCTCCTGAGCTGCTGTGAGGTTGAGAGAAGAGCTGTGGAAGCACTCGCTTTCCTGTGAGTCGCAGTGGCCTCTGGCCATGCCTTGGGGAGGAGGAGGAATCAGGCGGTGGCAAGTTGGGCCAGGGCTCAGGAGCAGGCAGAGAGGAGAGGGCAAGGCAGGGCTTTGAAACGTGAGCAAGGACTGTGGTTTCCCTGCTGAGTGCCTGGGAGGGTGGGGCCACTCCCTAAGCAGGCGTCCAGGAGGAGCAGCTGGCCTGGGGGGTCGTGTTCATGCAGCAGCACCCCCACCTGCCACCTCCACCTGGAGCCCAGGCTTCAGGCGCTGGTGAAACCAGCTTTGCCTTGGAGCCTGGCCTGAGTGCTGTCGGGGACCCATGGCTGGCCTGGCAGTCAGAGAACACTTCTGCAAAGAGGAATCTGGATCTGATCCTGCAGGATGGTGGACTGGGCAGGGCCCAGCAGGGGTTAAGGCCCAGGGGTGAGGGATACCCACGTGGCTCATCCTGGAGCTGCTCCCCATTCCGAATGGCTGGAGCTTGGGAATGGAAACTTTCACACAGGCCTATTTGTCTGGAGACACAAAGTGTGCAAGAGTCCCTGGATGATTTTCTACCAGTCAGGAGCTTTGAACTCAGGCCTGCTGTCTTGTCCTGGCTGACACAGGCTCTATGAGGCATCTTTTTTCCCCATGAAAAACACAGGGTTCATCAACGTTGAAAAGCAGTTAAGGCAGGTAACCACCCCTCTGTTGCAGTGATGCCTCTCGGGGGACAGGGCTTTATTTTCCGCCATGAAGTGCGTTTCTCTGTGATTTTGAGTTGACTTGAACCCCAGGGACCATAGTGTTTTTACAGAGCCAGTGGTCTCAACAGGACGATTTTGTGCCCCTGGGGTTATTTGGCAATGCCTGAGGACATTTTTAGTCATTTCAGCCCTGGGAGAGGATGCTAAACATTTTACAATGCACACGACAGCCCCCACAACGAAGAGTTACCCAGCCAAAATGCCTACGGTACGAGGATGAGAGACCCGGCTGTAAACTGGCTGGCTGTCAGCCGCCTCCCGCATTAGCACTGATGAGTGAGTCTGGAACTGTGATTCTGTCTCTTCTGCTCCTCAGGGGTGTTTCCATTTCATCCGTCCCCTTTCTGTGCCTGTCCGCAGTTGTTGGTTGCCTATGCAGAGCCCTTCTTACTTGTCCTTGTAATTGACTCACAAGCTTTCAGAACCATTCCAGTCGGGGAACGATTCGATTCATCCCCTACACAGGCACAACATGTGTCATGGATCGGCCCTTTGGATTTTTAAAATGTCTCTGCTTTGATTTTCTCCTAATTGCAAACTGCTTCCCTGTGGTGTTTCTAGTACTCTCCCTGCATTTGCACCTGTTGGCTGGATGGAGACGGTTGGTTATGTCTATAGAAAACCTCAAAACCAAGCCCAAACTCAACAGCCTGATAGTAAGACTCAGCCACTGTGGTGACACAGATGTTGTCTAGTGGCAGATGAGTGTGACTCACCCCTGCACTGAAGCAGCTTGTCAGGATTCAAGGAATTTGTAAATTGGGAGCTCATAGGAGGTACTTCAGTCTTTCTGAGTGGGGAGGGTAAAGGTTTGGAAGGATAGAGAGGGGTAGGGTGAAGGGACCTGGGGACCAGGCTGAGAGCCAGCACGTTGCTGTCCTTCCTGCCTCCCTTCTGCCACCCTCTGGGGGTCTGGATTCAGGATGTGTTCCTTGGTGTCCAAGATTTCAATGCTTACCCACAAATCTTAATAGAACAATAAAAGCTTTTTAATGACACACTCCAAACTGCAAAGATGATGAACAGAACAAGAAAATTGAAACTCTCAAACCCTTATTGTGTGGCTGCAGATTGCTAAGGTGCTTTTAACTCAGCAGATGTAATAGATGAACTCAGTACCCAGGAACGGGGGTCAGCACAATGCCTTCCCAGCCTGCTTACCTCCAGAACCTGCTCAGTTGTGTCAGCCAGAGCAGTGGCCATTTTCCTGCTGGTTGCTGCTACAGGACATCATCAGACTCCACTTCCAAATAGTATCAGCAGTGGGCACTCATCACCGAGGAGCAGTCTAACTTCGCCAAGCCAAGCCAGTTTGTCTCTGAATACAGCCCCAGTGTCTCTTACATGAGCAGTGAAGATGAACGCTATGATGCGGATAAATTCCATCAAACTAGCTCAACCCCAAAACCCAATAGACTCCCCTGGATCTGCTTGACACACAGAAGCCCTGTAAATAGTCTGAAGCACTTGGATAGTGTAGAAGCACTTAATTCTTCTACATCCGTTGGAACAAGTGCTGATGCTGGTCTTTTCACTTCAAAACGATTGAGGAAGGGGAGGTGGGGTTGTGGATGAACATGAGAGTGTTATCGTGCACCTCTTGTCACAAGTTAGACTGGGAATGGATCTCACTAAGGTAGTTCTTTCAGTATTTATTCTTAAAGTATCTCTTTTAAAAATGTATGCAGATATTTTTGCACACCAGATCTGTTTCTAAGCATTTATGACCAGAAGGATCCCAGGAACTGAATGGTTCAGGTGGTAAAAGGGTCACTCTCAGCCTTTCATGCTGGCAGAAAAGGATTGGTTGCCAAAAGGCCATACAAGCCAATTTTGGGTGAGATCTTTCAGCATCACTGGACATCAGCAAATGACACAGAGGAGGATGCGGAGAAAGTTTTGGACACAGTTGCCCCAAACAGTGTAACACATTCCTGGCTGAGCGTGTTTTCCAGCATCCACCCATTTCAACCTTTTATGCCAAGTATTTTAATAAGAAGATACAATTCAGCATTCCTATTTGGACAAATCAAAATTTCTTGGGTTGTTGACTAGGGTGCACAACGTCGGGCAGGATTGCATCTTGTGTCTTGACTAGGATGAATGTGACATCCTTACGTTCCCCAATGGTATGCGCGATCTATCCTCACAGTGCCCTGGGCAGAGCTAGGAGGAGAATGCAATATTAATTGTTCCAAATGGGCTGTATGCAAATATCTTCCACACCAAACCTTTCTAGGGGAGCAAGCAGCACAGAATTGCCATGAAGACTTTTTCCTCCAAATGACAAGAAATCTTTCTGCTCATTCGAAGGGAAATGGAATGGTGTAAAGTATTCAAAATATGCAAGGGGAAAATCCAGTCTTTACAGATACCAAGAAGTTGTCTGTAACCAAGAGGGAAGTGAGTTGGAAGAACAAGGTGAGTATGAAGCTTGCTGCCTTTAGAAGGGACACTTTCAACCTAAAAATCAGAGACTTTGATGTGGCAATTGAAGGAAAGCACTGACTTGAGGAAAGACAAAGAGCCTAAGCCTAGGAAAGGAAGAAAAAGATTCAGTGGAAGTTTAGGCTATGTCATAAACATGGGGAACAGTGGGTTGAGGATGAACCATTCACTGAAAACTCTTGGTGGTTCCAAGCCTTCTGTTGGAAAATGCAACTGTGTTACTTTGGGAGAACCTGTTCACACCCTTCTCATTGCAGTTCCAATGTCAGGAATCCTGGACTTTCTGGATGTAGATGTACAATTCAGTTGAAGTGAGAAAAGCTTCCCCTTTTTATTCCTCTGTGGCAGATCTTCTTCAATCCTGAAGAAAATCTTCAGGTTTTGAAAACACGATGTCTGTTCCCTGGCCAAACCTCATACTTGGAAAAGCATTTATGAATTCCAGCCTCAAACTCTGCACTGTAGAACTGCTGGGAGATATTCAACATCTGTTCCCTAGTTCATATATAGTCTTAGGATATCTGTATATGTATAATATACCTAGTGCCAGATTTTATGTAAACACTCCATCTGCTATAAATTTGATTCCTCTGAGTGTTTTTAGAAAAGTAGCACCATGTGTTAAAATCAAGTGCTAGGACATGTCATGGTCTCACCTACAGTAACTTTCGTTTTGTAACTAAACTGTTATTCAGTTGTCTCTAACCCTGGACCACAATTTAGTTATACTCTGTGCTTCTTCAGGTTAAAACAAAACAAAACAAAAAACTGTCATATTACTATAGTGCTCACAGCCGTTCACTGCCTTTCTTTGGCTCCCAGTAAAGCCCAGAACCCTTACAAGGTCATGCCAGCTTCCTGGCCCCTCCCCACCCTCTCTCCCCATTGTTCTGCACTCAGCCATACCTAGGACTGCACAGGTGCCTCTAAAGTGCTAACCACTGGGCCCCACTGGAGAGCGGCTGGTGCACGTGTGTGGATCATTCATGTCAGTGGAGGGCCTCAGTGGAGGGCCCGGTGGTGCCAGGCACAAAGTAGGTTGTGGTACAAAAGAATGCATCACCCGCCACCTGGCCTCTCCATTGCTCTCTGGGGCCCTGGGTGTATTTGTGTTTCGTAAGAGACTGGTGTGTGGGTTTGTGTGTGAATCTCGAGGGGTGAGATGAACAGGATGGAAACTGAACTATTCAAAGCCTCCAAGACAAAACCTTCAGGAAGTGGAGGCAAGAGATGGGCTCTCATCTGGGACCCCGAAGCTTGATCTCTCTTTGTCTCTCTCCTCACTCTACACTTAGGTGGAAGGGGGCATCAGTGAACTGGAACGGCTCAGACCCCATCCTGTGACCATTGGATGTGGGTAAACCCTGTAGTCCACCATTCATCACCTCATCACCGAGGATGACAGCTGAACCCCAGGCCTCTGGGGCAAGTCTCATGCAACCCCAACCTGGGTCAGCGTGGCTGCAGAAGCATCCAGAGCCTCCCTGCCCCTTCCATGAAGGGCCCACCCAGGACTGTGCTGGGGACCCAGTGTGTTGCTGTGTCCCCTCCCAGCTGAGCTGTGACTGCTGAGTACTGGAAGGAGGTTACCAGGATCTCTGCTGCCTTTGTCTGCATCCCTCCCTTGCTCCCCGCTGGGTAGTCCCTCGCCCAGGCCTCTGATGTGGTTGGCCCCAGGGACTCATTATTTCTGGTAGCTGGCTTTCTATAAAACGAGTCAAACCCATGTCCAGGGCCCAGACTCATTTGTTCCATAGCTGCAAAGAGCGTGGTGTGCATTGTCTGTGCTGATCATGGCTGGTGTGGGGAAGGTGGTGGGTGATTCGCCCAGAGCCCGCGTGGGGCCCCAGGAGAATGGAGGTGGACCTGGAGGGTAGGTTGGACCTGGCCAAGTAGATATGGGAAAAGAGCCTTCCGAGAAGGAGGGACCTCTTAGCCATGGGGGGACAATAGGACAGGGATAAACAGAGGGACTGGGGACTGGGTGTGGTCCCTGGTACCTGTAGGGGAGCATGTGGGGAGAGGGCTGACTGAAAATGTGGGTGGGCAGAGCCTGTGGAGCCCTCACATTCCAGAACAAAGATGGCATAAGTTGGAATAGGAAAAGTGCGATAATCACTCAGGAAGGGGAAATAGTAGTCTGAACCTTGTTTGTTCCATTCATTGATACTCCACCAGTTTCAAAAAGAAGATGAGAACGTGCAGAAGTGCAGTGGCATGCTGCTGAAGAAGTGGGTGGGGAGAGAGGTTGTGTGAAAAGCACAGTGAAGGACTCCTCTGCAGTGGTTCACAAGAACGGGATGGATGCAGGAGCCCAGGGGCAGAGCACTAGCCTCTCAGGGTTTCTATCACATTGAAGGCTGCCATCCCTGTACCCCACCCTGTCTGCCCAGTGAGTGCTGCAGTTGGGACTATGATGGGGCTGTGCAGAGGTAGGTGTGTACACACAGGAACCAGGGGATGCACCCCTGCTGTGTCTGCTCTGGCCCAGGGAGAAGCCTAGGAGAGCCACCAGCACCGGACAGCAGCCTGTCCCCAGCTTCCATGTGCCCCTGGGGCTCAGGACACAAGCAGCTCAGGGCTGTGTCCCGCTGTAGGAGACCCCTTTTATTTTAGATGCCAGGGGGGTAAAACTGGCATTTGGGTGGTGACAATGAAAGCATTTGTCTTGTATTCTTGTGGATGGGTCATGTGTAGAGGCCTGACTGTTGGTCTTTGAGGAGAGGCAGGCTGAGAGCCAGTCAGGCTGGGAGGGAAGTGGGAGGGTAGGGACTGCTCTGTCCAGGCTGTGCTGAGGCCCCGGTGGGGTTTGCTATGTAAACTCCAGCAGCCATTCACAGTAGGCTTCCAGCAGAAATGCTTCCTATATATCCCTGAAATGTTTATGCATTTGTTTTCCTTGGCCAGGGACAGGGCGCTCCAGCTGAGCACCCGGACAGAGGAAATCAGTTTCCCAGCAGCAGCCTTGTTTATCAGCCTGGGAAGGAAAAGTGTGTCTTTTCAATGAAGCTCACTTAACCTCCTGACCAAGGTCCCTTTGGCAGGGCTGGAGAAAACAAACTATTCCCAGTGTGGCTTGAGAAGACCATTTCCAACAAATTACAAACCTGCTTCTCTAGAAGCCAGGTACATCGTGCAGTTTGACATTCCTTGCCTAGGTTTTCCTGGAATGGAAGATGAGCACAGCCCAGCACCACCCTCCCCCAGACCCAGATGCTGGGGCAAGTCCATGGTGCTGCCACCAAGCCTGCAGGAATGAAATACAGGCCCCTGACTCCTCACCCGTGGGCAGTCTCCATCCAAGGGGCAGAGTTTTCTAGGGAGACTGTGGGTGGGCTTCAGAGTGTCCAGAGCCACCCAGATTATGTGAAAGTTTCCCCTCCCCTTGCAGTGGTCATTTTGGGAGAGGGAGTTGTGGTTAGCTTTTGTCAATTTCCATCTTGCACTTGGAGTCCTCCCCAGATGCCCAAGCTGGCTGTAGCTCCTCTGGGGAGGAGGGGCAGGGCAGCAAGGTCTTAATCTGTCCTGCAGCGGTGCTGGGTGTTGCTGTGGGCCCTCTGGTGAGCACATAGGAAGTGCTAGCCTCCTCTTTTGTGAGGGGGCTTCCCGCTGCTAAGGATTGCCCCACGTCAGCTGATACCCCCTCCAACTGCTACTATGGTAGCTCTCCAGCCTCTCTGCCAGAGCCAACCTCTCCTCTACCACCTTTATGGAAGACCTGACTCTTCCTTCTGCAGGATCCACACTTGAACTGTGCAAAGCACCAACATATCATTGCCTCCCAAATCCTGGAGATCCCCCGCTCAGCCCATCTCCTGCCCCGCCACCTGTCGGGAGCTCCTCACCTTTAACCCTCCCCACTCCATGTGAGTGTCCCACACCTTGGGGGGCATACATCAAGCTTTCAGGCAGTCTCCTTGAAGCCTCCCTCACTTGGCTTTAGGAGTAGAGATTCACCCTGTCTTCTCCCCATGGCTAGGGGAAGGGGACCCAGGGACCCCAGCACACTGATGCTTCTCTCCAGAGACATCCTCACTAGCCCCTGACCTCTTCGACTGCCAGCCCAATACTTTCTTCATCCTCTCTCGTGGTGGGAGGACCATTCACAGCACTCTCCCTATTGGTTCTACATAGAGGGAGCACCTGTCAGAAGAGCGGTTTCCAGAACTGCAAGAATTCCCTGGGGGTCAGAGCTGGACCAGGGCTTGGAGGGGCGTAGGAGGCTGTCCTAAAGCAAGGTCTGTCCAGACTCCACCTGACTGCTCCCCAGGGTCTCCATGTCTGAGCCCAAAGGGAACACAGGGATGGGGGCAGGACCCAGCCCATCCAGAGCTCCAGCCCTGGGAGAGGAGCAGCAGCGCCCCCGCCCCCCATGAGGGCCTGGGCTGGTGAAGTCTCAGAGAGGCTTCCACAGGCCCTAAGCTCTGCTAAGCAAGGGTGGCACCGCAGGACGTCTCTGCCCTCGTCCGGATTCACCACTCAAAGTGCTGTCCTCAGACCAGCAGCAGCAGCATCGCCTGATGTTCGGGCTTAGAAATGCAGACTCAGGCTGTGCCCAGAACTAGTGGATCAGAGTCTGTCCTTTCACAAATCTTCAGTTGAATCTGAGTTCAAGTTTTAAAGCCCTGCTCTGGAGGCTGTGATTTTGTGGGGAGACAGTGTGAAATGCATAAGTAGCCTCCGAAATGAACTGCTGAAGGCATGTGTGGGAGGCGCTGGTGGGCACGTGAGGAAGAAGCTGCATCAGATCCCAGGCCTGAGTGCAGCCCTGACTCCACTGCTTCATGCCTCTGGGGCCTTGAGCACTTGACTCAAGCTCACTGGGCCTCAGTTTCCTCATCTGTAGAATTACAACCTCCTAGGGCTGGGATGAGGATTAAGTGAGTTATTACATGGTGCAGTGCTTAGAACAGGGCCTGGCACAGCACCAGGACTCAGTAAATGTTGGCTTCTAATATTTCCAATGAGATAGGAGGTAGCATCTCATCCAGGTGTTGGAGGATGAGCAGGGTTTTAACAAGTGGAGAAGTGGATGGAAGATCATTCCAGCTGAGAGGAACAGTGAAAGCAGAGAGACCAGGGAAGTCCTTGATGTCTGCGGGTCTCCTCTGGGGTGACCACGATGTGGGAGGCCCAGAGCAGTATGAGTGGAGGCAAAGAGCAAGAGAGGGCCTCAGACGATGGTCTGGGGCTGGGACATTTTCCTGGGAGAGGAGAACTTCTCAGTGTGCTGCTTCAGACCTCTCTCTCCCTGGCAGGAGGGTGGGGTGTGGGGCAGAGGCTGAGAGCACATTGAGGGGATGGAAGTGAAAGATGGCTGGTGGCCTTTGCTACTGGAGGCCCAGTGGAGCATCCTTACATGGCCACTGAGCTCTTAGGGGATCCTAAAATTTGCAGGAGGCAGTCAGGCTGCCAAGTCTATTTGCAGGTATTTCTCCACCCACCACAGTCCGCCCTACTCCCTAATCATGCACTAATCCTCATGGGGCTGTAGGAGCTTTAATTACCAGGCAAAAATGCCAGGCATTTGCGATAATAGAGATTGCTTAATGCAAACTCCAGGATGAGGGGGTGGGCTGATAGGTGGGTGGGGGAGGGGCCAGGCAGAACGCTGCTGTAATGCCTGCGCGTGTGCTCCTGGCAGACCTGTTATGCAGACCTATTATTCACAGAGAGGGATCAGGACCCTGCTGGTCAAGGGCCAGTGGCTACCAATGCCCGTGGGTGGCCTTTCCTGCCCTTACTTTTCACACCATCTTCCAGACTGCGGCGCTTCCTTCCTTTCTCCTGCTCACTTTCCCGCAAAATATCCATCCATCCTGTGTCCTGTTCCTCCAAGAAGTCACTGAAGGCCTTCCTCATACAGATGGGGAAACCGAGGCCCAGACAGGAATCGTTAAGAGCCCTCCTGGGCATTTCTTTTCCACAGGGATCTCTTGGAAACCAGACCACCAGATGGTCTTGGGGCTGGATGGAATAAATCTGATGGGGGGTGGGGGTGATTCCAACCTGCCTCCCTTTTTGCCTCCCCTTCTGCTTTCCCCTCCAGCCCCACACCTCACCCACCACAGACCTCAGCAGCCTCTTCCCCAGCTGCCCCTGGCTGCCTGCAGCCTTCCCTGGTGTTCTTTGATTCACCTGGGTCCTTGCCCTCTGGCTCCCCATGTCCATCGGTCAAATCCTACCCATCCTACAAGGCCAGCTCCAAGGCCCCTCCTCTAAGAAGCCCTCCTGGATTACCCAGCTGAAAGTTCAAGTCCTCCCCTCTGAGTGCCCAGAGGACTCAATCACCTCCTCTTTCACAAGCCTAGGTCTTAATAGTTAGAAGGTGTCGATCACCTGGCCACAGGTTCCTCTGTTGTCCCATATACACAAGCAAACACACAAACACATGCACACACATCCCTGTACACCTCTAGTGCTGTTTCCTTACCCCTGGGCCCGGGGCTCCTTCCTCCCTCCCTCCCTCCCCCATGGGAGGACAAGCCCAAAGCTCCTTCTGCCCACTTTGAGGCCCCTCCCCTGCTCACACCCACTCCAGGCAGAAAGGCTCGGCAGCTGGGTGTCAGGGTGGGAAGGTGCTGCCTGAGGCTCCAAACCGTTGGTTCCAGGTGCGGCTTTGAGATTAAACCTGGCGCCTTTCCTGTGGCCCTTGATAAGGGCGATCCTGGGTGTTTATCTGGCATTTTCTGCTTAAGGCCTGTCTGAGGTTCAGCAAAGTCCCACCTCCCTCTGCGATAAGTATAGCACTCGCGGTTCCACCTCCCTGTGACTGCTCTGTGGGGAGCCCAGGGTTGGCACCATCCCTGGGCTTGCCCTTCCCCTCCCCAGCACAAGAACTGACCCTGAAGAGTGCTATTAATAATTATATCAGGACAGTTTCGTAATCAAGAACTGCCGTACACAGGAACTGTAGTCTGAGGGAGGATTGTTTTGTTACTGATTGATCTCCCACCACCCTGCCCTTCAAACTCCAGGCTCAGATCCTTCTTGAATTGTATTTGGGGGATGGAGCTCAGATGAGGGGAATCCTCTTGGTGGGCTGGAGCAGTCGAAAGCTTCTTGAAGGGGGAGAATTGAAACTGGACCCTGAAGTAAAGTGGGTTGGGGGAGGGGCAGAGAGCATTCCAGGTAGGATAAGCAGAGGGTCTGAGTTGTCAGGGGCAAGGGGCCTGGGGACTCTGGGGTGGTGGGAAAGTTAAGGATGTCAGGGCTGGATCCTGAAGGGCTTTGAATGTCAGGTTAAGGAGCTTGAGCTGTGAGTACTAGGGAGCCATGGAGGGTTTCAGAGCAGGGCAGTGATGGGTCCAAGCTGTTTCGGAAGACTGATATGGCAACAAATGTGGAGGATAGATCAGAAGGAAGATGCTAACTTCTTAGCTGGGGCCATGGAGAGGAGGATCGGGTGTGAGAGAGCCTGCTTTGTTTTTTTCTTTTTTTCTTTTTTTTTTGAGACAGGGTCATCCAGGCTGGAGGTATAGTGGCACAATCACAGCTCACTGCAGCCTTGAGCTCCTGGGCTCAAGCAATCCTCCTAAATCAGCTTCCCAAGTAGCTGGGACTACAGGTGTGCGCCACCATGCCTCACTAATTTTTAAATTTATTTAAGTAGAGACAAGGTCTTTCTCTGTTGCCCAGACTGTTCTTGAGCTCCTGAGCTCAAGCAATCCTCCTGTGGCCTCCCAGAGACATCCTGCCTTTTAGAGCTTCAACCAAAGGAGCAAGGTGGTGGGTCCATGAACCTGTACCCAAGTCCCTGCTCTCTTCCCTGCTTCCTGGCAGGCAGATCTCGCCTCCAGCAGCGTTTCCCTCTGCCTACTCCTCTGTCAGCACTGGTGGCTGCAGCTCTCCCGAGAGCATCTTTGCAAAACATCCCTGCCACATGACGAAGGAAGGCTTCCTCTGCCCCCCTGCCTTGGCACGCCATGAAGGAGGGGGCCTCAATTCGAGGAAGTGCCCAGGGCTTTGTTCTGACTCTGGCCATGGCTAGACCCACTGCCTATTGTTTTCCATGCCGTTGGTGACCTTGGGCCAGCTGGACTGGACTGGCTGGCTCCCACCTCCAAGTCAATTGCGGAAGACAGCCAGGCTGGCAGGATGATTTTCAGTCCCTAGGGGGCCTTGAGGAGGGCCCCTGCCCATGGAGAGACTTAGTTTCCCCAGTTCTTGGTGGTCCCAGTTGGCATTATGGAGACTGTTTATCTCCTAGGAACCAGAAATCTCTTATTAGGCAGGAAAGCGAGTTCCCAGCCCCAGAATAGAGACCCATAGCTCTTCCTGTGTCTGCTGTTGTTGTGGGCCCTTGTCCTGGACCTGTGGATCAGGGGCCCAAGTCTGTCTGCCATTCTCTCTCTCTTGGTTTTGGGGATCCTTGCTGAACCTACCATGGGGTGTGGGCTGTGAGAAAAGGGGCTTGGGTTGGATGATGGAGTGGTTACAAGCTTGTACTGGAATTTGGACCAACTGAGTTTAGATCTTAGCTCCAACCTCTCAGTTGTGTCACCTTAGCTAAGTTACAAAACACACACACACACACACAGTGACCTTTCTGAGCCTCAGTTCCCTGTCTGTAAAATGGGAATAATAACAGCATAAACTTTATAAGATTGGTGTGAGGATTAAGTGTAAGGTGCCTAGAAGAGTGCCTGGTGCTTAGTAGGTGCCCAGTAAGTGTTGGTTCTTTTGCCATGAGCTGATAGGAGGGTGCAGGGGTTGGGGCAAGTTCACCTCAGTGAGATTTGGGAAGGGTGACCTTATGAGATGCTGTGATGCAGTGAGGCCTGCTGGGCATTGTCTCTGTGTACTGACCCCTGGAAGTCAGTCCCTCCCTGTACCTTTCCAAACCCTGAAAGGCTTTGGCCCTCTTCTCCTTTCTCTGGCTCTCCAGGCCCCACAGCTGCTCCTGGGTCAGCTTGATAAATGGCTTCTTCTCTGCTTGCCCCCTTAAGGCTGTTCCTCCCCACTCTGGGCTTTGGTTCCCTGCTTGTGAAAGAAGGTGATTGATGAGGAGGCACTGCACAGCGGCTGGGCCAGCATTCCCAGCAGTGACCACTTCTGAGACTGAGATGGAGGGCAACAGGGGCAGACACTGTGTGCAGCCCCTAACGAGCCTGGCACTCACACCTCCCTGGTGACAGATAAAGAAACTGAGACTCAACCAGCCGAGTGCTTGCTCAGGGCCTGAGGCTAACAGATGGCAGGTGCCCAAGCTCTCCCTGCTCGTTCCTCGCCTCCCAGAGGATTTGCTGGGATTCTGGAAGGCCCCCAAGCAGGGCAGAGGAGAGGGTGGGGCTTCCTGGAGCCCCTCCTGTCCTATCTTCCTTTATTTCCTGAGACTGACTTTGGGGACTCTGGAAAAATCTGTGAGTGTCTTGGTTTCTATACCCGTGTGCTATTGTGTGAGAGCCCAGCCTTTCCTTCAATTCAGACCCCTCCCCTCACCCCTGACAAGTAGTCCGGAGGGAGAGATGGGTCAGTGCCCCCATCTGGCCCACCTAGAAGGCAGCCAGCCCGGGGACGTGACGCGGCCCCAGCACCTCCTGCAAAACCCACTTCCTATTGCCCCTAAGCCACCACAGAAAATGCCAAGCACTTTTTCCTTCTTCCCAGCTAAGGCAGACACACCTTGGGTTTATTTGTCTAAGGATTTTCCATTTCCTTTTCTGGAAAGTTGTTTGGGTCCTGCACGTTGCTGTCTCCACAAAGGAGGCTGGGAAGAGAGGCACGTGTCCCTGAGAAGTGAGAGTGGGGAAGGCTGAGAACCCAAGACCTGTGGGACTCAGCAGTGCTCACCCTAACACCGGCCTGAGGCCACGATGATGCCCAAGGCCTCTTGGGCTGGTCTGTCATAAGAATAAACCTATTTTAGGCATGAACAACCCAGGCCAGGGCAGTGACTTCCCCAGGGCCTCATGGCACGAGGTTGCCAGGTCTCCCCTGCTCGTGGCTATGCTCACAGTTGTCTTCAGAAGCCCTCATTGTCTGAGCTTCTCATTCAGCCCTGGCTCCCACTTGGACGGACTTGGGTGGTGTAGGACTCCCTGAGGGCAGAGCCCCTACATCTTTACCTCTGCATCCCAGCCCGGTGCTCCTGAGGCCGAGCCTGTCCTCCTCATCTGCACCAACACAGGAGTGGGAAGCAGAGCATCTCCGTGGCTCCAGTTCAGGCTATGCAGAGAAGACAGGCTCACGTGGCCACATCCTGGCGGCAGCATGCCATCCCCGCTCCACCAGCTCCTCCCTGAGAGTCAGAGCCAACCGTGGGGAGAGGGGCAATGAGGGAACCTCCCCTGCTCCTGCTGTGGCTGGAAGCCCACCCCTCCTAGCCCTCTTTCTGCTTGGACCCTCCTCTCCCCAAACCACCTCCCTTCCTTTATACAAACAAATCTGTCTGCCATGTTCCCTACTCCAGGAAGCCTTTCCCGATTACTGGAAAGAGGTGGGGCTCTTCCGCTGCCCAGAGATCCACCTCACCCCTTCCCGTGGCTCAGGCCTGGTCCCAGCTGCCCACCCCTACACACCAGGGCTGCATGGTAGAGCATCACAGCTCCAGGGTTCCTCCATTGGCAGGGCCATTTGAGTCCACTAGTGCCTGAGCCAGTAAGTGGTGGAAGGATGGTTTCTATGGGCATTGACCCTGGCACTAGCTCAGGTGGGGCACCGGGCACTGTGTTATCAGAACCATGACGACTCTGCATCAGGGATTCGCCCTACTGAGGTGCCCGCTCTGAGTCCTTTCCATCAAAAGTCCTCCTACCGCTGGCTTTTCAAATCTCTGCTTGATCAATTCCCTGGATGGCCAGAATTGGGGAAAAGACTTCCTGTTGATGACAGGCAGCTGTCTCTGTTATCAGAGAGTAAGAGTTGGTAAATACTTCTTTCTTTCTTGCCATGACTTCCAGGAAGCACAGATGGAAAGTGATGCTCAATGGCAATCTGTCTCTGGTGCCACGAGCAGCTTCCTTCCTCTCTTTGGTTTTATTTTCACTAGATTGTTGTTAGGAGTTTTTCTTGTAATTCAGTCCCTTAGTGTTCAAAGTGTGGTTCTGGGACCAGCAGCATTGGCATTGCCTGGGCGTTTGTTAGAAATACATAATCTCAGGCCCCACACGGCCCTACTGAATCAGAGTCTGCATTTTAACAATACCCCCAGGTGTTTATGCTCACATTATAGTCTGAGAAGCGCTGATGGAATCCCCAAAGACTTTTTTTTTTTTTTTGAGACAGAGTCTCGCTCTGTCGCCCAGGCTGGAGTGCAGTGGCGTGATCTCGGCTCACTGCAAGCTCCGCCTCCCGGGTTCAGGCCATTCTCCTGCCTCAGCCTCCCGAGTAGCTGGGACTACAGGCTCCTGCCACCAGGCCCGGCTAATTTTTTTGTATTTTTAGTAGAGATAGGGTTTCACCGTGTTAGCCAGGATGGTCTCGATCGCCTGACCTCGTGATCCGCCTGCCTTGGCCTCCCAAAGTGCTGGGATTACAGGCGTGAGGCACCGCGCCCGGCTCCCCAAAAACTTTTTAAATCAAAGTTGCATGAAATAAGACCTGTGATGCTTCTTCCCCTTTTCTATCCCAATTTCCCTACCAGGGGCCTCCCACGAAGCCCTGTCAAGCCCAACCCCACCCCATTCAAGCTCCACCCCTTCAAGCCCCATCCCTTCCAAACCAGCCCTTGCTCTGATTTTGCCCCTCATTCTGCTCCGGCAGGGTCAGTGACTGAAGGCTGTGGGAGGGGACCCTCTGTGTTGTGGTCTGTAGGGATGAGAAAGATAGTGAGCTTGTGCCCCAGGATAGGGACCCTCCAGGAGCTGGCTGATCCCTCACAGACTAAGTTGACCCTCCTATGGCACTGCGCCCTCACGGTTCTGCTGCTGGTCACTCCTGGCGAGTGGGGCATCATAGTGTGGTCACACCAGGCCCAGGTACTGTCGCCAGGATGAGGCAGGAACAAGGAGGGCCCGAGAGACCTGGGAGTGGTCGACTTGAGGAGCTGCAGCCCCAGGGAGTGGGTCCTTAGTCCCGCTTCTGCTCCAAGAGCTGTCACTAGGTGGATGGTGCAGGAAATGTTGGATCTGCAGCCTGTAGGGCAGCACTGGGACAGGGGGCTGAGTTCCCGGAAGCCACATGTAAGGAGCAGCCTTCGAAGCTGGCCCACGGTGGGACCGGCTTCCCAGGAAAATGACCAGGGCCCCACCAGGGGAGCACCCACATGGAGGTTAGTGGCCCTCTGGCAGGGATTCATCCAGAGGATTCCGGAGTCTGATCATGTGTACTCCCAGGCCACCTTTGCGAGGTGAGTCCAAGCTCTGCATCCTCCTGGAAGGTTTTGTGACTTCTGCCCTCCTGATCAGCTCCTCCCCACCACTCTAGGTGTCTGTGAGTCTGGGCCCCCTTCCAGCCTTCAAACCTGGGGCCTGGGCCTCCTCTGTCCACCCATCCCCAGGCTCAGTGGGTAGGGATGGGCAGGAGACGAAGGCAGACCTGTGATGCAGGCTTGGCAGGCCCCTCCATCTTGGCTGGCCCTAAAAAATGGCCACTTCCAAAGCCTCTGGTTCTCGAACACCAAGGGCTTGGGGAGGGACCCTCATTCCCCGCACCCAGGCTGCTGCTAGTGCTGTATTTAGCCTTCTTCATGGGCCTGGGCCTGGCATGGAGACCCAGGCTTCCTGAGTTCCAGGCTCTGCGGCCCTAACCCCATCTGGCTCTGGCTCTTCAAGGGCCCCCTTGATGCCAGCCTGGAGTGGGGTGTTCAGGGAGGAAGTAGGGACACGGGTCCTGCCTCAGTCATGAGGCAAGTCCTGTGCTCTGCTGCATGCCCTGCCGGGGGCCACTTTACTGTTTGTGGGGCTGGGGAGGAGTAGGTTGAGACTAGTTCACTGTGTACGACATTGGGGAAATTACCTGAGCCCATGGCCTCAGTTTACTTTGGTGCAATGGGGTTGCAAAGGCCTGCAGATCCTGCTGCTGTGATGTTCCAATGCTCTGGTGACAGGAGGGCCTGGAGGACGTGGCATGGGGGCCCTGTGAGGTGGCTTCCCAGGACCTGCATACCTGTAGAGCAACATCACAAAGCAGGAGGTGTGTGTGCTGGGGTGAGGCTGGGGAGCTGGAGCTGGCTGAGACGGGCCCAGGGCAGGGGACCATGTCATCATTTTCTCATTAGGTGAGACAGTGATCTGCCCATGTGAGATGATCTTGCTGGCCCTGTGGGCTCCAGGAATGTTGGCTTCACATGAATAGATTTGCCAGATGGACATCAGAGGGAGGGGGGTCTCTGGGTGGACAGGGGCAATGGTAGGCCCTGCCCACCCTTCCTTCCACCCTTCTAGGCCTCACCCACCCTAGCCCCTGCCCACGACATCCTAGGCGAGAAAGACCGAAGGTGCACTGTCCCACAGGCGGCCCTGCCCCACCCCTCCTCTTGGTGGCCTAGCATCCCTTCCTAACAGTGCCTGGTGGACTGGCAGATGGCAGGTCCCGCTCAGCTTTGAACACCTTCCCAAGCTGCCTGCACACGGAGCCTGCTCCCCACCTGGCTGTGTGTAGAGAACTGGGTCAGGCCCGGCCCCTGCCTTACTCAGGCTTCGGGGTACCGTCTGGAGATAGAGACCAGGACATACATAGCCAAGTAGAGTGTCCCCAAGAGAGGGCCCAGGAAGCAATGCAGTCACAGGAACACCCATAGCTTCTCTTCTGCCATTTAAACTCAGCTCTCGGGGAGGACAGAAGGTGACGGAGGTCCCTGGATGAGGGGCAGCCAGGTGGCAACCGCTGTGAGCACTCAGAGGGGCCGGAGAGACAGGCTTGGGGCTGCAGGTAGTGGAGGCCACAGTGTACATGGCACAGGGCTTCAGAGGTGGCAGGGTGATAGTGACCACAATGTGTATTACTCCGTGTGTGCAGGTATGCACATGCGTGTCCTCACATGTGTATGTTCAGGCACACACATTTGTGTGTGCACACATGTACAGGTGTGAAACGTCGTGGTGCATCATGTGTGTGCAGATGTGCACGTGTGTGTGCAAGTATGTGTTTGTGTGTACATGAAGTCCATGCACTGTCGGAGGTGGAGGAAGGGATAACCAGGCCTATTGCCAGGTCCATTGCCTGGTTGTGACTTGGCAGGGCCTGCGGCAGGGACTGCAGACCCATCCTGAGGGAGGAGAGGGTCAGGGACCCACCCACCACCTGGAACTTGTTGCACGGTCCATCTGAGCACAGCTGGAGTGTGCCCATCTCCAGTCCCGCCCTATGCACTGCTGGCTGGTGGTGGTGGTGGCAGCAGTGGTGTCGGGGCCACATTGACTTTTGTGTGCCAGGGTTCTTTGGCCTTCGTGGGCCCTTTCCTCCAGACATTAAGATATTAAAAATTCAATTTTACAATTGCATTGGCATCAAGATGAATGTATGAATCCTAGTGGTGAGGCCTGTTTGAACAGCCCTGAGCGCAGTAAAGAAGGAATTTCACCAAAGCTCTGGGGCCACTTGCATCTAGGCCATTCCACCATTGGGCCCAGGAGGGAAACGAGACTGTTCCAGGCAGGGCATCTGTTTCTTCAGCTGAAACTCACTGGGCTTTGCATGCTGGGAACGCCGAAGAAGCCAGGGAAGCTTTGGCCTTTGAAGCAGCTGGCTTGAACCCAGAGGAGGCAAGGGCTCCCAGAAAATCAGACTGGGCCAGGAGGCAGTGGCAGCAGTGTCAGTGGCCACAGCGCTCTCAGAAGGAGACAGAGCCAACGAAGATGCAGTGAGAGGTGGCAGAGGCGGCAGCCACCAATGACAGGGTGGGACTCATGCCAGGGGGACATTTGTCATGGGAGCCTCCAGGAGAGGAAGAAGTGAACCAAGAGTCCAGCGCCCAGAGACTCCCTGTGGGGACACCTGGCTGGAGGTGCGGGGTGGGAGGGGGTGGGGAAGGGGAGCATGAGAACCGCAAAAGGCCAGCAGATGGCCCAGAGCCATGAGGCAGTGGCTGCTGACTCTTCAGGGACTGCAGTGTCAATGGGGGGTTGACAGGCCTCTATCTTGGCTCAGACCTTGATTGGAGATGCAAAAATGTCAGGTCCTGGGGGACTGGGAGGGTAAAAGGCAGGGTCTCCTGTGGATTCCTTTTGGCTGCCCAGGCTTCTTGGTTCCTGGTCAGGGAGGGCACTTTTCTGAGTCCTTGCTGCAGCCTGAGGAGGAGGTGGCCTCTTGTTAAGCAGAGAAGGAAGGAGGAAGAGGCTGGGTGTGGCAGGCAGAGCAGGCCAGGCAGGACTGGAGACCAGGGGTTCCAGCCTGGCTCCACCCTGCCCCACCAGAAAACTCCCCGAGCCTCAGTTTCCCATGCACCAGAGGAGGGCGTGAGATCCGGTGCTATCTGACCCCTTCTCCCAATCCTGGTGCTTTATAACCTAACAAGCCGATGTGGGAGACTTCTGAGGGAGCCCAGGGCGGGTAGAGCAGAATGGAGGCTGCTGGGGCCCAGGAGAGAGGCGGAGCTCAGCGTGAGGATGTGCTCCAAAGCCACTTAGATACATGACGCTTCTTTCCAGGGCCCCACAGCGCCGAGGCCGTTCCAGGCAGAGCCCCTGTCCTGCCCTGCCCTCCCTAAGGGTGTGGGCTGGCAGCCTGGCACAGATGCCACCCCCAGCTTTTTCTGCAAGTGAGGAATGCCTGCCCTTTCGGGCCAGTAGGGATTCCTCACCCTCAGGGCAGGGCTGGGGAAAATGTGACTTCACTCCTTCCTGGACTTCCTTCCCACAGAATTGGGGTGGAAGTGGGGCCCAGTCTCCTCAGGGCACCCTCATTCTGAGAGTTCAGTCCGACTCTCAAATCTCTGCCCCGTCCCTGAATGTGGCACCTCAAGCCCTCACAGACCCCAGCCTGGCTGATGGCAACTTTTTCCCGTCCTGTCTCTGTGGCTCATCCTCGATGGCATCAAGCAGGGACCATTGCTGGAGAGTTGATGGTAAAACATCAGAAAACTATGCTTTCCATAAAGAAATGGGTACAATGTTATCCCTGCACCCCTAGGACAGTAAGCCTGGCCAGTGCTCAGGGCAGGCAGCGGTGGGGTGAGGAGGGGCTGGGGGCAGGGAGAGGAGAAGTGCATGGGAGGCAGTAGCCTAGAAAATTACTAAATTGTTCCAGCTCTGGTGAATCACCGGTGGCCCGCTAAATCCGCTTTTGATTTAAGAGAGATCGTGTGACACCTAAACGTTCAGGAATTATCTGTCAGACAGGGAGGAATTCACCGGCTTTGAGAGGTGGGTGCCTATCTCTTCTCTCGGGGGATTGAGACAGTCAGCAGATGCCACCAGGATAACCCCCTCCATGCCCAGCCCTGTGCTCAGCTCTGCGGCAGGGCACGGTGAGCAGGAACACAGACACCTAGGCCCTGCTTTGGGGACTGTGGGCCTGGGGTGAGCACGGCCTTGGCCTTCACCGAGGGTTCTGTTGTGGAGGAGGGATCAGGAGGGGCTGCTGCAGCTGGGGAGGAGGGCAACGGCACCGTGGCAGAGTGTGGGTGCCAGCAACCAGGCACTGCCAGCCTGGGGCATGGAGCTGGAGCCTCTGTCTAGAGCAGGAGGGGGTGGTGAGGGCCTCAAAACGATGGCCAGTGGAGAGCTCCGGGCAGAGGAGCTTGAGAGACCCTGGGGCCATCCTGTCTCTTCTCTGGGTCTGTGTGCCCTGGACCTGGGCCCCTCCTCTGCTCCCCCGGGCTTGGAGAGGGCTGGCCTTGCCTCATGCAAAGGACCACTGTAGACCGGTCCATGGCCAGTGGCCTCCTGTGGGTGCAGGCCTGTGTCTGCACCACCTCTCAGGGTGACCTGAGAGCCAGGGCCGGCAGGTCAGTCAGGAGTGGGATGGCAGCAGATGCCCTGTGCAGGATCTTTAAGCAGAGGCAGGAGCCACTGGTCAGTTGGGATGGATTTACTGGGAGGAGCATTTTCTGATTTTTCACCACCTCCTTTCTAGTACCCACAGGAACTGGGTCCTTTCTTCCCACCCTCCATCAGGGTTCTCTGCCCCAATTCAGGAAAGCCTGAATGATTCTGGAAAATTCATCCAAGCTGTGGGCGAGCTGATGGTGACTAGATGGTCCGGACCAGTCTGCTGTCTGAGTCCCCTCCTACCCCAAGCTCCATCTTCCTGGTGGCCCTCCTGGAGGGAATGAAGTCATTGTTTCCCCCAGCCAGGCCTGTGGGTGGGAAATCCCTGCTGGCCCCAGAGGGATGGTCCATCCCGCCTTGGCCGCTCTACCCTGCACTTAGCAGAAGCTTCTGGCCAGTGATAACCTCAGCCACACCCAAGGTCTGGACCCTCAGCCAACACCCGAGGCTCCATCCACCTTCCTCCGGATGAAGTCCAAGGCTCTCCCACTGGGAGATGGGGCCCAGACAGTCCTGGGAAAAGCCAGCTCTGGCTGGAACGTGGGTCTCCCAGGCATGTCAGGAATGAGGCACATCTGGAAAAGCCTTTGCCGAGACCATTGCTGTCAGCTGGGCCAGGCAGTGCCCAGCCTCAGTGGCCTTAAGCCCCGCCCAGGGCTCAGAAGTGGGGGTGGGGGCAGCCCCTTTATTTAGCTTGGCTTGGCCCGAGTCCATGGGAGGACCCAGGAGCCAGCAGAGGGCGAGGGGACAGCACCTGCCAAGTCAGGAAGTCCTGGAAGAGAGCTGGGCTGCACACAGCACCTGCCCTGGAGCCCAGTCTCCCAGGGCTCACTGGAATCACAGGGATGGCTCTGGCTGCCCTCAGCTCCTCTGGTGCCCACTCTTAGTCTGGTGCTTCCATTCCTGCCCCACCACCCCAATTATACATGGTTGTTGGAGGCTGTCCCCTCCTCCCTCCCTCCCCCCTACCCTATCCTGGCACCTCTCTGGGCCTGCAGCCCCCAGATTTTGTACTGGGCTTTCTGTCTGGTAACCAGGTCATCGGGGGCCCTTCCTGACAGGCGGGCAGAGAACTGCATTTGGGCTCTGGGATGGGTGCGTCCTGAGTTTTAGTGCCAGTTCTGCCTTTCCTTGGCAAGTCACTTACAATCTGAGCCTTCTGGGGATGCAGGAAACAGGCCCCAGCTGGACACTGTGTCCTTTCTTCCTTCCTTCCTCCTCTGGTCGGCCTGGATTTGTGGCAGATCAGAAAGAAGGAGGCGGAGGGGTTAGAGACATCCCTGGGCCTGGGGCTCCAGCGGCAAGCCTTTCCCTTTTTTTATCCACATGGCCAGGTGACGGCCACAGGGCCCCTCGGAGATGGTGGGCACATGAGCTCCGTATCGGCATTCCTGGCCGTGCCTGCATTCTGGTGGCGCCTCCTGCTGACAGCCATGCCTTCCTTCAAAAGAATGGAGCCGTAATGGTGGTATTAAAGGCAGAGGCCACACTCACAAGGGGGAGAGGGTGGGAGACACAGGGGGAGGTGGAGTGGCACCCTGAGGACCCTCATAGCCTCCTGAGATTGGTGGGCACCTACCTGTCTGGGCAAAAGTGCTTTGCCTGACCACTTCGCCCTGATCCCCCTGGCCTCCTGCCCCAGTGCAGAGCAGGGGCTTCTGCTGAGCGCACACACACACACACGCACACACACTCCACAATACGTCGATCATCAGCCAGCGTGTCCTCACCTAGCCTGCGGGCCCTCACACCAAGATGGAAACTGCATGTGAACAGGAGCTGGTCTGTCTGGCTCGTGGCTGTCTCCCCTGTACCCAGAGCAATGTCTGGCATGTGACACACACTAAACATTTATCCACTTACATTAGTAAGTCCCAGATGAGTCTTACCCACATGGGCCCCCTAGCAAATCATGGGTCTTCAGCTGCACAGATGCTGACCCAGCCACGGACACCATCATGGACACACGGGACATGCCTGGGTCCACGCAGGCCTGTTTTCCTGTCTCTGCCACTCTGCATGGCCACACTGGCCTGAGTTCAGTGGCTCCTTGTGGCCTGGTGCCAGTTCTGCCTCTGCTTCTTTGCTCAAGTCTTCTTGGCTGAGTCCCAGCACCCGCCAGCCTCATAACAGCCCTGCACCAAGCAGAGCAGGGCAGGGACAGGTGAGGGGAGGAGGAGGGTGGTGTGTATGTCTCTCAGTAGACATGGTCTGCGGGAGACACCCAGGAGCCTGTGGCCTGAAGGGAAATAGCCGTGTTCCAGAGGACTCTGGTCTGAGGGGTGCCACCCCCTGCCCTCAGGAGCCAGGTCTGCAGGAGAAACAGTCTGCCCTCCAAAACTTCAAGGTGAGGGGATCCTAGCCCTGCAGAGAGAGCTCTGGTTGGACACCCCTGGAACTGACCAGAGAGCTCCTCATGTGGGTCAATGTCCCTGCCAGGGCGTGGGGCCAAGGGCCAGGGGCCAGGGGTGTGAGGGAGCCTCCCAGAGACTGGAATGCTGAGCCAGGGTTCCTCAGAGGAAAGGATGTAGAGGAGGGCCCAGGAAGTAGCCCAGCAGGGCCAGTTCCTTCTCCTGGACAGCTGAGAAAGTACTGATGACTTTCGGCCACCCGGGCTCTCTGAGCAGGCAGGGTCTGCTGGCCACCACCGTCCTGTATAGGCACTTAGGGGAATGCGTCATCCCCACCTGCAGCCCCAGCAAACACACACCAGGCTGGTCCCTGGCAGTTCACCCCGAGAGCCAGGCCACAGCTGGGCAGAGGGGTGGCCAGTAATGGCTGGTGTCATTCTCTGCAGGATGGCCCCTGGACAAGAGGCATAAGACCCACTCATCCTTATCCTGCCCCAGGCACACTTAGAACTCAGAGAAGTCCTCTCACCAGGCCTGTAAATGGGAAGATGCCAACACTCCCGAGTAGGACGGTGGTGGGGCAGGCGGGAGGTGGGAGGAGAGCCCAGATCACCCCAGGCACTCCCTAGGGGATGCAGGGGGACCCTCCCTCCTGGGCCTGGCTCTTCCAGCACGTTCCATGCAGCAGGCAAGTGGGCCAGGCCCAGGGATTCCTGACAGCTTGCTGGCCCCAGAGTCCGGATTCTTTTTGTTTGTTGGCTGGCGCTGGGCCTCTGGATTGGAGATGCCCAGGGCGCAGGGGGCCCGCGGGGGTCCGCAGCAGGGCCTTGGCCCCTCCCTTTGCAGGGGCTCGTCTGGGCCCTACTGCTCTCTCCTTCTCCTCATTTATCTCTCCCTTTCTACTTCTTGGCTCTGGGTCCAGTCCTATCTCCCTGTTTCAGTTTGTCTTTTCCTAGCCCTCTGCGTTCTCTCTGTCTCTCTTGGCCCTGCTTGTCTCACTGTCTCTGGTTGGGGGTCTGTCTCTTTCGCTTCCACTTTTGCTCTATTTCCCGGCTACTGTCTTTCCTTTCTCCTTGTCTGTCTCTTCTCCTCCCCTCAGCCTGCATCTCTGTCTCTCCCTTTCTCTCCTGCTCCCTCCCTCCCTCCTCTCCATCACCTTCCAATGCCAGGTGGGGCTGCCGTTCCTTCCACCTTCCCAGTGACCCGCCAGTGTGACTGCCTTGAGAGGAAAGTCCTAAACTGTCCCATCTTCACCAACCTGCCCACAAATCATTGGTTCAAATTGCTCTGGAGAAGTTTGGGAGCTCCCAGGGTAGCGGCTTTCTAACAGCTCTGCCTAGCTCAGGCCTGTCCCCAACCACAGCGTGGAGGGCAGCCACAGACAACCTCTCTGCACCTTCTGATGCCTCTGTGCCCCATCCACAGAGCCCTGGCTCGGGGAGACTGGGGACTCTGGGACATCCCTAACATGGCATGCAGTGGCCGTGCGGGAGGCCCTGACTGCCGCTCTGGAGCCCTGGACCCAGGGACTCCAGACCAGTGCCTCTCTGGATTGGGATGGGGATATCAGGCCGGCAGGATCATGGTGCCTGCCTCCAGGGAGGGCAACGTCCACCCACTGAGTCCAGCCCGCCCACCCCGCCCACTCCGGAGCACCTGGCTGTGTCCTCAGGAACCCCCTGAGCTTTGCACACAGGGCGGAGACACCTGGATTTCTCTGGTCCCCTGAGTGGGGCCAGCTTGGAAGAATTTCCCAAAGCCTATTAGAGCGACGGCTGCCTCCTGCCTGCCTCCTTGGGCTGGGCAGGGCTGAGGGCGGAGGGAGAGAGAGAGGGAGGGGGAGAGGAGGAAGGAAAAAGTTGGCAGGCGGACAGCAGAGCCGTGTCTGCATCCATCCAGAGGAGGTTCGTGCGGTGTGGGGCGGGCCAGGAGTGAAGAGAGGCCTTCCTCCCTTTGTGCTCCCCCCGCCCCCCGGCCCTATAAATAGGCCCAGCCCAGGCTGTGGCTCAGCTCTCAGAGGGAGTTGAGCACCCGACAGCAGTCTCAGGCCAAGCCCCCTGCCAGCATGGCCAGTGAGTTCAAGAAGAAGCTCTTCTGGAGGGCAGTGGTGGCCGAGTTCCTGGCCACGACCCTCTTTGTCTTCATCAGCATCGGCTCTGCCCTGGGGTTCAAATACCCGGTGGGGAACAACCAGACGGCGGTCCAGGACAATGTGAAGGTGTCGCTGGCCTTCGGACTGAGCATCGCCACGCTGGCACAGAGCGTGGGTCACATCAGTGGCGCCCACCTCAACCCGGCTGTCACGCTGGGGCTGCTGCTCAGCTGCCAGATCAGCATCTTCCGTGCCCTCATGTACATCATCGCCCAGTGCGTGGGGGCCATCGTCGCCACTGCCATCCTCTCAGGCATCACCTCCTCCCTGCCTGGGAACTCGCTCGGCCGCAATGACGTGAGTGGGGTGTCCCCGAGCTTGGGGGGTTCTAGAACGATGCTGAAAGGCACCAGTTCCATCCTCTGCCCATCGTGCAGATGCGGACACTGAGGAACAGAGAGGACAAGAGGTTGTTGGAGGTCACATAGAGAGCCGGGGGGAAGAGCTGGGGCTGGAACTCAGTTACGCATGCCTCCCAGAGCCTGTTTTCTGCCAGGCACTGTGGGAAGCTGAGATCAAGAGAATAATGGTCTTGCCAATGTCCCCTGCAGGGCATCTATTATGGGGAATAAGCTTGGCCAACAGTTCCTCGCCCCTTGGCTGTAGCTTTTTGGCCCTTCTCAGTCCTGCCTGTGCCGCCAACTCCCTCCTCCCGCAGCCCTGTACCCCGGGGAAACTTCGCCCGCTTTCCCCAGCCACCCTGAACCAGATGCCCAGCCTGTCTGCAGCTGGTTCTGCAGGTGTGTGAACAGGACTCCCTCAGGGAGCCCCCCATATGCACACAGGTTTCCAAACAAACCACCTCTAGGAATCCAGAGAAAGGCCGTCTTCCACTCTTCCGCCCCTGGGAATTAGACAAAGATAAGGCAGTGAAAACACTTTCTGGGGCTGTTTGAAGGCAGTTTTCCTGGATTACAGTATGGGCTGGGGGGCAAGTACTGGGCTCCATGGTCTCCAGGCACTGAGAGGTGTGGCGTGTGTGTGTGTGCGCGCGCGCATGTGCGTGTGTGCATGTACGTGTGTGTGTGTGTGAAGGTGTGTATGTGTGCATGCGTCTGCCAGCATGAGTCTCTGTGCTTGTGTAAACTGTGTGCATGTTTGTGCTGCTGTGTTAGGGTGTGTGGGGTGAGTTGGCAACCACATGTGCCAGTGGTTCCTGGCTTGAATGGGGTCTGGACTGGGGTCACTAATGACAAGCAGATGCTGGTGACTGGGTGGCAGCTGTGGAAAAGAATGTCTCCTGGGCTGCTTAGCATGGCAAAGTGGCCGCTGGTGGCAGCTGCCTGCTGTCCCAGACCTGGCCTTTCCCAGCTCCTCAGACAAGTGCAAACTCAGGCCGGGCTTGGGCAACAGCAGGGGGCGATTTGGCCTGAGAGACTGAGGAAGGCTTCGAGGATGTCTCTGAAGGCCCAAGGGACAGGTGAGCAGGCTTGGGGGTGCCCTCACAGGGAGGGAGAGAGGTTAAGGAGCAGAGAGGAGGACTTGTCTGGAGAGATGAGGCTGGCAGGGCTGTAGGCAGGGCAGGTGGGTGTGGGGACTGTGTGGGCCATCTCTGAGGGCGCCTCAGAGATGGCAGTAGTGATTACAGCGGCTGTCCTCTTGCTTCCCAGTCAAAGTTCAGATCCTGCAGCTGACAGCCTGGCGGAGGCTAGGTGAAGGTCTGGTGCAGAGGGCAGCTGGCTCAGCCCAGCCAAGGGGGGCTTAGCGCTTTTGTGTCACGGTGACACCTCACCCAACCTCCTCTGCAGCCAACCTCTGCTTGGCCCAAGATTGAAGATTACCTCCATGGGCTGGAGTTTAGACTTTAGCCAGTTTAGACGTGGCTGCGGGGTATGTATGGGACAGAGCTCAGGCAGGCCACGTCAAGCTCTGCCCCCAGGCCTCAGTTTCCAGTGGGGGCAGAGCTTGTGGCCTTGGGGAGTTCCACTGGGTAGGGTCAAGCTCACACTGAAGCTTGGCTGGGTATGCTGGGCTGGGGAAGCGCCCTGTAGGGGAGGGGATGTGATTCCTAGACTTTCTGACCCCATATCGTCCCTCCCATCTCACAGGGCAGAACCTCTGCAACTGCTGGCAGAGGCTTCACACTCTAGTATGCGCATCCGAGCCAGAGGCGGGAGGGCGGGCCCCTTCTGTGCCATCTGGATCAGAGGCCACACCCAACTCCTGTGCCCCATTCCCTCCCTGGCCTTCATGTTTTATAGTCACCCCAATACTTGGGCTGGGCGTGTTGCAAATGGGAGAGAAAGAGGAGCAGCCTAGTGTGGGAGCCGGCCCTGGGCTGAGAGGCAGACACCTGGGTTCAAGACCTGTCTGCTGCTAACTTATTGAGCTTTATTGGAGCTGCGGACCCTGACCCTCGAGAGGGGACTTAGGTGTTGTGACCTCACAGCCACACCCAGACAGCCAGCTCACTTCATTGCTTTGAGCTTATCACCCATCCCACGAAGGCTGGCTAAGAGCAGCCCAGCAGGGGCAGTGCTGAACATAAGGGTGCTAAGCATGATGGTGGGGGCTCAGGCACTGCCCTGTCCCGACAGTGGAAGGGTGGGGGTCAGAAGCTCAACTCTGGGCCTAGAAATAGAGAAGGTACCCCCCTAAAGGCTCCCGTCAGACACTGGCCCTGGAACTGGAGGGGTCTCAGGCGTGGCCTGGATGCCTCAAGAGGAGCAGGGAACGGTCTGGGCAGCAGGTGACACACTGTCCTTCATGACCTGGGGGAGGCTCCTGCAGCCCCTCTGGCCCTGAGCCCCACCCCGGCCAAAACCTGGGTGGGGCAAGTGGTTGGCATGGAGATTTCCAAGGAAAACAGAGAAAGAAGTGGCAGGAAGTGGTTGCAGTGAGTCAGGGGGGGTGTCCCTTCGGGACATGTTGGGGACAACTTTCTCCTGACTGAGTCAGGGCTCAGGATACGCCCTAGAGAGACCGTGGGCCTCCATCCAGCCTGCAAGGTCCCGGTTAGTACTAAGAGCCATATACTCATTTTAGCCAAGGGTGAGAGGCTCTGAGGCTGGGGTGGACACTCTTGCCTGTCCCTGTCCTAGCTCAGCCACTAATACCATGTGGCATTACACAACAGACCGGCCTGTGTGGCCCTAGTTCCTGTCTATGAGATAGTGACATAGCAGGGTGTGGCTGGGCTCTGAGAAGTAGGAGATGCTGGTGGACTCAGGATTCCTGGTATTTGCCAGCTTTTTTCATTCTTCTGCTGTCTGGTCTGCTCAGCCGGCTCCCTACAAGCATGACCGGGGACTGCTAGGTGCTCAGTGCAGGGCTAGGTTAGCCTGGCTGCCTCCCCAGAGAAGCCCACAGCCTTAGGTCAAGATAAGCCAGTGCCCAGCTGTCTGTGATACAGAGCAGGAGGCAGATGCGATAAGAGGTGTCAGGGCAGGCCCAGGAACTTTTGAACTTAAGGGGTGGGAGGGCCCGGAAGGCATCAGGGAGAAGGTTTCGTAGGAGCCTGAATGTGGAGACATGGCAGAGGGAAGGGACAGAGGGACTGTGTGAGCACAGGCTAGGAGGAGGTGGGGGCCGTGGTGTGGGAGTTGCGGGGTATGGTCAGGCTGGAGGGGCATGGGAGGAGGGTGGTGAGTGCTCAGGATTTGGGCCAGGGGCTGCATCCAGGGGAAGGGGTCTGGGTCCCCAGAGCCTGTGATTTCAGCCCCCTGGGCTCAGGCAGAGGGCAAAGCTACCCTCTTTGGGGTCTTCTCCCAGCCCTGCTCATTCGGGGCCTGACTGCTCATGAAGTGTTTCCACCTGCAGCATCAGGGGCCTGACCGAAGCCCTAAGCTCTCCCCTTTATCCCATTTTTCTGGGCCTCAGTTTCCCCAGTCATAAAGTGAGAGGCCCCTTCATGCCACCAGTTCTCCCGGGGGCGCTGCCACCTCCTTCAGAGCTCAGGGGAGGGCTGGGGAAAGGAAGGCAGAGTTTCCATGTCCCTGCCCAGCCCGGCCTGCCCAGGGAGGGGCTGGGGGCTGGGTGGTGATGCCACATCTGGGACATATAATTACTGTTTCCGCCAGCCCCAGATGAGGGGGAGGGCACAGAGATGGGGCGGGAGCTTTGTGGTGGAGACTTCCCTCATCACGGAAAATCCTGAGGCTGCTTCCCCTTTAAGGCCCTCAGAATAGCCCTCAGAATAGTCCCAGTGTTGCCCATCCCAATGCTTGGCCCTGACCGGGGCTTGCCCTGGGAACTCTGAAGGGGCCATGCTTTGAGAAGGGACATGGTCCCCTGGGATGCCTGTCTGAGGGGCTCACCCCCTGCTCATTACCCCCAGGCCACAGCCTCCTTTCACACCTTGCCTTCCCTTCCCCACCCCAGGCAACCTTCCAGCAGCGTGAAGGGGCCATTAGTTCACTGCAAGCCAATTTCAGATGGTGCCCCCACTTAGTCTAGGGCCCCCACCCAGCAGGGGCCATGGCCCTTACCTTCTAGAAGCGCCAAGTCTGGAGTCTCCTGAATGGCTGGGATCTGAGCCCTCACACCTGGAGGTGAAGGCAGGAAAATGCTGTCCACGAGGCCCTGCAAGTAGCCAGGGTCCCCTCAGTCAGGGATTCCCCCTGGGGACAAGAGGGGCTCCTTGCCCACATGGAATGGTGCCCAGGGGGATCATGAGGGGCTGTCTTCACTCAGCCAGGAGCTACAGTTCAGTGGGGTGGGCATACTCTGAGGCTGAAATCTCCAACTTAAAAGATATCCAGAAAGGCTGGAAAATGCCCCCGGCCCTTTCGGCAGCTCCTTTCAGTGCCTGCGATCTCACTGTCAGGGCCCCTTGAGAGGCATATTTCTACTCAGTGTAAGGAAGGTTGTTGTTGATATTGTTGTTGACATGAAGAAGGGGCTGCCTCTAAGTCAATAAGGTCCTTGCCATTAGGGGTGTGCAAGTAGATGCTATCTGGTGGGGAGGCTGCTTTGGGGGTGCTGGTCTATGCAGGGGTCCAGTGGGGTAGGTGACAGGTTCTGCAACATAGGCTTTGTGTCACGCTGAGACCAGCAGTTCTGATGGCCTGTGGGGGATCCGGTGCTCAGGTTTCTGATCTGGGGCTGGAGGGTGACCAACCCGAGGTCAGGCAGGAGGTACTTCTGGATACTGCCTGGGGCTAGAATCTGGGCCAAGGCCTCCATTTTACTGATGGGGAAACTGAAGCCCACGGAGGCACGGAGACAGAGGTGTGGCGCTGCCTCCTAGCCCTTGATTATTTCTGCTGCTTCGAAGTATACACACATGGCACAAACACAAACATGCACGCACATGTGCTCTGGCGTGGGGGACACACACACAGTACACAAAGCACATTCTCAAGACCGGATGGTCCCACTCAGGCTCTGGGACCCAAGGAGGGTTGGGCGGGGGTTCCTCAATGGAGCCTTTTCCTTTCCCTGCCCTGGAGTTAGGAAAAGAAGGAGGGAGGGAGGGAGGGAGGAAGCCATTGCTTTGTGTATTGTTTCTTGTCAGGAAGATGAAATGGTTTCTGGGAGCAAATAAAAGGCTTGTTGAGACCTGCTGCTTTCTCACACGGGGGCTCATTTTGTTTTTCTCTTCTCTTCCCTCTCTAGCTGGTAGTGGCACCTGTGTGGGTATATGACACAGGGAAACAGTGAGGCACTCAGAAGTGCCATCAGACATACCAGTGCAAACACACAGCACGGCCTCCAGGACCTCATTTCCTGCAGAGACCCCTGTATGATAGCTGTTCCCAGAGAGGGCCGAGACACTTGGTCAGTACCTCATCAGTTGTCTAAATATCCAACATGGGATGAAAAAGAGTGTGCATTCTCTAATTCAGGGGTAGAGGGTTTTTCATATTTTTCTTAAATCAAGCTTGTTAATTATGGGGTTTGAACCCTCCCTGTTCGTGTTATTGGTAGTTTTTGGCTGCTTCATGATTCTATACATTTCTAATAGAAGATTGTTAAAATTTTTCACTCTAGTGGTAGAGTGATCCAATCCTCCTTGTAATTCTGTCAATTTTTCCCACATTTATTTTTAGGCTATGTTGTTTGGTGCATACACGTGGGGGATTTTTGTAGTTCTTTTATAGATTTTAAAAATTTAATTATTGTGTAATAAACCACTTACAATCTAACAAAAAAGAGAAAGAGTCAGCCCTGGACACATGTGGTCATCCACAGACACAGCAGACACTTACAAAGACACACAGAGGCACACAAAACCAGGAATACCCCCATGTGCACGTGTGAACACCCATGGAGGAGTGACACTGTGGGGCCCACATGGGTCTCCTCACTGCCCAGTACTGAGTCCTGGAGGCACTGGGGTGGGCAGGGCAGGCCTCGATGGTTCCTGTCCCTCGAGAACGAATGCTCAGAGCCTCAGTCAGGCCTGGCTCTGGAGCCTGTTGTTCCCCAAGGCCAGGGTGCCAGAGTGCCCAGGCCAAGCCAGGGGCCCCATGTCTTGGAAGCTACCCTGGTTGGCCTGTCTATGGGCAGCAGGGAAGGCTTAGAGCACATTGCCTGGAGAGATCATCCCTGGGCTGCCCTAGAGGCAGGACACACTGACAACCACAGAACCACCTTCTGCTGTCCAAGCTGGGAATAACCTCCCAAGTCCAAGCTGGGAATAGCCAGGTCCCTTGGCTGGGCCTGGGAGTGACCAGCCCATTGACCTGTGAGTGTAGGGTGGCACAGACTATGGGGCAAGGATCCCGGCTTTGCTCCATCCTCCCTGGGCCTCAGCCTCTGCATCATCATCTCACTGAGCCATCACACAGGCTGCCCTCTGGGGCTCCCAGAGGCTAATGATTGGCCCATTGTTTCCCAGCTAGAAAGTGAAGAAGATAGCCCTGGGTCCGGAGAGCATCTCTGGAGCCAGGCTGCCCCTAGTGAGGGTGGGGGTTCTAGAAAATTAGCATTCTCTGCCACTTCTATCACCACACAATGAGCCTCTCCTCAGACGTGTGGGCAGAGAAATGGCAGAGGTTCCCCACCCTGTCCTCACCGAGCTCCCAGACCAGGAGGAGATGCACCCATATAGGCTGCAGGAAGACTGGTTTCCTACAAGATGCAGAGAATTCAGTGAGGGCATGGTGGGTGGGAGCAGAAGTTAATTCCAGCCAGGGATCTGGGAAGGCTTCTAGGAGCTGGTGGGGTCTGAACTAGGCCTTGAGCAGTGGTTTTACAAGGGCTCAGCACAAAATGGAGAGCTTGTATCTTCTGACACTTCAGAAGAAATGTGTGGAGTATTCTTTAGGTAATACTTGCCTTCACAAAACCCAGGGCTGCAAAGGCGGGAAGAGAATTGTTCTGATTGTTACTTTTTTCTGCCTTAATAAGACCTGGGCCAGGTAAAACTACATGGGGATGTGCAAACACACACACACACACACCTACACACATATACACATATATACACTATATATAATATATGTGTATATATATTATATATAGTGTACATATATATTATATATGTGTATATATATCATATATTATATATGTGTATATATATCATATATATGTATAAAACAAGTGATTACAATGGGAATGGTCCCTGTGTAAGCAACTTTTCAAATTTAATGGGTTGTAAACAGTACCGTACATTTCGAAGTATTTTACCTGCTCTTTCCTGGACATTGAGTTTCAACAGGCCTTTCAGTGCCCCTTCCAATTCTGAATTATCAAGTTTTTCCAGATGTAAATAATGCAAGTGTATTAGGCAGTTGAAGGAAGGTTGTCAGTAGATGTTGAAGCAAGCAGGGGAGGCTTCCTGGTGGTGGTGGTAGTGGGTATTGGAGAGGAAGGCTGTCAGCCCGTGTGCTTCTCAGCAGTCAGGAAGGCACATTCCAGAATTCCCAGGGCAGGTGGCTGACCCCTCCCCTTCCCAAGGACTCAGAGTACAGGGCCTGGAACCATCACCCTCTGCTCTGTCCACTTTGCATGAAAAGCATGGTGTCTTTGGGTAGCAGCTGGGACTCTCACAGCTGGTTAAGAAACAGAGGAGGAGATGAGCTCCTTCTGGTCACATCTGTGAGGGGTGGGGCTGGGAGGATTCTCCAAGGTGGGAGCCACTTACAGCGATGACTCCATTAATCATCGGGGAAGGGCTGGTTTCAGGACTTCTGCCAGCTAGCAATTAGGCCACCCTCACAGAGCAGAAGATAGAGGAATAGAAGGAGCCGCAAGCTTCCTGAGGGCTCAGATCCAGAGAGACAGGGGCCTCACAGGTGCAAGTGTGGGTGGGCATCAGGACTAGCCGGGCTGGCTTCACCAGCCTCAACCCCATTCGGCCTGTCCTAACTCTGGGCTGGCTTCTGCCAGCAGCTCCAGCTGCCGTCACTCCTTCTGCCTGTCCCCAAATCCTGCACCCACAATGAGAAGAACCAAAACAAGAGTCACAACCACTACCCCATCCCTCCTGCATCGGCAACTCTTTTTCTTTTTTTTTTTTTGAGACAGAGTCTGGCTGTGTCGCCCAGGCTGGAGTGCAGTGGCCGGATCTCAGCTCACTGCAAGCTCCGCCTCCCAGGTTTACGCCATTCTCCTGCCTCAGCCTCCCGAGTAGCTGGGACTACAGGCGCCCGCCACCTCGTCCGGCTAGTTTTTTGTATTTTTTTTTAGTAGAGACGGGGTTTCACCGTGTTAGCCAGGATGGTCTCGATCTCCTGACCTCGTGATCCGCCCGTCTTGGCCTCCCAAAGTGCTGGGATTACAGGCTTGAGCCACCGCGCCCGGCCCGGCAACTCTTTCCAAATGCCCTGAGACAGCCCCTTTGGCCTTTGAACCTCCCAGCTGCTCTGGAGAGCAGGCATGGACAATGAGATCCATTTTGTAGGTGGGAAGACTGAAGACCAGAGGGGATAGGCCATGCTCACGGTGCCAGAAAGTAGAAGAGTCAGAACCTGAACACAGGGCTTCTGCCTCCTCGGCCCAACCTTGGGACAGAAAGGGAACTGGGCATTGCCCAGAGGGCTGGCGGACCTAAGGGATGTAGCCCTGGGGTCCGCCAGGAAAAGCCCAAAGTTGGGGCTGCAAGGCAGGGGAGGGGATGTGAGTCATTCCCTGTAACCCAGGGCTGCAGACAAAGGCGGGAAGAGGATTGTTCTGGTAGGATGGCCTCAGGGTGGGGCTGGGAAAACCTCCAAGGTGTGCCCCCCTACCTTGGATTTTGCCAAATTCCCTATGGCCTTAGAGACACTCCCATATCCTGAGGATGGGAGCTGGGTAGTGAGACTCCCAGCTGGGAAGGGTTTGGGTGCAACAGCCCTGCCTGGGAGAAGGCAGCCTAAGTGACCTCATCTGGGCATCTATGCAAGGGAGCCTTTGCTGATGTGGTCCAGCTCCCCTGTGTGAGTGCACTTAGCCCCTGGGATGGCCACAAAGCATAGTGGAAGGTGCTGGGGCTTCCTGGGGAGGGGTCCTCCTGGGGCAGCTGCATGGGGAGGGCTTTCATGACCTCACGGCAGCTCCCATTCCCTTCTCTTTCCATGAGTCATGTTTCTAAAAGTGGCCCAGGAGTAAGTGGCAGCCAGACAGTGGTGGCGGGGCCTCTCTGGCCAGGGAGAGGGAGGGTGAGGCTGGGGCCAGCAGTGGGGAGGAAGAAGAGAGAAGGAGAGACAGGGAGGGCAGGGCCAGAAGTAATGGCCTTGGACCAAGGAAAGATACAGGGTTGGAGGAGAGAGAGAGGGTGGAGACAATAAGGGAGGCAAGCACAGAGGAGAAACAGGGGTGGAGGGAGCCAGGACCTCTCTGAAGGCCTCCCCAGCTCCAGAATTTAGATGCAGTTGGGCATGGGGTGGAATGGTCTGGACTTTTGGGTATGAAGCCATGTCCCCTGCTGGGCCTTCCCACCTGTTTGCATCTCTTCTCCTAGGAGTGCTCCTGACCATCATCTTCATGCCTGAGGCTTGCCTCTTGCCTCTGGCCTTGGTACTCCAGAATACCCTGGCCTCATTGCAGCTGGATGAGAAGGCCTCAGCTCACCCCAGGCCTCTCCAGCTTCTAGGCAGAGTGGAGCCTGGGTCTAGGCAGGTATTAGGGGCTGAGCTGGAGTTTCATCAACAGCAGTGGGTGGGTTCAAGGCCTGATTTCCACTACCTGCTGTGTGTGCTTGCCCGGGACCCTGTGATGGACTCTGAAGGCCCATCTGAGGGTCTGCCCTCCATGCCTGGGTCTGGGAGGCCTGGGGATCCTTGGGGTCCTGGGACACAGTCCCTGCCTACCCTCCTCACCAGTCCTCACCGCCTGTGTCCCCTGCAGCTGGCTGATGGCGTGAACTCGGGCCAGGGCCTGGGCATCGAGATCATCGGGACCCTCCAGCTGGTGCTGTGTGTGCTGGCCACTACTGACCGAAGGCGCCGCGACCTTGGTGGCTCAGCCCCCCTTGCCATTGGCCTCTCTGTAGCCCTTGGACACCTTCTGGCTGTGAGTCAGGGGCCCTCCCAGATGGGTGGGGGAAGGGAGGGCAGGGGCTGGTGGGGTGCCCTGCCATGGGCAGCCAGTGGAACTCCCAGCAGGGCTCTTGCCATTGGGTGGAGGATGGCAGGTCAGTGCTGGGGGCTGGGGGCAGGGTCCTGCCCTGGAGAGGAGCAGAGGGACCTCCTGCCCAGCTTGAGGTCAGCACTCCTCTCTCCCTGGGTCTCATTGTCCCCCACCCTGATTGTTCTCTCTCTCCCTCCACCCTCTCCCTCCTCTCACTCTCTCTTCACCTGTGACTCTCTGCCTTTGCCTCTCCGTCTGTTTCCCTCACAGATTGACTACACCGGCTGTGGGATTAACCCTGCTCGGTCCTTCGGCTCCGCGGTGATCACACACAACTTCAGCAACCACTGGGTAGGCGACCCACAGGCTGCCCCTACTGTGCAGGGAGGTGGGATGGGAGGCTTTGGTGTCCCATGGTAAGCCTGACCCTACCCTCACAGTGTCCCTTCCTGTCCTGGAGGCTCTAGGAGACAGCCAGGGGACAGGAAATCAGGAAACCGAGGCCTGCCATGTAGAGGCAGGGTGGGGTCACAATGTGAGCAGTTTCAGGCCCAGTCTCTGCCCTCCCAGCTCGGCCCTGCCCCATGCTGCCTGGCCTCCAGGTCATCCCAGCTGTGTGGTTGAAAGTGGGGCTCCAAATCCTGGCTCAGCCACTTTCGGGTTCAGCATGACCTTGCGCTGTGTGCTTGAGCCTTGGTTTCCTGAGCTGTGGAGGGGGATATGGTGGTACCCACCTCTCTGGGTGGCCGGGAGGAGGAAAGGGCTCACTCCCTATCTGTAAACTGAGCGCAACACAGAGGAGGCGCTCAGTGGATTTTGGCTCTTATGGTTGTGGATGTGGATGTGCTAGGCCAGCTTTGCATTAGGCAATGGTCTCTGGGGCCCTTTCAAAGCTGGGAGCGTGAGGGCAGTGGCCTTCCTCAAGAAGGGGCTGCTACTGCCCATGCCTGAGCTGGGCCATGCAGAGGCAAGGAGGTGCTCTTACCACGTACTCTGGCCTGGGCCAGTTTTGAGGGCACTGGAATCAGGATGTTAGGATTTGGTGCTCCTACCTGCCTCCATCGCAGGTGGGAGAAAACCTGTCCAACGGGGTGGTGGGCTGGGAGGTAACCCAGGGAACGATTTCCAGGGACTTCTGAGTGGAGCCGTCTCAACGTACCTGCTCTGTTCCTAGATTTTCTGGGTGGGGCCATTCATCGGGGGAGCCCTGGCTGTGCTCATCTACGACTTCATCCTGGCCCCACGCAGCAGTGACTTCACAGACCGCGTGAAGGTGTGGACCAGCGGCCAGGTGGAGGAGTATGACCTGGATGCCGACGACATCAACTCCAGGGTGGAGATGAAGCCCAAATAGAAGGGGTCTGGCCTGGGCATCCACGTAGGGGGCAGGGGCAGGGACGGGCGGAGGGAGGGGAGGGGTGAAATCCATATTGTAGACACTCTGACAAGCTGGCCAAAGTCACTTCCCCAAGATCTGCCAGACCTGCATGGTCAAGCCTCATTTGGGGGTGTTTCTATCTCTTTCTTTCTCTTTCTGTTTCCTGGCCTCAGAGCTTCCTGGGGACCAAGATTTACCAATACATCCACTCCCTTGAAGTCGTGGAGGAGGTGAAAGAAAGGGACCCATCTGCTAGTCGCCCCCTCAGAGTGTGATGGGAGGTGTGCCACAAAGTCCCCCCTTGCCCCAAAGTTGCTCGCCGACTCACCTGCGCAGGTGCCTGGGATTCTACTGTAATTGCTTTGTGCCTTTGGGCATGGCCCTCCTTCTTCTCCTAACATGCACCTTGCTCCAAATGGTGCTTGGAGGGGAGATATCCCAGGAGGTGCAGTGGAGGGGCAAGCTTTGCTCTTTCAGCTCTGCTTGCTCCCAGGCCCCCGACCCGCTCGGACTTACGGCCTGACCTTGGAATTGTCCCTATCTCAGGGCCTCAGCGACCTCCTTCTGCAAAGTGGCAGGGATCGGCAGAGCTCAACGGGCCTGCAACCCCTAAGTGCAGACACAGCATGGGTCCAGAAGATGTGGTCTAGACCAGGGCTGCTCTTTCCACTTGCCCTGTGTTCTTTCCCCAGGGGCATGCCGGTTGCCACACGCCTCTGTGTACGTGTGTGCAGAGCAGACAGGCTACAAAGCAGAGATCGACAGCCAGCCAGGTAGTTGGAACTTTCTGTTCCCCATGGAGAGGCTTCCCTAGACAGAATAAAGCCATTTAGAGGGTGAAGGAGGAATACCCATGTTACTTCTCTGAGTTTTAGTTGGTCTTTCCATCTATCACTGCATTATCTTGCTCATTCTTTCAGTTCTCTACTCCCTCTCATCAGTGTAGACACAGGGCACCATTATGCTGGCGTATGTTTATCAAAGAGCACTTGAACTATCTGAAGCCCAAAGCCTGAGAACAGAAAGACCCTGATGCAGGTCAGCCCATGGAGGCAGATGCCCTTGCTGGGCCTGGGAGTTTTCCAAGCCCTCAGCTGATCCTGAGCAGGATGGAGCAAGCTCTTCTCTTGTTCATGAGCTCCTGGTTGGAGGCATTTGAGCAGATGAGTAACCTGCACAGGCTTGCCGTGTGACCCCTGGCCACAGCCTTCCCTCCGCATTGACCTGGAGGGGAGGGGTCAGCCTTGACGTGATGAGGTCGCTATAGTTGCAGCCCAAGGACAGTTCAGAGATCAGAATCAGCTTTGAAGGCTGAATTCTTCCACTCATCTATCTACATAAGTCCATTCATTTCCACCAGGGCCAGAGCAGCTCCACCACTGTGCACTTAGCCATGATGGCAACAGAAACCAAGAGACACAATTACGCAGGTATTTAGAAGCAGAGGGACAACGAGGAGGCCCTTAGCTATCACCAGCGCATCACGTCTGCACACTGTCTTCTCCATTCCCCAGTAGGAACTTCTAGCTCATTTAACAGATAAACAGGCCCACGGTTTCAGCTAGACAATGATTTGGCCAGGCCTAGTAACCAAGGCCCTGTCTCTGGCTACTCCCTGGACCACGAGGCTGATTCCTCTCATTTCCAGCTTCTCAGTTTCTGCCTGGGCAATGGCCAGGGGCCAGGAGTGGGGAGGGTTTGATGGAGGGGAGAGGGGGCACACCCACCCCCTGCCTGGTTCTAGGCTGCTGCACACCAGGGCCCTGCATCTGTCTGCTCTGCATATATGTCTCTTTGGAGTTGGAATTTCATTATATGTTAAGCAAATAAAGGAAAATGACTTGTAAGGTCCTTCGGGCTTCCTGTACTTTTTCTTCTTTTGATGCCGTGTCCCCACAAATGTTTCTGGATGACTCCACAAGGAAATCAGTCCACTGCTAGAGACCCAGTCTGAGGAGGAGCCACTGCCTCCCCTTCTGCCTTCAAGACCACCGATCTCAGGCGATGGATACAGCCACACCCCAGAACCCTATCTGAGGGATACAGGGTCCTGCCCCTAGCAGGAGACTTCCAGAGCCCAGTGGGATGACTTTGGAGACCTGAGGGCAGGGAAAAGGGGCAGGCATCTGATCAGTTTAAATGGAGCGATGGGAGCCATTTTTGATTCCGGAGTATGGACGGGATGGGGGAAAGCAGGCCTGAAGTCTAAGCCCCCTCATCCCCTCTACCCTCCACAGAGCATGGCCCAGGGAACACTAGGGATTGTTCCACCTTCCTCCCTCCCTCCACTCACATTTGCAACCCATCTGACCGGGGCTTGGCATTTCAGGGGAGACAGACTCACTCATCAGAGCCCAGTGCAGTTAGGGCTACTTCAGGTTGAGACTGGGACCCCAGCTCCTGACCCTTCCGATGTGCACACACACTTAGTAGTGCCTGATAATAGGGAACAGGTATCACCACGGCAGTGGGCTGAGGCGGGAAATAGTGTATCGATAGGTCCTGGGGCCCCAGCACTGCTCCTGGGAGACACATGGTTCCGGTCCCCTCTGTGGAATGCCTGGCTGATGGTGATATAAGGGGGGCTGGGTCTCAGGGAGCCAGGAGCTAGGCGCCCCCAATGAAGACTGAGGCTGTGTTGATGGAACAGGGTTTCTAATTTCAGTGTGCCCTGGATCACTAGGCTGTCTCAGTCCCTGCAAATCAGTGCATCACATCTGCACACTCTTCTCCATTCCCTCGCAAGAACTTTTAGCTCATTCAACAGATAAGGAAACTTATCTCCCAGCTTGAGAGGGGCATATAAATGGCAGAGTGCCAGCCAAGCTATGGGAATTGGGTATGGGCTAGCCCGCTGCATCCCAGGCCCGCCTGTGAGGGTGTTCCAAGCCTATCTCTCACAGCCCTTCTCGGCTTGTCTCCTTAATTTGTCACATTCCTCTAGGCCTGAAGCCCTCCCAATCACCAGTATGGGCCCAGCCACCCCACCTCAACTCCTACTCATTCACTCCTACCCCACCCCCATTTCACCCCCACTCCATGGCACATCCTTCTTTAGTGTATTGCTTAGATATGACTTCTAGAATCCTAAAGCCATGAGGCAGGGCCTGAGTAAGACATTAGGGAACTGGTATTGCTTGAGCACTTACCATGTGTGAGGAATCTCCCTGAGATTTTGCATACATTCGCTCTAATCTTTACAACATCCTTGGAAGGTAGAGATATGTGTCCCCATTTGTAGAAGATGCCAGGGCCCCTGAAGATGAAATGATTTGCCCTAGGCCATACAGCAGGTTGGTGGTAGAATTGGGATTTGAACCTATTCTACTTGGCTTCAAAGATCAGGCTTTTTCCACGATGTGGTCTGGGCTGGTTTTGTCATGATTCCTGCTAAGTTAAGCTCTGGGCTAGCCAGGAAGCCAGGCTTCATGAAGAGCACAGCCACTCCTGCAGAGTGGGCATGGGGAGGGGGAAGGCAGGAGAAGGGCCAGCCCCAGAGTCCTCCGGCATCAGGAGAAGTCTGTTCATTCTAGGGCTAACTGGACGTGGTGTCACTCAAACCTCCCCGCTGCCTTCCAGGGCCTCTCCTTGGGAGGAAAGTGTCTGAGAACCATGTTCACCCAGCAGAGTATCTGAGAAGGGGAAGGGCAATGCTGCACCATGAGGGATAATAATGCAATAAGACAGGCCCTCAGCTACTCATCAGGCCAGGCAGCAACAGCTTTGGGTCAAAGTGATCCCAGACTCCTCCTCATCTTCCAGTCTGTGGGTTTAGTGCTCCAGGCACCCCATCTCTTTGGAGCTACCCCTGACTCTGATCTTCTCATCTTCTATACAGCCCAACATAGGGAGAGGTTTGAGGGAATAACAGATGAAGTGGGGCTCCTTGGGTAGCTGAGACCTTGTCTGTTTGTTCTTCAGACTTTAATGGAGGTAGTAAATTTCTTGAAAACTCCCAGGATTCAATCTTTGACCTCATGCTGTTGAACATTCAGGCAACTGCACATGTGATATGACTTGATGAGGGGCACCTGTCACGCATCTCCAACTGGGTCCCTGATGAGACCAGACAACAGGTCACTATCTCCATCAGACGCCCTCCTGGCCCTCCCCTTGAGACTTGCACACGGAATGGCTCAGCTGGCTTGGAAGGTCATGCCCCCTGCACCTGGCCCAGAAGGAAGCAGAATTTAATCTAACAGCCATTGAATCCTAGAATATTTGTCTTTCCATTAAACTCACAAGAGCAAAAAGTTACGGTTCTGCATATGGTTCTGTTATTGCTCCATTTATTCTGAGGACCCCTAGGAACCCTGGGAAGATCAGAAGGTCGGCCAGAGCCCAGCGGTGAATGTTCACTTCAGCCACACATATTTACGATCTCAAGCACCAGATCAATCTCTTCTGGGTTTCTAAACATTTAGGAGTCTGAGATCCTTACAGATTCATATTTGCTTTTTGACATTTCACTTTCTCCTCCAGAATCAAGGGGATTCATCTTTCCTGGCCCTGGAGAGGTGTTGAGAGGTTATAGGTAGAAGACTTTATTTCTGAAATACCCTGGGCTAGGATTCATCCACTGGCCAGAGATGTGGTGAAGCTTCAGCAGGGTTAGCGGCCCATAGCCCTGGCCCTGCTCCCAGCACCGTCATCCATCTCAAAGCTTCTGTGGGCTCCAAGGGCCCAAATGGAAGGATGTGGCTGGCTCAGGGCCACTTGATCACAAGGACCATGGCACTCTTAGGGGATTCGGTAGATGCAGGGAGGGTTCTCTCCCTTTCCGGATTCTTAGGCAGTCCCCAGTATCCCTGGAACCCAAGCCAGGAATCTGGAAAAGCACTGGTGGAACTGGTGCCGGGCCCCCTGCCCATGGTGTGGCCAGGCCACGTGCTGGCCCTTTGGGATTTTTCCATCACTCCTGTAGGTCACACCTTCACTGGTCAGAAGCCTCTCTAGGAGGGGACAGTGATTAATGTTTCATGGAGGAGCTGCTGGGCATGACGTCTTGTTTTCTTTAGGTTTAGAATACAATGAGGACGATGAGTGGAATTTGCTGCTGAGCTGGGGGCCAGGGTGGGGCCATTCTTGGGGGCCCGAAGACCCAAAGGTAGTGATGTTTATTGTCCTTACTGCCAAAAAGGGGGCGATTCTGTAGGTAGGGAAGGCAGGTGAAGCCCGTGCTTACAGGGGTGTCTTCCCTAGCCCTCAAGAGCCCACTAGTCCCCACTGATACCTTGGGCCCTGGTGTGCAGAGAGGCCTATGGCGAAGGGTATCCAGCAATTTTAATGAGCTCATCCTGCTTAGGTGATTCTGCTTCATTCCAATAAAGCCATCTTCTCTGCATGTAGGATTTTGCTTATTTTTCTGTTTTTCCCAGTGCACCAATCAGGAACTGGGTGACAGCACAACTGATCTTCAACCGTACGGGCTAGTACAGCTTCACCTGGATTTTTTTTTTTTTTTTTTTTTTTTTTTTTTTTTTAGATGGAGTCTCCCTCTGTTGCCCAGGCTGAAGTGCAGTGCTATGATCTTGGCTCACTGCAACCTCTGCCTCTCAGGTTCAAGTGATTCTTCTGCCTCAGCCTCCCTAGTAGCTGGGATTACAGGCGTGTGCCACCACACTAGGCTAATTTTTGTATTTTTAGTAGAGATGGGGTTTTGCCATGTTGGCCAGGCTGGTCTCGAACTCCTGACCTCAGGTGATCCACCCCCTTCGGCCTCCCAAAGTGCCGGAATTACAGACATGAGCCACAGTGCCCAGTCCACCTGCTCTTAAAATATTTCCATCTGTTTTGAGCTATCGAAGTAGCATCCTCCCATTCCTGCTCTCTGGCCTTCCTAGCTTCCTGGCCTCTCTCTATTCTCCCCTAGGCTTCCCCACAATCCAACACTCAATGGGTTAAGGGGGCCCCTCAGACCCTGTCCAGCACTAGAGTTGTAGGATAGTTCCGACGGATTGGTGTCCTCACCATACCAGGCTGGTATACATTTTACACGTCAGCCTTGGGTGGGAAGGAGTAAGAGGTGTCTGTCCAGCAAGGTCCAAGTTAGAAAAAGGGTGTGTGTATGTGCATGTATGTGTGTATCAGCAGATTGGGGCACATAGTCCAAGGCTGGAGTTCAAGGCTCCTCTCTGGTCCTCAGTCTCCTCACCTGTAAGGAGAGTAGGTGAAGTGGTCCCTTCTCTGTGATGTCTGCGGTGTTCCAGTCCCTCCCTGGCCTAGAGGTGGTGCATTGCTTCATCTGGAATGCCCAGGGAGTGAGGCCAGGTGGGACAGTGCAGCTGGGCCCTGGGGGGCATCTTTCCCCTGGGATGCTCCCACCGTGCTCTGGCGGCTCTGTTCCCTCTGTGCCTTGAGTTATGTGGAACTCAAGAGGCGTGTTATTCCTAACATGTCACCACTAGGTACTAGACTCAGTTTGCCTAGAGCCAGCATGCTCCCCAGGTCGAATATTGGTTTGAGAAGGCTGGCCTGGCTTGTTTTTATTAAGGGTGAGTTGGCATACACTTCTCAATAAGCTTAAGTAGGTAAGTAGATACATAATTTGTAGAAGAGTATTATCCTTTCTCCCTCTGAAATAGTAACATGAGGGAAGCTGATTCGACAAATAAGTCCAATCCAAAAAAAGGAAATCCAAAGAATTAGTACAGATGAAAACGTTCTTAAGGATTGAAGCTTACAATTCACAGCAGTCTTGAACATTCTGAAAGGGGGCAACGTGTCCCTGGTGACTTATTTCATATGAGTTTTTTTTTTTTTTTAAACTTAGCTTATATTTTTCATAATGCGACTTAAATAGATGTAATAACGTATGCCTTTAAGGAACTCAAATAGGAAACCAAAACAAATCAAACCAATGAAACTAAGAAAATTTATTTTAATCACGTACGTGTACAGTTGGTGGCTGGGGGTGGTGCTCATGGCACACAGGGTGTTAATATAGTTGGAATATCACTTTGGGGGGGTGTGTGCATGTGTGTGCACGTGCGTAGGAGGCTCAATTCTTCGGAGAGTCATGTCAGGCTTGTCAGCAGGAATGCCCGCGCTGCATCTGTGCACGTCTGCGAGCTGCCTGCGGGCCCAGCGGCAGCGTCTTCTGGACTGTGTCAGGCTACTGCCTGCCAGGGGATGACAGGATTCATGCGGACTCCAAGGAAACCTTCTTTAAATCTAGCTTTTGAGCACCTTACCCAGACCCAATCGCAGAATAGTGGCACATTGCCGAGTTCTGGGCAGCTGATGTTTTTTTCCTGCTGGGAAGAGCAAGTTCCTGGGGGTCTGGTGGGAGTCTGGGCTCCCCTTCCTCCCTTGCCAAACCTGGCTGGCAGGATGCTGTCATCCATCTTCGTTGCCAGATCCAATGTCTAACCTTTGACTGATTATACACAAAATATTTTTTTGGGTCAATGAACATTTTTTTCAAAAAGAAATGTATAATAAATTCAAAATGTGATTAAGAATGTCAGTAACCTTTATATTCATTGATCACATTTCCTCAGCTGACATTCCTTGTGAAGTCAGGCACTGGGAGGTGAATTCCATATTTAAGACGGCAGAGCGTGGCCAAAGCTAGTTTCATGTCCCAGTGAAATCATTGACAGAGGAAGGTTGTGGAGGCTGGTCACAGGGGATGTGGCCCCATAGTTCCAATAGGCCACCTTGTGCGTGCCAACGCCAAGCACGTGCTGCGGCTCTGAAATACACCTCGGGGTGCCCTTTCCTAGCGTTCTGTCCTTTCACCCTGTGTCTGGGCCTCAGCAGCGAGGAGATGGACTCAGGGATTCCCCCGCCCTCCTACGCCTGTACCCTTTTGTGTCCTGCCTCGCTTTACCCCCTCTCTCCCATCAGTATCTCTGCAGACCTAAAGAGGAACCTCCGCTCCGCGCCCTGCGGGAGGATTCCTGGGACCTTGGGTGGGAGCGACTCTGTTAAACTGTTCGTGAAGTTCCCTGGAGCCGCTGAGCCGCTACTGCGCCTGGATTGTAGCTGATGGGTTGGTGGCAGCTTCCATCCGAGACGAACTCCAAGAATTTCCGCTGCTGGCAGTGACCTCCCGGGCTGGGATGAGCAGCTGCATCTGGCTCCAGGAATGTGAGGTCTGAGACACCATGCCCAGGAATGCCTCCACGGGCTTGCAATTTCGGTTCCAGAAAATTCGGAGGGCTTCAGGCCCCTGCCCCTTTCCCTCTTTCTCCCTAAATGTGAAGCTACCCAGGCTCCCCTTGGGGAGATTTTTCTGGAGGAAAATACCCTGGAGAGTTGGATTTGAAATAGCTTAGCAGCCAGAGGGACTTTACCAATAGGTGCCACCCATGTTCCTGGCTAAGGCCTGAGTGGAGTGGCTTGGAGAAGTCACCTGCCCTCTGTGGTCCTCGCCACGTGAGGGTCACAACTCTTGGAGCTATCGACTGGTTTTCATGGGTGGCGAAGTAAGTCTGGAAACCACATCACCTTCTTGGAGTTTCACCATTCAGGTCAGCAGAGTAGAGGCTCCAACAAGGCCCACAGTAAGAACTCATTTTATTTAAGCCAGTGTTCACCAAACTTGTTTGCCCACAGAACCTTCTTTCAGAAGTAACATGGATTACCATTTCCGACAACTGGATTTCTACAAAACACCCATTATAAATGCTGGCCTGGGTGTTATCTCTGAGGGCCCCTTAGCTTTCAGATTGCCCTGTATAAAACCTCAGGATGGCTTAATCTATCGAAACCTCTCCTGAGGGCAGGTGTGAGGGAAGAAGCAGGAAAGTGAGGTGTAGAGTTCCCAGTGATGGTGTTGGTGAGGTAGTGGGGGAGAGGGGCGGGTATAGGGTGTGCCAGAGAGAGAGAGAGAGAGAGAGAGAGAGAGAGAGAGGAGAGAGAGAGAGAAGGAGAGAAGCGGGGAGAAAGAGAAGGAGAGAGGAAGAGATGGGAGGTGGGGAGGATCCTCCCACACTCTCCCTCCAGACCCATCACTGATTAATCCCTGTCCTGCCCTGCTAGGGGAGCTTGTACAGGAGCCAGCAGCTTCTCCTGGGGGAGAAGGCCCCCAGGAACGAGGCCTCCATGAATCATTGACTGTCCTTCTATTGTGTTGGAACCAGCTGGGGCTGGTGTCCGTGCCAAGCTCCTGGAGCTGTGGGCAAAGGTGGTGCGGGCTGGGGGTGAGCCCAAGCAGAGCTACAGCCTCATCCAGACCCTTCCAAAATAGGCCAATCCCAGCCCATCTGGATGGGCTCTGTACACCGAGGCTCCCTCACTCCCAATCCCCCGCAGCCAGTGGAAGTAGAGTGAGCACTGGGCTAGGAGTCAGGGCCCAGAGTTCCAGGCTCTCCTCTGCTCCTGACTCACCGTGGCACCTTGAAGGAGCCCCTTCTCCTTTCTCAGCCTCAGTGTCCCCATGTAGACATGGGGATTGAATTTGAGAGTCCTGAAAGACACTCCTGGCTCAAGGATTTTGTCCAAAAGCTTTTCAAAGCCTCATCCCTGGAAGTCTATGTGTTGGCCTTGGGGCTTGTTATGGAGACCCCAGCTGATCTCCTGCAACTGTGTCCTAAATCACACCTCATGGGCTCCATGCTTGCCCAGCTCCACTATCAGGGACACACAGAGGGATGGCGGTCTGGGGACCTTTCTCAGAGGCTCCGGCATCCCAGCGACCAGGGTTAGGTGGGGCCACTGTGATGGTCCACTTGTGAAAGGGGTACGCCTGCACTCACCCTAGGGACGTGCTGGCCCTGCAGCTGCCTTGCTGTGTGACCCCGGGCGGCCCCTCCCTGTGCTGAGGCCCCCATAACACAGCACTGAGAGGAAGGCCTGAGGTGGCTGCTGTGTGCTGTTACTGTGGCGGGGCCTCTCTGCCCCGGCTGCAGGAGCCAAGAGCCAGTCCTGCCCGTCCGCCTGTGGAAGGAGGAAACCTGTGCAGCCCTCACAGGCCTGGCTCTCATTCCACACACTCCGGGGCTTATCCGGGTGGAAACATCACCCTGGCACCTCAGCCCAACTCTTGGGGAAGCTGCCAGAGAGGCCCCTTCCCCTGGGTCCTCCCAGGGGGACTATTTTCAAAGCTGGGAGCTTAGCACTCCCAGTGAGACCGTCTTCAAAGCCCTGCCCACGTGCCCACATCACCCCTGCCCTCTGCTGCTAATCCTTCGGGGAGCCCTGCAGGGCAGGTTCTGGGGCTTAATGCACTGAGGAGGGAGTTAGGCTCCTTAGCAGGCAGGGCTGAAGTAGAAGCTTCCTGTTGGTGTGGTTGTCCTGGGACCGCCGTGTCTGCCTGTGGGGATACTCAGGTACAATGACATGAGAAAGCCAGATGAGAGCTGGAAGTGATGGGGATTGACCAAAGCCCCGACGCCTGCACCATCATAGAGCTGGGAACACTGGGGCCGGAGAGATGGGACCTGCCCCACGTCACCTCTGGGCTCAGTCGCGGAGATGGGACTGGAGCTCTTTCTGCCGCCCCGAGCTAGCGTTGGCCCTCACCTCTGATTGCCTTTTACTGTGAACATTTCTCATCTCTGCTTTTCTCTGTCCATGGGGGACAGTCCTACACCATCCCCGCCAAGGTCTTTACAGTCCCCCAAACGGCCCTGAGCACAGGCACGATCGCCAGCTCACCTGTCCCTGCTCTAAGCACCGCCATCCCTGCTGGCCTCTCCTCCACCGTGAGTCCCAGGAGACAGTTCCAGGGGCAAAGAAACATTCGCTGAACAAAGGAGAAGAGGAGAAAACACTGTCCACGGGGCCTGGGCCTTGTAGGCTGGGCATTCTGGGCAGGCCAGGGACACAGTTTCCCCAGGCGCCGAGTGCAACGCCTGTGGTATAGGAGCACAGGCCAGAGGAGCTGCTGGGGAGGAGGCTGGCCTGGGAGAGCTAAGCAAACTCATGAGGCTCAGAGTTCTGGGTGCCTGCGATTTCAGGATGGAGTCTGGGCTTTGGAGATTGGGAATCCCTGACTGGGGTCAGAAGGGAGGCTAGAATCCTCAGCGTGGTCAGTGAGGGGCAAGAGGAACACCGTTTGCAATGTCCCTGCCATGTATTCGGCACTGCACAGGAACCTCATTTCATATTTACCGCTTGGCTTGATGCCCATAAATGAGCCGAGAGTTAGGGATTACTCATTCATTCATCCGATAAATTTTTATCGAGCCCTTACTATTTGTCACGCACCATTCTGGGTGCTGGGTATTGAAGAAAACAGACAATGTTTGCATTTTATAGATGAAGAAACTCTGAATCAGAGAGGTTAGACAAGCAACCAAAGTCACACAGCTGGAAAGGTCTGGGACTACATTCTTTGCGTTTGTCTATTACGTTTGGGCAGAAAGGCAGGGCGGTGGAGTAGAGAGGGCCCAATGGCCTTGCTATGTGAGCGAGAGCAAGTCACTTCCCCATCCTGGACCTGAATTTCCTCAGTTGACTTTGAGGCCTTTGGCCAAGTGGTCTGGAATAAGTCCTGTAGGCAAAAACTGAAATTAAAATTTTACATGCGAAAGCTACTGAATTTTGAGTATGTTCTATGTATCAGATCCTGGAGTGTCCATGGGGAGCCACTGAAGGTTCCTAAGCAGGGGTGGGGGGAGCATCCCTGAACTATGCTTGCTCCTGGGTCCTTCTCAGTTCTCCAGGACCACTCATTCTAGGGTTATCGGGGAAGCAGCTGAAGCTTTGGACAAACACTAGGGGCAGGCAGGGACACAGGGACATATGGTTTATAAATAAGGGAGCTGAGTGGGGCAGGGATGGATCGGGTGGGAAAGGTGAAGGTTGAGCTGCAGGGAGAGGCCAGGAGAAGGCCTCAGGGGAAATCCATCTGCTCCTGGTACTCACCCCCACCCCCCGCCACCCTGGGGGCAGACCCCTCCTCTGATCAGAGCTGACTCCAGCATCCCCTGTGTCCAGCCCCTGGCTCAGCATCTCTGAATGGGGCACCAGGGGCTGGAGCTCTGGCCTAGCCCTCCAGGTCCTCCCAGAGGGTACCGGGGCTGCTTCCTCCATGAAGTCTTCCATGCTGAGTCCAGTTTATCTTGACCATACCAGTACACATCACCAGGCCACCCAGGTTTGTAAACAAAAGCACAGGATCATCAGTCCTCGGTGCTCAGAGAAGAGGGGTTAGCAATGAGGGAGGCTGTTGGGAGAGGGGCCTTGAAGAAGGGTTAGAGGCTGGGCAGTTGGAGGAGAGGGTGAGGGAGGGGAGGAATTTAATCTGGGGAAGGGGAGGGTTGATGGGAGATTTTCTCTCCATCTCAGGCCCTGCCCCTCTTGCCTGCGATACAGTGGTTACTTCCTTTCCTGCCTCTCCCAGTACACTTTAAATTTTTTTATTTGATTAAAACAATAAAACGTTTGTTACTTACACAGTAATACATGAAGCTTAGTGGAATGGTTTAGACCCCGGGCTCTGGAATCAGGATGCCTGGGTTAGAATCTGGGGCCGGATACCAGGTGTGTGAACTCCAACAAATCACTGGTGCCTCAGTTTCCTCATCTGGAAAATGAGGACCCACCTCATAAGGTTGTTGTGAAGATTAAATGAGCATATACATAAGCACATAATATACATAAAGTGCTTATTAAAGGGCCTGGCCCATAGTAAGCCCTAAATGAGTATGAATTATTAGAGATGTAAATTATAAAGTTTAATAACATAATAAACACTCATGATCCGAACACTCAATCCAGGAACTGGAACATTTCCAAAATTTGCATCTAGCTCGTGCATCTCTCCCACTCCCCTACAATCCCTTAAAGGTGTCTACTATCCCGAATTTTGTGTTTGTCATTCCTTTGCTTAAAAATAAAACATTTGTATTCACGCCTGTACGCCTAATCAATATATTGGTTCACTTGATTTTTGAGCTCTATAAAATTGGGAGCATACTGTAGATAGCCTCTGGGCTGTCCACTCCGTCTTCAGTTTCTGGGAGATGCATCCATGCTGTGCCTGTGGCAGTGGTTCCTTGCTGTGGGGAACTCACCACCCTCAATTTCTTCCTGGCCACTGTTTCCCACTACTGACCACAGGGAGAGGGTGGGAAACTGCCCCAGCCTCCGGGCCCTCAAACTCCCTTTCCCGCAGCAGTCCAGCTGGCTCCTTCCTCAGCACCCTAGCCCTGGCTGTCCAGCTCTGTCCCTACCCAGACTCGGGGCCACATTTTTAGACACTGCCTTTTCTCCCATCTGTGTGTTGCTCTGCAAGGAGTGACTGGCTGGGGGCATCAGCCTGTGCCTGAGTCCTTGCTTTACTTCTAATTGGCTGTGTGACCCTGGGTGGGCCTCCTGCCCTCTCTGGTCCTCAGTCTCCCACCTGTAAGGAGAGTGGGTGAAGTGGTCCTTTCTCTGGAATGTCTGTGGTGCCCCAGTCCCTCCCTGGCCTGGAGGTGGTGCTTTGCCTTATCTGGAATGCCTGGGGAGTGGGGCCAGGTGGGACAGGGCATGTGTGGGGTGTAGCTGGCGCCTGGAAGGCACCTTTCCCCAGGATGCTCCTACCGTGCTCTGGGGGCTCTGCTCCCTCTGCGCCTTGAGTTAGTGTGCCAACATAAGCACATTGAAATTTGGAATCAAAGCCTCGAGGTGAGTTACAGCACGAAACTTGGGCTGCAGACAGCACCCAGGGCTGGGAACCTAGGAGCTTGAGTCCCAGTCCCAGCTCAGAGAACAACTTCCTGTGAGACCCTGGGTACCTCAGTTTTTCCTTCTGCAAAATGAGGTCAATTCTCCATGCTAGGCACATGCGAGGAACAGCTGGGTCTGTGTATTTCACAGGCGTATATAACTCACCTCTCTAGCCCCACTCCCCTCACAGGGCTGGCTAGAGAAAGCCTGTTCCAGAAGAAAGAGGGCAAAGTCTGTGGTGAAGTTTAAAGTTTATAAAGAAACGAGTTATCCAAGCACAATTTAAAGCACAGTCTTCGGTTGGAGGAAAACAGTGTCACATTGTTCTCACGTTGTCTGGCTGGAGGCCAGTGTTCCTTCCGCACCCCTGCCCGCCTACACCTCGCCCTCACCCCTCCCCCTAACAGGTGTTACCTCTTTTGCCTGCTTTCCCAGTTTTCCCCTATTTTTTATGATTTTGATGTGGAAACTTCCAGACATTAAAAAACTCTCATGTACACATATAGTGTTTTTTTTTTAACAGAAAAAATCCCCCACATTCCATCACTTGCTTTTTTCTACTAAAAATCTTTATATTTTAATCAGCTTTATTGAGGAATAATTTACACACAACAAAATTCAGCAAGTTTAAGTGCACACTTTGGTGATTTTTAACAAACGTGTACCGTAGGGTAACAATCACCATGATCCCTGGATAGGACATTTTTGGACATGCCTAAATGACTGCAGGGGTTGAGACTGCTGCTGGGAGAAGGAGAAAGAGGCATCTGAGGAAGAAGCCAGGGCCTGTGGGGGAGTGGGACTAGGCAGGCACTTAAGGATGGTGCCTCTGCACCATTGGGGGATAAGGGATTCCCTTCCTCAATGCCATCATTTCTGTTCAGCACCAAATTCACTTTGGAACTGCAAAGTTGACTTAAAAGTCTTTTTTCCTTTTCTTTTTAATTAATTTTATTATTATTTTTTTAGATGCTATGTTGCCCAGGCTGGTCTCGACCTCCTGGCCTCAAGTGATCCTCCCACCTCAGCTTCCTGAGTCTCTGGGATTACAGGCGTGAGCCACCGCGTCTGGCTCTTGACTTAAAAGTCTTAATAACCTAAAACATCTAAGTGTCATTATTAACAGTATCCCCAGGACTCTCAGCTCTGGTCCTCATCCTGCACCTGACCCTGGCCAGAGCCTAGCCCTGGTAGTTTCCACTGCAGCCCTGTTTAGAGCTGGGTCTCTCAGGGGATCATGTGAGAGCGGCAGATGGCTCCAGGCCGCCAAGCCCCTGCAGCCCTGCAGAGCTACAGCTAAGAGAGGGCTGGGGCCGGCGGTTCCTGTCTGTGGGGATCCATTATGAGGTCCGAGGGCCCCTGTGTCTCTGCAGGACTGCTGCTTGCGCCTGAAGGAGGACAGCATGGGGCGCAGGAGAGGGCCAAGAAAGGAGTCGCTCTGGTACCCACTACTTCCAGGTTCCCCCGCAAGGGAAACTTGGGCCAAATATCCAGAAACTGCTGATCCCCAAGGCCCATCCACCAGCTCCAAGCCCCCGGCCCCAACTCTGGGCGTCCTTCAGCCTGCACATGCCTGGCGCCATCCTGTGACCAGGAGCTGCTTTTAGCAGTTGCCGCCGGGAAGAGGCGGCCGTTGCGCATCATCACCACCAGGGGGCACCAGTACAGGTGGATCTAAACCCTGGGAGTTTCACCATCCACCAAACGCGCTCTCTGAGAACTTGTCCGTCCCAGCGGTCAAGGAGTCCATAGGCAGGTCGGCTTAAAATCTCTGCCGATATCTCTGATATCCGCCAAGATTACATGGAAAAACCATAACACCAGCTATCCCCTATATTAAATTTAAATAATTTTAATTGTGCAAGTAGTGAGGGTACAAATAAATTTTTCTTAACAATTGAAATACTGAAATTAAACATGAGGTTCCATTTGACCATCCCCCCACATCCCATCCCTTTCCTCTTTCCCCTATTTTTATAGTTCTAGACATTAAAATGTATACAAATATAGGGTTTTTTAAATTCAGAAAGCACATACATTCTACAACTTGCTTTTTTCTACTAAAAATCTATCAATGTTAATCAGCTTTATTGAGGAATAAATTTAGGTATTACAAAAATCACCAATTTTATGTGTTCAATTTGATGAATTTTAACAAATGTGTCTAATAGTGTAACCACCATCATGGTCGCTGTATAGATTTCTGACATTCCTGAGATATTCTCTCTTAACCCTTTCCAGTCAATTCATAACTTCATCTCTGCGCCCTGGCGACCTCTCATCTGCTTTCAGTTGCTATAGTTTTACTTTTTATAGAATTTCATATAGATGGAATCGTCCTGCATGGAGTTTTTGAGTCTGTCTTTCACTTAGCTTTTATGCTTTTGAGATTCATTTATATAGTTGTGTGTATTACTTTTTTATTTTATTACTTATTTGTTTATTTTTTATTACTAAGTAATATTCCATTCTACACATATACCATAATTTACTTATCTATTCATCAGTGATGAACATGTGGGGGTGTTCCCAGGTTTTGTCCACTATGAATGAAGCACCTATGAACGTTCTGGTACAAGTCCTTGCATGAACATATACTTTTGTTTTCCTTGGGGAAATACTTAGAAGGATTGTTGCGTGGTATAAGTGTATGTTTAACTTAATGTTCTTCTGCTAAACGGTTTTCTACAGAAGCTGTACCATTTTGCATTCCCACCAGCAATGTGAGAGTTTTAGTTGCTCCACATCCTTGCCAAGACTTGCGTGGTCAGGTTTTTACTTTAAGCCATTCTAGTAGGTGTGTTGTAGTATCTTACAATGAAATTTATATTTCTCTAATGGCTTATGATATTGAATATCTTTAAATGTGCTTATTTTCCATTCACATCTTCTTTGGTTAAGTGTCTATTCAAATCTTGTCCATTCATTTAAAATCAAATTATCTCCTTATTATTAAGTTGTAGGAATTTTGTATATAGTCTGGGTATGAGTCCTTTATAAGACATATATTTTATAAATATTTTTCCTCTTTCAGTGGTTTGTCTTTTCATCTTCTTAATGAAACTATGTCTCTTTAACTTTTTATTTGAAATAATTTTAGACTTACAGAACAATTACAAAGATAGTACAAAATTCCTTTAATGGCAACATCTTACATAACTACAGTGCAATTATCAAAACTAAGAAATTAACATTAGTATGATACTATACCTAAACCACAGACCTTATTCAGATTCCACTAATGTTCTTTCTCTGTTCCAGGATTTGCCCATGTCCCCCTTGGTTTCCTTTATCTGTGACAGTCAAGTATTTTGTCCAGTGCCCCTCAACTTGGGTTTGTCAGATGTTTTCTCAGTATTGCATTGAGGTTGTGGATGTGGGGGAAGAACACCAATTGCCCTTCTGTTTACATCATTTCATGAGGCACATCATAAGAATAGGACGTCATCTCTGGTGATGGCAACCTTCATCACTTGGTGTCTGATGGATTTCTTCACTAAAAAAGTTGTAAATTTTTTCCCTTTGCATTTAGTTTGAAAGTTTGAGGGAGATACTTTGAGACCAAACAACTATCCTTTCTTTCCTTAAACTTTTGCTTTCCTCAGTCCCGTAATCCCAGCACTTTGGGAGGCCAAGGTGGAAGGATCGCTTGAGGCCAGGGGTTCAAGACCAGCATGGGGAACAAAACAAGACCTCATCTCAAAAAAAAAAAAAATAAAAATAAATTAGACAAGCATAGTGCATGGTGGCATGTACTTGTAGTCCCAGCTACTCAGGAGGCTGAGGCAGGAGGATCGCTTGAGCCCAGGAGTTAGAAACTGCAGTGAGCTATGATCATGCCACTGCATTCCAGCCTGGGCAACAGAGTGAGTTGCTGTCTCCAAAAGAAAAACCAAAAACAAACAAAATAAAACAAACAAACAAATCTTTTGCATTCATTGGTGAGTTTGCCTGCAGCAATTATTACTGTGGTGTTCTAATGGCAATTTTCTATGCTTCTCGTTCCAGCTACCTTTATTAACTGGAATCCTTCTGCAAGAGTTTTCTCTTCTCCATCATTTATTTATTATGTGTGAACTCATGGCTATTGATTTTACTCCTTGGATTGTAATCCAATACTACTGCTATTTATTTGGTTGCTCAGATAGCCAGCCTTGGCTGTTGGGAGCTCCTCTAGGTTTGTGCCTGTATTCTTTGGCACGCTGCCAGCCTCCCTCCTCTGCTTACTTTTCTTTCCTTTTTTTTTTTTTGAGCATTCTCCATCTTTCTGGAACCATGAGATGCTCCAGGATTATCTTGAATTATTTTTGCTCCAGGCCTGGAATCAACTTCGTCAAGCAATCTCAGTTTTGTTATTGGAGAATGGTAAATATCATTAATAGATATCAAGATCTGTGTGCCAGCTTCTATGCGGGTGGCTGTCTCATCAGACAGAGCTAGAAAGTACATGAATGTGTACTAATTCATTTGTATGCAAATTGTCTATTTATCTATTAATTGATCAATCGATCAATCCACCAATTTATTGATCCATCATCTATCTATTAAAGAAAAGCGTGACTTTACACTGGCACTTGTGACTGCAGTCCAGCACAATGTGTTTATTCTGTCATTTTCCCTTCACTTATTTGTAACTTTAGCTCTCATTAACTACAATCTTTCTTTGGATCTTATTATCTACAGTATATTTACTTATTTGCCCTGTTCTTTTATACAAGTAAAATATTTTTTGACTTGTTACCTCATACTTTTGTGAAAAACAAACTTAACAAGTAGAGTATAGTGTTTATGAACCATTTTTTTAATCTTTAATCTCACAGCATCCAGGCAAAATACTTAGATCCAATCCTTTCTTTTTCATCTCCAGGGTGATTGTGTCATATGTTTGTAATGTAGTCAGTTTCATTGTCACAGTCTGCATTCCACCTTGGGAACCCCTGACAATCTGTTTTTTTTTTTTTTTTTTTTTTTTTAACTATTTGCATTCACTCTTTGGGGTGTACAGGTCTATGGGTTTTGGCAAATGCATGGAATCTTATATCCAAAACCACTTTATATGCGGAGGAGTTTGTTAACACTCCCAATTCCCTCATGCTGTACTTTTGTAGTCAAACCTTTCCCCCACTCCCCACCCTAGACAATTACTTACCTGCTTTCTATCTCTACAGTTTTTGTCTTTCCTAGAGTGTCACATAAACTGAATAATATAGTATGTAGCCCTCTGGGTTTGGTTTCTTTCTTTCACCTACCAAAGTGGATTTAAGATTCATTTGCATTGTCACATAAATACATAAATCAATAGTCTATTACTCTTTATTGATGAGTCATATTATATTGTGTCACTGTTCCACAGTCTGTTTAACCATTCATCTATTGAAAGAAAGGATCATTTCTAGTGTTTAATAATTATGAATAAAGCTACTATAAACATCTGTGTGAAGGTGAGTATAAATGTTTGATTCACTTAGGTAAATACCCAGGAGAAGGATTGATAGTAAGTATATATTTAACTTTTTTTTTTTTTTTTTTTTTTGAGACGGAGTCTCGCTCTGTCGCCCAGGCTGGAGTGCAGTGGCTGGATCTCAGCTCACTGCAAGCTCTGCCTCCCGGGTTCACGCCATTCTCCTGCCTCAGCCTCCCGAGTAGCTGGGACTACAGGCGCCCGCCACCTCGCCCGGCTAGTTTTTTGTATTTTTTAGTAGAGACGGGGTTTCACTGGGTTAGCCAGGATGGTCTCGATCTCCTGACCTCATGATCTGCCCTTCTCGGCCTCCCAAAGTGCTGGGATTACAGGCTTGAGCCACCGAGTATATATTTAATTTTAAAATAAACTGCTAAAGTGTTTTGTAAATTGGTCGTACTATTTTACATTCTCATTGGAGTTCTCAGAGAGTTCCAGTTGCTTTGCATCTTGGCAAACACTCGGTTTTCTCAATTTTTAAATTTTAGCCATCCTAGTAGGTGTGTAGTTTGTGGTTTGTAGCTTGTGGCTTTAATTTGCATTTTCCTAATGAAATATGACGTTGAGCATCTTTTAGATGTTATTTACCATTTGTGCACCTTTCTTGATGAAGTGACTGTTCAATTCTTTTGTTGATTTAAAAAATTGCATTGTGTTTCTTAATGTTGAGTTTTGAGTGTCCTTTATGTATTCTACATACAAGTTCCTTATTGGGCATTTAATTTGCAAATATTTTCTCTCAGTTCGTGGCTTGTCTTTTTCTTCTCTTTGCAAGGGAAAAGTTTGTAGAATTTTGTTAAAGTCTAATTTATCAATCTTTTTTTCTCATATGGATTGTTGTTTTAGTATTGTATCTAACAAGTCTTTCCCAAGCCCAAGAATATGCAGATTTTTTTCCATATTTTCTTCTAGCTCATTTATTATTTTATGTTTAAATTTAGCTCTATGATCTATTTTGAGTTAAGTTTGTAAAAGGTGTGAAGTATGGATTGAAGTTCATTTTTGCTTTTCCAAACAAATATTCAGTTGTTCCCGCACCATGTGTTGAAAGTACTGTACTTTCTCCACTAAATTGACTTTGCACCTTTATTTAAAAATCAGGTAACTGTTTGTGTGGGTCTATTTCTGAGCTTTCTATTTTGTTCCATTCATCTATGTGCCTATCCTTTTGCCAATGCCACACTGCCATGATTCCTGTGGCTACGTAGTAGGTGTTAAAATTGGATAGTGTGTCCTTAACTTTTCCCCATAATTCCCAGAATTTTGTTATCTATTTTAGTTTCTTTGTTTACCCATGCAAATATTAGAATCAGTTCAATTATATCTATAAAAACAGTTAACTGGGATTATGTTGAATCTGTAGATCAAATTGAGGATAATTTGCATCTTGGATCTTTTACTCCATGAACACAATATAGCTCTCTATTTTTTTCAGGTTTTTATTTATTTCACTTATGTTTTATAGTTTTCAGCATATTTTGTTATATTTATCTTTAAGTATTTTATTTTATGAAGCTATTATATGTAGTGCTTTTAAAAGTTTGATTTCTGATTGTTAATTGTAAATATATGGAAATATAATTGATTTTGTATGCATACTTGGATCTTGCAACATTGCTAAATCTACTTATTAGTTCCAGGATCTTTTTCTGTAGATTTATTTGGATTTTCTACATAAATTAGGATTTAAACCAAAACTGCCAGTTTTATTTTTTCATTGAAGTCTGCATACCTCTTATTTCTATTTCCTGACTTCTAACCTGATGTTGAATACGAGTAGTGAAAGAGGACATTTTTCTTTTGTTCCCTGTTTTAGGAGGAAAGCATCACTCTTTCATCGTTTAACATAATGGCTGTAGGTGTTTTAAAGGTGCTCCTTTGTCAGGTAAAGGAAGTTTCTTTTTATTCCTAGTTCACTGAGAGTTTTTGTCAGGAACAGATGTAAAATTTTGTGAAAAGATTTTTTCTACATATCTAGAGATAATGATATGGTTTTTCTTCTTTAGTTTGTTAATACAGAGAATTATATTGACGGGATCTTGAATTTTGAGCCAGGAATATATATGTATGTATTTTTGGATTCAAGTTGCGAATACTATGTTTAAGGTTATTTTGTGTATGTTTTTAAGAGATGTTGGTCTGCAATTTTCTTCTCTTGGAATCTCTGGTTTTAGTGTCAGAACAATGTTGACCTCATTGGCTGACTTGGGAAAGCACTCCTTCCTCTATTTTCTGGGAGAGACTGTAAAAAATATGACTATTATTTCTTCTTTAAATGTTTGTGAAAATTTACCAGTGAAAGCTTCTAATCTCGAAGTTTACTTATTTGAAAGGTTTTTTAAAAGACAAATCAGATTTCTTAATTATGCATATGTCTATTCAGATTATAATTTTTTCTTGAGTTTTATTAAAGTCTTTCACATAGTCTATTTCATGTAATTTCATGTAAGCTGTTGAATTAATGACATACAATTGTTCATCATGTTCCTTTATTATTCTTTCAATGTTCATAGGACTTATAGTGAAAACATTTTTTTCCTTCCTGAAATTGGTAACCTGTCTTTCCTTTTCCTCTGAGGAGTTTTTTCAGATATTTATTAACTTTAATGATCTTTCTAAAAAAAACCAGGCTTGGTTTCATTTGCTTTCTTTGTTGTTTTTCTTTTTCCTATTTCATTGATTTATGCTATCTTTATTATTCCCTTTCTTATGCTTATGTTGTACATAAGTTGTCCTTTTCTGTTATTTTTGTGATGAAACATTAGGTAATTGATTTTGATATTTCTTCCTTTTAAATGTAAGCATTTGGTGCTACAAATTTCCCTCTAAGCACTGCTTTAGCTGCACCCCACGGATTCTGATGTGTTATATTTTTCTTATCAATCAGTTCAGAATATCTACTAATGTCCCTTGTGATTTCTTCTCCAAGCAATATAGTATTTAAAGTATACAGTTCAACTTCCAGATATTTGGGGATTTTCTAGGCACCTTTTTATTAATGATTTCTGGTGTAATTCCATTGTAGTCAGAGAACATATTTTGTATGATTTCAATTTTTATCAATTGAGACTTGTTTTATAGCCCAGAATATGGTCTATCATGGTTAATGTTCTGTGTGTACTTGAGAAGAATGTGTATTCTCTTGTACAAAATACTAGATAGAAGTTTTATTTGATAAAATATTTATAAAAGTTTTTCTGTATGTGTCAATTTGGTCAAATTGATTGTGTCGTTCAAATTATCTATATCCTTACTTATTTTTAAAAATGAACTCTTAATTTTAGAATAGTTTCAGATTTATGGAAAAATTGCAAAGGTAGTACAGAAAATTGCCATCTACCTCACACCCAGTTTCCCCTATTTTTAACATCTTATAATAGTGTGATACCTTTGTTGCAACTAATGAACAAATGTTGATACATTATTATTAATTAAAGTCTATACTTTATTCAAATTTCTTTAGTTTTTAATGTAATGTCCTTTTTCTGTTTCAGGATTCCATCTAGGGCAGTACATTATATTTAATCTTCATATTTCCTCAGTCTCCTTTGGGCTATGACAGTTTTTCAGATTTTCCTTGTTATCGATGACCTTGACAGTTTTGAGGAATATTGGTCTAGTATTTTGTACAATGCTCTTCTAATGATGTGGTGGGATGAATGTTTGTGATTCCCCCCAGATTCATATGTTGAAATCCTAACCCTCAATGTGATGATATTGATATTAGGAAGTGGGGCTTTTGGGAGATGATTAGGCCATGAGAGTGGAGCTCTCATGAAGAGGATTAATGCCCTTTTATAAGAGACCCCAGAGAGCTAACTTGCCCTTTCCATCAAGAAGATGGCTGTCTATGAATCAAAAAGAGGGCACCTACCAGACACCAAATCTGCTGACACCTTGATCTTGGACTTCCCAGCCTCCAGAGAAATAAATGTTTATTGTTAAAACCCCCCAGCCTATGGTATTTTTGTTATGAAAACTTGAACAGACTAAGACAAATGGGATTTGTCTGATGTTTTCCTCATACTTAGACTGGATTTGTGGGAGAAAGACCACAGAGGTAAAGTGCTGTTGTTATCATACCATATGAAGAGCATATACTATCAGTGTAATTTATCATAGTTAATATTAACCTTAATCACCTGGCTGACAGAGTGTTTGTAAATTTTCTCCAGTGTAAAGTTTTTTCCTCCTTCCCATTTGCACTCTTTGGAAGGAAGTTGGTAAGGAAAGCCTATACTTAAGGCATGGAGAGTTATGCTCCACCTTTTTGAGGCTGGAGTAGCTACATAAATTATTTGGTAGTCTGCATAGGCCATTAGTCTATGCTTCCCTTTTATCTATTTATCTAATTGTTTATTCATGTAAGTTTGGATTCATGGATATATATTTGATACTTTGGGTTATAATATAATATTATTTAGTTAATTTCATCGCTCATATTGTTTCAGCTTTGGCCCCTGGGAGCTCTTTCTGTTGGCTTCTGTGTCCCTTTGATATAAACCCATCATTGTGGAACTTTTGAGTGCTTCCTTACTTCCTGTAACTATAAGAAGTTCCAGACTCATCTTCTATATTTCCTGCCCCAGAGTTAAAATTGGTCATTTTTTAAAGGATTCCTGATTCTTTTTATTGTGGAATGATATTACACACCAAGATCCGAGCATTAGATATGCTCATTGCTACTGGGGTGCTATTGCTTCTGTGGTCTTATACTTGCTTTATTGATTACCCAGGAGTACTGAAACCTCATGCTAAAATTTTGGATTTGTCTATTTCTTTTTTCAAAAAAATTCTTTCTGTGCTTTCTTCATACATTTTAAAGTTTTGTTATTAGATGCACACACATTTAGGGTTGTTATGACCTCTTGATAGGTTGATCCCATTATCATTGTGGAATGTCCATATTTATCCTTGCTACTATTTCTTGTTTACTTTACTGAAGTTTACTTTGATATTAACCTAGTCACTTTAACTTTCTTTCAGTTACTGTTTGAATGGTCTGTTTCCTTTGTTTAACTTTTAACCTATCTTTGCTTTATGTTTAAAATGGGTTTCTTGTAGGCAGCATGTAATGGGGTCGGGTCTTGATTTTGTTTTCCATCTGACAATCTTGCTTTTTTTTGAGGCGGAGTCTCACTCTGTGGCCCACACTGGAGTGCAGTGGCATGATCTCTGCTTACTGCAAGCTCCACCTCCCGGGTTCATGTCATTCTCCTGCCTCAGTCTCTCGAGTAGCTGGGACTATAGGTGCCCGCCATCGCGCCTGGCTAATTTTTTGTATTTTTAGTAGAGATGGGGTTTCACCGTATTAGCCACGATGATCTTGATCTCCTGACCTCATGATCCACCTGCCTCGACCTCCCAAAGTGCAGGGATTACAGGCGTGAGCTCCTGTACCCAACCGACAATCACTTTAACTGGCGTAATGTCATTACATGTAATTTATTGATTGACGCTGTTTGATTTATTCCTACAACTTTGCTATTTGCCCTTTATTTGTCTTATCAGCTTTCTGTTTTGTCTTTCTTCTTTTCCTTTTTTTGGATGAATCATTTTTATAAGATTTATCTTATCCCCACTATTGACTAGTTAATCATATCTCTTTGTTTTATTTTGTTAAAAGTAGAAGCTCACAGATTTCAAATATATATAACAGTTTACCTTCAAACTATATTATACTGCTTTATATAGAATAAAAACTTTACAATCATATACTTCTCTTTTCCTCCTTCAATCCTTTTGCCATTGTTTTCATACTTTTTACTTCTACATAGGCCACAAACTCCACAACATAAGTATTAGTTTTGCTTTAAGCAATCAATTACCTCGTCTTTTTCATTTTTAAAATTGTAGTTAAAATATGCATGACATAATTTGCCACTTTAGCCATTTTAAAGTGGTTTAGTGGCATTAAACACATTCATAATGTTGTGGAAACATCTTCACTATCTAACTTTTAATCATATCAAACAGAAACTCTGTACTCCTTAAAGCGACAGCTCCTCATTATCTCATTTCTCCAGACTTTGATGACTTCTATTCTCTTTTCTATGTCTATAAATTTGCCAATTCTAGATACCTCACATAAATGGAATTATACAGTCTTTGTCCGTTTGTGTTTGGCTTATGTCGTTTAGCATAATGTGTTCAAGGTTCATCCATGTTGTGGCATATATCAGAACTTCATTCCTTTTTATGGTTAAATAATGTTCCATCGTAGGTATAATAAATCACATTTTGTTTATTCATTTGTTTGTTGATGGTCACCCACCTTTGGCTATTATAAATAATGCTGCTATAAATACTGGTGTACAAATAGCTGTTGGCACTCTCCTTTAAATTTCATTCATATATATATGTGTGTGTGTGTGTGTGTGTGTGTGGAATTGCTGGGTCATATGGTAGTTCATTGTTCACCTTTTTGAGAAACTGACAAGCTGTTTTCCACAGCAGCTATGCATTTACATTTCCACTAACAATGCCTGAGAGTTCTGATTTCTCAACACCCTCATCAATGCTTGGTATTTTCCTTAATTTTTTTTTAAAAAATAACCATCTTAGTGGATGTAAAGTTGCCATTGTTTGGTTCGTTTGACCCTTCCAAATCTCATGTTGAAATTTGATCCCTAGTGTTGGAGGTGAGGCCTAATAGGAGGTATTTAGGTCATGAAGGCAGATTCCTCATGGAGGACATATTAATGTCCTCCCCTGGAGGGTGGTGGGTGAGTACTCACTCTGTTAGTTCCTGCGAGAGCTGATTATTTAAAAGAGCCCAACACCTTCCCTTCTTGCTTCCTCTTCCACTCTGTGATCCCTGCACATGTTAGATCCCATTCACCTTCTGCCATGAGCGGAAGCATTCTGAAGCCCTCACTAGGTGCCAATGCTGGTGCTGTGATTCTTGTACAGCCTACAGAAACATTAACTAAAGAAACCTCTTTTCTTTATAGATTACCCAACTTCAGGTATTTCTTTATAGCAGCACAAATGAACTAAGGCAGAAAATTGGTTATGGGGGAGTGGGATGTTACTATAAAGATACCTAAAAATGTGGAAACTGCTTTGGAACTGGGTAATGGGCAGAAGTTGGAAGAGTTTGGAGGGCTCAGAAGAAGATAAAAATATCAGAAAAAGTTTGGAACTTCTTCAATATTTGTTAAGTGGTGGTTTCAAAACTGTTGATAGAAATATAGATGCTAAAGGCTATGCTGATAAGGTCTCAGACAGAAATGAGGAACTTATTGGGAACTGGAGCAAAGCTCATCCTTGTTAAATAACTTGTCAATGCCTAGGGCATTGTGTCCATACCCTAGGATTTGTGGATGACCAAACTTAAGAGTAATGTTCCAGGGTATCTAGTGGAAGAAATGTCTAAGTGGCAAAGCATTCAAGAAGTGCTGGGGTTGCTTTTAATGCCTTATGATCAGATGTGGGAACAAAGAAATGATCTAAAAGTTTATTTTATGATTAAAAGGGAATCAGAACATAAAAATGTGGAAAATTCTTAGCCTGGCCATGTGGTAGGGAAGGAAAGAGCACTTTCAGGAGAGAAATCCAAGGGTGCTGCAGAGCAACCTCTTGCTAGAGAGATTAGCATAGATAAAAGGGAAACTATAACTTAAAAAAAAAATGGTAGCCAGGTGCTAATAGTCAAGACAATGGAAAAAAGTCCCTGAAGGCATTTCAGAAATCTTTAAGGTGCAACTCTCAGCATAGGCCCAGAGACCTAAAAGGATAGAATAATTTTGGGGGAGACGTCTGTGGCACTGTTGCCCTATGCTGCCTGAAGATACTACTTCCTGCATCCCAGCCACTCTGACTCCAGCTGAGGGTAAATGGCTTCAGGTACCGTTTGAGATGCTTCTCTGAAGGGTACAAGCTATACACCTTCATGGCTTCCATGTGGTGTTATGTCTGCAGGTGCACAGAACGCCAGAGTGGTGGAGGCTTGACAGCTTTCACTTACATTTCACAGAATATATTTGAAAGCTTGGATGCCTGCTGAAGGAGTGGAACCCCAACAGAGAGATTCTACTAAGGCAAAGCTACCTGGAAGTATAAAGTTGGAACCCCTGCAGAGAGTCTCCTAGGGGCACTGCCTAGTGGATATGTGGAAGCAGGACTGCTGTCCTCCAAACCTGAGAATTATTGACCCACCAGCGCATGACACCTCAGCCTGGAAAAGCCACAGGCATTCAAGTCCAACCCATGATGCAAGCCACAGGGCTGTTTGCAGAAAACCCATTGGGCGTGTGGCTGCCCAAGGCTTTGAGATCTCACTCCTTGAACCAGCGTGGCTAGAATGTAGGACATGGAGTCAAAGGAGCATTTTGTTGAGCTTTAAAATTTCATGTATGCCCTGCTGAGTTTTGAACTTGCATGGGGCCTGTTACCCCTTGCTTTTGTCTAATTTCTCCCTTTTGGAATGGAAATGTTTGCCCAATGTTTGCTCTGTCATTGTATCTTGGAAGTAAATAACTCGATTTTGATTTTATAGGATTATATCTGTAAGGAACTGGCTTTGAGTCTCAGATGTGATTTTGGACTTTGGACTTTAAAGTTGGTGTGGAACAAGTTCAGACTTTTGAAGACTATTGGGAAGGAATGATTATATTCTCTACATGAGAAAGACATGAGATTTGGAGGACCAGAGATGGAATACTATAGTTTGTGTGAATCCTCCAAACCTCAAGTTAAAAACTGATCCCCAGTGTTTAAAGTGGCGCCTAATGGTCCAATGGTTTGGGTCATGGGAGCATATCCCTCATGAATAGATTAATGCCCTCCCAGGTGGGAGTGGGTGAATTGATTCTCACCTTATTAGTTTCCACAAAAGCTGGTTGTTTAAAAGAGCCTGGCACCTTCTCCCCTTGCTTCTTTCTGCACATGCCGGCTCCCATTCACCTTCTGTCATGACTGGAAGCAGTCTGAGGCCCTCACAAGATGCTGGTACCATGCTTCTTATGCAGCCTTCAGAACTGTGAACTAAATAAACCTTTTTTCTCTATAGATTACCCAACCTCAGATATTTCTTTAGCAAACAATATCAAACAAAGAGAGTAGTTCTATCTCATTCTGGTTTTGGTTTGTATTTCCCTAATAACTAATAATATGAAGCATCTTTTCAGTGTATTATCATCTTTGGGGAAATGTCTTTCAGGTCCTTTGCCCATTTTTGAATTGAGTTGTTTAGTTTCTTATTGTTGAGTTGTATGTGCTTGCATTAGTCTGTTCTCACACTGCTTTTTAAAGATATACTAGAGGCTGGGTGCAGTGGCTCACATCTGTAATCCCAGAGCTTTGGGAGGCTGAGGCAGGCAGATCACGAGGTCAGGAGATCGAGACCATCCATGGCTGACACTGAAACCCCATCTCTACTAAAAATACAAAAACAAAAATTAGCCGGGCACGGTGGCAGGCACCTGTAGTCCTAGCTACTCGGGAGACTGAGGCAGGAGAATGGCATGAACGCAGGAGGTGGAGCTTGCAGTGAGCCGAGATCACACCACTGCACTCCAGCGTGGGAGACAGAGTGAGACTCTGTCTCAAAAAGAAAGAAAAAAAAAGACATACTGAAGACTGGGTAATTTATGAAGAAAAGATATTTAATTGACTCACAGTTCCTCATGGTTGGGGAGGCCTCAGGATACTTACAATCATGGTGGAAGAGGAAGCAGGCACATATTACATGGCAGCAGGTGAGAGAGAGCTTGTGTCAGCACAGGAATAACTATTATTGATAAAACCATCAGATCTTGAGAGAACTCACCCACTATCATGGGAACAGCATGGGGGAACCACTCTCATAATCCAATCACTTCCCACAGGCTCTCTCCCTACCTGGTGATTACAATTCTATATGAGATTTAGGTGGGGACACAAAGCCTAACCATATCATTTCACCTTGGCCCCTTTCAAATCCCATGTTCTCACATTTCAAAACTAATCATGCTTTCCCAACAGTCCCCCAAAGTCTTAACTCATTTCACCATCAACTCAAAAGTCCAAGTTCAAAGTCTCATCTGAGACAAGGCAAGTTCCTTCTGCCTAGGAGCCTGTAAAATCAAACTCAATTTTGTTACTTCCAAGATACAATGGGGGTACAGACATTGGATAAATGCTCCCATTCCAAATGGGAGAAATTGGCCAAAACAAAGGGGTTACAGGCCTCAAGCAAGTCCAATATCCAGCAGGGCAGTTATTAAATCTCAAAGCTCCAAAATAATTTCCTTTGACTCCGTGTCTCACATCCAGGTCATGCTGATGCAAAGAGTGGCCTCCTATGGCCTTGGGTAGCTCTGCCTCTGTCGCTTTGCAGGGTATAGTTCCCCACTTCAGCTACTTTCACAGCTGACATTGAGTGTCTGCAGCTTTTCCAGGCACACAGTGCAAGCTGTTGGTGGAGCTATCATTCTGGGGTCTGGAGGATGGTGGCCTTCTTCTCATAGCTCCACTAGGCAGTGCCCCAGTGGGAACTCTGTGTGGGAGCTCCAACTGGACATCCTGGCATTTCTATACTTCCTCTGAAATCTAGGTGGAGGTTCCAAAACCTCAATTCTTGACTCCTGCAGGTCCAACACTATGTGGAAGCTGCCAAGGCTTGGGAGTTGCATCCTCTGAAGCAACTGCCTGAGCTATATGTTGGCCCTTTTGGCCATAGTTGGGACACAGGGCACCAAGTCTTGAGGCTGCACAGAGCAGGAGTGGGGACCCTGGGTCTGACCCATGAAACCATTTTTCCCTCCTAGGCCCCTGGGTCTGTGATGGGAGGGACTGCCATGAAAGTCTCTGACATGTCCTGAAGACATTTTCCCCATTGTCTTGGTGATTAACATTTAGCTCCTCATTACTCATGCAAACTTTTGTAGCCAACTTGAATTTCTCCCCAGAAAAATAGGGTTTTTTTTTTTTTCTATTGCATTGTCAAGCTGCAAATTTTCCAAACTTTAATGCTCTGCTTCTCTTTTAAACATAAATTCCAATTTCATATCATCTCTCTCAAGTTCAAAGTTCCACAGATTTCTAGGGCAGGAGCAAAATGTCACCAGTCTCTTCGCTAAAGCATAGCAAGAGTGACTTTTACTCCAGTTCCCAAGAAGTTCCTCATCTCCATCTGATTCCACCTCAGCCTGGACTTCATTGTCCACATCATTATCAGCATTTTGGTCAAAACCATTCAACAAGTCTCTAGAAAGTTTCAAACTTTCCCATATATTCCTGTCTTCTTCTAAGTTCTCCAAACTGTTCCAACTTCTGTCTGTTACCCAGTTCCAAAGTCGCTTCCATAGTTTCAAGCATCTTTATAGCAGTACGCCGCTCCTGGTACCAAAATCTGTTTTAGTCAGGGTTCTCTAGAGAGACAGAACTAATAGAAAATATGTATATATGAAAGGTAGTTTATTAAGGAGAATTGACTCACATGATCAAAAGGTGAAGTCCCACAATAGGCCATCTGCAAGTTACGGAGCAAGGAAGCTGGCAGTGGTTCAGTCCAAGTCCTAAAACTTCAAAAGTATGGCAGTCAACAGTGCAGCCTTCGAAGGCTTGAGAGCCTGTGGCAAACCACTGGTGTAAGTTCAAGAGTCCAAAGCCATCTCTCTCCCATGCTGGATGCCTCCTGCCCTCAAACACAAGACTCCAAGTTCTGATGTTTGAGGGCAGGAAGCATCATCCATCATGGGTGAAAGATGAAGACTCATCAAGTCAACTTTTTTCATTGTCTTCTGTTTGCTTTTTCTAGCCATGCTGGCAGCTGATTGGATAGTGCCCACCCACATTGTGGGTGGGTCTTCTCGAGGGTGGTTCTTCCTCTTCCAGTCCACTGACTCAAATGTTAACCTCTTCTGGAAACACCCAGAAACATCCAGATACACCCAGAAACAATACTTTGCATCTTTCAATCCAATCAAGTTGACACTTAATATTAACCATCACACTGCTCTTTATATATCCTGGATATTAATGCTTTATCAGATATATGACTTGCAAATATTTTCTCCCATTCTGTGGATTATCTTTTCAGTCTCTTGATAATGTTCTAAGATTCCCATAAGTTTTTAATTTTGGTAACGTCCAATTTATCTATTTTTTCTTTTGTTTCCTATACTTTTGGTATTACACTTAATTAACCATTGCTAAACCCAAGGTAATGAAGATTTTCCCTTATGTTTTCATTTAACAGTTTTATAATTTTGGCTCTTAAATTTAGATCTTTATCCATATATTTCAAGTTATGCTTTTTATAGGGTGTAAGGTAAAGGTCTAACTTCATTCTTTTGCATATGGACATCCAGTTTTCTCAACATTGTTTGTTGAAAAGACTGACTTTTCCCCATTGAATGACCTTCACAGCCTTGTCAAAAATAAATTGGCCATATATGTGAGGGTTTATGTCTGGCTCTGTATTCCATTCCATTGGTCTATATATCCATCTTTGTGCCAGAACTACATTGTTTTGATTACCATAGCTTTGTAGATTTAAATTTGAGAAAAGTGAGACCTCCAGCTTTGGCTTCATTACAAGATTGTTTTTACTTTTTGGGGTCCCTTGAAATTCCATATGAATTTTAGCATGGGGTTTCTATATCTGAAAACAATGGCAATAACATTTTTATAGAGATTGCATTGAATCCATATATTACTTTGGGCGATATTGTCCTCTTAACAATGTTATGTCATCCAATCCATGAACATAGGATACCTTTCCCTTGCTTTAGATTGCTAATTTCTTTCAGCAGTTGTGTAGTTTGCTATGTAAAAGTATTTCACTTCTTTGATTAAAATTATTCCAAAGTATTTTATTCTTTTTGATGCTACTGTAAACAGAACAGTTTTCTTAATTTACTTTTCAGAGCACTCATTGTTAGTGTACAGTAATACAACTAAAGTTTGCATGCTGATTTTGTATTCTTAAACTTTTTTGAATTTGTTTTTATAATGAATAAAAAGAAATATTATAGTCTCTAAATTTTATTCTCAGCAACCACAAAAATGATTTTGAATTCCACAAAAACAAAAAAAGCTTTAAGATGGTCCAAGTTTTTATATCACAAGACATAGTTTGCATTTACATAGTAAATGCTTGGGGAGTACAGCAATAGCCAAGGAAGTTTACACGATTTACATAGTAGTTGGTGTTCTGCACCACTCCTACCCTTTGTGTTGTCATGTGTGTTTAACATGTATGATTTCCAACTCCCTGCTTGGCTCAACTCCTTCCTGAAGAGACTATTTTATTCATTACTTAGTCTGGGTTCCTGAGTTGTCACAGTACTCTTCTGGTATTAGAGTTTCAATACCATTACCAAAATAAAGTCATTTAGACAAAATTTTAAAGTTAAATTCTAGTATAAGAAATTTCAAATAATTTTTCTAAGATACAACAAAAAGAAGCAATAAGACATGACATAACAGCAAACATATGGACTTTATGTGCCCATGACTAGTTGATTAACACCTTTATATGAGTCAATTTATTTCATCTCCACGTATAACCTTTTAGATTACCTTGTTATCCCCAATCTAGGGAAGGAAAGACTGAAGCACAGAGTGATGAAGCTAGTAATAGGCAGATGTAGGATTTGAACTAAAGCAGATTAGTGTATGGCCCTGAATTTTTAAAATTAATTCTAACAGTTTTTTTTGTGAATTTTTTTAGGGTTTTCTACATATAAGAACATGTCATCTGCAAACAGATAATATTTTTTCCTTTCTAATTTGGATGTTTTCTATTTCTTTCTTTCTTTCTTTCTTTTTTTTTTTTTGCCTAATTACTTTGGCTAGTACTTCTAAAACTATGTTGAATAAAAGTGGTGAAAGCAAGCAGTCTGTCTTGTTCCTGATCTCGGTGAGGGCAGGGGGGATTTTTAGTCTTTCACTGAGTATGATGTCAACTGTGGGTTTTTTTTTTTAATATGTGGCCTTCATTATGTTAGGGAAACACCCTTCTATTCCTAATATACTGAGCGTTTTTTATCTTGAAGTGCTGTTGGATTTTGTCACATACTTAATCTGCATCATTTGAGATTATCTTTTTCAAAAAATTTATTCTATTAATGTAGTGTATTACATTGATTAATTTTCATATGTTGACCTACCCTTGAATTGTTGGGATAAATTCCACTTGGCCATGCTGTATAATCCTCTTAATATGTGGTTACATTTGTTTTGCTAGTATTTTGTTGAGTATTTTAGCATCTATATTCCTAAAGATCAATGATCTTCTCAACAGTGTAAAATGAGAAAGAAGACCTTTTATTTTCAGTTTTATTCACCTTTTCTAGTCTGCTTCCCTTTCCTTCTCTTCTCTTCCCTTCCCTTCCCTTCCCTTCCCTTCCCTTCCCTTCCCTTCCCTTCCCTTCCCTCCCCTCCTCTCCCCTCCCCTTCCCTCTCCTTCCCTCCCCTCTCCTCCCCTCCCCTCACCTCTTCTCCTCTTTTGTTTTATTCTTTTCTTTTCTTTTTGAGATAGGTTCTCACTCTGTCTCCCTGGCTGGAGTGCAGTAGCACAATCACAGCTCACTGCAGCTTTAGACTCTTGGGTTCAAGCAATCTTCATACCTTAGCCTCTTCAGTAGCTGGAACTACAGATGCATGCCACCACACCTGGCTAATTAATACTTTTCTTTCTTTTTCTTTTTTTTTCTTGGTAGAGAAGGGGGTCTCACTTGTGTTTCTCAGGTTGCTCATGAGCTCCTGGCCTCAAGCAATCTTCCCTCTTCAGCCTCCCAAAGTACTGGGATTACAGGCATGAGACACTGTGCCTGGCCACTTTTCATTCTTCAGTGTAGTTCCAAATTTTCATTTGTTCTCATTTTCCTTTTGACTTGAAAAAGTTCCTTACGCATTTCCTGTAGTGTAGCTTTGCTGAAAATGAATTATCTTGTCTTTGATTTCTCTTTAAAAGTCTTTGCCCTCATTTTTGAAAGATATTTTCATTAATAAATAGATACAGTTTGAAAGAATTTTTCTGTCAGTGCTTCAAAAATATCTCTCCACTGTCTTCTGATTTGCATAGTTTCTGATGAGACTCTGTGGTCATTGTTATTTTTGTTCTGCTGTACACAATTTGTCTTTTCCCTTTTGGTGGCTGATAAGATTTTCTCTTCATTACTGTTTTCAGTAATTTATAATAATTATCATGTGCCTGGGAGTGTTTCTAGTTTGTTGTTTATATTGTTAATTGAACTCCTTGAATCCTTGATATATATTTTTTATCAACTTTAGTAAAGCTCAGTCATTTTGTTTTTCCAATATTTTTCTGAACCTCCCTTCCTTCTGTGACTCTAGTTTCATATATGTTAGACCACTTGATATGGTTCCATAATTAACTTATACTCTGTTATTTTTAAGAAGTTTTTTTTTCCAGTTTTTACCCAGTCTTTTCTTCCTCTTTGCATTTCGTTCTGCATAGTTTAAATGAGTTGTCTTCAAACTCAGTGCTCTTCATTCTGCGTGTCTAATCTGCTATTAATTGCAACCAGTGTATTATTTTTTTCATTTCAGATATTGTATGTTTTATTTTAACAAATTGAAGTTTGGTCTTTTAAAAATATCTTCCTTCTCTATTTACTATGACCATGTTTTACTCTTTGTAAAACATATGAGGCATGTTTATAATAATTGTTTTAACATCTGTGGCTGCTAATTTCACCATCTTTGTCAGACCTGGGTCTATTTCTATTGATTGATTTTTCCCTTGGTTATGAATTACAGTTTTTTACTTCCTTGCCTGCTTGATAAATTTTTTATTGGATGTCAGACATTGTGAATTTCACATTGTTGATTTCTATATTTTATTTTGTTTATTTAAGTAGTGTTGGATTTTTTTTTTCTAGTGAAGTTATATTTTGGATCTGTTTAAGGTTTGCACTTAAGCTTTGTTAGAATGGGTCCAGAGCAATCTTACTCTAAGGTTAATTTCATCACACTACTAAGTCATTACTATTATATATTCATGCCCTGTATGTTACATGTCTTATTTTTTCCACTTGGGCTAATCAGAGCACAGACTATTATTAATCCTATGTGAGTTTTGAGCATTTTCTACCTACTCCATTCCAGTTATTCTTTCTCCAGCCTTAGTTTCTTCTCACACATTCTCAGATAGGTATCCAGCCAAAGACTGCAAGGTGGAAACATTGGGGAGGACCTGTTTTCAGAACTGTGGAACTCTGTCTCTGTGTCATGGTTCTCTCTCTAGGGCTCCGCTTCAAAAATTTCACCAAACTTGATTTCCTCAGTCTCGAATCTTTATTTCCTTTACTCATAAAAATCACCAGAATACATTTGGCTTTCTCTTCTTGAGCTGTGGCCTGGAAACTGCCTCTAGGGAAAAACAAAGAACAAAAAACTGGCTTGTAGGGATCAACTTGTCCACTAATGTCTAAAAATAAAAGGTTTTGTATAGTTTGGTTGAAATTTGTGTTGTTAAGGTAGGAGGGTAACAGTTCCTATTACTCTAATTTGGCTGGAAGCAGTTCCTCAATATTCTCTATGTTGGTGTGAGGGGTCTCCAGAGAGCTCATGGAAAATAAATATTATGAAAAACTATGCATAGGTTTCAAAAATTTTTAGCACTGAAAAAACTGGTACTAACTTATTATAACGTGTCTGAACAGGATCTAGTTTGAGGCACTAAGAAGGATAAGACATAAGTTTGAAAAGAGCTCTTATCAGAACAGGCCAGGTGCAGTGGCTCATGCCTGTAATCCCAGCACTTTCAGAGGCCAAAGTGGGCAGACCAGCTAAGGGCAGGAGTTCAAGACCAGCCTGGCCAACATGGTGAAACCCAGTCTCTACTAAAAATACAAAAATTAGCCAGGCGTGGTGGCAGGCACCTGTAATCTCAGCTACTGGGGAGGCTGAGGCAGGAGAATCGCTGGAACCTGGGAGGCAGTGAACCGAGAGCGCATCATTGCACTCCAGCCTGGGTAATAGAGTGAGACTCCATCTCAGAAAAAAAAAGAAAAAAAAAGTTGTTTTCAGAGCAAAATAAATTCTGCTTTAATTGCAGCAGGAACTGATATCAAATTATGATGAAGCTTGTGTGGAAGAATGGTGAAATAATTGATACTTCATGAAAAATTTAGGGAGACAATGCCCCAAATAAATTAGCAGTTTACAAGTGGATAATTCCTTTTAAGAAAGAATGAGATGATGTTAAAGATAAAGCCTGTAGCAGCAGACCATCCACATCAATTTGTGAGGAAAAGAATTAATTTTATTCATTCCCTAATTGAAGAGGACTGCTGATTAATGGCAGAAACAATAGCCAATACCATAGACATCTCAATCAGTTCACTCTACACAATTCCAGCTGAAAAATTAAAGTTGGGCAAGCTTCCCACTGATGGTTGCCAAAAACATTGCACCCAGATCAACTGGAGACAAGAGCAGAGATTTCAGTAGAAATTTTAAACAAGCAGGTCAAGATCCTGAAACATTTCTTCAAAGTTTTGCAAGAGAAGTTGAAGGATGGCTTTGCCAGTACAGTCTTGAAGACAAAGCATGATCAAAGCAATAGCTACAAAGAGGCAGAAGTGGTCCTGTCAAAACAAAAGCAGATCGGTCAAGTGCAAAATTCATGATGAAAACAGTTTTGGGGATGCTCAAGGTATTTTGCAGGTTGACTTTCTGGGGAGCCAAAGAATGATAACATCTGCTTATTATGAAAATGTTTTGAGATAGCCAAAGCTTTAGCAGAAAAATGCCCAGGAAACCTTCCCTAGAGAATCCTTCTCCACCACCACAATACTCCTGTTCATTCCTCTGATCAAACAAGGCCAATTTTGCGAGAGTTTTGATAGGAAACCATTACACATCTACCTCACAGTCATGATTTGGCTTTTCATGACGTCTTTTTGTTTTCTAATCTTAAAAAATATTTTAAGGGCACCCATTTTTCTTTAGGTAATAATGTAAAAAAGACTGCATTGACATGGCTAAATTCCCAGGACTCTCAATGTTTTAGGGATGAATTACATGGCTGGTATCATTGCTTACAAAAGTGTCTTGAAAGATTGTGTTGAGAAATAGAGTTTATATTTTTTATTTTTTAATTCCATATTTCCATGAACTTTGTGAACTCCTCTTGTACAAATAGATTTAGTTCATACCTTTCAACTGCTCAGTAGTATTCCATTGTATGAATAGATCACATTTTGTTTAGCTATTCCTTTCTCATTGGACAATTGTGTTGTTTTCTGGTTTTTACTGCATGTTATAAACAACACTGAACTCAGAACGCAAATATCCAGAAATGGAATTTGTGGCTTATAGGGTATGTTCTTTCTCAAATTCAATAGATAATATCAAATTGTTTTTCAAAGTGGTTATACAAAATTCACTCTCATCTGAACTTTATGGATGCTCCCATTTCTGTACATTATCTTCCAGACACTGTGTTATCAGATGGTAAAGTTTTAGGCAACGTGATAGGTGACAATGGGTAGTTTATCATTTTTTTTTTCATCTTCTTTAGTATTAGTAATGTTAAACATTTCTTCATGTGTTTATTGACCTGTATACTTCACTTCTTTTCTGAATTGTCTGTTTATATCATTTGCTCACTTTTCTACTGAGTTATTTTTAATTTTTATCTTTCTTACTGATTTTTTTCTTTCTTTTCTTTTCTTTTTTTCTTTTTTCTTTTTTTTTTTTTTTTTTATTGCGACATAGTCTTGCTCTGTTGCCCAGGCTGGAGTGCAGTGGCACGATCTTGGTTCCCAGCAACCTCTACCTCCCAGGTTCAAGGGATTCTCCTGCCTCGGCCTCCCGGGTAGCTGGGACTATGGGTGCGTGCCACCATGCCCAGCTAATTTATGTATTTTTAGTAGAGACGAGGTTTCACCATGTTGGCCAGGCTGGTCTCAAACTCCTGACCTCATGATCTGCCTGCCTTGGTCCCAAAGTGCTGGGATTACTGATGTGAGCCACCATGCCCGCCGATTTTTAGATATTTTTAAAATATATTTTTGATACTACAGATTTGTTTGTCAAGATTGGTTGCAAATATTTCTTTCAATTTGTAGCAGAAAAATGCTTTTAATTTTCATCTATGGCATCCTCTCTTGAACATACATTTTAAAATGTTGATGTGGTCACACTTGATTTTTTTCTTTATGATTTTTATTTTATATGACAATTTCTTTTATTCTAAGGCCATAAAAATAAATTTCTATTTTTTGAAGCATTTTTATGATTTTGTTGTTTTGTAGTTAGGATTTTTAACCTAGAATTTATATTTTGTAAAGCTGAACTAGAGATCTAATCTTATTTTTTCATACAAAGTATCAGTTTTTCCAGTCTTCTTTGCTGTTAGTCCATCTGTGTTACATGCTGTCATAAATGATTGTCCACTGTGATCTAGGCTCTGCATGAGGTTCTTTACAGTACACGGTTTTCCTTGTCCATGTATCCCACCAGTCCTATAAAGGTGTTAGTATCATCCCCATTTTTCAGATGGGAAAACGGAGGCTCATATGGTTTGGATGTTTTGTTCTCTCCAAATCTTATGTTGAAATAGACCTCCATTGTTGGAGGTGGGGCCTGGTGGGAGGTGTTTGGGTCATGGGGGTGGATCCGTCATGAATGGCTTGGTGCCCTCCCCATGGTAATGAGTGAGTTCTCGCTCTGTTAGTTCATGCAAGAGTTAGTAGTTTAAAGAGCCTGACATCTCCCTTGCTCTCTTGCTCCCTCTCTCGCCATGCGATACACCAGGGGTTCCCCCTTCACCTTCCACCATGAGTGGAAGCTTCTTGAGGCCCTCACCAGAAGCAGATGCCAGTGCCACGCTTCCTGTACAGTCTGCAGAACTGTGAGCCAAAATAAACCTCTTTTTAAAAATATGATACCAAGCCTTGGGTATTCCTTTATGGTGATACAAATGGACCAACACAGAGGCTCAGAAAGGCTAACTAACTTGCCAAATGTGTGACAGCTAGCAAGTGATGGAGGCAGAATTTGAATCCTGAGTGTATACAGAATGAGCTAGAGAAGACAGCTCCATGAAGAAACAGGCCTGCAGGGGTCCTTGGGGAACATGAACAGTTAGAGCAGGGTTTCTCAGCCTTGGTCTTAGGACTGGATAGTTCTTGATATGATTGAAGGTGGGAGCATCCTATGCATTGTAGATGCTTAATAGCATCCCTGGTCTACACTCATTAGATACCAGGAGCACTTCACCACCCCACCCCCGACCCCAACTCTTAGTTTTTATTTTGATAATAAAAAATGTCTCCAGACATTGCCAAATATCCCCTAGGGAAGCAAAATTGCTCCCAAGTTAGGAACCACTTGTTTAGATGGTAATAACTATTATTAATTATCACTATCAACCTCAATAATTAGCCATCATTAATGCTAATGATGTTGATGCTAATTATCAACAGTGATTAATCGTAAGACTTTTTTTTTTTTCCCTGGTGCTGTTGCTTCTTTGTAGCTGAATAACAGAAAGTTCTAGCTTTCCCTTCAAGTTATACCTTTTCAGCACTCTGCTTTTCCAATCTGTGAGCGCTCAGCCTGCCAAGAGAGGAGCTCTGCTCTCCCCTAAAAGTGTAAAAGTGTGCAGAGCTCTGTGTGGCATGCTGCTTGCACCCTTTCCACAGTTAAGCTCGTGAAAACACTTGCACAGGGTAGGAGGGTTTTGGAGCTTCGGGTAGTTCATGTTTTCTTTTTGAAATGTTTTTCTTCAGCATTTTGTTGACAATGAAGAAAAATGGAAAAATAAACCTCTGCTGATGTCAAAATAAGCCCTAAATCCAGATGTAGCGGGGGCGAGGAGCCTTCAACATTCATGATGCGATCGGGTTGTAAACATGTCTGGTGTTTTAGCACCCGGCCCAGCAGCTTCTGTGAGTGGAGATGTGCACACAAACATCAGGACCTGTCGGCTACTGGGACATTCAGATCTTTCAGAGGTGACATCTTTGACATTTCAAAATGCTGTGAAAGATCTAGGGGCATTTAGAACGCTGTCTTTAGCCTGGCCCATGGAGACCCTGCATTTTAAACTCGAAAACTATAATAAAAGTGACCAGACAATGAATGTTCAACATAGTTTGAGTGGCTGTGTAAGCCTTCTCATTTGTGCTACTGATGACAGTTGTCCTCCCGTATTCAAGATGACCTGACCCACGAATCCTCTCACAAGGCTTCCATCCAACCTCGTTTTCCCCTCTTGCTGTGAGAGTTTTGGAGAGATTTTGACAAGCCCCCATGTGAAGTCCAGAGCCTTGACACTGGCAGCTTCAGCTCACCATCCAGGCCAGAGTCCTTGCCCGGTAAAGGACCCAGATCTTGCTGACACATTCCTGGCCAGTCCATGCCAGTGCCTAGAGATCACATTTCCTTTCTTAAGACCATTCCAACCCTCCATCTCCACTGATACCATCCCCTTCCCCTTCCCCACCAGGTCTACACAGCTCTGACCACTCTCCAGCCCTGTGGATAAGGCTAGGAGCACACACCAAACAACCTGGGGGCTTCCCAAGGGCAGGCCCAGGTCCCCTTCCTATTCTGTAAGATCCCATCAATCTGAGAGGTCACTCCAGCAATGACCACCAGATACCTGGGCCTAGAGAAGAAAGTGGTAGAGAATATTGACCAAGTGACCTGTGGCTGTCACCTCTCTGGGCCTTTGCTATCAGGACAGACACACGAGCAGACTTATAGCCAGAGTAGAAGGTGGTGAGGGCAGGGCTCAGCCCCTGCCTGCTGGAAACAGAATCCCACCTCAGGGTCAGGGCTGAACTGAGCAGGTGTCCTGCAATCCTGGTGAATATTCAGTGGGCTGTGTCCCCTTGGCTAGCTCCTGCCTATGCAAACAGCCACCTGAGAAAGGGAAGCAGAGGGTGCGGTGGCAGTGGCTGTGTCAGGGGACAGCAAGGGAGGGAAGACACCCAAGGCTTACTGAGGCTGATGGAGGGAGCCACTGCTGGACTCACCATGGACCGCTGGATGTGGGGGGCCCACGTCCTCTGCGTGTTGAGCCCGTTACCAACCGTGAGTAGCCAGTTCAGACCCTCCTGCCTCTCCCACTGGGCTCCAGATTTGGGAGCCACAGGGCCAACTGGAGCCTGGTGGAGACCCTACTGCCCTTCGACTCTAGAGTCCCTCCCAACGAGCAGGTGGCAGGTTGTGGCTTGGAGAGCTCCTGATACCAGGGCCCCCTCCCTCATCTCCCTCTGTCTGGCAGTCTGTAGTGACTCTGGGTAGCGCTATTAACATGTCCTTCTTGGGGCTGAGCTGAGCTCACCTTCCTGTTGCTTCCCCCAGGGCCTGGCTGTGCCCTCTGGGGGCCACAGAGACTGTCTGCCCCAAGACAGTGCCTCAGAATTGGGAAGGCAAAGTCAGGACCCCGTCTTAGTCCCCCCAGTCGGCTCTTTCTCTTGGCTGTGCATCTGTGATCTTACCACGCTCCTGTGGTAAGATTTCCAGACCCCTTCTTAGCCCCATGACTCCCTGAGCCACTCTCCAATTTGGCGGTTTCCTTCGAAGAGGGTGTGGCCAGGGAAGGAGTGAAACCTGAGGAGTTGGTGGAGACCAGCTGCTTCTGCTCCAGCAGTTAGGGGATCCATCATCCTCTCATGATGCCGAGGGCTGGAGAGGCTTTTGACAACCAAATAGTACTCCATGGGCTAGAGAGCTGGAGCACGGGGATCAGGAGAGAGGGCCCTTCCTGAATGTGCTGCGGTTTCCCAGTAACTTTCCAGGTTACTGCAAGTGACAGCAGTAACCTGGACATACTGGAAGTCACAAGGTTCTGGTGGGGGCTGAAGCATTCTTCCTCTGCTGCCTTATTGGAGGGTGCTGCCCCTCCCGAGCACCTTGCTGCACCTGCTCTTAAGTGCACAGGCTTTGGGCTTGAATCCTGGACCCATGAAACTAGTCATGTGACCTGCAAGTTCCTCAGCCTTCCTGAGCCTTGCTTATCTCTTTTGTTAAAAGAGAAAATATCCTCTGGCCTGGATTGTTGTGCATTGAGTGGAATCTGATTTGTCAAGGGCTGGGCATCGGGGTGCAATACAGGAAGCTTCGACTACCCCCTGGCTGCCATGTGTGTGTGCTCTACAGCAAAAGATTAATTTTTAGCAGAGGGACCCCAGACCTGGTGGTGGCCATTCAGCAGATGGTGCTAGCACCAAAGCTAGAACTCAATCACTGTTTCCCAGTGTGGGCTCCATCTCCTGCTGACACCAGGAAGAGCAGCAGGCACAGATGCGAGGCCTGGGGGTCCAGGGCGATGGAGCCTCCCCTAAGGGGTGGGTGGGGCCCAGGATGTGTGTGGGGGTGACTGGGAGCCCCAGGATGTGTTTTGCCAGTCCTGATTCAGCAGGAGCATTTGGATAAATCTTGGAACAATCTGTCCTTCCACTCCCACCACTTCCCTCCCTAGAATGTCTCCTTACATCTGGCCCTGTGACCACACATCCTGAGTCATTAGTTGGGCTTCCCTGAATTTCCCTCCTTCTCTTAGAGGTGTGGGCACTGTCTGTCTATCCTTTTGGCTAGAGTCTGCTCACCTGGAGTCCTTTGCCCTCAGTGGTTCCCCCAGACTGGCCCTGAAAAGTTTCCCAGGCAGGGTTGGGGCTTGCCAGACTGTGCGGTAGGCGGAAGGATAGGCCGAGACCACAGCTCTTCCAACAGCCCAGGGTCAATGTCAGGTTGACAGTGTGAGAAAGTCCCATACAGGCCCGTCTGCCCTCCTGCTCTTCCTTCCCTGCTTCGTGCGCTCAGTCTGTTGGGAGATGTGGGGGAGACACGATGGGGCTCTGCCCTGAGATGGACCTGGGGTTAATGAGTCCTGGGGAGGAAGCCAAGAGCTGAGTCTGGGGCACCCACCAAAATCAGACCTGGAGCCTGGGTAATGGGTGACATCTGCACCCTGAGGCCCTGCAGGGCCAACCAGGAGATGGCAGAGCTGCATCCAAGCCATGGACCCATGGGGTCAGCAGGGCGGGACAGGAGTGACTTCTGCCAGGGCAGCACTGGTGACCCTCCTTACTGGGCTGGGTCTCCAGATCTTCTCCTAGCCCGCAAGTCTGCGGCAGAGCCCTCGGGTCTCTCCATGTGGTCACCCACCGTCTATTGTCCCCATTCTGGTGGTCAAAGTCTCTACTCTCTGACCCAGCCCTGGTCTTACATCTGCTGCACTATTTGCTGTGCCTGCATTTCTCCCAAAGAACACTAGCTGTTAATTAAACATTTGCTGACACGGATCCTGTTAGACATCGAGGGTGTGTGTGTCAGGGGGTGGGGGTGGGGTGGGGGGTGGGCCATGGGGAGAGAAACATTAGTCCTGAGCAGATACTTCCCCAATACACCTTTTCCCACTTCCCTTGTCCTTGCACATGCTGTTCCCTCTGTTCCAGACGCTCTTCTCCCCACTGCGTGTGTCTGGCTCTAAAAAGTGCTCCTTTGTCCCCAGGTCCAGCTCAAATGCCACCTCCCCAATCCCTGTGAGAAGGACACTGCCTCCCATGGCACCTGTCTTGCTTCTTTTTGTTTGTTTTTCTGAGACGGAGTCTCACTTTATCGCCCACGCTGGAGTGCAGTGGCACGATCTCGGCTCACTGTAACCTCTGCCTCCTGGGTTCAAGCGATTCTTCCACCTCAGCCTCCCGAGTAGCTGGGATTACAGGAGCATGTCACCACGCCTGGCTAATTTTTGTATTTTTGTAGAGATGGTGTTTTGCCACGTTGGTCAGGCTGGTGTCTAACTCCTGACTTCAGATGATCCGCCCACTTTGGCCTCCCAAAGTGCTGGAATTACAGGCATGAGCCACTGCGCCCGGCCCCTGTTCTGCTTCTGATCACAGCTTGCACAGGGTCTATTAGGATCCAGCCCTTCTCCCTTCCCCAGCCACTCCTCTTCTGTGAAAGCCTGGGGGAACAGACATCTACACTGGTTGACTCGGATGTGTGTTTTATATAAAAATGTGTATGCTGTATACCCAGTTCACAGTGCAGAAAGTCTGTTTTGTAAACTTGGCTTCCCTTCTATGTGATTGTTTGGGCTCTGGCCTACTGGGTGAGCAGTTTTGGTTTTCCTCCAGTTTGGGGCGGTGGGAGGGAGAAGTGCTAGAAATTGCTGCTGTTCATTCCCAGTTCCCTGGAGAACTTGTTAAAATGCAAAGTGCTAGATCCACCCTAGATCTCTGCATATCCCTGCTTCCATCCCAGTGGATCTCTAGTTGATTCTTGATGCACACTTTCAGAAGTACTGCTAGAAGATTTCCAAAAAAACCCCAACTTGTTTCCAGCTTCCAGAGATCATTTCTCATGGCCACTGTGTAGCACGAGATCTGGGAAGCTCCTAAAACTATAGTCTTTCAGGGTTGCTCAGCTGTCAAGGTTATGATCCTTTCATCTACACATCCATGGACCCACACATCCATCCTTACACAGCTCTCTCACTCATCCACCACGCACCCATCCATGCAGCCAGTCATCTGTCCGTCCATCCATCTGTCCATCCATCCATCCACCTCCCCAGCCATATATTTGTCTATCTGTCTGTCTGTATACTCATCCATTCCACCAGCCAGCTGCCTAGGCAGTCACACCTTCCTTCCCTCCTTCCTTCCTTCCTTCCTTCCTTCCCTTCCTTCCTTCCTTCCTTCCTTCCTTCCTTCCTTCCTTCCTTCCTTCCTTCCTTCCTTCCTTCCTTCTTTCCTTCCTTCCTTCCTTCCTTGTATCTGAACATCCACCAAACACACCTGAAAGTACTGTGAGCAGGTCTTTGCTCAGGATTAGGGCACAGAAATGAATCAGGACTCGTCCCTGTTCTCAGGTCATGTGGACCACAGAGCCCAGAAAGGCACTCAATTGGCTTGGCTCATCCTGTTCACTGTTTCCAGCAGGTATTGGGACACATGCACCCAGAATGTGACTTCATCACCCAGCTGAGAGAGGATGAGAGTGCCTGTCTACAAGCAGCAGAGGAGATGCCCAACACCACCCTGGGTATGGGGCCTAGGAGGCAGGTGGCAGCTCCTCTGATTCCTTTATGTCCTCTGGCATCATCCCTCGGATTATTGGGGCAGCCCTGTGGCTGGGCTGAGTCTCTGCTGCTCCCGGCTCTCTATCCAGGCTGCCCCAGGACCTGGGATGGGCTGCTGTGCTGGCCGACGGCAGGATCCGGCGAGTGGGTCACCCTCCCCTGCCCTGATTTCTTCTCTCACTTCAGCTCAGAGTCAGGTGAGGGGTCCTGGGTGTGGCGGTGGGAAAGGGAGGTGCTTTCGTTTGGAAGTGGCAGAATCTGGCAGACACGTCACTGGCTTTGGGGGCAGGCCGACCTGGGTTTGTATACCAACTTCCCCTCTTCTGGGGTGACCTCGGGCCCGTCAGTCAATCACCTCTGCTTCCTGAGCTGTGAACTGGGGAGAACGAAAGCATTAACTGCGCAAGAAAGAATTAGAGTGCAGCACCTGTAAGTGCTGGATCTGGGTGCCCTCCAGGTGTTAGCAGGAGGCTGGCTGCAAGGGTGGAGGAGGGCAGGCCTGCCTGTCTGCCAAGACACCACTAACTGCCAAGGATGGAGAAGGTGGGGCACCCCGCTGCTCTGCTTTACCTCCCTGGCCTGGGTGCCTGGACAGCGAGGGCCTCTTTTCTCTCCTACTGCCTTTAGGAGGCTGGTAGCCCAGCTCACCACTCCCCACCCCTCAGGGGAGTAATCCTCTCTGTGCAGAGATGGCGCCCGTGAAGCCAGAGATGGAAGACCCCATAGTGTGTCCCTGGGCAGGCTCTGGAGCCGCCCTTTCTGTTGCTGAGAGGAACTGTCCATGTAAACCCTGCCAGGGTCACTTGATGGTCCATGGCACCCCCAGCCCCCTCCTGGGGAGAGGGAAGGGGTTGTGGCTAGAGAGTCTTGCTTGCCTCCCAGGGGCTGTGAAGCGGGATTGTACCATCACTGGCTGGTCTGAGCCCTTTCCACCTTACCCTGTGGCCTGCCCTGTGCCTCTGGAGCTGCTGGCTGAGGAGGTAAGAGGCTCCCGGCATCTTGGAGGAAGGACTGCCATGGACATTCGTATGGGTGGGTGCACAACGTTGGGGCCTCCATTCCCCAGCCTGCAGGTTGGAATATTCCTTACAGCGGTTTTCCAGCAGACAGCAGTGAAGCGTCTGGAGGAGAAGGGGTCTTCTGCTAAGTTACTCAAGGGTGACCCACAGGTCAAGTTACTTGGAGGGAGAAGCGGGGCAGAGGGCATGTGGGAGATCTGCTGGCTGCTGTCTTGGTTCCGTGTCCAGGTCTCCAGGGCTGGGAGCTTAAAGTGGTTCCAGAGGCAACAAGGATCCTGGCAGCCCTGGGAAGTTCCTTTTCTTCTCTGACCCTCAGTCTGTGGAGCAGTGTGCATGGTTGTGGTGTGGGCAAATGAGGGAAACTCAAGCCCAGAGTGATTGCAGAGAGCTCCTAATACCAGCGAGCACACCCACACTTCTGCATCCAGCAGGGCCTTTGCAAGGCACTCCCACACCCATCATCCTGTTTCTCTGTCCCCTTGATCTCTGAAAGGTAAAGCATGACTATAAGCATTTTTCAGATGGAAGCATTTTTCTGTAAGCATTTTTCAGATGGAAAGACTGAGTCAGGGACAGGCAGCGATTGCCTGGACCCCACAGGAGAGCTGGGATTGGGGCCAGTGCCCGGGCCCCTGCTCCCTTCCCTTGCCTGTACCCTCTATCTTCAGGCCCAGGCTGCATTCTGACTGATCCAAACACTTGGCCATGGGAACCTTTAGCCTGCCTGCCTGTGACTGTCCCCACGTGTCCCTGTCTGTCTCCTTTATTTGGGGACGTTGTGTTCTTAAGCTGGTGAGCAAGCTGGATGTCAATAAACAAGCTGATTTCCTCTGGCGCTTTTGTCATTCCCCAGGGACCTGTAGTTTCTGCAGCTGCCTCTCCCCACCCCCAGAGCATCATGAGTGTTAAGCGTCTCCACTCCTTGCCACTGCTCCTCCCTCACCCGCAGGTCAGGTGGAAGGCAGGCTGGAAACGAAAGCTCTAGTGCATAGGGGGAGCTTTCCATGGTACCTGCGGACACCTCTGCCTCCAGATGGGCAATGTTGGGGTGGAATGGCAAAGGCTTCACCTGCTTGATTGCCAAGCCTCTCTTTCCCCCAAAGGCCCTGAAGCTGAGACTTTCTTCTGTCTCTGCCCTTCCCAGGAATCTTACTTCTCCACAGTGAAGATTATCTACACCATGGGCCATAGCATCTCTATTGTAGCCCTCTTCATGGCCATCACCATCCTGGTTGCTCTCAGGTTTGCCATCCTCATCACCAGCTCAAGAACCTTCCTTGGCTCCCTATTTCCCAGAGGTCCAAGTCTGCTTCCTTGCCTGCATAGCCATGAACTTCCTAGATCTAGGCACCATACCCATGTCTAACTTTCTCTTCCCTTTTCCCCACCATGTAGACCCATCTCTTCCAACACCAGAACTCACTCCTATCTCTGCCCCTTTGCTTATGTGGCACTCATTCTATTTGCTTGGAATTCCTCATTTTTCTCAGTGTATTTATATCTGAGAAAGCCCGGCTTCTATCTGCATCTAACAGTCCTCTGCCTCCTGCCCGGAGCCCCTCTTGACTGTTACAACTCTCTGACCATTGTCCCTTTTAAGACCCCACCCCCTCCTCTAGCCTTCAAAGTCTGAGCACGGCATCTGGCCTGTGCTGCTCTTGGTCTCATGGGGATGAGTGTCTCTGATCATCCAGGGGGCTCCCATGGGTGGTACCTGCCATTTCTGCCTCTCTTCCCTGAGACTATGAGCACCCTCAAGGCAGGGACCAGATATTCCTCTGTTTCCACACTTACCCTGAGCACAGGAATGGTTGCTCAGCTGTCCTGCAAGGGTTAAACTGAAGCCTCAAGTTCAGCTCAATTCAATTCAGTTTGATTGCATCCAATTTGATTCGATTCACCTCCTGCCCTGCTCAGCCCAGTTGCAGCACACCAGAATCCCCTCCCCCACTTGCTTCTTGTTCCTCATTTCTCCCATTCCCCCCAGGAGGCTCCACTGCCCCCGGAACTACGTCCACACCCAGCTGTTCGCCACTTTTATCCTCAAGGCGGGTGCTGTGTTCCTGAAGGATGCTGCCCTTTTCCACAGCGACGACACTGACTACTGCAGCTTCTCTACTGTAATGGCCGTGGGTGAAGGGGCTGGGTGGGTAGGGGAGAGAGGAGGTGGGATTACAGACCCAGAAGTGCCTGCCCCAGCCTTTCCTGCCCTGTGGGCTGACCCTGGGGCTCCTGCATGGCCAATTACAGAACAGGAAAATGCTCCTCTCCCATGTCAGGCCCTAAGTTCTCACGCCTTTCCTGGACTGTGGTGTCGATCCATATCATTTTCTATATTGCATGCTCTACTCTGCATTCTGTAGTCCAACCTAGACCATGTTTCACTATGCACAGCCTTTTCCTTTCCTTTCATCCCTCCCTGAGCACTCATTGGTCTGTGCTGGGGGTATGTATGCAAGGGGCTGGGAGGAGCTGGGTCCCTCCTTCAGGAAGAGCCCATGGGACAGAATGCACACAGATTAGGAGACTCCCAAGTGGAGGAAGCTGAGAGCTAGGAGAGAATGAGAGAGGGCTTCAGGGAGGAGGGGACCCTGGAGCTGTGCTGGCAGCAACGATAGGGAGATGGGGAAGGAGAACATTTCAAGAGGAGGGACCAGGGTGAACAAACTCACAAAGACAGAAGGACCTAGGCCATGTCCAAGAAACTGGGAAGGCACCATGGGAGAGGTGGAGTGGAGACAATAAGAGGCAACTGAAATTAAAGGGAAGTTGGGCAGAATGTGGAGACCCAGCAACTGCTGGATTCTCTACAGGTGTGCTGGAAATGAACAGCGAAATCAGCGAGCAAACTAACACATGACCTCAATTAACTGATGAAAGAATTAATCATACTTCATACTGAGCACTTATTTTGTGCCACGCATTGCACTAAGTGCTTTACATGTATAGTTATCCTTTGAACAACGTGGGGTTAGTGGTGTTGGTCCCCCTTTCAGTTGAAAATTCAAGTATAACTCTTGACTCCCCCAAACTTAACTGATTGCCTACTGTTGACCTGAAGCCTTACCAAAAACATAAATGACCGATTAACACATATTTATCTGTTACATGTGTTATATACTGTATTCTTACAATAAAGTAAGCTAGAGAAAAATTTTTAAGAAAATCGTAAAGAAGGGAAAATAAATTTACTGTTTTTAAATGGAAGTGGATCATCACGGAAGTCTTCATCCTCATCGTCTTTATGTTGACTAGTTTGAGGGGCAGGAGGAAGAGAAGTTGGTCTTGCTGTCTTAGGGGTGACAGAGATGGAAGAAAATCTATGTGTAAACAGACTTCAGCAGTTCACACCTTTGTTATTCAAGAATCAGCTGGCATTATCTCTTGAATTTTTAAAACAGCCTGAAGATGAAAGCATCATTTTAATCCCATTTTGTAGAGGAGAGGCAACTGGCAAGTTCACCCAGTGGCACATGGGTGGGGCTAGGATCAAACCTGGGCCAACGGAACTCAGAGGTGGTCCTGCTCCCCCGCTGGCAGGTGATCAAGTCATGCAGTCAGTGAGCGAATGCACGGGTGCCTGTGTGTGTTTTTTGCAAGGCAGAACTGTGGCTGAATAAGTCAGCTCTAGGGATTGACTTCAGCTCAGGAAGGATGGGGGTAAGTGAAAATAGAAGCAAGTCTTAGGCAGTTTCCATTTAATCCTTATGACAAGGACTTGAGCCAGGTATTGGAAGTTTTTCCTTTTACAGATGAAAAGCTAAGGTGTGAGGAGATTTGCACAGGAAATAGATGGCAAATTAGAAGCCAGGCTGTCTAGATCCCAAATCTGTGCTCTTAACCCTCAGTGTATATCACCACATCTCCTCTCGGGTGGCCCAAGAGGCTGGAGGTCCCAGCCTCACGTGGAGGGGCCTGGAGGTTCTGTATCTGAGTGGGGTAGGGGAGACTGGGGTGGGGGCTCCAGTGGGTGTCCCAGCTCTGAAGCACCCAGGTCCCGGCCCCCAGGTTCTATGCAAGGTCTCTGTGGCCGCCTCTCATTTCGCCACCATGACCAACTTCAGCTGGCTGTTGGCAGAAGCTGTCTACCTGACCTGCCTCCTGGCCTCCACCTCCCCCAGCTCAAGGAGAGCCTTCTGGTGGCTGGTTCTCGCTGGCTGGGGTGAGCACTGAGGGCAGTTCGGGCACCATGGGGAGGTAAAGGGCTGGGAAGGCCCAGGGAGTTCACGTAAAGGCCCCTCCACCTCACTCCGAGGCCCAGAGAAGGGGAGGGACAGGCCACAGTCCGGCAGCAAGTGTTGGAGGTGGCACCAGGCCCCTGGCTCTAGGGTCCTGTCCGGCCCTGCCTTTGCAGTGCCCTACCTGGCTGATGGTGGTGGGAGGTGGGGCCAGAGCTCAGAGCCAAAGATGCAGACCCCCTCGCTTGTGTCTCCCCTGTCCTCCCATAGGTCTGCCCGTGCTCTTCACTGGCACGTGGGTGGGCTGCAAACTGGCCTTCGAGGACATTGCGTGAGTCGGAGTGGCCACCTCATCATACCGGCTGGGCCTACATGGGGTGTGGAGTGGACAGTCAGGCCACGGGCTGTTCTCCAGGCTGGGAAGAGGAGGAGGAGGGACTGCTCGGCTAGGTTGGGGGGTGGGAGAACAGTCTGTGGGTAGCACAGAAGAGGCATGAGCCTGGCAGGAGAGTGGAGCTCAGATTCCTAGCGCTGTGGGTCTGGGGGAAGGTGGGGGGAGGGAGCTGCCAGGGGGCTTCCTGGAGAAAGGGACATGTTGGGGCCAGCAAGGAGGCCTCGAACAGGCAGAGTTCAGAAACGTTTGTCCATCTAGGCAGATACAAAGGGTGAGCCCAGCCTGGATGGGGGTGCCCCTTTCGGTGAGACCCTAACTGGCTGAGACAGGAGAAAAGGCTGAAGAGGAGGTGGGTGAGACCAGAAGGCATGAATACCCAAGAGAGGAGGGAGGTGCCTGCGTCACCACAGTAAAGGGGACTTTCCAACAATGGCATTCTTGCCTCTCTCCCCAGGTGCTGGGACCTGGACAACAGCTCCCCCTACTGGTGGATCATCAAAGGGCCCATCGTTCTCTCAGTTGGGGTCAGTCCCTGGGCCAGTGTCCTTTGCTTTATTCAGTCAACCTCCCTGGAACTACCGAGGGGCTGTGCACAGCAGGAAATGCAACTCCAGGCTGGGTGTCTTGAAGACTGGGCTCCAGCCTCGCTCTGCCACTGATTCTCTGTGAGGCCCTCTCTGGGCCTCAGTATCCTGTTAGTAAAACCAGAGGGGTGGTGGTCTCCATCAGCATGCAGGCTGTTCCAGCTCAATTTTGATGAGCGTGATGCGCTGGTTGCAGATCATTTACCACTGCAGTGAGAGACGGGGAGTGCGGGGTGGGGGCAGTAAATGGAGTCTGCAGCTAAACCCCTCTCCTCCCTCTGCTCTCACACACAACACAGAGGCAGTGAAGACTGCTTTGCATGGCTGTGGTAAATGTACAAATGTTTTGCAACTTAGCAACTGTGCAAAGTGAGGGACATCTGCTTTGTGCTAGAGAAGAGCCTGGGAGGTGGCTGGAGGCAGGTGGCGAGGCCTGATCACCCCCCTTGATCCCAGGACTGGAGAGGGACAGGAATCCTGGGTCCTTCTCTGTCCTCCAAGGCTCAAATGTGGGACCTCCCAGCTCCAGGCTACAAATTCTGGAGCAATGATCTGTGCATTCATTCACCTGCACATTCTCACGTCTCAAGGATTTAAATTTTCTAGTTCCCAAATGGGCTAGAGCTCACCCCAGCCACCCAAGGCTACCCCCTGACCCTTGTCTTCCACCTTCCTATGCCTCTATTTCCAGGTGAACTTTGGGCTTTTTCTCAATATTATCCGCATCCTGGTGAGGAAACTGGAGCCAGCTCAGGGCAGCCTCCATACCCAGTCTCAGTATTGGTACTATGTGTTCATGTCTGGGGACACTGGGAAAGGGTAACTGGAGAGGGATTCGATGTGGTGGTTCTGTCTCTTCCAACAGGCATTCATGACCTCAGCCCCATACTCTTCCCTATGTTCCCAGAGACAGAATAGACCTGGCCCCTTCCTTCTAGGGGATCACATTATTGGAAGGATGAGGACTCCAAACAGCCAGTTCCCATGCCAAATAGAACGATGAGTGCTGGGGTCAATTTCTATGGGCGCCTGGGGAGAGGGATCCTTTCTAGGTGAAGGGTGGTGTGGTCAAGGAAGACTTCCTGGAGGAAGTGGTTTTGATCCACACTTTGAAAGATGCATAGACTTTGGGATAAACTGGGGCAAGAACAGTTGGCAGGGGAACCAGCAGGATCCAGGGCCCAGAAATAAAAAAAAGCCCAGGGTGATTGTGGGGAGGTGGCATTTCCCAAGGTGGCTGGTTCACAGAGTGGATATAGGGAGGTGGTAGGAAGTGAGAGGAGACGAAGTGCACATGACGGTTTCTAATCCCAGCCTTGGGAGCCTTGGATTTGTCTTTCCTGCAGGCGTCTCTCCAAGTCGACACTTTTCTTGATCCCACTCTTTGGAATTCACTACATCATCTTCAACTTCCTGCCAGACAATGCTGGCCTCGGCATCCGCCTCCCCCTGGAGCTGGGACTGGGTTCCTTCCAGGTGAGGCCTCTGCAGGCACTCTTTCTTTCAACTGGGGGTGCTGGAGGGAGGTGCTGTTGCCCACGGGCCTTGGCTTAGTTCATGACAGGGTGACGGCTATTCTTTTTCATCCATCTATTCAAATATCTGTCTGTCTGTCCATCTTCCAGCCACCCATCTATCTATGTATTCAACTACCCATGCATTCTTCCATCCATTTATCCATCCATCCATCCATCCATCCACCCACCCACCCACCCACCCATCCATCCATCCATCCATCCACGCACCCACCCACCCACTCACCTACCCACCCACCCACCCATCCATCCATCCACCCACCTACCACCTATCCATCCATCCATCCATCCATCCATCCATCCATCCATCCATGCATCCATCCATCCATCCATCCATCCATCCATCCATCCATCCATGCATCCATCCATCCATCCATCCATCCATCCATCCATCCAATCTATTCAACTCTTACTGATCCCCTATTATGTGCCAAGTGTTGTGCTCATTCACAAGGGATGCAGAAATAAAGTCAGAGGAATGGGGCCAACAGTACAGCCCTGGCAGGCTTGCTACAACAATTCTATGAGACAATATGCCTGGCACATAGTAAGTAATGAATGCATCTAAATTCCCCTTTCAATCAGACCTGGCCCAAGCCATAGCCTGGGGATGAGTAGGGAAAAGGTAGCAGAAAGACTGTGGACACCTTCAGGCCAGGCCAAAGTGTTCTGATAGGGTCTTTCTTCTTTGCCCCACAGGGCTTCATCGTGGCCATCCTCTACTGCTTCCTCAACCAAGAGGTGTGTGACTTTTCAGGCTATCCCTCATGGAGTCCCCCTCCCACCAGACCTAAGGCCTCCCCTCCTCTCTCCCACTCAGGTCCTGTAAACCCCAGCTCAGGCCACACCTTGACTCCTGTGAGCCTTTGTGGTAGTCTGTCCTGAGCTTCTGGATCAAGCTGAACCGGAATATTTCCTGTAAACATCTCTTATCTATCCTTCCTCTGAGCTGGGCCAAGTTCTACTGGCTACTCTTCGGGAGGTGGAGGAGGCCTTTCAGGGATCAGGAGAAGGATTAGGGTAGGGAGTCAGAAGGAATCCCCCAATCATGTGTTCCTAAAATTGAACAAAAGGGAGAGTTGGGGAGGGGGTATGCCGGCTGAGGGAGAGACAATCAGAGAGAACAGATAGAGGAACCAAGAAAGTCAGAGGTAAACATACAGGGAACTAGGAAAATAATCAGATGCAGAGACAAAGAGGAAGATCCGGAGCCCGAGAAACAGAGAGCACCTAAAGGAAACAGACACACAAAGAGAGTGGATGGAAGGGGAGATAGGCATGAAAAGACAGAACAGATGGTGCTGCTGCACATGTGGAAACGTGGGGACATGGCAGAGACTGACGCAAAGTGAATTCCACCCAGGAGACACTGAATTTCCCCCTTAGGACAGTCCTGCTCTGGGGAGAGAGGCGGGGGAGAATTGATCTCAATGCCCCAGACTCCCAAGTTGTACCTTCCTGTATCGGCAGGGCCATGGGCTCCCTCTGCTGGCCATGGATTTGCCAGGGGCTCTGCATTCTGTGAGAGTTGGCTGCAGATGCCCTGTCCCCTTCACTGTGGAGTGTTACTCCCATCTCATCTGCCACCTCTGTCCCTTACTGCTCCTTCCCCTCTCCCTCTCTTTACTCCTCACCTGGCCTCTCTAAGTTCCATTCAGCCTTATCTGGTGTCTGGGTATAGCAGACCATGGGCCCTGGGGGTCCTGGGAGGGGCAAGAAGCAGCCCAGGTTGAGGCTGGTGGGGTGTGGAAAAAGTGTTTCCACAAAGAGTTGTGAAGGGAGCTGTCTCGGGAAGTGGTGTTGGAGACCAGGTGGTTACATACCTCTGGTGACAGGGAGCTTACTACCTCCCAATAGCTCTTTCTGTCGTCAGGCAGCTATGGGAAAGATTATCTTTATGTTGAACAGGTATCTGATTCCTTTTATCTTTCACCACAACCCCAGTTCGGCTCCACTGCTTGAGGCACATTCTCTCAGCACCCTATGCCCCTGAAAGCCCCTTGGAGATGGAAAGATACAGACAGCACCCCTACCCCCCAAGCCCACCCTTCCACCTCACCCCAGGCTACTTTTCTTTTAGTGACTTTCAGTTCCCTCAGCTGCAACCCCTCAGATAGAGTTCTGAATCCTCTCTCCCTTCAGGTCGTGTCCTCTGGACAGATTTCCAGTGGCCAGAGTTGAGCTCACAAAATTGAGCCCAAGAGCAAGGAGTGGTCCAAGTGATTAAGAGAGAACAGGGTGGTTATTTGACCAGGAACTCAAGAAAGCACCTATACATGTCTTTAGCTGGGCTCAGACAAAGGCAGGGCTAAAAGGCAGAGAAAGGAGCTAAAAGAATGGTGAGAAATATTCACAGGAAGGAGGAAGTAGTATCCTCCAGAGGTAGTACTTAGTAGTGCCTGTGCCCAAGCATGACTTTTCCTGCCCCATGTCTCTGTTTCTCTTACACGGCCTCTCCCTGCACCTTAGTCTCATTGGGGTTGAGTAGCAAAGCCACAGGGGGACCTTCCTAACATCCTCTTCCTTGTCCCTGGAGGTGAGGACTGAGATCTCACGGAAGTGGCATGGCCATGACCCTGAGCTTCTGCCAGCCTGGAGGACCCGTGCTAAGTGGACCACGCCTTCCCGCTCGGCGGCAAAGGTGCTGACATCTATGTGCTAAGCTGCCTCATCATACCACTGGAGTCCACACTTGAACTTGGGCAGCTACCATGGGTCTGCCATGCTCTGGCAGAGCAAGGGGGCCATATCCCCACCCCAGCTGTTACCCAGCCCGGGGTAGGGGCGGCCCTTCCTCCCTGTCTCTGCATCTGACTCTCTTTTGAGGTTCCTGTATGTTTACTTCTGACTTCTGTGGTCCCTCTGTGTCTGCTCTCATCCATTCCTTTTCCTGGGGCCTGGGGCTCTAGCCCAAGCCTCAGAGGAGCCAATAAACCTGTAAATGAATAGACATATGTTTGAGTGAGTAAATGGGCCTCTAAAGGGGAGCGCACCTGCGTTCTTTATTTGGATGTCTGATGCTGAGCTGTGTTCATCATTCCTCAGTTCAGGCTACATTATGATTATGTATCTGTGCAAGGGGCCTCTTGTTTTATTTATTCTTAAAATGTACTCTCTTTTGTCTTCACCACTCCCATTCGCCTCCTCTCACAGGCAAACAAGCGAGCATGCTTAATGTGAATACTTGTGTTTCTGTGTGTCTTGCAAAATACGTGGTGTTTTGTGTGTCTGTACTTTAATTTACATAAATGCTGTTGGTCATATGCCTCATCCTGCTTCTAATGTTTCCCCCTCAGCACTGTGCTTTTAAGAGATGCTCCCAGGGCTGGGCGCAGTGGCTCATGCCTGTAATCCCAGCACTTTGTGAGGCTGAGGAGGGCAGATCACCTGAGGTCAGGAGTTCGAGACCAGCATGGCCAACATAGCGAAACACTGTCTCTACTAAAAATGCAAAAAATTAGCTGGGTGTGGTGATGGGTGCCTGTAGTCCCAGCTACTCGGGAGGCTGAGGCAGGATAATCGCTTGAACCCAGGAGACAGAGGTTGCAGTGAGCCGAGATCACGCCCTTGCACTCTAGCCTGGGTGACAAGAGCGAAACTCCATCTTAAAAAAAAAAAAAAAAAAAAAAAGAGACGCTCCCGTGTTTCCCTGCGTACATCTGGTCTGTTGTTCTGGCTGTATGTGGTGCTGTGTAGAGTCATTGCCCATGGGTTACTGTCCTGTCTCCCCTGCACTCTAGTGAACATGCACATGCTGGTCCCCTCCAGGATCTGTGAGAGTGAGCCTCTGTCCGGGACTCACACCCAGGAGGAGCAGTGCGGGGCATCCATTATGCCTCCTGTTGATGTGATTCAGTGGTGCCAGATTGCATGCTTCAGATCTGCACTCCACCAGCAGCTCTTGAGGTCCCTAAGTCCCACTGCCCCACCAACACTTGGCATTACCCAGCTTTTTAATGTTCACCAGCCAAATGGGTGTAAAGTGCCATGGCACTGTTGTCCTAATTTGCATCTCCCTGATATCTAATGGGTGTAAATATCTCTTCCTGTACCTGCTTGCCTTTTGGGTTTCTTCTTCTGGAAATTGCTTGAGTCTCTTTCCCTATTTTGCTCTGGAGTGGAGATGCCTCAACTCCAGGTCTTTCTCTTATGTCCTCCCCATTGCGTGCCCTCCTGGGTCCCAGCGTACTGCCTGCTGTCCCCCAACCAAGTGAGGACTCCCTTAATGTAACACATCTACATAGTCTGTCCCTCCTCCAACCTCCTTCTTGGCAGCAGGGAGGAGTAGGAGGCCCGGGCTGTGTCCATGGGGATCTGTTTATTGACTGACAGTGGTAGAGGGAGATTCCAGTACAGAGAACAGGCAGAAATGGACACTGTCAGGTCAGAATGAAACCTCTCCCTTCCTGGTCTACCCACAACAGACCTGTCCTGCACACCTCAGTTCCATTTCCCCCACTTTCAGGCAGCCTTCCCTTTCTACACTAGCCTTTCCGGCCATTCCTCCTTTCTCCGACTACCCTGAGAGTCCAAACCATCCCCTCCAGCCTCTGCCTACTTGGGCTGATCACCAGGTGCCATTTGCCTTGTCCCGGTCCTTGCCTGGGCGCCTCCCTTCTCTGTGATCCCCTGCATGGTGGCCCTCTCCTCTGCACGGAGGATCTAGCTTGTCCTCTATGGCCTGCCTGGACCAGGTATGTTTTCTCATGCACTGGGAACAGAAGGAGTAGGCATCCTTTACCTGTGCTGGCTCACAAGTGTGTATCTGGTGGAGGCAGTGGACGGACATCTTCCTCCCTTACAGTTGTGAGAGTTCCAGGGAATGGAGACACAGCTACATGAAGCCCAAGGCCACACTGTTGCCCATGACGCCCAGCTGCCTGGCATCTTCCTGGACAGACAAATGTCAAAGTGCGGGCCCAGTCTGAAAACCAATCATATTCAGTGTCAAATCATAAAAGTAATTCATACTCATTGCAGGCATTTCGGAGATACAGAAGGATTAAAAAAAAATCAATCATAATCTTATTACCAAGACATTCTTTTGGTACATTTTGTACGTTTCCAGAAAGATTTTTTTTGTGTGTTTTGGAAACATCTAGAGATCATATTACATTTGTAAAATTGCATATGATTTTTATGCATTAAAACAATATATATTATATATAGATGGCCAACAAGCACATGAAAAGATGTTCAATATCATTAGTCATTAGGAAAATATAAATCAAAACCACAATGCAATATTGTTTTATGTCCATGAGGATGGCTAAAAAGAAAAGAAAATAGCCAATAACAAATATTGGCAAGAATGTATAGAAATTGGAACCCTCATGTATTGCTAGTGGGATCAGAGAATTGTCAGGTGTTTTGGTAAAAAGTTGCACAGTTGCTCACAAAGTCAAACACTGAATTATTCAGAAAATCCACTCCAAGGTGTATAGGCAAGGGAATTGAAAATGTATGCCTACACAAAACTTGTACATGAATATTCATAACATCATTATTCATAGTAGCCAAGAAGTAGAAACAACCTAAACATCCATTAACTTATGAATGAATTAACAAAATGTGGAATATCCATATGATGGGATGTTAGCTCCATTTTTTCTGTTTGAGGTAATGAAAAGTTCTAAAATTAGATAGTGATGATGGTTGCAAACTCTGGGAATACACGAAAACCACTGAATCATACACTTTTTTAAAAGGGTGAAATGTTATAGTATGTGAATTATATCTCAATAAAGCAGTTATTAAAAATGAGTAAATGGGAGTTTGCTGGAGAACACTTGCAGACAATTTTTCTGCTACATAATTTGAAAAGTCTATATAATATTATTTATTTAACCAATAGTTATTTAGCAGGTATTATATTGGTGAAATTTTCTCTCGATTTAAAAAATAAGTATTTGTGATGATAAACTTCCTTGCATACATTTTTTTTTTTCACATATACCTCAAAAAGACAAAAACTTAAACTCCTAGACCTTCAGAATAAATTCTCCTAAATTGGAAGAACGTTTGAACCAATGCAATGCACATAAGTCTTTTAGTACCTGTTGCCAAATTGCCTCCCAGAAAATTGGTCTAGAGAATTCTCGCACAAACAATATAAATGTTATGGTTTTTCTACATTGTTATTATATTCTGAGACAGGGTCTCACCTGTAGGCCAGGCTGGAGTGCAGTAAAGCGATCACAGCTCACCGCTGCCTCAACCTTCTGGGCTCAAGTGATCCTCCTGCCTCAGCCTTCCCAAGTAGCTGAAACAACAGGCATGCACCACCATACTGGCTAATTTTAAGATGTTTTTGTAGAGACAGGGTCTCAGTATATTGCCCAATCTGGTCTCAAACTCCTGGGGCTCAAGCAATCCTCCTGCCTTGGTCTCCCAAGTGCTGGAATTACAGGCATGAGCCACTGTGCCTGGCTAGCATAAGCTTTTGTCTTGTCATGTGCATTGCATTGGTTTAAACATTCTTCCACGTTAGGAGAATTTATTCTGAAGGTCTAGGAGTTTAAATTTTTGTCTTTTTGAGGTATATGTGAAAAAAAAATGTATGAAAGGAAGTTTGTTTCTCTGAGTTTTAACTGGTGTTGGTAGTGTTAGTAATGGTGTTAGCATAGTGGTGATAGTAGTTAGTGTTAGTTAGCTTGGTCAGTGCTCTTTAATATTCGTTGTGATTAATTTTAGTGGTTATCAATTGGTAGAGTTAGTGGTTAGCATTAGTTAATGTCAGTTGGTGGTTAATGTTGGTGATTAGTTACCAGTTAGTTTAGCAGTTAGCTGTTAGTGTTAATGCTATTTAATGGTTAGTGTTACTGGTTAGTTAGCAGGTAGTGGTTAGTGGTAGTGGCTAGTTAGCAGTTAGTGTTAGTATTAGCGGTTCATTAGTGGTTAGTATTAGTGGCTTGTTAGGAGTTAGTGTTAGCAGTTAGATGTTAGTGCTAGTTAGCTAAAGTTTAGTGGTCAGTGTTACTGGTTAGTTAGCAGTTAGTGGTTAGTGGTAGTTAGTGGCCAGTGGTTAGTGTGTTAGTTGTTCATTAGTGATGTTAGTGGTTAGTAGTGAGTGGTTAGCATTAGTCAATGTTAGTGGTTAGTGTTAGTGATTAGTTACCAGTTAGTTTAGCAGCTAGCTGTTAGTGTTTTTAATGTTATTTAGTGGTTAGTGTTACTGGTTAGTTAGCAGTAAGGAGTTAGTGGTAGTTAGTGTGTAGTTAGTGTTGGTGGTTCATTAGTGATTAGTGTTAGTGGTTGGTTAGCAGTGAGTAGTTAGCGTTAATGTTAGTTGGTGGTTAGTTAGCCATTAGTGTCAGCAGTGAGTGTACGGTATTGGCAGTGGGCAGAAGCAGCTCACTCTGTGAACTGTCCATCCCTCGCCTAGAGGTTTCACAATGACTGCCACGTTCACCACATGTTCCCTTTTAGTTTCAACTGCAGCCTCAAATTCCTATCACTTCTCTTGTCTCTTCCATGACAGGGATTCGCAGAATGGGCCTACAGTGCAGGTTCCTGGGCAGATCCTTTGACTGGCAAGCTCTTCCTCATCTGAACCCTGGTAGGGGGCGGGGCGGCGGGTTTGCTCAGGAGGTGATATCTGAGGGAGTCTCACCAGAGACACTGGATGGCGGGCAACGAGCTGGGCTGAAAAGCACAATGAACATTCTGGCCACCAGGTGGCAGTCTAACTGCAGCCAAGAGCCCTGGCTGGGCCGGCGGTGCTGCCTGCCGGAGCTGGTGCTGGAGATGGACGCAGGACCCCCGCGGCCTGACTAGGGCCCAGCAAGCAGAAGGGGCTGGTGGAGAAAGGGCTGCTGGTCTGGACAGCCTAGGTAAGGAGGGAGGGTCCTGGCGGGAGTGTGGAGGAAGGAGACATCCCCACACACCCCGCCCCCCGCCCCCCGCGCCAGACCCCAGTGTTGATGACTAAGAAGCAGATAAAGAAGAGTGAGAGCTGAAGAGTCAGAAGAATCAGGGCCTACTAGAGCTCGTGCAAGATCCGGAGCTTCCAGGGGCTTCCCTGGGTCCCGGGCTTTCTGCAGGACTCACCCCCATCTACTCTGGTGTCCTCCTTCCAGCCAGCCTCCCCGCGGGTCCTGAGAGGAGAACTTCCTAAAGAGAAGGAAGGAACTCGGACTTTCCCTCCTGTTATGTTCAGGCTCCTCTGTGAGAAAGAGGAGGAGAGAGGAAAATGAAGGGCCCATTCACTGTCCCCAGAGAGCCCCCAGGAATGTTAAGATCCCCACTGTCCCCAGAGAGCCCCCAGGAATGTTAAGATCCCCACAGATGAGCCTGAACCTAGATGTGAGAACTGCTGTGCCGGGTTCAGACTCTCTGGGATTTGGGAGCTCCGAGGACCCGAGGACCGGGTGTGGGTGTGGGCAGGAGCAGTCAGGGAAGGCTTCCTGGATGAGGGGACTCAGGCAGGGGGTGTAGACCCTAAAGCCCCACCAGGCCAGGCTGCACAGTGGTCCCTTTCTACTGTCTGCTGGGCAGGAAGCGGAATGGGGCTGGTCTCAGTTCAGAGAGCAATACTTGGAGGAAAGTTCGGGTAGGAGGGTGCTATCAGGCCTCGGCTTCGTTCTCTCTAGGGACTTCCATGGCATTCCTGCGAGGACTCTGGGTCTGCCCAGCCACACATTTATCCATGTGCTGAGTGTCCACTGAGTACCTGGGGAACAGGCACCTTGCTAGAGTCTGAAAATACAGCTACAAGCAACTCCCAAATGTTCCCCTATGCAAGGGGCTTAGGGTCTGGTTGGCAATGGCCAATTTTACATGTCAATATGATTTGGCCACAGGATGCTCTGGTATTGGATTAGTGATTGTTTGTGGGAGTGTCTGTGGCGGCGTTTCTGGAAGGGCTTAACATTTGAATTGGCAGACTGAGTAAAGTGATGGCCCTACCCAGTGAGCAGGCACCAGCCAACCCTTGAAAGTCTGAATAGAAAAAAAAAAAAAAGGGCAGAGGAAGTTGAGCTTGAGCTTTCTCTGCCTGGCTGTTGAGCTGGAACATCTATCTTCTGCCCTCCAGGATCCTGGTTCTTAGGCCTTCGAATATACCACCTGCCCTCTGGGGTCTCTGGCTTGCAGAGGGCAGATTGACTTATCAGCCTCCCTACTGCATGGGCCAATGCCATACAATAAAGCTCTTTCTACACCGTGTGTGTGTGGTGTGTGTGCTGTGTGTGGTGTGTGTATATAAAATGTTGGTTTTATTCTCTGGAGAATCCTGACTGATACAGAAGGCATTTTTTAGGGGTCTCTGTTGCAGACAACAGGACCCACTCTGGCTGAGTTAAGCAAAAACATGACAAGTTTAAGGACATCAGGTAGCTCCCCTATCTCTAGGAGGGCCCGAGCTCAGGCCCAGAGGCAGTGGCCATCCCACACCAGGGGGCCACTGTGGCAAATTCCTCATTTCACCACTTTTGGTCATGGACACAGCTGCTCACACCACCAACACCAGGGACAGAATGCCAGAACCACCACATGGCTGTCCTGAAAAGCCAAACTCCTTCCCTGCCATGCTGGCCAAAAATTTGATTCCACCTGGCACCAGCTTCCTCTTATTGCTCTCTTCCAGATCTAAGTCCCACAGAGTTACCCCTGATGGCACAGTCTAGTGACCCTGCCCACTAGCTGCAAGGAAGGCTGGTACAGCAAGCTCAGACCTCTAGCTCGGAGAGGGCCCTCCTACTGTGGCAAGGTTCTCACACACGAGAAGGGCGTTCAGAATATGCTGGCTGGCCACAAGCATGACAGATGCGTGGCACCAAGAGACAAGCACACCATTCAAGCAATCACATAATAATGATGATAGATGCAGAAAGAACAGTAAAGTGTTGGGAGAACAAATATCTAGAGGACCAGACCTACACTGGAAGTGTAAAAAATAAAAAGGCTTCCTGGAGGACGTGACTGCTAAGCTGTGATTGGAACCATGAGAATAAGTTGACCAGGCAAAGAAATGAATTAAAACAAAACCAGGTAGAGGAAACAGCACGTGCGAAGGCGCCGAGGTGGAAGGTGGGAAGGAGCTCGGTGTGGGAGGAGATGCAAGTTAGCTACTGTGGTTGGATCTTAGCAAGAAAAAGGGAGCATAGGGTGAGTGGCACCCAGATCATGCAGGATCAGGAAAGCTATGCTAAGGACTCATCCCAAGAGGGACTGAAGTGTATGATGTGACGAGACTTAGGTGTTTTAAATGATCACTCTGGCTGGTATACGAAGACCGAATTTCAGGCAGAGACCTCCACTGGAAGCAGGGAGGCTGGAAATGGAGACATGGACTAGGGTGATAGTGGTGGAAAAGTAAGGACCGAGTCTAAAGCTATCTAACTCAGGGATGAAACTGTGTGTGAGAGCAAGAAGACGGACGGAGGCATCCCAGAAGCCTACTGGAATGAGGGGAGACAGAGAGGAGCAAGCTTTTGGGGGAAGAGCAGGAACAGCTCAGTTTGGGCACATTGGGTTTGGTGTGCATTGAGACAGCCAGCAGGATGCCAAGCAGCGGGTTGGAGTGAGGAGCAAGGCCTGGCTCAGAAGTGGAGTTCGTGAGTGGTGGCATATTGGTGGTGTTTGATGCCAAGGGCATGGGTGGGGCCACACCGCAGTGAGAGTGAGGCGCAGGATGAGAAGGGGACTGAGAGCTGAGCCTGGAGAGATCCACACATTCACAATCCCACGAGGGAGCAGGACCCCCCGAAGGAGGTGGAACCGGGGAAGGAGTGCTCAGAGAGGCGGGAGTAGAACCAGATGAATGTGGGATCCTGGGGCCCCAACAAAGATTGTCCCAGCGAGGGGCTGGCGAGCCGGCTGAGAAGCCTTTATGAGAGGATTTGGAGGCACAGCTCACAGGAGAGCGGATTTGGCAGAGGATGGACCCGGAGGCTGGGCTCAAGGGTGCCAAGACGGAGCGGCTGGGGCAGTCCAGGAGAACAACCCTTTACCGAGGCTCCTCTGGGAGGGCGGGGGGAGCCGGAGGGGAGTGGGAGGAGTCATTTGGTTTTGTTGTAAGAGGACAGCCTGGAAAAATGCTACGAAGTGGATATGGGAGTCACTGAAGAATGGGGAGCACGTCATGCAGCGGGGTGGTCAAGGAGTGAGAAGGCAGGTCCCGAACCAGTGTGGGGGGCCTTAGCTGGGAAAGGGGACTCTGCCCCACAGGCTGGCAGCTGGCTGTGCGGCCTGGGGGTGGGCAGGAGAGGGAGGCCAGCTGCTGGCTCCTGCATTCATCATGAAGGCGAGGTTCCTGGCCTGCTGGAGGTGGGCGTCAACAGCGGGTGGGAGTGGAGAGTGGGTGGGTCTTGAGAGTGAGGAAGATGGAAGCAGCTGCAGCAGAGGTGGGAGGACAAGCAGGTAGGGAAGAACATGCAGTTGCCGTGTTGGCGGGTCAGCTCCCCCGAGAGCGGAAACTTGGAGTGAGACCACTTTTTCTAGTAGAATGTCTGGTACAGACAAAACTGATTTGGGCTCATTAAGGGTGGGGTTTTGCCCCAAAGGGCGAGGCACGAGGCACTTCTAGGTGTTTGTCAGAGAGTAACTGTGCAATGCCACAGGGTCCCTGCTGGAGGGCCTGCTGGAAGGGAGTGGAGTATTAGGTGGTAGGGCTGGGTGGGGGTGCAGAGGAAGCGTTCTGGGAAGACAGAAGGGTGTGGTCAGAACAGAATGCTTTGCAGCACAGCTGGTGTGACTTCCAGCAGTAGCATGGGCTCCGTGTTGGTGTGGGAGGGGTGTCTGCTGGGGGTCAAGGAGGTCCCTGAGAGAAGGAAGGGCAGGGACCTGTCAGTGGGTGACAGGTCATCAGCCTGGGCACTGCTGTCACTCAAGACAAAGGCTGGGGTCGAAGGGCAAGGATGACCTTCGAGCCAGAGCCTCCAGCCATGAAGGTGGGGAAGCGGCTGCAGGAGCCTGGGGGTTACAAAGAGGAGGCTGGGGCAGAGGTGGGATACAGGGAGTGAGGAGAGGCAGACCAGAGGGAGAGTCCAGACAGGGCGGGGTGGAGAGGACTCAGGGTGCAGAGCGGGAACCGAAAAGCCCCAGGCACTGGCCCCCTGCCCTCCAGAGCTTGGGCGACCAGTCCAGCCATCCTGCTATGGCTTCACCTTCCCAGCTCTGGGGCTGCCAGAGGTCCTGGCCCTGGAACTGTTAGGAACAGGACTGCCTTCAGCAGATCCAGGCCTTGGAAACCAACAGGAAACTGCAGATATTATTATTATTATTATTATTATTATTATTATTTTCTGACAGTCTGTTCTGCCTCATCTGTGTGACTCTCTCGTGTGGATTTTTCTCTTCTGGCTTGCTCTTGTACACTCTCTGTCTCTCTGCATCTTTCTCTTTATGAGGCCCCAGATTTCAGCTGTGGGGAAGCAACAGAGCAGCCCATCAGGCAGCTGCCCCATCTCCATGATACCAAACATCTGGGTCCCGGGGCTGGCCGGAGGTGGCCGGAGCTTTCCGCGGGCATGCAGATGGCTAGCCAGCCCCATCTGTCAGAATTCTCCTCCGGAGTGCTCTCTGCCCATCCCCCATGCCATCCCTCCCTCCCTCCCTCCCTCTCTCTCTAACTCTCCCGTCTTCCTCTCATGGCCGTCCCCTCCCAGGCAGGGTGCTGTGCATGCGAGCGAGGGCTGTGTGACCTTCAGCTTGCCACTCCCTTCCCTGGGGGGTAACAGGTGGGACCTTGCTTGGGTTCCAGCTTCCCCACAGGCGTCCCTCGGGAGTAGGTCAGGGCCTGCGAGTCTCCCTCCCTCAGAGGCGTTGCATAATCAGCCTGAGGCCCTGTGCACATTCCCATGGTTACGGGACTGGGGAAGGCTGGCAGTGGTGGCATCGCCATGGCACCGGCGTGGCCTGTGGCTCTGCTGGGTGTGGCGCAGGCACAGAGGGGCTCTGGGCTCTGGCTGCTGGAGAGATTGTTTTGGGGGACGACCTTCCTCTTGACTCTTCGCAGAGCACCTCAGCTCAGCGGCCACGGTGACCTAGGAGCAGACCCTTGGCACACCGGCTTGCTCAACACAGACCAGACTTGGAGTTGTGGCCTCAGCCCCAGCCTGAGCCCGGACCCTGCCTGCAGCCCGTGTCCTTTGCGGCTCCTTACTCAGTCCTAACTTGGGCCCAGCTGGAGCTCTCATGGAGCACAGCCAGGCCCTCCCACCAGGCCCTGCAGGCATTTCCACCTGCACTCTGCCTGCACTCTGGCCATGGCCTCAGTCCTCCGATCTGTACACCCCTACTCCCCCAACCCCTTAGTTCAATGTTAAGGAATCAATAATACATATTAAACAAGCTGTCTGTAAACAGAAACAGACATAAAACAAGGTTATGTATCAATCAGTTGACAAAAATGTTGCGATCACAGGCTTGCAGAGCCTATCCGGGTTTTTTTCCCGGTCGCTGTGGCTGCCTAGTGAGGTGGTCTGCGAAGAGTAAGGAGGAGGGTCGTCCCCACAGTGATTTCTCTGGCAGTCAGAGCCCAGAGCCCCTCAGTGCCTGCACCATGCCCAGCAGAGCCATGGGCCATGCTGGTGCCATGGCAATGCCACCACTGCCAGTGCTGTACCCGCCACAACCAGTACTGCGCCCAGGGGCCCTCATAGGGTGGAGGGGAAGAGTGGCAGACCCAAACCTCACTTTTGGGGGGCAGAGAACAGAGGTGTGTGTGTGACTCAGGCCATCAGAGCTGTGAGGGTTCAAAAGTCAGAGGTCAGTTGGGAGTTTGGGGTCAGAGTAGGCAGGAAGTCCTCCTGGGGGAGGCAATGGTGGGTGTGTGGGGCTGGAAAGGTTGGATGGAATTTGAGGAAGGGAAATGCCAGGGAGGCAGAAGAGCCGCCATGAAGGTGGAGAGCCCAGAGCCTGGAGTGCAGGACCCACTGGATGGAATTTGATCTCTCAAAAATAGACCGTGTGCCTGTGTAGAAGCTTCTCCAGGCTCACCTCTGCACAGATCTCATCCAGGAAGCATCTGATGACTGGGGGTGGTGTGGATTCACAGGGCTCAGGCAGACCCCCTAGAGGCAATCTCAGCAGGAAGAGCTTCACGCAAGGCACGTGAGAGACCCCCCAAGCATGGCCCCTCCTGAGCTCAGAACCCTTTGTCCAGCTGCCTCTTTGGCTGCCCCTTGAGTTCCACGGCAGACCCCTCATCATAGCCTTCTCGGCCCTCACAGGGTACATCCCATACAGTAGGGACAAAACAGATGCCGTCACTCCCCGCTTTCTGATTTGACCAGGAAAAAAATAAATCCAAATTCCTTTCTGCAGCCTGAAAGGCCCTGGGTGTCCTGGGCCAGTTGAGCTCTCCAGCCTCAGCTTCTTTTGCCTTCCTAACCTGTGCTCCCCTCTGGCCACACTGGCCTTCCTGCTGTCTTCTGATCCCCTGAGCTTGTGTTCCTTTCTGCTCAGCTGCTGCTTGGAACACTCTCGCCCTAATGCCTCCCATGGCTGCCTTCTTCCATATAGCCCCCATTCAGCACCAGTGTCACCTCCCCAGAAAGGCCTGTCCTGGCTGCCTAGTGACCTCACTCACTTTCACCATTGCATTTCCTTGTTTTATTTTCTTCAGGGCACTTAGCAATAATTACAAACAATGCTCATTGTTTGTGGTAGTTACGTTCCATAAAGTCACTATGAACACTGAGTGAGCAAACACAGAACCATTGCTCCTAGGGGATAGGCACCTGTAAGCCTATGGTCACAACATTTTTGTCAACTGATCGATACAATCGATACATAACCTTGTTTCATGTCTGTTTGTTTACAGATAGCTTATTTAATATGTATTATTGATTCATTAACATTGAACTAATGGCCAACAGCACTGTGACTCATGTCTGAGTAAAGCTTCTCCGGCACACGTTTTCCTCATAAGGCACATCACAGCCCTCTTGCACTTAGGAATGCTGGACAGCACTCCAGCCTACACTCAGGAGTCACTTGAAATAGTGAAATCACCAATAACAAGCACAAAAATGTGAAACACGTGACACTAAATAGACCACTTGCTGACAGTATGTAAACAAGGGAAGGGACCCTTGTTGACAGTCTGAGAGCTGCGACAAGAAGTCAGAGCATCCCCTGCTTGGGCCTCCGCTGGGAGGTGTGCATTGGGCACTCAAGCTTTTCTCCACTCTGCGAGTGTTCTACAATGACGGTGGAAGCGCTGCCAGTGTTAACACTGGGGCTAGAAAGCAGGCAAATCCACAGATACGGAATGTGTGAGTAATGAGGGTCAGGTGTAGGTCATTTATGTGTCTGTCTGTTATTGCTGTTCTTCCCATTGTCTTACTCACTGCTGCATCCACAGCACCTGAAACAGGTCACGGTCAAGATTCTGTAGATGTCTTTATTATTATTATTTTTAAATTATTATTTTTTGAGATGGAATCTCACTCTGTTGCCCAGGCTGGAGTGCAGTGGCACAATCTCGGCTCACTGCAACCTCCACCTCCCAGGTTTAAGCAATTCTCCTGCCTCAGCGTCCTGAGTAGCTGGGACTACTACAACCGTGCACCACCACACCCAGCTAATGTTTTGTATTTTTAAAAGTAGAGATGGGATTTCTATGTTGGCCAGGCTGGTCTCGAACTCCTGGCCTCAAGTGATCTGCCTGCGTTGGCCTCCCAAAGTGCTGAGATTACAGGCTTGAGCCACTGTGCCTGGCCCTATTTTTAAATTTTTTTTGAGACAGGGTCTCTCAGTATCAAGCTGCACACAGACTGGGACTTGGAGTGACTTCTCAGCACCCAGTACAGGCTGGAGTGTGATGGTATGATCACAGTTCACTGCAGCCTCGACCTCCCTAGCTTGGGCAGTCCTTCTGCTTCAGCCTCCAGAGTAGCTGGGATTTCAGTTATGTGTCACCCCACCTGGCTTTTTTAAAATTTTCTTTTTGTAGAGACAGGGTCTTCTCATGCTGCCCAGGCTGGTCTCAAATCCCTAGACTTAAGTAATCCTCCTGCCTCAGCTTTCCAAAGTGCTGGGATTACAGGCGTGAGCCACCATGCCCAGTTTCACAGCAGATGTCTAACAAGTATTTATCGATGGACTGCCCTGGCCCCGCTCCCCCCCCCCCCCCCCCCCCCCCCACCACACACACACATTCTCTCTCTCTTTCTCTCCTTAGGAGTTCCCAGAGCAGAAAAGACATGGAGAGTCCCTTCCTCTGATGCTCCTCTCCTGGGCACCACAGGCAAGGGAGAGGAGAAAGATTCTGGAAGAAAAGTGGGGGTAGGTGAGAGCCCTTGTCCTAAAGCTTTCTCATCCCTATCCTCCCTTTCCTTATGGTCAGATCTGTCGCTCAACACAGGGTAGGCTGGTGTGCACGTGTGGTTATGTCCACTTTCCCGTAGTGTCGCCATGGGCACAGGCAGTACGTGCCCAGCCTGGCCGAGGTTGCCACTCTTGGTCCTGTGGGAATGGTGTGGGCGCATGCACGCGTGTGGGTGTGCGCACAGGAGCACATGTGCCAAGGGTGCAGGCACGTGCGTGGGCATGTGCCCGAGCTCTGCCCTGACAAGTCCTGCCGGCTCCCTAGCAGCTGGAGCACCTGCTGTGCTGACAGGGCCTGCAATCACGGGAAATTACCAAGCGCAGAACTAAAATTAAGGCTGCTGCTGCTACCGCTGCTGCCACGGAACCTGTTTACGAGCCAAAACGCCTGGAAGAGGCCTCGGGAGGAGGTGCTGCGAGGAACTGGGACTGCTGGGGAGGACAGGGATGAAGACCAGGCAGAGAGGCCACAGGGACAGGAGGAACCCAGGCTTTCATTTGGCAAGTGCCTATGAAGTCTCAGGTGCTGTGCTGGTTAATTTCCATACTTTTCTCACAACAGGTAGGTATGCCCCCCTTGTACCAATAGAGAGCTGGGTGTCACACAGGTTAAAGCTCTTAGCTAGCAGAGCTGGGATTTGAAGCGGGGAAGCTGTCTGAAACAGGGACTGGGCCCGATCTCTAGACTCTGTGGGGTTAAGTTTCCAAAACGGACCCCGCAAAACGTCTGATTCGCTGGTTTTTAGCGCAGTATTTGATGTAAGGAACACCAGAAAGAAGCCCCTGAGTGTAGAAGAGCCCTCCTCCTACCTATAACCTGTAGCTGGACCCTCTGGAAACCCCCACATGCCTCCAGGAAGGACAATGAGCTGACCGTTCACACCAATTCTAGGGAACCCGTTCCCACGCAGTCACCCCATCCCCAGTGCATCCGGAATTGGTGGGTTCTTGGTCTCACTAACTTCAAGAATGAACCCATGAACCCTCGTGGTGAGTGTCACAGTTCTTAAAGACTGTCCGGAGTTTCTTGCTACTGGTGGGTTCGTGGTCTCGCTGACTTGAGAAGTGAAGCTGCAGACCTTTGCAGTGAGCGTTACAGCTCTTAAAAGCGGCGCGTCTGGAGTTGTTCGTTCCTCCCAGTGGGTTCGTGGTCTCGCTGGCCTCAGGAGTGAAGCTGCAGACCTCCGCGGTGAGTGTTAGTTAATAAAGGTGACATGTCCAGAGTTGTTCGTTCATCCTGGTGGGTTTGTGGTCTCACTGGCTTCAGCAGTGAAGCTGCAGACCTTCCAGATGAGTGTTATAATCCATAAAAGCAGCCGCAGCCCGGACTCAAACAGTGAGCAGCAGCAAGACTTATCCCGAAGGGCGAAAGAATAAACTGCTCAAGTGCTCCACAGCCACTTGCTGCTGCGGACGCTGGTGGTCTGCTTTTATTCTCTTATCTGGCCCCACCCACATCCTGCTGATTGGTCCGTTTTGACAGAGTGCTGATTGGTGCATTGACAAACCTTTAGCTAGACACAGAGTGCTGATTGATGCGTTTACAATCCTTCAGCCAGACAGAAAAGTTCTCCAAGTCCCCACCTGTCCCAGAAGCCCAGCTGGCTTCACCTCTCATTGGCACTCGCCGAGGGACTTTGCGGCACCTAGTCTGAGCACTTCTGCAGAGCAGAGGGAGCTCGTCCCACACAACCAAGAGGAAAAGAGGGGACGCGAGAAAGAGATGGAGACCTGCCATCTGGGCCAACGACCCCGCGAAGAGGGAACGGCGGTTCACACATGGGACCCAGCCTCTGATCAAGCCCGGCAGGCACCGGCCGGCCGGGCCGAGTGCACCCGGAACCCGCAGCCGGGGCTCCCGCTCGCGCCTGTCTCTCCACACCTCCCCGCGAGCAGAGAGAGCCGTTTCCGGCCTCGGCCAGCCCCAGAGAGAGGCCCCCACAGCGCAGCGGCAGGCTGAAGGGCTCCTTGAACGCGGCTAGAGTGGACGCCTAGGCCGAGGAGGCGCAGAGAGCGAGCGAGGGCTGCTAGCACGTTGTCAGCTTTCTTAGGCATCACCAGTGCAAGGCTCCCCAGTGTTTATACGGGAGCTTGGGGGGATGCAGTATCAAGCTGCACACAGGCTGGGACTTAGAGTGACTTCCCAGCATCCTGTGGCCCCGAAAAGCCCCTGGCCCCAGAAGGACCCACCTGTGATCTTGAGAACGAATCTCCTCCCCTTCCCTGCTCACCCTGGCCAGCAAGCAAGTGATGAATGAACCACGGGGGGTGTCTATCGAGGGGCCCTGGCTGAGGGCAGTGGCAGGTGGGCACGTACCCATGCTGCTCCCACCCCCGCCAATCTCAAGGAGAACCTGGCTCACCGGTTGGAGGCTGTGGAGAGAGAAAGCTGGGCCCCGAGGCCATATGTCATTTGTTGGCACACAACCTGGTTGGCCTCCAGCCAGTCAGCACCTTCATCTGACTTGGCATAAAAATGACAACAGCGCCAGGCACTGTTCTAGGATGCACACATCCATACACAGTCCTTACAGGGCCCTTTGAGGAAGGATGGTCATCTCCATTTTACAAGTGAGAAAACTGCTGCATAGAGAGGTTAAATGATTTGCCCACAGCAGTCCATCTGGGAGGCCATGGCGCCAGGGCATGGACCGTCAGCCTGGGCAGCCTGGTAGCAGAAGCTCTGTGCTGACCACCATGCTACATGGCCTCTCTCAGGTCCCCCAGGCCCTTGGCCCTTCTCAGGCCAGATTCACATTGTGCAGGCAGCCTGGTGGATGGCCTGAAAATGGCCAGCGTGGGTGCCACTCCACTGCCCCTGACCTGGCTCTGTGGGACAGAAGGCTGTCCTGGACAGAGTCTGAAGCAGCTCCTCGGAGCATCATCTGCCCACTCAGCCTCTGCTGCCTCCTGGGTCTGCCCCTTCTGCCTCTTGGTACCCTTCTGGGGACCTGAAGAGGACAGTCACAATGGCTGTGGACCTGCTCACCCGTTGGTCCACACAGCCCTGGCCCAGACTGAGAGGGGCCAGCCGTGAGACCAACTGTGTTCCAGGCCCAGACTTGGACTTTTTGTTAGCTTTAAAAATCTTTCTTCTGTTTGGGTTGTGACTAGCATTTAATATTTTTTGATGGAATAGAAGAGAATAGAAGCTGGAGCACGAGAGTCAATATTGCTTCTTGAAGCTGTTAACTCCATGTTACATACATGCACGCTGTTTATGCTGAGTCAGAGTGAAAAATGAACTTCTCACTATGGGAAAGTGAAGAACAAGTTTGAACAACAGTCAGTCCTGTAGATTGCCTTCTCCTTTCTTGCATCCTATTTTGGTTCCTGCATTGACCCCCAGCCAGCCCAGGTCTACCTGAGCCCAGAAGTCTCCCGCTCCCAGCCCTGCTGAGCCACGTCCAGATCTGGATACACAGGGAGACAGGAAGCCTTGTGGACTGGGCGATGAGAAAAGGAGCAGCTGCATAACGTACTCTCACCACGTGCCAGGCTCTGTGCTGAATGCTCCATCTCCATCATCTATTAAGCCTTGCGAAGTACATGGCATGTTCGCTCCATTCCACAGATGAGGAAACAGGCGCGGGCTCTTCACCTGCTTGCTCAGTCATGCCACTCATGGGCACGTCATGACTGGGTTTATATCTGGGTATGGGAGTTTCCTGGGTCACCCTCTTCGCACCTGCCTGCAGCACTGCTTGGGAGCCGTGGGCACCCAGGCAAGCGGTGATTAGGTGCTTGCCTGACCCTCCCACCTCACCTCCCTGGTCACCTCCTCCTCCTCCCTACTCCCGGAGCAGTGGCTTCTGCCAAGTTCCTCCCTCTAGGGCCCTAGGGGTTCAGTGAATGTAATTGGAAGCAGCTTCTTAGTCGTGACCCAGAGGCTTGCTGAGGGCGTGGGGAGGGGACCAGACTGTGGAGAGCCAGGCCTGAGGCCAGCAGAGTCTGTTGCGCAACCTGCAGGCTGCACAGCCCCAGCCCCGGGGGGTTGCATGTCTCCCTTTACCTTTTCCCCATTCAATCCACAATGGCGGCCTGGGGGCAGACACCACATTCCTGGCACTGGAGACTAAGTCACCAAGAGGGCTCTACACTCCCTCATAGAGCTACTCAGAGCTCTGTCCTTCACCATGGCCTGGGGCTCAGCCTTCAAAGTGGAGGGCCTCTTCCTCTCTTGCCTGTCCCTTCTTGGAGGCGTGGGTTCTGGAGTGGGCACTGCATTTGCCGTTAGTTGCACTTGGGTTCAAGCCAGGGTTGGGGGCACAGGAAGATATGGTGGCTATTCAACTATTCAACCTGCCCCGCAAATAAAATCCCACTGTGACTGAAAATAAATCCTATCATTTGCCAAGTCCTCCCCATTTCACTCAAAGTAAAACACCAAAGGCCTTAACAATGGCCTACGCAGGACTACAAAGACCTCCGAGTCTTGCCTCTCTGGACGAATCTTCTTTCTTTTCTTTCTTTCGTTGCTCATACAACTCCAGCCTTGCTGACCTCCTCGCAGTTCCTGCCCCAGGGCGTTTGCACTTGTCACTCCCTCTGCCTGGAGCAGGTTCCCTCAGACACCCATATGACTCACTCACCGCTTCACCCTTAGTCCCACCTGCAGCCTCTGCAGTGGCTTTTGCTATTTCTTCACTTTATTTTTTTCTCCATGGCGCTTACTACTAAAATGCCACATAACTTATTTATTTACTTTGTTTTATCATTTCTCTTTCTCCATTAGAATGTAAGCTCCATGAGGGTGGGTTTTCTGTTCTGTTTATTCAGCAGTGCCTAGCACAGAGCAGGCATGAGAAAAATGTTTGTGGAAATGAATTGAAATTGAAATTAAACTAGTCATAAGGATGTCCAGAATTCTAATTTCTCCCATGACTTCCCTGAAGTTTCCATTTCAAATTATTTGAAACCAAAGTCACCTAAAAAAATCTTTCTGTTTTCTTTTGGGTGAATTCCAAAGGAATTTAGGGCATAGCCCCACCGTGGCCTGCTACAAACAAGTACTTGGAGGGTTTCTGAGGCCAGGCTCTATGCTGGATCTGTAAATAGAAATGTGAGAGAGACACCACCCTGCCCTCCGGAGCTCACAGCCTTGGGGGAGGCCCACAGGGAGCAGGTGGCAGTGATGAGAGTTGTGACAGGGAAGCCTGGGGGCTGTGGGCGCCCATGGGAAGGGAGAAAGCTCCAGAAGGAGGGAACAGTCAGTGCAGGTCTCTTAACTCCTCGGAGCTGTTTCCTTGGGTTAAGGCTGAGCCTGTGAGCTGACTTGGAGGGCAAATGAGAGGACCTGCTGCAGGGCGCACTGTAGGTGACACGCAGATGCTGGCTTTCGTTTCTTGCTCCTCACTAGTGAGCAGGAAGGCAGGGTGGAGATGAGTAAGCCCATTTTACAGATTTTGCCATGTTTATTATAAATTATATGTTATATTAACAAATAATTTATTATTTATTAACATCTTTTCCTGTGTGTAACTTTCTCCCCCTTCCTCAAATTTTAGTTACACCGAGAACTCCTGAAGGGCTGGGACCCTTCCACTTCTCTTGCTTCCTTCTTACCGCCATCTCAACAGAACCCAGATCCAGCCTTGGTAAATTAGGATGTTGGGACTCAGAGAGGGAGAGTCACTTGTCTGTGGTTGCACAGAGAATCAGAGCTTGGGCAGGGACTGAGGCCAGGCCTCCTGCTTCCTTGCCTGAGGCCCTTCTACTGCCAGACACGTGCTCTTCGGAGCCCATCTGTAGCCTATGTCTAAGGTTCCCCCGGAAGAAGCCATGGCCCCTGACCCTGCTAAGCCTTCCTCCACCCCTCCAGCACCCCTGGGGCCATCGAGCTCAGAGCTGCAGGCCTGTGGGGATGGCTGGAGGCGTGGGAGTCGGGGCAAAGCTGGTTCTCACTGAGGCCTTCGTGTGCCTCTGCCAGGGCTCCGCAGTGCCCTGGCTCCTCCCTTTCCCCTCTGAGGATGGCTATCTCAGTGGAGCAGCTCTGGGAAGGACCCAACCTGCCGTTTTGCGATAGACTCTACCAAGCCTCAAGAAAACTGATCTACAGGGCTAGACGGGCTGTCATAAAAATTGAGTATCATACCTCTTCTTAACATCATATAGATGAGGAAACCGAGGATTGGAGAAGGCAAGTGGCCTGCCCCAGTCCGAAGGCCCAAGGCAGGACTAGGTCTGGAGTTAGAGTTCCGTGTCACCGTTGAGCCTGAAGGTGTCTGCTCTTTTAAGGCCTCTAGTGTGTTTCCTCTGGGCTGGACTCTTAGTGTCTGGGTGACCATGTGTATTCATCCATTCTCACAGTGCTGTAATGACATACCTGAGACTGGGTCATTTATAAAGGAAAGAGGTTTAATTGACCAAGAGTTTGGCAGGGCTAGGAAGGCCTCAGGAAATTTACAATCATGGCAGAAGGGGAAGCAAACATATCCTTTTTCCATGGCGGCAGCAAGAAGTGCCCAGCAAAAGGGAAAAATCCCTTATAAAACGATCAGATCTTGTGAGAACTGACTCAATATCGCAAGAATAGCATGGGGGAAACTGCTCCCATGATTCAATTACCTCCCATCGGGTTCCTCCCTCGACACGTGGGGATTATGGGAACTACAATTCAAGATGAGATTTGGGTGGGGACACAACCAAACCTTATCACCTCACATAGCTACAATGACAGGGTGCTCATTACCAGTCTGTACTTCTTCTTGGTTCTTCTCCATTTCTATTCTCTTGAGCCCTGGACCCAGGTCTTAGGGGTCAGGTTTCCTGTGGCCTTCCCTGCTCTCCCACAGGGTGCTGCTGAGGACCTCCTGGGCTTCTCTCTACCCCTCTTTATATAGGGGGCTCCTGACCCCTCTTCTCTGCTCTACACAGCACACTGGGGCCCAAGACAAGGTTTGCTCATTCTTGTCATTCATTTATTCAAAAATATCTAGGTGTGGTGGCATGCATGTGTAGTCCCAGATACTCTGGAGGCTGAGGTGGTTGGATCGCTTGAGTACATGAATTTGAGGCTGCAGTGAGCTGTGATGGTGCCACTGCACTCCAGCCTGCGTGACAGAGCAAGACTCTGTTTCTAAAAAACAAAAGGAAACAGGCCAGGCACGGTGGCTTACGCCTGTAATCCCCGCACTTTGGGAGGCCGAGGTGGGCAGATCACGAGATCAGGAGTTCCAGACCAGCCTGACCAACATGGTGAAACCCCGTCTCTACTAAAAATACAAAAATTAGCCAGACGTGGTGGTGTGTGCCTTTAATCCTAGCTACTCAAGAGGCTGAGGCAGGAGAATCGCTTAAACCCAGCAGGCGGAGGTTGCAGTGAGTCGAGATTGCACCATTGCACTCCAGTCTGGGTGATGGAGTGAGAATCTGTCACAAAAAAAAAAAAAAAAAAAAAGAAAAGAAACAAAAAACCCCCAAAATGTTTATTAAACTTATGATGTACTTTGTACCAGGTACTGTTCTAGGTATCATGGATACAGTAATGGAAACAAAAATATCAGACCAAGAAAAGACGTGAGCAGTCCCCCGACTTAGATGCCTCACTACCATTATGGACCCTCTTCCAACTGTGAGACACATGACCAGAAGGACAGACTGACAAGGCAATTAAGAGACAGATGGATGCACAGGAAAAAAAAAATGGTTCAAAACAGAAATAGGGTGAGGCACAGGGGAAACTTTGCAAAGCACTGGTTCCAAGGTTAGCTACAGTCCTTTTCTACCAGGAAATGACAAGGCTATCCTTTGACCCTTTTCAGGACTTGGAGGCGGAGGAGCCCTTGGGAACATCTGGAACATCTGTGAGCCCTTCTCTCCCACTGAGGAGGACTGGGCCAGGGCTAGTGTGGGCAGGGGGTGGGAACTGGGAGGACAAATAGATCCAGCGGGACACCCCCCAGGCCTCTTCCTGCTCCCAAACCGCAAACATTGCTTGCAGAACCTGGGCGGACGGCACTTTCCCAGCCTCACCGCAAGACTCCCTAGTCTCCAGCTCAGCGTGGGCCAGGCCTACCCCATCCACACCCTCTGCAGGGCTCCTCCCAGGCTGGGGGTAGCAGGAGAGAAAGTCAGAGCTGTGTGAGATTAGAGGAGGAAGAGCAGGCCAGGGAGGAGGCTTTCTGTGGGTGAGGGCATGGCTGGAAGGAACTGAACTAGGGGGAGGCAATGGAGGAGCCAGGTACAGGGGGGATAACAGAGGGGAGCAACTTCTACTCCAGACTGACAGTGACATGAATCGAAACTTGCCCCCCACCCTTGCTCTTGGTATTGAAACTTGAGGATGGAAGATGTTATGGACTTAATTTTGTCCCCCCACCCCCTGATTTATATGCTGAAGTCCTAACCCCCAGTCTTTCAGAGTGTGATTATTCAGACGCATAACCTTTAAAGAGGTAACCGTGTTAAAACGAGTTCATTGGGGTGGCTCTAATCCAACATGATGGGTGTCTTTATAAGAAGAGGAGATTCAGACACAGACAGACAAAGGAGGAAGACCGTGTGAAGACACAGGCAGAAAACATCTGTCTACGAGCCAAGCAGAGAGAGGCCTCAGAAGAAACAACCCCGCAGATACCTTGATCGCGAACTTCCAGGTTCCAGAATCATAAGGAAATGCCTTTCTGTGGTTTAAGCTCCCCGGTCTGTGGAATAGGTTATCCCTGTCTGTGGAATAGGTTATCCCTGTCTGTGGAATTGGTTACTGGTCATGGCAGCCCGAGCTGACCACACAAGAGTGAAGCTCTTCAAACAGGGCACCATCCACTGTCTTAGGGATGGGTACTTTCAGTTCACTGGACACTCCACTGTCTGGGCACTCTGCCAGGAAAGAGACATACATACCTTCAGGCTCACAGTCCTGGCTTATGATTTCCCATGGATTAGAGTCAAAACTGGGGCAACTGGAGAAGCTGATACTCTTCATTTGAGCTAGACAGGGTGATCTTTGATGGAAATCAGTCTACTCGGTGAGTTGTATTTGCTTTCAAGAAAATAGAAAAGAAAAACCGGCACAACATTGCCAGTACAGAGACCAACCAGAGGTGGAAGTGCCACTGCCTTCCTCTGGGACTCTGAAGGGACAGAAGTGTCTTCTTCCTACGTAAAGCCATCAGACTCAGGGACTCATAAACATAGCAAATGCCTGAGGCAGGGCAGTTTCCAAAACTCTAGGATGTACTGGGCTGCTGAAACGTCTAACCTTGAGGGGAAGGGTTGGTTGCCCATGGAATAATTGCGCAAATAGCTAACTCTTTCCTATTCCAGACATTGATGACAGACTGCATGTTTAAAGCATGTCACATGTGTCACCTTAATTAATCCTCACAAAACCCAGGCACTATCAGATTCCCATTTTACAAATGGGAAAATTGAGGCACAAAGAGATGATGTGACTTGATCAAGGTTACTCCACTGATAAGGAGGAGGAGTAGTAACATCAGATGGAGAAGGCGTGTGAAGAGGAGACCTCTGAGGAAGGGTTAGGGAGCAGGAGAGCAGTCACGTGAGCTGCCTTCTGAAGTCTTACCCCTCAGTTTGGAGTGACTTTAGGACACTTATTTGGACCCTTCAGTAAAAAATGAAAACTCCTTTTTGAGGTCCAGAGAGAATTTAGTTTGAGGAAGATAAGCCCTACAAGATGTGGTTATTGAGACAACCAAAAAAGTCAGTCAAAGTGGACAATCATAAACAATGACAAACACCTTAAATATTTGGAGACAATTTAAAAAATATATGTATTCATTAAGCACTCTTGATGTGTGGCCAAGGCCTCTTTTTTGAACACGAGTCTGCTGGCTGATGAGAGTTCTTTTTTATCTTTATTTTTAAAAAACCACATGCGTGATGTCTCATCTTTGATTTCCTGTTCTGGTTTCTTTACAGAGTAGGGAAACATAAAATCCCTCGCTGGGTGTCATAAGGGCTGAGTCCCCATTCCCTAGCTCTCTTTCTTTCTGCGTGTAGTGTAGGATGGCCCTTTGGCGCCCATCTGGAGTTAGTTATGGCCACGTGACTTAGCTTGACTAGTGGACTGTAATAGAAACGATGAGTGTCACTTCTGGGCAGACGCTTTAAGAGTTGGCTGAGGCCGGGTGCAGTGGCTCACACCTGAAATCCCGGCACTTTGGGAGGTGGAGGCGGGTGAATTATCTGAGGTCAGGAGTTGGAGACCAGCCTGGCCAACAAGGTGAAATCCCATCTCTACTAAAAATACAAAAAGTAGCTGGGTGCAGTGGTGGGCACTTGTAATACCAGCTACTCAAGAAGTTGAGGTAGAATTGCTTGAACCTGGGAGGCAGAGGCTACAGGGAGTCGAGATTACGCCACTGCACTCCAGCCTGGGCAATAGAGTAAGACCCTGTCTCAAAAAAAAAAAAAAAACAAACAGAAAAAGAAAAGAGTTGGCTGGGCGTGGTGGCTCAGGCCTGTATTCTCAACACTTTGGGAGGCCAAGGTGGGAGGATCACTGGAGCCCAAGAGTTTGAGGTTTCAGTGAGCTATGATTACACTACTGTACTACAGCCTGGCTGACAGACTGAGATCCTGTCTCTATGTGTTTCAGAAGAGTCAATACATACTTTACCATGTACTTACAACTTCAGGTACTGGAAAAGGTTCAGATATATTGGCTGAACCATCCATTTGGGCCAGAAGCAGAGTCCCATTTAACCCGTGATAGGCATGTAGCATAAGTAAGAAAAAAACCTGTGTAAGATTTAAACTACTGAGATTTTGAGGATATTTGTTACTGTGGCCTACCCTTTCTTATCCTAACTGTCACACTCATGAAGTTCTATGAGTATAGTCTTATTCTTGGCTAGATGTATTTAGATATGTTTCTTCAGTGTTTTAATATGGGTCTCACTCAGACCTCATTCCACAACAATTCTTTTTAGATACTTGCTTTTACTGTGTGATATTCAGGAACCCAGCCCTTCTTCCTGATGTTACTTCTATAGTGAAAATGTGGAACTGCAAGGAGGCATCCGCTGTGCCTGTACCAGGCAGCTTCTATGGGTATGGTCATCTGGAGCATCCTGAGGGCAGGTACATGGCCCTCTCTTCTCCTAGTTGAGAGAGACAATTTGCCATGGACCATGAGACAATTTGCCATGGACCTATCCCTGAACATTCCTGCTGGGAGTGCTGAAAATGCAAGGCTCTGGTCACTCTTTATCCGGGCTGTTTTGCAAGGCTGTACTTGTCATGAGCAGCCATGAGAGATGTGGTAACACCTCCCACCAGGAAAAGACCAGGTTTCTTTCCACTAGCTAGAGAAGTGGCAAATGTTCCAAGCTCAGTGTTACTCTCCTGTAACGTGATCCACTGGGTGACTCACCAACATGGGCCCTTTGCATTGTCTTTGTGGGACCTGGGTGATGTCGGAGAACTGAAGCAATCCTATGCAGCTCTGGCTAGTGCTTTTGCTGTGAGTGATGAAGTCCTTTGTTTCTGACCCAGGAGTCTTGTATCTTTGGCTGGCATCCATGGAACAATAGCAGGCTAGCTTGTTAACTTGTAAATTGGGTGAAAATCTCAGACATTGCGCTTTTCCTGACATCCCAACTCCAATTCAGCATAGGACTGGGCACGTAGTGGAATGATGGGAAGTAAAGTTTATGCTTTCACCTATTGATCTTGGGGCAAGGGGGTCCCAGGACAGCCTTTCTCTACACCTAATTCTCTGGTGGCCATTTTACTTCCTGTGCCTCCGTTTTACCCTGTGCAATGGGGATAACAATCTAGGATGCCCGGTTCACACTCAGGGCTGTTAGATTTGAGAGTCTGGGGGAAGTTGACTGCTGCTCTCTCGTAATCACCAGCTGACTACTGTCTTTTCTTGAGACAATGCTAGGAAACTTAGACCCCTCCCTGAGAGACTTAGGGGAGAGGAAGGAAGAACTCACTGTCAGTGAGAAAGAGGAATGTGACTAGGAGAGATCCAGTTGGCTGTGGAGTCTTCCCTTCTGGAGCTCCGCACGAACAGGACAGGAGCTTGCATGTTTTCAGGAGGCAGGGTCAGACTGGATACCTCCCATGGCTCTGTTTGGAATGGGAAGCATGACACCCACCTCCAGGAAGCTGATGGGAAGGACTTGCCCTAGTTTCTAGCCAAGAATTTAAGTTTGTTGTGTCAGGACAGCAGCAGTGGCCTAGCAAAGGTAGATGGCAGCCAGAAACAACGTGAGATGAATGTGCCATCTCTCCCTAGGCAGTGCTGGAATTTGTCCCCAAACACATACATAACAAAGACAGGGTGCATTCATGCATTTCACATTTAATAAATCTTGAAAAAATAACTCAGTGCAAAATTGGGGGAAAAAGGGAAGGGATAGTTGTTTGTCTGTACCCTCTCCAACTGTGGCATCTTTGCTGTGCCCTCAATAACTGTCACATGGGAACCTGTGTGCCCCTGAATTCCTCTGCTACACTTCAGGGAAGGAGGCTGGCTTAGGGAAGAGTGATTTGTGTATGCTCACAGGTCAGACTGAAAGGTGAAAGAGAGATGAGGTGGTGAGATGGCTGCAGCAGCCCTGGCGAAAGGTAAGGAGGGCCTGAACTAGGGAGGAGTTCAAGGACATGGGTGAGATCTACTTCTCAGCTGGGGATGAAGCTCCTGACTGTCAGTGGGGCCCCAGGGTAGCATCCATGAAGACCCTTGTGTTTGCTCAGCCCCTGCACCTGGCCAAGGGCTTCCTCTTCTGCAGAGGATTCTGGGAAAGGTTGCCCCTGCCAGCCTTTAGTCCTCAGGGATGGTGGTTGGGCCAGGCTCAGGAACCTAGCCTGGGTCTCGCCATCCCAGACCCTCCCCACACCACACCAAGGAAAGGCCTGTCACCAGGATAAGTATGACCCTCCCGTGTCCGAGTCCTCATTTCACTTACAGCTCGGCGCTAATCCAATTGCTGGCTCTAACCTAATTCTCCATTGTTGCTAGAGTCCTTTGCCTGCCGATATTAAAAATCTTTTCATTTAATTGTGCAGAAGATAGATCCTCCTCAGCCATCAGGTGGTAAATATAGAATAGCTGATGTGTAGCTCTAATTTCTTCCCTGGCAGGCCTCCTGCAGCTCTGAGTAATTGGGGACCAAGAAGCTCTGGGAGGAAGGAGACAGGAAGGAGAGAAGAGGGAGGCAGGGCGGGGAGCTGGGACCTTGCTATTGTCAGGAGGTTACAGATCAAAGGGATCTGGTCAGTATGTCCGTTTCTGCAGGGCCAGTTGTTTTTCTCCTGAATCTCTCATGCTATCTGGTGACTGGGGTCCTGAGATGTTGCATGAGAATCACGTGTTCCTCTGCCATAGGAGATCAAGATGCACCATCCCAACATATCTTTGGTGAAGGTCAGGGGATCCCCAAGTCACCAAGAACCACAGCTATTTGATACACCAAGACCCTTTGTGATGATTGAGTGTAACCCTCTGGTTTGGGGACCACATAGTTTCTCAGCCAGGCACTGAAAGAGTTGATGACAGAGGACAAGCATCTTGGTTTCTAGCCAAAGAAGAAAATCTATGTGGAACACTGTGGTCACTGTGTGTTCCCACAGGAGAGGGACAGTGGCATTGAAGTGAGGCTCCAGCAGCCATTAGCAGGCCCAGGGTCCTCTCTCATTCACCCAGCAAACGGCAGGGCTCCAGTTAAAGTTACTGGCCTCACACTTGGCTACCAAGGAAGAAGGAAGCATCCCAGGAAGAGCCACTGGTCACTGGACACTGCCTCTCTGGTGGCTCAGTCCCAACTGAGACTTCCCAGGAGTTCGCAGCTTCCAGGATTCGCTGGTGCTCTGGAGAACATGGCAGGCTACTCTGTCTCTTGGAGGGAGGGCTGCAGCTTCCTGTCAGCTGCATGCTCAACTGCTGTGAGCTCCCAGCTCCTCATGCCTGTCCCATTGGCGGATCTGAGCTTCTGAGACTGCTCCTGCTTCCCTGTAGGAGGTTTTGCTGCACCTCAGCTCTTGGACTCCCTTCTCTCCACCCCACCCTCTCACAGGCTGGTGCGGGGGCATTCCTCTTCCCAGACTGGGGACCTCAGGTAGCTTTTCCTTCCCTTCTCCCTCCTGCCTCAGAGGGAGACACAGATATTTCATGGGAGTGCCTGTTTCCTGAGCACTTGGGGGATTCTCGGGGCTCCATCTCCACCTGGCCCCATCACCCCAGGCCCTCTGGGTAGGCCTGTGCTCTCTGACTCTCCACCCTGTACTCTCCAAGACCAGCTCCTCATCTCCCCTACTAATAGTGAGTTTTGCACTCCCCTCTTCTCTACCTTTCTCTACCTGCTGATCCAAGATCCTTGGGGGAAGAGGAGGGAACCCTCATGGCTTGGGAGCTGTTGAATTCTCTGACCAGGGGATCCTGAAGAAGGTGACTAAGGTGGTTTCCAAGACCCTGGCCTGGAATATTCTGCCCTTCTCTGTGAGTTCTTCTCCTCTACGGCTCCTGCATCTTCAGAACAAACAACAGCAGAGCACATGACTGCTGGAAATGCCCAGATGGCTCCAGTCACAGGATCCCTGCATGTCCGGGCCAGAATGGCCAGCACAGCTGACCCCTTCCCTGTTCTCAGGTGAGGAAATGAACAGCATGTGGGAAAGCATGTTTACCCAAGCTCACACAGTGGCTCCGTGCTAGGACCCCAGGTTGCTGGCTCCAGTCTAGACGCTGGACATTTCTGCTCCTATTGTCAGAATGATAGAGAACTCACAAGGACGGGGGTCAGGATGACAGACCGTCAAAACCAACTCTGCCCTCTGCTAGCGGTATGACCTCCAGCAATTTACTCAACCTCTCTGGGCCTCCATTTCCTCATCTGTAAAATTAGGGTGACAATGGTATCTGCCTTGTGAGGTGACACGAGAGTCTGCTTAGAGAACCCTTCCAAAGCTCCAGCACAGCGTCTCGCACATGGTAAGTGATAATTAGCTCTCACGCAAATTCAGCTCCATTGGATTGAAAATTTCTCCTCAAACCAATGTGAGGAGCATTAGCTTTTCAAGCAATGAGCAGGCATTTAATTTACTCCCTCAGAAAATTGAAGGGTTCTGTGTCGGGGAACTATTTGGATGACTTTTCCAGAAAAAGGAGGTTGTGCAGATGGCTTTTTTCCCTCCATGGAAGTTTCCCAGCATAGAACAGGGGCAATGGAGTCCTTCTGCTCATCTAGACACTGCCCCTGGAAGCAGAGGGAGCCACCCAGGCCAGGCTGCTGCTGGTTCTGCTCTGGAAGGCCTGCAGAAGCTCAGGGCTGCCCCATCTGGAACCCGTCCTGCATCTCCTGCAGGGCTGTGGGAATCCCTGCCCTGCTTCCCTGGAGGCTTTGGAGCAATGACTACACCCCACGGTTCAGACCCTGGCAGGGCTTCAAGCAAAACTGCTGATATTCGCTAGGGCTGGGGCTAAAGATTACCTACTCATCTGGGCTGCAAAATTTAAGGAGTGCCCCAAACCCCATAACCAAAATACACAATAATGTCCTATATTTACAAAACAAAATTTAAAAATCCATGATGAACAAAACATCAAACTTAAATAAAGGCAGCGTTTGAACTTGTGCCAGCAGGAGCCTGAGACCAAGTACCTTTCTCATTTCGTGCTACCCCAGCCCTGAGTCCTGGGGCTCCTCCTAGATCAGTGAGGTTAGCCTCTGGGAATGGGATCAAGATGGCAATATTTGGGAAAAGCTCTGCAGATAATTCTGCTATAAGTGGTGTGAGTACTCCCACTCTGAAAGAAATAATAAATGAAAACAGAGGGTTGCAGAAGGGAAGGGATGGGAGATGCCAAGTGGTCCCTTCACAAGGGACTGCAACTGTTTAAGAGTTATATGCAAACAGACAAGAGAGGTCCCATCAGCCAAGGGGACTGCCATTCTGCTTTTCCACCTCCATCCCTTTGGGAATTTCTTTGTGAATTCTCTTAGAATTCAGAAACTCCTAGAATGATTAACTGATACGACAAATTAACTTGCTCTGTCTTTGAAGACCCTTTACTCTATCGTCTCCTACTCCAGAAAACTGGGGTCCCTCCCTCTGCTCATCCACATCCTACACAGACTTCTAGGCCCAGCCCATGTCTTCTCTCTTCCAGGAAGCCCTTCCTAATGCCTCCTGTTGTGGGATCTCTCCCTCCATTCCTTCTGTAGCATACATTTGAGATCTTACTAAATGACAGGCCGGATTAGGGATATACAGGGATTGAATTTTCAAAAAACTGTACTTGGGGAATTCAGATAATACCATCACATAATTAAATTATACTAGAAGGTTTAGAATGAAAAGCAGCAATCTTTGGTCCCTGTTTCTCCAAGCCTCAGGAGGCTGAGGCAGGAGAATCTCTTGAACCTGGGGGGCGGTGGTGGCAGTGAGCCAAGATCACACCACTACACTCCAGCCTGAGCGACAAGAGCGAAACTCTGTCGCAAAAGAAAAAAAGAAAAGTTTTCTGTTCTTCCCCATCCTGCCCACCAACCCCCATGTATGCAATATATTTTATTAATTTTCTAAGGCTATGTTTTTAGTTTTTTCTCCTATTTGTCTCTGTTTCCTTGAAGTCTCTGTCTCTGTCGGTCTAGTCCTTTCTTAGCTCCTCCTCTCTGGCTGATGTCTTTCATGTAGAAGGCATTTCTAAAATGGCTGGGGACTCTTGGCAGCAGTCCATATTTAAGACAGAGGCACCAACAATCTGACAGGAGAGTATGTGTGCATAGACAGGGCTTGTCCCGGCATGGGCTTTCCTGGAGGTGATCAGGTGGCAAGTCCAAATGCTTCTAGGTCTTTTTCCTCTTGGGCTGGTTAGCTTTTCCAGAGAGGAGCTATCTAATTTCTCTCTGGGGATGATTAGTGTTCTGCAAGTGGAGTAGCAGCTAGGGGCTGGAGACCCACAATTCTGTGTGTAATCCCCTGTTTCCAGTACGGTGCCTCGTCCTCCACGCTGCTTCACAGCCTGAGTCACCAAGACCTGAGACCCCTGGGTACGCTTCTTGTGAGAGTAAACTTTCCATCCTCAGCCAGGTGAGAAGGGAATTTAGGGGTGCAATGGGCGGTGTTTAAGTCCTTGTTTAAGTCCTTTTTAAAGGAGACGTTCACCACCGCTTCTGTGTCCAGCCTCGCTCCTGCTTTCAGAGGAACTGAGAGCTCTATGTCCTGAGACTTTCCAGGTGCCCAGGCAGAATCCATCTCCCAACAAGCAGTCAGCTTTCCACCTTCTCAGCTCTGCTAAGGCAGTTACTGTTCCTCCACTTTCCTTTTCAAACATGTTGCTTCCCATTGTCTCCTCTGGTTGTCTTTTCCTGTCAGTGGGGCCTTTGCAGGGCTCTGTGTAGAGAACATAAATGACTGGGGAAGGTCCAGAAGTCTCCTGAAGGCCATCTAGATAGGGCCGTGTAAGCCGCCTGGCTCCTCTCCATGCTGACAACCCCTGGTTCCACTCACCAGCCCGGTTCTCTCCTCAGAGGCCTGGGTGTGTGATGGGACCGCAGGCCCCCACATTCAACATCCCTGAAGCTGATCTCATCCCCACTCCCTTCAAAGCTGCTCTTTCTCTTGTGTCCTGCCATAGGGGATAATCCTGCCGTTCACCTTATGCATCCCACCAAGATAGGCAGCCGTCACGCACTTCAAATTCCACTTCCTCTTGACTCTGGTCACCCCCTTTCACTGCCACCTTGACCAGTCTGGCCCATGCATTGGTTCTCCACTGCACTACAGCTGCCTCTTAAGTGGTGTCATTCTTCCAAGTTTGGCTCAGAGAGACCTCTCTCAATCTCATCGTGATGCTCATGCCCAAATACACACAGAAGCTCCCTGGCAGCTCCTCACCGCCCCAGCCCAGGAGGTTTGTTGTCAGGCCCATCTGCTGCATCCCCGGTTCCCACTCTGAGTGCTCTGGAGTCCAAATAGTGCTCATCACACTTGACATCTCACCTTGAGCCCTCAGAGTTGTCCCTGTCTCTTCTCCCTGTCTTCTCCTCCTCGCCTCTTTTCCTCTGCCTGACCTCCCTTCTTCATCAGGTGTCAGCTTAAATGTCACTTCTCCAGGAAGGCTTCCACAACACTGCAGCCCTCCCCACCTCACCAAAATTGCATGGGTGTCCCTTCTGCCCATCCTTCTTCATGCTGCAGCATCCTCCCCGGCCTTGTCCTGTCTTCCCATCACACTGCAAGCTCTGTGAAAGCAGGCTCGTGACTGCCCTGCCCAGGGTATGTGAACCTGCCTCCAGAGGCTGGCCCAGTGCCTGGCAGAAAGTAGGCATGGAGTTGTTAAACCTGTTAATTGTTATAATTAATTTATAATTATATACAGATTGTATATTATGTACCCATACAATTATATTTTATAATTATACAGGTTATAAGTTAATGTTACAAGATATTTACTGTTAAGTACTTGTTAAATTATGGATGGGTGAAGTCCACTGTGGTCTGGGCAGGGATCAGCATTTTACCTGAGGAGGGAGAATGGCCTTGGTTTTCAGGAGGCTGTGATGAGTGAGTAGTCCCTCTCAATGACTGTGCTCTGGCCTCAGAGGGACCCAGGTCTGGGTCACCATGGACCCCAGGGAGAAAGGTGTGTCCAGAGTAAGCGGGGACATTTCTTCTGCTGCTCTTGCTGTGATGGTGGCTGTGCCCCTCCTGTCGCACCTCTCTGCTTTCACAGTCTTCCCATCGCAGCTTTAACTGGGACCTCCGAGAGGCTGGGCACAGATCCAGGGCTGGGTGGGTGGGGAAACTGTCACTAGTGTGTGCCGACTCCTCCGCCTCCACCTGAGCCTCAGTGAGAAGTTCAGTGAGGTGCAGCCACCTCAGTGGAGAACGGTCCCTAGCAGTGCCCCAACCCTTTCCCCATTGCCACTGCCACTGCTGTCACTGCTCCCCCCATAGCCTCTTAATGAAACGTCATCTCCCAGTATTTCCCCAAACCACTTACTTCTCACTATTCCTCCCACCCCTGACAGCCATAGGTTAGGCTCCAGCGTGTCTGGTCTATGTTTTATTTGCCCCCACCTGGCACATTGCCTGTGCCGGGTGGGCAGGAGGCAAGAGTACAGGATGGCCAAGGGCAGAGACTTTGGAGCAGCTGCCTGGATTTGAAAACCAGAGTTCCATCACTGTTGCATGCCTCAGTGTTCTCACCTATAAAATGCGTATGAATATAACACTAGCAAATTAGATTGTTGTACAGATTAAACCAGTTAGTGCATGCAAAGTGCTTAGAACTGTGTCCAGCACACATGAGCCTTACAAAAGTGTTGCCAGTTATTACAAAGTGTGCACTCAGGAAAGATTTTCTGGATGGAATGGTGTCAGGGTGCTGGAGGTGAGCTGTGCCTTCTGCTCTGGACAGTCACAGCTTCTTGGCTGGTCCCCTTGTGTCCTGCTAATCCCTTCCCAATCTGCCCTCTCCACTGTAGGATTGCCAAGGCTTTCAGGAGCCTGAGCCTTGCATGCTGTGGCCCCTTCCCACTTCTCTATTTTTCTTAGTCACACACACACAAACACATGCACACACACATGCATGTATATGCACATATGTGCACACACATATGTGGACACAAGGTACATATATATGCACATGAACACACACCCTTCCCATGGGTCCCCTATGCTCCTGGCTGTTCCCATCCTCTAGGTTTTTCTAGGCCCTCTCTGCCTGCCAGCTGCTGCCCTGCTTTTTGCCCCATGAGGTCCTCATGCTGGCCTTGGTTCTGTTGTTACTTTCTCTGGGACGCCTCTTCTGCTCAGATAGCCCACGTTCAGGGAGAGCTGAATCATACTCACCCACCTCATTAATCTCTCCTGAAGCTCCCTAAGGAGACCTTCCACCTCCCATGCAGTGATGGAGCTGTAACTGTTTACCTGGGGGTCTCCCTATCTGTCAGTGAGCGTCTAAAGCCCCTCTTGGGCTTTAGGGGCAGGTGTAAATCCCACAGGGCACAACAACTTCCTTCTGTCTCTTACTTCCCTCCACAGCCCTAAATCAGGGACCATGAGGCCCCAGGTAGAGGCAGCTCCTTGACCTGCCCCCATTGGCTGGGCCTTGGCCATCTGCTGGGGCTCAGCACTCCCCACCTGCCTCTGCTCCTGACCTCCACGCCCACCACCTCTCCTTCCTCCTCACCCTTCCTTCCTTCATTCCACGACTTGAATTGGGAGCCTGGGGTCTGAGGTGAAGGTGAGGTCCCACAGAGGTGCAGTCTGGTGGGACATCATCATGCCGTGCTCTCCACCACTGTTCATCCAATTCTCTCCTTGTTCAGGAGGTTGAGGCCCAGGGAGGGGACACTGTGCTGAGGGAGCTGAGGGCAGAGCTAGGACCAGACGCCACTTCTTTCTGCTCACAGGTCCAAATACGGGCTCTAAGGCTCACTGTCTGCCCTTTACCATCACCTCAGTCCCACTGTTCCTCCCCCAACACTCCTCCCCACTCCTGCTGCCCAACCGCTGCTTTTCAGAAGCTGCCCCACCCTAGGGGAATGGGATGGAGGGCAAGATGTGGGTGATGACTGTCCTTCAGCTCACATGGTGAACATTCAGGCAGTGGCCCATGCTGGTGGTTTGTCCCCTGAAGGGACCGGTGTGGGCAGTGGCTGGGGTTGGGCAGAGAGTCAGACTCACTCCCTTCTTCATCTGTGCCATCTCAGAGAAGTTGAAAATGCTCCCTGATGTTCAGCCTGGCTCCTCAAGACTGAAATGCCACTGTCACAGGCCCACTCCTCATGCCACTTGAAACCTCATCAGTCACTTATACCTTGGTGTGAATGAAGGAAGTAGGGGGGGATAGGGAGTGAAGTGGGAGGATTTAGGGAACCAGAGAGGGAGATGCCTTGTCTGAGGTCACACAGCCTGGGCCAGGCAGAGTGTGGCAGTTTGAGCTCTTTCTGAACTTGCATACCTGGGCTACAGCTTCTCCTCTGAGCCTTGCACTGCCCCCTCCCCCGCAGTCCTCTGCCCACCATCCCGAATAGCACCAGATCAGATGGATACTATAGAGAAGCCCTGGGTCAGCTGTAAGCCACCAGTGAGTATGCAGAAAACGGAGTGCAGCCCAGGAGGGAAAATGGAAAAGTCCCTTTGGAATTGCCTCACCCACTCGGCCTCTGGTTCCTTGCAGATTCCCAAATTCCCAGCACTGTGCTTCTTTTGAGGGGGATATGGAGGAAGGGCCTTGCCCCACTTCCCTCCTAGTGGAGGGTGGAGTTTTGTTGTTTTTGCAGTGTTTTTGGCATCAAAGGTGAACTCTGGTTGTCATGGGAACTCCAGCAGAGGGAGGGAGGGAGAGGGCCTGACGGGGCTGAATTAATTCCAGTGTCGGCTGGTTCTCCAAGTGGGAATCTGTGGGGGGTAAAGAGTGAGGGTCCCAGGAAAGACCCTCACCCAGGAAGGCCCCTTAGTGCCCCACGTCTCACCTACCCAGCCTGGCTCCAGGCGGGCTCCCGCGTCTGCCGTGCAAGCATTCTTACTTTTGGGAGGAGGCATGGGCTTCCCCTGCTGCCACAGGAGGTTCTGGGTCTAGAGAAGGTTGTCTTAGCTTGGGTGAAGAAAGGGGAGGAGGGAGCCCCCCAGAGAATGTCAGCAGGCTTGGAGTCTGTGCAGACCCCTCAGTCCTGTTGGGGCAGCAGGGAGCAGCAAGTAGGGCAGGGCCAGGCGGTCCTCTGAGTGGCTTGAAAACCCCGATTCAATTGCTAGAAGCCTCAGGCTGGGACATCCAATAAGAGCACAGGATCAGGCAAGTGATGGGTCGACATATTGTACTTTCCAAGGCAATAGTCTCCTTTTGCTATCTTTTCTGAAACACACAAGTCCTCTCATCCTCCAGTTCAATTTTCTACCTTTGATAGTGACACAGTGACAGAGTAATCATTCTCTACTAAAGCAACAGCTCAGGTCCAATGGTAGCAGGCAGCGGGCATTAGGGATGGGGAGCAATGGGGATTGGCGAGGAGTGTGGTCAAGGGGAGAGCTTTGGTTCTGGATGAAGGGACCGTTTTACACGCTGCATCTGACTGCTGTCACATGCTGGGTCAATGCTGCCAGAGAGTCCAACTGCTCAGACAAAGCAAGAAATCCAGATTATGTGGAGTTCCCTGATTCTGCCTTTTTCCTTACTATAGTCCTCATTCTAGCTTCCTCTGCCCACCTAGACTCAAGACTTCTCAAGATCATTGATGAGGGAACCCCTGCTGTTACCCTGAACAGTTAAGATAAACCAAGCCCTTAGAAATGGTCTCATTTGTCTCATTCTGCTACAGATAGGGAAACTGGAGCCCAGTGGGGCAGAGACCTCCTTAGCCAAAGGCACTGAATGGGTTAGTGGCAAGCTGCAGCTGGAGGTACCCAGGGCAGATAAACAGAAGGATGACCCAAGAATGTATGTGCTCCTGTGAGTACATGACAAGCGATGTGTCCCATCAAGGTGAGACAAGACCGCAGAGGTGTGGGAATGATGTTAATTTTAGCCCACATTTACTGGGACAGGCACCAGAACAAGCAGGGTTTGGGTCTATTGAAAAGACATTTTATTTTTGTATCACACAGCCCCTTTTAAACTGTATTATGGGAGAAATCTTTGCTTGCTTTATGAGCTGAAAACTCAGGCAGATCCCATGTCTTTTCTGCTCACTCCTATGTCACAGACAAGATGTTCACTAAAATTCTGAAATTGATTTAATGGCGCATCTTTTCCCCATGCCCCACTTAGGGCTGGAACCTGCAGTGGAAGGGGCAGGGGGTGGGGACATGTCCAGTTTCTTTATTCTCCTTGACCTTCTCTCTTCCAGCCACCCTCCAGTTTACAAGCCAGTTACTGACCCCTCCTGGGTGTGAGTAGGGCAGGAGGGAGGTGGGAGAGAGGGCTGTTAATGGGAGGCAAAGTCTTGCTGGAATCGGCTTTGCACTCTCTGGGCCTGGCAGGTGGGTAGCAATGGCTACTCTTCTGCAATACTCAGTGGGGGCCACCTCTATTCTGCCTCTCCTGGGGAAGGAGGTGGCATTCATCATGAGCAGCAATGCCCACCTCACAGCCCACCACAGCCACAGGGCCCACATCATCTGGTGCATCCCAAGGAACTTGATCTGTGCCTCACATAGCCTCTTTTGGTCTTAGTTTCCTCATCTGTTAAATAAAGAACCTTGTATAAGGTTGTCTTCCTGTGGTAAGGAGCAGTCAGGTCCTCTGAGGAGCAGGGTGCAAGAGAGTTAACCTTTCCTCTTGGCTCTCACCTGGGCCCAAGCAGAAGACCAAAGCCACTTCTGAGCTGCTGGGGGACTCCTGAGTTCATTCCCCCAGCATCCCCCCAGAACCTTTAGAGCTCCTGCTATCTGCCAGGGGCCCCTCCCAGCTCCTGTGGTCCTACCACTTCATGAACCAGGAGGGAGGTCAGAAGGCCCCATGCTCACCCATACTTCCTCCTTAGCATCACCAATGCCAGCAGGAGGAGGAGCTGACCATTACGGGGTGGGGTGGGGGTGGGGGGTGGGGGGGACCTGGGAAGATGTGAGGCAGGAGTACTTGACACCAGGTGAGGCTCTGGACTTTCTCCTCCTCCTCATCCCCCATCTCCTGACCCTAGCCTGTCACCCAGGACAAGGCCATGCTGATAGGAAGCTGGCTATGGATCAGGGTGAGGACCCCAGAAGGCCAAGTCAGTGCCCAGATGTGAGGTGCAGGGGTACAGGGTGAGGGCCCAGCTGGAAGCTGGTGCTGGTCTTGGTGAAGGAGAATTTGCTATGAAAGAGAGGAGAATGGGTGGAGGCTTCCCAACTGGGAAGGGAGAACTCTGTGCCTTCTTTCCAGCTCAGAGAGCTGGGGGAGCAGCGCCTGCCCTTCCTTGTCTGTGCCCCTGGCCTCCCTGGGCATCAGCCATGCTGGCTGGGGACAGGAGTGTGGGGCAGGGTAGAAATTGGGTGAGGATGGGCCCATCCCCAGGAGTTCCTGATCCTCCTTCAAGCCTCAGAACAGATGTCAGCAATGCCCTGGTAGGTAGGTCATCAACACGTCCATGTTCAAATGAGATGAATCAGCTCAGGGTCACCAGGAAATGCACCAGGAGGCTTTCCAAATACCAGAGAACAGGCCCATTTCTCAGGCTCCGCGAGCCTCTCTGTGGAAGCCTCTGTATGCTCTTCACACAACGCGAGGAATTGCCACTCCTCTGCCACCCGGGGCCTGGGCTGTGTCCTTTTCACCTCTGACCCCCAGGCCCAGGCCTCGTACCTGGCACAGAATCGGCATTGGATTAGTGTTTGCAGAATGAATGAATGAATGCAGGAGGAAGGTAGATGGAAAGAAGAGAGGAGAGAGAGAAGGGGCAGGTGTGCTGGAGGAGAGGCTAGGTGTGGGTGTCACTTCTGGCCAGCTGGGACTCTCTGTCCAGAAGTGACCAGAGAAGATGGGGCAGGGGGTCCAGGATGTTTGAGCCCAAGATCTGCACATGCTGGCTTTTGTGCTGTAAGCTCTGCAGCCAGAGTGAGCAGCGACACACTCTCCTCATTCTCACACTCTGTCCTTGTCTGGGACGGGAAGCCGCTTTCATGCGGGAGGTGCAGGTAGACATATGGAGATTTGGGGAAACACAAAAGGGAGAGAGCAGGATGAGTGAGCCAGAGGCAGCTCCAGGTGGAAAAGGATGGAGGGAGGGGAAGGGTAGGGTGGAGACCTGGAGAAAAGAAAGAGGCCAAGAGGGAGGCAGAAGGGAGAAGAGACGGAGGGCCCAGAAGGGTTTTGTTCTCCCCATTCCTTACTGTTGGTCAGACAAAACAGAATCTGCCTGTTTATAGGAAATGCTAAAAATGTACCTTCTTCAGGAATGACTCCTGGTTCACATGAGCTGGTGACCACTCTGAGCCATCTAGGTTCATTCCCTCTCTCTCCAGGTGACTGGTCCTTGGAGTCACGGGGCATCGAGTGGTCTGTGAGGGGGCATGGCCTAGTGTGCATCAGAGATCAGATTGTCTGAGCTCAAATATCTGCCTGCTGCTGACTAAATGATTCTTGGGGCAACTAGCTTGAATGCTGTCTGCCTCAGTTTGTCCATCTATAAGCTGGAGATAATAAAATAACCATCTCAAGGTGGTGATGTGATGTTTGAATGAGATAATCTAAGTAGAATACTGAGCCTGGGGCATCATAGGGTCTGCATACTTATGTATTATTATTATTATTATTATTATTATTTGACATGGGTCTCACTCTTTCACCCAGGCTGGAGTGCAATGGCACAATCTTAGCTCACTACAACCTCTGCCTCCTGGGTTCAAGTGATTCTCCTGCCTCAGTCTCCTGAGTAGCTGGGATTACAGGCATGCGACACCACGCAAGGCTAATTTTTGTATTTTTTGTAGAGACAAGGTTTCACCATGTTTGCCAGGCTGGTCTCGAACTCCTGACATTAGATGATCCACCCCTCTCTGCCTCCCAAAGTGCTGGGATTACAAATGTGAGACACTACACCCAGCCAAATATGTACTATTATTGCTTGGGGTGCTTCAAACAGATGCAGAGACAGCAGGCAACTTTTAACTCCTGCACACCTGTCTCCTTATTCACAGAAAAGAGGAGAATGAGCCTGGCTCAGACAGCCTGCCGTGGATGGTGAGAGAATCCATGCTGATGAGGGACTGTAACAGCGACTGTTTCCAATGACTGGCTTCCTCCTTGGCTTTAAAAAACATTTCTCACCCTTTGAGGGAGATATTAATGTCCATTGTACAGATGAGGAAACTGAGGTTGAGAAAAAACAGGTAGTTTGCCCAGAGCCACATGGAGGATCTCACCAGCTGGGGAGGCTGGGACTTCCTGTGCCTGAGGAGACTCCTTTCAATTTGATCTCTGGAGAGAAACCGTAGGGGGTGTTGAGGGCTGGGGACATGGTGGGGAGGAGAGAGGACATGTTCAGTTCCTGCCCGACAGCTCTCATTATCTGTCCCACTTATTGCTCCTTGCTGATTCTGAACAGCATGTACCAGGTCTTAATGCTACAATCACCTGCCTATTTGAGGAGAAAATTGGACTAAAATGGCCTGGAGCTTTCAGCCTACAGTTCAGGAGAAAGGCGGGTGATGAGCAGCACATGGAACAGGGAGGAAGAGAACAGCTTCCGAATCAAAGGGTGTCAGTAAGGTCCGAGAGCAGCCATCAGTCCCAGGTAGATGCTGGAGGGGAGAAGAAAATGCCAGAGTCAAGGGACCTGGCCCAGACTTCTCCCCTGCAAGATGCAGGCTCCTAAACCCCTCCCCCAACAAGACATGGTACAAAACTCACCCAGAACCACCGGGGCCCCAGAGATTTTCCCCTGAGACATAAAGCTGTTGATCAGGCCAGGTAAGGGCCAATGGCATGAAGTGGCCTTTCCAGATGTTGGAGGGTGGCTTGCCTTGTACTCCCTCCACCGAGTTCTGGACCCCCTTGGGAGACATCTCTAACTACACAGTCCCCTGTCCCACAGAGATTGTGCTGTGTCCCAGTTCAAGTGTTGGCTGAGAGTTACTGGCAAGAAGGACAAGAAGGTCAGGACCCACACCCTGGGGACCACCCTCCTTGAAGGGGAGTGGCGAGGCTTACCCAGGGAGGCAGTGGCAGTGGGTAGGATCAAGGAGGCTGAGGGGCGTGGTCATAGGTGTCCAGTGCTACAGAGACAGAGTAAGGTGAGGCATGAGGCTAGCAGGCCCAGTGACCAGGAGGTCATGGGGACTCTGAGTCCTCCTGGGGGCTGCTGATGGAAAAGCCCAAGTCTCAGAAGCCAAGTCAGGTCTGCTATTGTCAGCACGCCTTGGGTAGGCTGGGGTCTCTAAGCTGTCCTGGAAAGAATGTGGGGCTGCATTACTCTGGGATCCCAAAGTCCCATCTTGTGCTCATGGATGGGGAAGCTGACACACAGCAGCTCTACCCTCTCCCAGCACATTTGCCCTGGGTCTTGGCCATCTGCCCTCCTACCTGCTTTTCTCTCTTCCTCCCACCTACAGGGCCAGAGGACTAGACCACCACAGGCCTGAGTGTATCCTCATTCCTGCCCCCTCCCAGGACCTAGAACTTTCTCTTTCCAGGAGTACAGGAGTACTCAGACTGAACTTGAATTTTATGCTGCAGCTCAGACCTTTGATTTCAGGGATCACTTATGACTGGGCTTGGGGGCTTAGACTTTTAATAGGAGGCTGAGGCTGAGACTAGACTTTGAAGTGATAAAGTCCATCAGCAAGTTGGCTATAGGAGCACTGGCTGGGGGAGCATGAATGGCTCTGTGTTGCCCTCCCCATCACAGTGGTCAAAAATCAGTGCTCACAGCTATGGCAAAGGTTGAGGGAGGGAGTCTGCACCCTTGGTAGTGGGGAACTGATGGCACAGCCTCCTTGAGGCACATGTAGGGGCCACCTGGTGATCTGGGCAGTGACTGGGTCATCCTTGCAGCCACTGGACCTGGAACATCCAGTCCCACTGGTGGACAGGTACTTATCTGGACCATCTGCGTGTTCACCTATGTCCGATGTGATCTCCTTAAGCAGCCTATGCTTGCCTGCAGCATGGAGGCCCTGCAGACGTGGGCTAAGGAGGGGTGAGGGAGGACCCTTGAAATCTATGGCTCCTGTATTCATCCCTTCTCACACTGCTATAAAGAAATATGGGGACTAACAATAGTGATGCCATTTTTCTACATTGGTGACTGTGTTTTCTACCTTGGTGATGGTGTTCCCAGAAACAAAGCAAGTGTCAACCTTGCCCATACTTTTAATAGAGCGTAACAACCCTAACCACAACAGAGCCTGATGGCCCTTACCACATCCTTCTCCAGTCCTCTGAAGAAGGTTCCTACCTGCCAGCACTTCCCCAACCCCTCTCCTATAGAAATTTATTATAAAAACCTCAGTTTGTAAGCGATCAGGGTCTCAGCCAGATTCCTGACTGGGACCCCTCACAGGCTTATTCCTGTAAATAAACCTGTTTGGCCATCGAGTAGCCTTCTCTCTCTCTTCCTTCATATTTTCCTAACAAGAACTACCTGAGACTGGGTAATTTATGAAGAAAAGAGGTTTAGTTGACTCACAGTTCTGCAGGTTTAACAGGAAGCATGGCTGGGAGGCCTCAGGAAACTTACAATCATGGCAAAAGGCAGAGGGGAAGCAAGCACCTTCTTCACATGGTGGTAGGAGAGACAGAGCAAAGGGGGAAGTGCCACACACTTTCAAACCATGAGATCTCATGAGAACTCACTCACTATCACAAGAACAGCCAGGGGGAAATCCAACCCCTTGATCCAATCACCTCCCACCAAGCCCCTCCTCCAATTTGACATGAGATTTGGGCAGGGACACAAATTCAAACCATATCAGCTCCCTAGACCAATGCCCAAGTCTTGGGTCTTGGGGACAGAGAGTGAGCTCCTACCTGGAGAGGAAAAGGATTCTGGCTTCCACTTTAGCAACCTCCACCACGTGTGAATCCCTGAACTGTAGCCCCCTCCCCAAGGGATGCCCATATCTCAGCCCTCCGCTCAAACGTCCTTCCAAGATCAGGAATGCCAGGCTGTGACCAGAGCTGAGGCTTGCTGTGGGTAGGCAAGCTGGCAACAAGAAGAAAAGCAGAGGGGCTTAAACATGGAAAGGTCTTTAAAGAAAGTCTTGTTCAGTGTGGTTTCTCAAACATTTTTAGCAGCTCAAAGGACTGGGCATCTTAGAAGCTCAAATGACGAAAACAGATGAAAGTAGTCAGTCTGATTGCAGTGTGGGTGGAAGGCCTGGGCCCACTTATTGACCCTGCTCTTCGTGCCCACCGGTATCAGCCACTAAGTGTCCTTGATGAACTCCTAGGGCTCCAAGTAGCAGAGTTTGAAAAACTGTCCCTCGACTTCAATCCCTCTGCGTTCTATATTTGGCCTGCCTGTTTTATGGATAGGCACACTGAGACTTAAGAAAGAAGGAGTTACTTACACAAGGTTGTTTGTGGCACAGCCAGGGACACAAACCCAAGTTCTTACATCCCAGCCTGATTCCTCCCAGCTGCCTGCTAGAACTCCATCTTCCTGCCTGCTGATTGCATCCCAACAGCTCTGTTTTAAAGAATAATTTTATTGTCCTAATTATGCATTTCAATATTCTAAACCACCTTACATTTGCTCTGGAAGCAGGAAGAGTAAACATCATAAATGCACATGTAAAATCATTATGCTCCCTTTTCGTTTGACTCTGGTATCTGCTCCCTTGTGGGAGGAAATGAAGGAGGCTGAATTTGGCCCCCCCCCCCCTCCCTTGACAAGCTCATGGTCAGGATGGGAGTTTGGAGAGAGAGGATGGTGGACTCTGGGGCTACCCTCAGGAGCTGCAGGCAGCGTGGAGAGGGGAGCTCACACCCTGCCACAACGGTGTGGGGGCATTCTGTGGAGCTGCAGAGTAAAGGCAGATAACCCACATTTTCTGTGTCACACAGCCTGAATGCTATTACGAAGATAGACTGCCATGTAATAGCTATGAGCTTCAGCAAGTTTGCTAATCTCTCTGTGCCTCAGTTTCCTCATCTGCAATTTATCATGTGTCAATTTATGCAAAACACTTAGCCCTGTATGCAACATACGGTAAATGCTCAGAACAGTTAGCTGATAATAATGAGTGTCCACCCTGGAGGGGAGCTGTGGTGTGCGCGCTCTCCCAGGAGCAGCCCTCTTTGTCTGAAGCTTGGTCACCGGAACTCTGGTTGAAGGTTGAATGAGGTGGCCTATTGTGGAGGAAAGAGCCCTGGCTCAGAAACAAGCGACTTGGAACACCGATCCTCACTCTGCCACCGAGGACCTTGGGCAGGTCTGCATCTTCTCGGAGCCTCAGTTTTTGCATCTGTAAGGTGGCTAACATTACAGCAAATACACAGCGTTGTTGCTCTGAGTGTTAGATTAGATAAGTGTGTAAAATGCTTATCATTTTACCTGGCAGGATGGAGGCATGTTGGAGTTAGGGAATGTTAGTTTCCCTCCCTGAGAGGACAGGCAGGAGGGCCCTGGATAAAGTGTCATGACAAGGGTCCTTCTTAGAAACTGGGGAGAAGATGGAGGTGACAGCCCCAGCAGCTAACACAGGTGGAAGCCGTGAGAGAGGCCAGGCTGGGAGAGAGCAAACTTTCACTTTCACTCACTTCGCATGTTTCCAGGACACTGACTATTTCTGGCCCTAGGCTGGATCCAGGGGCTGACAGGTGAGACCACAGCAGCCCGGGCTGCCATCCCCTCGAATGAACACCATGCCAGCTGGAGGTGCAAAGGCTCACTGGAGGCAGGAGGACCCCTTCAGCTAGGGAGGGTTGGGGTTTTGTTTTTGGACTGGGGTGTTAGGGGCAAGTAAGATACAAGAAATATAGGTATTCCAGGTGGAGGGAACCCGTGGGGAAGCACGGAGACAGGAAATATGAAGGGTATGAAGATCCAAGTCATGATTATTTTTTTCCCCAAAGGGAGACAAGCTGGATCTATAGCTGCACTGCATCCCAATGGCCTGCCCAGGCTTCCCCATTCCACCGGAACATTCTTCCTGGAGGAGTCCACAAGTCTTCTAGCCTAGAGCCATCTCCAAAATCCCTACAAAGCAACAAACGGTGTGACCCACAGTCTCATTCTGAAATAGACTGACGCTCTAGGACCACACAGGAGAATATTGACTGAAATTTCACAGTGGGCCCTGGGAGGGTCAGGGGACCCTGCAGAGAGCCTGGGCAGGGTCAGCCCAGGCCCAGAGGGCTTCTCAGAGGAGGCGATGCTGGTGGAGGCCTGCCTGTGAGCAATGTTAAGAACAGCAAGGTCGCTCACTCACTTCCTATTGTAGATCAGAGCTGGGAGTTTTCCTCAGATTACTTCTCACTAAGAAGACAGCCCTCTTCTCAGGCGCGGCTGCTGACATGTTTTGTTTTCCCCAGATGGGGATAATCAGCCTGTTTGGGAGTCGGGCTGACAGCTCAGGCAGCAGGCGGGGGCTGGGGGCGGGAGGCTCTGGGCTGCAGGCAGCTCGGAGCTCTCAGGGAGCAGACGCTGCCCTGCCTGCGTGACAAGCTCCAGCAGGTGGGGGGATTTCCGTTTGCACCACGGAGGAGCGGGCTGTAGAGTGATTTAGCTGTTATGTGAACCTTGAGAGGCTGCCCGACTCCTCTCTCCGTTTAATTTATGTTTGAGTGCCAGAGCTGAAGAGCTTCAAGCCATCCCCTGCTATACCGGAAGGGGCCCATCAGGATCCTGGCTAGGAGCTTTGCTGAGTATTTCCAGACATTCCACAAAAGGTGGGGACAGGGCTGGCTGTGCTCTCTCCCTCCCCTTCTCTGGGAAGACTCCCATAGCTTCCCCATCCCTTCCAGATGGCCCCACCCCACCGGCTCCCAGCCCCAGGAGTCTCAGCCTCACCTTCCAACCCTTGCGCAGGCCCAGGTCTGGGCTCTTCACTGACTCATGTTTTGGAGGAAGTGGTTGAGTCACCCACCAGCCTCGGGGCTGTCTGAAGGCAGGTCATAGGTGCTCTGAGGGCCGGACCCCAGGGCCTTCGGCTGCTCAGCATTTCTAGGCACTAGGCTGGAAGGTTCGGATCCCAGACATAGCAGGGCTGAGGAACGGCTATGTTAGAATCACCTTGAGCAGAACAGCCATGCCCACCTGAGGATCGTGGGTCCTCTCCTGTGGGTGAGTCTCTGGAGGTCTGAAGAGGCCTGACACCTGCAGACAGGTTGCAGTGGGCCCTTCTCTGTTCTCTTTCTCCCCCAGTCCCGCTTCAAGGAAGGAAGACCAGGCCAGAGACAGCCTTCCTGAGAGACTTGCACCTTCCCCTCACCCAGCACACCCTGATTTCCTCCTATGTGGAATGAAGCCGGTGGACTTCCCATCTCCACGGCCCTGCCAGCTCTCGGTTCTCTGGTTATGGGTCCTGCCTCCCAATCTCAGCACTTCTTTTCTGACTTCCCACTGGGCCTAACACAGAGCCCAGCCTCTGCCTCTCAGTGCTTGCCCACTTATATCCTATGCTTCCAGAACTGGAAGCCTTCCTCAGACTCTGGGCCTACACAAGGCAGCTGCTGCCAAGGACAAGGGTTAATGGAGGTCTTTGATAGAGTCTGAGGCCTTTCCAGAGGGAAATTTAGCTCCCAGAGGGGCCCGGGTGGGGGCCTGAGAGACCTGGCCACAGAGACCTATGTGCCCCTCTGACCATATTCTTGGCTACAGCCTCATGAGGCCATCAGCGCCCAGTGCGGGAGGAAGGGCCCGGGCTCTGTCCTCAGCTCCTGGCCACACACCTTCAGTGGCAATGAATCTGCCCTTCACCCCCTGCACCTCAGTTTCCTCGTCTGCCCCGCAGCATCCATGGGACCGCAGCAGTGTGTACATGCGGCTGTGGCCCCTGGGAGAGGCACCTCTGGGACCACCGGCCATCTGGCCCTCGGTAGCCGTGTGGCGCAGATTTCCTCCTCCGTGGTCTCCCAGGCAACGCAGAGCTGCCTGCCAAGCCTGCTGCCGGGCCTGGCTCCCGCGCAGATCTTTAGTGCCACACAGAGATGGCTGATGGCAGGAGCCAGGGTGAGGCCCAGCCTCCCCAGCTGTCACAGGGAGCAAATCAGACAAAGGCTGAGTTGGGAGGGGTGGGGCGCTGGAGCCCGGGGGCCTGGGAAAGTAGCTCAGAGGCCCCAGCTGCCCCCTCCCATCTCATCCTCCCAACACTGCCCTCTCACTGACCCCTGCTTCCTAGAACACTCTCTTTGGAGTTTTTCAGCCGTGGGCCTCAGTTTCCCCATCTATCAAATGGGAAGGGCCAGGTCTCTGACCCTCCAGACTAATGGCCTAAGACAAGAACCCAGCCTGGATGACAGAGGCCTGAGGAATGGACAGGCTTTGATGGCTAATGGCCTTCAGACAGATGCCCACACTGCCACTGAAGGACTTTGGAGGGTGCATGTCTCAAGGGCATTTATTTGCTGATGTCTCTAGGGCCATTTGCTCCAAACCACCCGGTGCTGCTCATTCCATGCCACTGGTGAGGACTCTTCTCCCAGGATGGCTTTGCCCTTGTGGTTTTTTTCTGTTGCTCCCAGGACTTGCAGGCTCTGGAGGCTGGGCAGTTCTGTTTTAGATCACAGCCACTCCTGTATTGACGACACCATTCCACCCCTGTCCTGAGTGAGGCAGAAGCTGGAGCTGACCCTGGGACATGGGGTTGAAGGCAGGATGTGCAGAGAGTAAAGAGTCCTGCAGACTGCTGCTTCTGTATGTGAGTAGCTGGGCAGGGAGGGCAGCACCCACAAACCAAGGTTAAGGGAAGGAGGTGCTGTCCTACCTACAGCATACCCTCAGGTAAAGAGCAGAGATCCAGGCATTCCCCCATCCAGGTTGGGTCCCACAAATGACCAAGAGGCTTTCAGCACCAGCAGGCACAACTGCTGCAGTGGGGGGCTCCCTTGGGAGGGGGCAACTGGCACCATCAGGCAGCCAGATAGACAAGGATGCTGTCGGCCCTCAGGGCCCCTTTCGTATATTAGAATAAAAGATGCCCTCTCTAGGCAGTCCTAGCCCTGCAGTGCATGAATTTCAGTCCCTCACACCTCCCTAGGGTGCCATTGAATGGAGCAGAACCTGAATTGCTGTATGTAGCAGTCTGCCAAGCAGAATTGGAGAGGCAGCAACTCTTTGACCAAATACTGGAAAATCAAGGGAGATTCCTGACATGGTTGCATGGGGGAGGGTTTGTTGACTGTGAGCCTAGACCCAGAGGCCAGTACAGAAAGGGCATAGGTTCCTTTAATTGAGAACACCTATCCAGTGCCTGGCACTCTTTCAGATGCTGGGAAGGAAGTGATATCAAGATAGACAAGGTCCCTGTGGTCCTGGAGCTTGTGTCTTAGAGGAAAGAGTCAGACAATAGTAACCTAGAAAAATTATCAGACAGTATGCAAAGACTCAACCACAGGATGGATGGTGGGTGAAAGGTGATGTTAGATTTGGGGTTGGGAGGTAGGTATCTGGTAAGACTCACTGAGCTTTAAGCTGAGACTAGAGTGATATGAAGCAATCAGCAACGTAAGCATCAAGGGGAGAAGTGGGGCAAGTCAAGGGACCAGGTGGGAGAAGATTGTACTGAAGGAATGAACTTGGCCTTGTCCGGGAACCGAACAAGGAGGCTTGGGAGGACTAGGGGATGCAGAGGAGAGAAGAGGGGATGCACTCTGGAGGCAGGGGCTGGATCTTGGGACTCAGTCACCCACTGTGAGGGGTCTGGACTTTTTCCTCAGTGCAATGAGAAGCCATTCGAGGAACTGACCCAGAAGAGACTCTAGAACAATGACTCTCAACCGGGTGTTGTCTCCACAACCCCCAGGGATTTTTAGCAATGCCAACAGAGCGTGAGGATAGAAGTGCTACTGGCAGCTGGTGGGTAGAGGCCAGGGATGCTGCTAAACATGCTGCGATGCACAGGGCAGACAGCTCTCCACTCCCAACAAAGAATTATCTGGCCCCAAATGTCAATAATACTGAGGTTGAGAAACTCTGCTCAAGATGTTGGAGTCCCCCGGGTCCTTACTCTTTCAGAATAACTCAGGGTCAGGGCTGGGCGTGGTGGCTCATGCCTGTAATCCCAGCACTTTGGGAGGCCGAAGCAGGTGGATCACGAGGTCAGGAGATCGAGACCATCCTGGCTAACAGCAGAGAAACCCCGTCTCTACTAAAAAAAACACAAAAAATTAGCCGGGCGTGGTGGCAGGTGCCTGTAGTCCCAGCTACTCAGGAGGTGGAGCTTGCAGGGAGCAAGTTCACGTTACTGCACTCCAGCCTGGCAACAGAGTGAGACTCTGTCTCAAAAAAAAAAAAAGAAGAAGAAGAAGAAAAAGAATAACCCAGGGTCACTGTACTCTAGCCTGTGGCTCTTTCTATATATATTCTGGGTTCAGATTTTGTCTCCACTGCTTGTCCAAAATGTCAGCGGTGCAGAGGTTGAGAAACTACTGTACAGGAAGAAGGGAAGCATCGCAACTACTTAGACCTGTGCTGAATGCAGTAGCCACTGGCCACATGTGGCTTTTGAATACCTGAAATGACCGGGCATGGTGGCTCACACCTGTAATCCCAGCACTTTGGGAGGCTGAGGTGGGTGGATCATTTGAGGTCAGGAGTTTGAGACCAGCCTGGCCAACATGGTGAAACCCCATCTCTATTAAAAATAAAAGTTAGCTGGGAATGGTAGTGTGTGCCTGTAATCCCAGCTACTCGGGAGGTTGAGGCAGGAGAATTGCTTGAACCCGGGAGGTGGAGGTTGCAGTGAGCCGAGATCTTGCCACTGTATTCCAGGCTGGGCAACAGAACAAGACTTCGTCTCAAAAAACAAAACAAAACAAAAACCTGAAATGTGGCTAGTCCAACTGAAGTTCTGTGAGTATAAAATATCAGATTTCAGACTCAGCACAATACAAAGAATACAATATCTCACTTGTATTTTTATATGGATTACATTTTTAAATGATAAAATTTTGTATATGTTGGGTTAAATGAAATATATCATTAAAATTAATTCCACTTTTTTTTTTTTTTAATAATGTGGCTACTGGAACTTTTAAAACTCCATATATAACTCCCATTTACGGACCACAAACTATATTTCTGTTGCCCAGCATTGAGTTGACTAGCAATAATACTCATTGTACCGGTTCCTGTGTCCTAGCACTCTTCTGTTTTATGTACCTCACTTAGTTTTCACAACAATCTCATAAGGGAGATATTGTTACTGTTTTTCAGCTTATATATGAGGGGACTATGGCCCTGAGAGGTTAAGTAACCTGCCCAAGGCCACACAGAGAGTAAGCATAGAGCTGGTTCCAGGGTCTGGATGTCCGGAGGATGGTGGCTTGGCTATGATGAAAATGGTGGTGACAGAGTGATAGAGTTTGGATGTTCGTTTCCTCCAAATCTCATGTTGAAATGTGATCCTCAGTGTTGGAGGTGGGCCTGGTGGGAGGTGTTTGGGTCATGGGGGCAGATCCCACCTGAACGACTCCATGGCTTCTCCATGGTAATGAGTGGATTCTGGCTGTTAGTTCACTTGGGAGCTGGCTGTTTCAAGGCACCTGGCACTTCCTCTTCTCTTTCTTGCTCCTTCCCTCGCCATGTGACACACCTGCTCCCCCTTCCCCTTCCACCATGGTAGGATGCTTCCTGAGGCCTCACCAGAAGCAGGTGCTGATGCCATGCTTCTTGTACAGCCTGCAGAACTATGAGCCAAATAAACCTCTTTTCTTTAGAAATTACCCAGCGTCAGATATTCCTTTATAGCAATATAAAATGGACTAACACATGGAGAGAAGGGAGATGGTTCAGGGTTCTCAGGGGCTCCTCAGGACTCACTCATGGAGTGGGCGTGGTGGTGTGTAAGGGAAGGGACAAAAGCAAGAACACTCAGTAGGGCTTTGCTGTGAACAGCGAGGTGGGGGGTGATGCCTTTTGCTGAGATGGGGAAGCTGGGGGTGGTACGGCCTTGGAAGAAGAGCTCCAGAGTTCTGTGTTGGTCCTGCTAAGTTTGAGACGACTATAGACATATAAGAAAGCAGCTGGATTTGCAGAGAGACACCAGGGGTGGAGAGAGACATTTGGGGGTCAGACTTAGTACACTGATAGAATTTAAAGCCATGAGGGGCAATGCGATCACCTAGAGAAATTGTAGATGTTGGAGAGAAGGTTGCTAGGATAGAGCCTGAAGCATACCAGCAGTTAGAGGGTGAGTCATGGAGAAGGATCAATGCAGGAGGCTAGGAGAGAGACTCCAGTGAGGCAAAAGGAAGACTAGGCAGGAGAAGAAGTATCTCAAGTGGGAGGGTGTGGTCAGTTTCCAGGCTCACTCACATTTTGCCTGTCAGCCTCTGGCTGGTTGGAGCAAGCAAGATAGCAGCAGGGCTCATTCACCCAAGGTAGGGTATCTGGGGAGCTGGGCTCATTTCCAGGCCCAAGCCCTCCAGGCTGGCCAGCTTCATGCTGAGCTCCTGCAGCTAGGCATTTCTGGTTCCTGAAAAGACATGGAGGAGCAGGAGGGTGTCAAGTGGCCCCAGTTGAGGCAGGAGGAAAGCTCTGAGGTGTGGGTAGCGTGGCCCAGGTCACTCATTTGAAGCAGGTAACCCTACCTGCTTCAAAGTGATTTCTGTACTTAAGATAAAGTTAGCTCCTACATATCCTCCTTTCGGGTGAAGACAAAAGACACAGGGAAGGTCTAGGGAGAATCATGCCCACAATGGGTAGATGTGGGACTCCCTCCCCTGATCTCTCTTAAACATGTCAACCCTATCTTCTCTAGACTACTCTTTCTTTCTTAGGCCATAAAAGAAGTTTCTCCTCCTTGAAAAGCACATTCAGCTCTGGGCTCTGACAGAGTTTGGGGTTCAGGACATGAGGGTAGAAAGGTGGGTAGAAAGGTGGGTAGAAACTCTGATCTGAGCTTTCTGTGTCATGACCCTGGCACTAGAAGTTTCCATTTGGCCCCCATCCCTCGCTCCAGCTGTCTCTCAGCTGATTCACAAGGTCTCTGTCTCCAGGAATCTGTTCTCTGCAGCACGTGTTTCTGGTTTGGCATCTGCTCACTGCCACCTGGATCCTGGCACCACTCGACCTGGCTTTTGTCCTCAGTCTGCCCACTCTTGGCTGCCTTGGGCACCCCCAACCTCTAGCCCAGGCCTGGTTTTGTCTCTCCCACCGCCTCCTTGGATCTGCCATTCCAGCTTACCAGCCTCTGCTCGTTCCCTGTCACTAATTTCCCCATCAGCAGCTTCCCTTCAACCGCACTGCCCGCAGAACCAAGTGCTTTGTCAATGAAAAAGCCCTCTGGGGGCAAACACAGGAAATTAAAGACTCTGCACACAGTAAGAAAATCCATTCTCTTTCATGGATTTCTGCAGTCCAATTGCTTCTACTTCTGCTGAGTGACTGGGATCTTCTGGTCACTCACACCCATGGGGGCTGGCCAGGGAGGGTGATGTTAACAAGGAGGGCCTCTGTCTGAGATTCCGTCATCCACAGTTCATGTCTTTGGGGCATGGAGGCTGCCTCCTGCATCACTAGGGTATGTGTGGCAGGAGAGTGTCTTCGGATCACTGTCAGAGGCAAACACCTAGAGTGGATGTGTTGTTGACTGAGAAAGAGCGTGTCCTGCTGGAGGGGAGGCACACAAGTCCAACCTAGCTTTGTGGTTCTGAGAGGAACGTGCTAAGGGAACGACCTTCTACAAGGTGAAGGGGGAACCACCCATCATGTTTTCTACTCCCAGCAAGTTAGTACTTTTCACCCCCTTGTCTAAAAAATAAACGGGCTTGGATCAGATGCTGTTTAAGGTCCCTTCCAGGTATAATTTATTCAGCAAATATGGATGAAGCTCTATACATGTGCCAGAACTTTCAGGAGCCTCAACTAATTGTGCCCAGGGCCCCAAATCAAACAGGCAGAAGCTGCCTCTCTCTTACCTCCCAGGGCCAACCCCTGTGGAGAGGCCAGGCTCAGGCTGCAGCCCGGAGAACAAGCTCATTGACCTCGATGTTTGAAAGCCCTTGAACCACAAAGGGGCCTCAGGGACACTCAGATCAGGCTGGCATCTTCTCTGAGAACTCCAAGACCCCATCAAGGGCACTTCAACACCATGACCAGGCTCTGAACACAGAGGAGGAAGCTTGGTCATCAAGAAGGCAGGTCAGGTGCTGGGAGAGGAAGTCAGGCAACTCCCTTAAGGGAGGTTGCATAGCACAGGGAAACACAACCTCAGATTGAGATTCTTCCCCCTCCCCTTGACCCTGAAGAAGGAAAGAGCAGGGCCTGGGCAGAGAGGACATGGAAGACTCCTTCAAGTTACTTAGGACCTGCCAGCATGTCCCAGTGGAGGGACTGGGAGCTGAGTTTGCAGCCAGCCCTGGGAGAATCCTCCAACTCAGGGATCCGGGTGGTGGCCACAGTCCAGACATTGGGAGAGCAATTCCTACAGGGCAGGATAGGCAATCCTGGTCCCAGAGGCACAGCAACAGGGGAAGATGTAGGGACTGGAGAACCAGTAGGCATCAGGGTAGGGGCTCAGCAGCCAATTATCCAAGTCTGCCTGGACACGGGATCTAGGAGCCCACCCATTCATCCATACATGTACCCACCTGCCTTAGTCATCTGTGCTGCTGTAACAAAATACTTGAGGCTGGGTCATTTCCAAATAATGAAAATTTATTCCTCACAGTTCTGGAGGCTGAAAGTCCAAGAGTAAGGCACCGGAAGTTTCCGGGTCTGGTGAAGGCTGGATCTCTGCTTCTAAGATGATGCTTTGCTGCTGCATCCCCCTGAGGTGGAAGGCAGAGGGCAAAAAGGACTAGGGCACCCCCTTCAGCCTCTTTTATAAGGTAACTAATCCCATTCATGAGGGCTCTGCCCTCATGACTCAATCACCTCCTAAAGATCCCACCTCTTAGTACTATCACATTGGTGATTAAGTTTCAACAAATGAATTCTGGGGGATGCATTCAGACCACAGTACCGACCATCCAGGAAACGTTTTCTTCTAGGTTTTCCTTTCCTCCCCATTCCCACAGTGCTCCTGCCCAGTGGGTGCCTCCCACACCCACCCACTGTGGGCATGATTCTTTCTAGACCTTCCCTGTGTCAGACAGGTCCTCCTAGCCCTATGTCTGCCCTTTCACATCCTATCCTAGCAGCCTAGGTGGATAACCATCTTCTCACACTTGTGGATGGTCACCCCAGCTCTGTCTCCCAAAGTCCTCTCCCCTACAAGCCACAAAGCTGCTGGACACCTCACTGTTACAGAGCATTGACAGTCTTCTGGGGCTACCCTTGGGCCACACTGAAGGTTTGCTTGATTAAATTTAAATGAAGAAAAGGAACCAATATATAGTGAGCATCTAATCGAGGACAGATATTTTGCAAGTTCACTCACAGCCCTCTGAATTTGGTATAACCCTGTTAACAACAAAAATAGCTAGTATTTACTATTGACTACTACTATATTCTAGGCATTAAGCTGAGTAATTTGAGATGAAGAAACAGGCTCAGAAAGGATAAGCAATTAGTAACTTTCCCAGTGGCACATAACCAGAGAGTGGCAACGCTGACATTCAAAACCGGGTCTGGCTGATCCTTTGGAAAATCCTTATGGTGGACCTCCCTGCATCCGCCCTTTCCCACTGACCCTAGCCCTGTAAACCACGTTCTCCTCCTGACCTAACTGCTATGGGCTTTTTCCCTTCTGGGCTTTCACTTGCGTCTGGCACATTCTTCTGTAAGCTCCCTAAGAGCACTAGGGACTTTATAGGTCCCCTTCATCTCTCTGTCTGTCTCTTGCTCTTCTGTCCACTCTCATCCAAAAGACAGTAGAGGTAGGCCCAATGAAAGGTACTTCATAAATTCTTATTGTTTCATTAATGACTTTGATGCTCACAACAAAACCTACCTTCTTGGTAGTGTTGAGCATAGCTATTCCCTTTTACAGATGAGCAAGTTGAGGCCTAGAAAAACAAACAAACAAAAAACTGGCTGGTCATATAATAAGTAAGTGGTAGATGTCCCTGAGTGCTCATCTGTGTGTTTGCTGTGCAGCCTGGCCTGGCACTTGAAGACAGGGTCATCAGCTGCAGTGGCAGACATTTGTGGTCTTGCCCTGGGCAGGGGCTCCTTCCCAGGAGGGAGAGGGGAGCGCACTCCCTGTCAGCCTGTGGCCAGGTCAGCTGTGAAGACCAGAGCAGCTTCCTAGTGGCCAAGAGGCAGCCCTGGGAGGGAGGGAGGAGACAGACCAGTGATGTCACTGCAAGGCCCTGTCTGAGAGGACTACTGTGCTTCCTATCTGGCTTTCCTTGCCACAGTCCATATGGGTGCTGTGCTGGGGATGGCTGGACAGTTGCTACGTGTTGCCCGCTCTTTCTCACATCCCAGCAGGGCCCAGAAGATGTGAGAGGTACTGCAATCGACAGGACCTGAAGATTGATTCATTTCTCACTCTATCCTTCCTCCCTGGGCCGTCTCATCCACTCCCATGGTTTCAATTGCCATCCATACCAGTGGTTCTCAGCCCTAGCTGCACACTACAATCACCCAGGGAGCTTTTAAAAACATGCCCATGCCAGGCCTGCTTCCCAGACCTGATAAACTCAGAATCTCTGGGTTGGGACCCAGGTGTCAGGATTTACCAAGTTCTCCTCTGCAGTCAGGGTTGACAACTGCAGATTAATTCACCCTCTGATTACACTTTCTTCCAACTCCCATCTCTCTTCTGAGTGCCCTGCCTGCTCCTTTGATGTTTCTCCCTGTGTTCCCCTCAAGGTACCTCAAACTTACTTGACCAAGTCAAGTTCATAATCTTTACCACCACTGCTTCCCTCCATCTCAAAGTCTGTTTCTCCAACCAGGGCTCCCTGTGTCAATGAACATGACCACCATACATCCAGTGGTGTAAGACCTTAGGGCCAGCCAGCCTTCCCTCTCTTTTCCATCATCTTCATGTGTAATCCACCACTCTGTGAATATTTGATTCAGCAGCTGTAGCAGAGAGACCCAAAATAGCAGTGCCCAAACAAAATAGAAATTGCTTTCTTCCTCACATAAAAATGTGAGTAGGCAATTCAGGGCTGGTATGCCAGTTCCGTAATCACGAGTTTGGGCAATGGTGGGGTTGGGTGGCGGGGGGCGGGGGGGGTGGGGGTGGGCAGGACTCGTCCTAAATCACGTGGCTTTGCTCTCCTTACAAAGCAGCTTCCTCCTCTTTGCCCAAGATTGTTGCCCTAGTTCCCACCATTGCATCACCATTCCAGCCAGTGGGGAGGGAAAAGGGAAAGGGGAGGCCATACCCCTCCCTTCAGGGACACAAACTGGATGTTGTTCCTATCACTCCTGCTCACACCTCACTGCCAGGAATTTAGTCACACCTCACACTTGGCTGCAAGAGAATCTGGGAACTGTAGTCCTGCTGGCTTTATCTCCTAAGGTGGTCTCCAGATCTTCCATCTCTCTCTACCTCTCCCACCATTCCATTAGTCCAAATCACATCTTTTGCCTCATCTACTGCAACAAGCTTCCTTATTGATTTCCCTGCATCCTTCAACTCGATTTTTCCCCTGCATCCTGGGTGATATTTTTAAAATGCAAATGAGGTTTTGTCATGTGTTCAGCAGTTTCCCACTGGTCTGAGGTAAAACCCCAGGCCTTGATGGGCCCCCAAGGTCTGACCTGGCCCTCCGGCCTCAAATCCAACCTCTCTCCCTTGCTGTCTGTCCTCCAGTCACGCTGGTCTGAGTCCAATGGGTTGAGTGCTTGGTGCCTCCCTCTCTACTCACAGTTTTGCTCTTGTTTCTTACTCTGCTACAGTATCCTCACCTGCTCTGTCCCCACCCAGCTCTCAGCTCCCTTCATTTGTTCTTCAGATCTAAGATAAACTGACTATTTCTTTGGGAAGCCTCCCTGACTCCTGGGTGAGCTCAGGCTCATAGGTGTTACATAGGTTTATGGCACCCTATTCTTTATTTCAATATCACAGGTTGTTTTACATTATTTGTGCGATTATTGTTTCAGTTCTGTGTACTGCATCTGACTATAAGCTTCAGGAGGGCAGGGACCACTGCCACCTCAGTGGTTGGCACTGTGCCTGGCCCACAGGAAGTCTGTGCTAAATGCTCGTTGCTCAGGTGAATCATGAGAGCTGGGGAAGTGTGAAGAATGACTCCCAGATTTCCAATTTATCCAGGAGATGAATGTGGTATCATCTGTGGAGGTGGGACATGGCGGGGAGGGTGCAGATCCTGTGTCCAGTGTTGGAAAGACTGGGCTGGACATGTCTGTGAAGCCACTGGGGTCAATAGGCTGCTGGATGTATGGCTCTGGACCTCCGGAGAGATGTCCTATTTCAACCAACTGACATTGGATTCTTGATTTGGACCCAGGTTATAAAGGGTCAAGTCTGCTAAGAGGGCAGCCATTCAGAAGGTCTTGGCATGGTCCAACATTAGATGGGAGGATCTGGAAACTGGGAGCTACTCTAATTCTCCTTACTGAATTCTAATCTTGAAAGGTCCGTTCTGAGCCCTTCAGATGGTCATGGAAGCCAAGGTTCTTAGTAGCAAGCACAGCGAGCACAGGAGGGCTGGGTCTGTGCTCCACCTCCTGTGTAACATTGCACACTTCCCACCACAAGTTCAAATCCATGAGCAGTCTAGCTCAGCAAACACTCATGGAATGTCCACTGAATGCCAGGCCAGTGGGATGGGTGATGATGGCTGTGGTAGTGGCAGAGTAGTGGCAGTAGTAATAGCTATTGCTTAGAAGGTAGACTCACACCAAACACCATCCTAGGCATTATAACATTTAAACACACTTAATCTTCACAGCAACCCTATGTGACATTATTCTTCACATTTTACAGCTGGGAAAACTGAGGCAATAAAAAATTAAAAACAAGATCACAGTTAGTGAGTGGCAAGAAATGAAAAGAAAGACTATAGTCCCTTTGCTTAAAAAAGTTTAGAGGTGGCCAGGCACGGTGGCTCACGCTTGTAATCCCAGCACTTTGGGAGACTGAGGCGGGTGGATCACGAGGTCAGGAGATCATAGACCATCCTGGCTAACATAGTGAAATCCTATCTCTACTAAAAATACAAAAAATTAGCCTGGTGTGATGGCTGGCACCTGTAGTCCCAGCTTCTTGGGAGGCTGAGGCAGGAGAATCGCATGAACCCAGGAGGCAGAGCTTACCGTGAGCCGAGATTGCGCCACTGTACTCCAGCCTGGGTGACAGAGCAAGACTCCATCTCAAAAAAAAAAAAAAAAAAAATGGTTTAGAGGAATGGGGGCTATTTCCTTGGATTCTCTGTAAATAATGAGGATAAATATTGTCACTCCCATTGGACAGACAGGGAAACTGAGGTCCATAAAGGGGTTTCTGGTAAATGTAACATTTAGCTGCATGAATTCTCACTTCTTTTCTTTTGTCCTTCCCATCTTGTACACATTAAGATTAATCAAGCTTTCCCTGAAAGAGACTAAACTAATTTTAAGGAGACAGGTAGCTGATGGCCTGGCTGCAAGTCAGTGAATGGTAATGGAGAACCACTTCCAAGGATGACTTTCAGCATTCTGATGGAATTCACAGAGCTCGGCAGTTTAAAAGGTCCTTTACAGAACTTGACTCCATGAGATAGACAGCATCATCCCTGAGTCACGAATGGAAAAATGGAGAGTCTAAGAAGTTAAGTGACTTACCGGGATCCTAAGGCTGGCTGGTAGGTTGTAGAAGGGACATATATGTGAACACCAGCCTAGAGCTATCTGTCTGCACTCCTTCTTATTGCTTCTGTCTGTATCAGCAACTCCAAATCTAGGCGTCCAGATTTATTCCCACCTAGATCTTGCATTTTCCTGCTGGCACATTTTCCTTTTTCCTCACCCCACCTAGTGTCCGTTCTTTAGTGCTCTGACTGTGCTAAATTTTAATTGCTGTATGGATGAATCTGAATTTGTGCTAAAATGTTAATGGCCAGTAATGGCTCAAGGTATTTATTCTCCAGAGGTTTTCGCTATTTTTCTTCTTTTTTAAAAAAGTGATTAAAAACAATAACAAAAATCCTTCTTATGGGTCCTGCCCTTGGAGTTTTCAAAAATGGTTCCCATTCATTTATCTTATTTTCTTCTCAGATCCAGCCCTGTCCTTTTCTGTCTGTGGCCACTGCTCAGCCTTTCACCATCTGTCTTCTGTTTCATTAGGTTCCCAACTGATCTCCCTACCTCCAGTACATCCTCCACCCTGCAGCCCAAGAGATCCTGCTTAACATTCCTTGCCCTAAGCTCTTCCCTGGCTTTGCATCCTCCAAGAATAAATTCAATCTCTTGGCCTGGCATTCACGGCCATAACCTGGTCCTGCTCACCTTCTAACTGCTTTTCCTACCATGCTTCTTCTGGCACCTTATCCTCCAAACTGTCCATTGTTCTTCCTACACCTCACTCTGGGATGTGTCTCTGTGCAGTCAGCTGCCCATCCCTGAGTCACCCAATTCCAGGGGAAACTTTCCAAGATCTCCAAAGAGTCTTTCAAGTTCCTTTTACTTGATTGAGGTGACAGGAAGATTCCCTTCCTACCTGCCTTGCTTGGATGTCCCCAACAAATGTATCCTCAGAGGTTTTCACTTTCTAAAGTCCTCACTTTCTATTACCTGCAGGTAGGGGTGGGGGTAGGGGATAACATTGTTTAAACAGGTTTGAGGCCACTCTCTTTGCAAGTCTTTCATAGATAATATCTCAAGATAGTTCTCTAAGGGGTAAAGGGTGGGCAATGCTGAAAATGTGTGGGGGTGTTTTCAATGTCACAGTAACTGGGCAATGACACTACCATTTAGAACCAAAGTCAAGATGAAAGGTCTAGAATGCTAATCACGTAGGATGCTAAATGGTTTTTGTGGCAAAGAGCAGCCTACCAATAAAGAAGAAGTGTCCTGATGAACACATCTACAGTGCTGCCCTCCTTGAGAAGTGAACATGGGATCAGGTGGCAGAAGTATCAGAAAGGAGCAGGTGATTGGAGCTCTGAGAGAGACCATCCATCCTTCCCAGATAGAATTCCCTTGAACTTCTGGGAGTGAGCAGTTGTATCAGACCCAGTGTCTAAGGGGGAAGCCTCCAGCTCTGCTGTGCAGCCATATTAATGGGAAGAAGATAACTTCTTCCACCTTGGAGATGCTAAAAGGAGAAACAGGGAACACACAGACTCAGATTTGTTATTTGGATTGTTACAAAATTCCTCCTAAAAATTTCCCAACTCATGAAGGAAAAACAATGAGAGTAAAGAAAAGTTGAAAGACCCACGTGAGTATGTGGCTACTGCTGGGTTTAGGAACATTCATCTATAGCTCCGTCTCCATTTGTTAACATCATCAAAGTTTGCATCTCCACCTCCAACACCACCAGGGCCACCTCCCTCCAGGATCACTCACCCACCACCACAATCAGCATCTCCTCCAACATTGCTGATTCCATCCCCAAGACACTGTTCCCTGTGTCTTGACTCTGGGTCAAATAAACTGCCTGGTCCACCAATCTCCTTCTAGATACTCTTTCCCATATTGGGAAGAGCTCAGGGTTTGGAGTGGAACTGTTCCTGAAGCAGAAGACTCTCCTCCATCAGGAAGGGGATGAGTCAGCTTGCTGTGGGCTTTAACAGGGACTGCAGCTCAAGTCTTTGCAGCTGTAGGTTTCCATAAGCCAGCAAGTTTAGCGGGCTCCATTTGACCATTTTAAGGAAGTCCACTGGTCTTTTGAACTTTTTAAGATGAATCTTGTTTTCCGCGATCTGTGGGCTCATCTAAGCGTCATTGTTCAAGGAATCTGTAGTTGGGATCAGGGTTCTGCCCTGAGTTAGGGTTACAGGTCAGTCTGTGGCCAGAGCAGGAACTTGTTCTGAGGCTGGGATTAGAGGCCAAACTGGGATGGAGTCAGGATTGGGTGTCTGACCTGGGCGGAAGCTCTGGCTGGGGTTGAGTTAGTTCTTTGGGTAGAACTAGTGTCAAGGTCGTTAGTTGAACTTCTGTTGTACATCCAAAATTTCTTACAAAGTACCCCTATTTTATCCTGGGTCAATCTATTTCCTTGAGGAATTCCTCCATCCTCCAGCCCCCGTTGTCCCCACCCTACTTTTAGCCCTAAGTTTGCCAGGGCTCAAGGCACAGTCACACTCCTGCTCTGGGGTAGGGACTTCAGAACAAGGTGGAGAAACTTCTGAATCCAAAGCCCTCTGCTGCCTAAGCCCACAATTGGAGGAGGGGAGGGCATAGCCAAGGCCTAATGCCTGCCAGCCCTGGCAGCTGGATGAGCAGCTGTAATGGGATTAGGCCTGGCTATGCCCGCCTCCCTGCGTGCTGTCCCGAAGCCCTCCCTCTCTTCCTCCCCCAGCATTCTGATCAGGATTCAGCCCTCGGCTCTACCTACCCCGGCCAGGCCAGCCCCATTGTCCTCTCCTTCCCTGGTGCGGGTGCCTAGCAACACTCACAGGGGAGCTCTTTTCCCACCGCTATCCTGGCCCCTCACCCTGCCCCTCGGCTCTGAGCACACACAAGCACCACTTGCCTTTTTATCACCGCAAAAAAAGCCAGTGAAAGGAAGCCAGCTGGTTTCACCAGATTCTCCCAATGATCCAATTCCAAGTCTCTCTTCTGAAATTCTAGGCTTCCTTTCCAAGATTCCTGGGTCCTACTACCAGCAAGTCTCAGATTACCTTTGAAGATTAGAGAATTTCATTCTGGAATTCTCAAGTCCTGTCGTCCATTCTAGGACTCCATGAATTCTAGAATTCCAGGACTTTGTGATGTGGGTTTGTGACCTGGGTCTCAGACCATTTAATTGTATTCTGGAATTGAGTTATTGTGTTTCAGGAGAGTCTGTCATTCCAGAAATGGAGTCTGTGGCCATGAATCATGGTGAGAGGGATTAGGAGATGATGGGGACATGGGAGATGCATTTTTATTCTCTTTAAATTGCAGTTTCTGAGAACGAAGAGAAGAATGAACCTGCTATCTGGAGAAAGGGAAAGTGGGATTCATTCACCAACTCAACAAACACTGGTAGCTGCTCTAAGCACCTCTAAACACAGGGAACAGAGCACTGAGCAAAGAAGGACCCTGCCCTCAAGCAGCTCACATTCACTTAGGGGAGACAGATCTGAAACAAATAGACACTATGCAACATGTCAGATCTACGATGAAAAAGAGCAAACAATGAATAATTGATGCTATATTGTACTTATTCTGTGCTAGGCACTGTTCTAAATGCTTTACATGTATTCACTTATTTAAATCTTATATTAACATTAAAAGGTAGATGAGATGGTTCAATCCCACTGAATAGATGAAGGAACTGAAGCACAGCAGGTTAAGTAACTTGTCCAAATGGCAAAGCCAGGATTTGAACCCAATAATCTAGCTTCAAAATCTGTGTCCTAAAGCAGGGTTGAGGGGTGGAGAGTGATGGAAGGTGTAGCTTACACAGGGCAGGTAAGGACCTTCAAACAGGGTGTAGCTTACACAGGGCAAGTAAGGACCTTCAAACAGAGACTTAAAGAAGGTGAGGGTGTGATCTATATGGATATCCGGGGAAGGGAGGCAGGACAGACATGTTCCTCAGGGATTGAGCCAGGTTTCTTCTTCCAATAAGGCGGACCAGTGTTCTCTGTGTTGGGGGGCCAGAGGGAGGTTTTCCAGGGGGACCAGGTGGGAGGGGTAGGCTCAGAGAGATGCTTATTGCTGTGGGCATACCAAGACCCCTTTGCCGGCTCCAGTCAGATTCCTGTGTGTCCTCTCCTCCCTGGCCACTGAGGATGGATCCCCTCCTTAACAGATAAGTGTCCTCAGAACACAAAAGAAAGAGCTGAAAGAGACAATCCCTCATGACAGGACTAATCAGGCTGGCTAATTATGAGTAATTAGAAACACCTCTCCCCCGTGGGTGGCCCTGTCCCAGTGTGAAACCGACTGAGGAGTTAATTCCCCTCCGAAGGAAGTGGGGCTGGGCAGAGGCACGGGAGGGAGGATGCATCCAGGCGCCCCCGGCCCTCGCTGTATGCCTGGCCTCCTGACCCTGCACTCAGTCTGTCCTGCTGGCAGACACAGACTATGGCACATAGAAAAGGGATCATCTGAGACATTGGGGTGGAGCCGAGAGAGGGAGAGAGCGAGCAGCATCTTTGGATGAGTTGTTTCACCTCTCCAAGACTTGGTTTCTTTATCTGTAAACCTAGGATAATCATAATTCCTAATCACAGCTTTACAACAATCCAGGGAGACAAGCTAGCAAGATAGCATGGGGCCTTAGTAAATTGTAGTGCCTATCACTGTTTTGTTTTGTCATCTGTTGCTTTGGATGACTTAAAACAGTTCTTTCCCTTCTCTGGGCCTCAGTTTCCCCATCAAGGTACTATGGAGGTAGGGGTTGGTTACTCACTTGTTCAATCAATACATATTTCCTGAGCACTGACTTTACGCCCAGCACTGGAGGTGGAATAAGACTGACATGGGCTCTCGTATTCCAGGGAGCTTCTCAGGGAGCTTGGTCAATGGGTTGACCCCAGCTGTCACATTCCAGGCTAGAAGGTGGGGGGACTGTAGTAGACTGGCTTCTAAGGTCCCCAAGGTTCCTGCCCCCTAAAATACAAGCCCGTACAAGTCCTTCCTCTTGACTGTGGGCAGGACCTATAGATAAGATGGGGTTTTGATCTCCTGATCAGGCCAGTTATGTGGCAGAGGAGAACAGATTCTGCAGATGTTACTAAAAGCTCTAATGAGTTGTCTTCAAGTTTATCCAAAGAGAGATGATCCTGAGAGGACCTGAGCTAATTACATTAGCCCATTAGAAGAGGGCCTAGAGAATGCTTTTACACTGTTGGTGGGAGTGTAACTTTGTTCAACCACTGTGAAAGAGAGTGTGGTGATTCCTCAAGGATCTAGAACTAGAAATACCATTTGACCCAGCAATCCCATTGGTGGGTATATACTCAAATGATTATACATCATGCTGCTATAAAGACACATGCACATGTATGTTTATTGCGGCACTATTCACAATAGCAAAGACTTGGAACCAACTCAGATGTTCATCAATGATAGACTGGATTAAGAAAATGTGGCACATATACACCATGGAATACTATGCAGCCATACAAAAGGATGAGTTCATGTCCTTTGCAGGGACATGGATGAAGCTGGAAACCATCATTCTAAGCAAACTATCACAAAGACAGAAAACCAAACACCGCATGTTCTCACTCGTAGGTAAGAGTTGAACAATGAGAACACATGGACACAGGGCAGGGAGATTCACACACTGGGGCTTGTCGGGGGGTGGGGGGCTAGGGGAGGGATAGCGTTAGGAGAAATACCTAATGTACATGACGAGTTGATGGGTGCAGCAAACCAACACGGCACATGTAAACCTATGTAACAAACCTGCACATTGTGCACATGTACCCTAGAACTTAAAGTATAATAATAAAAAAAAAAAAAAGAAGAAGAGGGCCTAGAAATCCAGGATGGAGAAACAGTGGAGTCTCTCTCCCTTGGCCTTGACAAACCACACTGCTATGAGTGGAGAGAACCACGAGGTGGCAAATGGTAGGAACCCTCTAGAAGCTCAGGGCCTCAGTCCTACAACCACAAGGAAGAGAATTCTGCTAACAACCTTGGGAGGGGACCCCAAATCCTCAGATGAGACTCCAGGCCTGGCTCACTTTGACTATAGCATTATAAGACTTTGAGCAGCGGACCCTGACCCCTGGGAATGGTGGGATAAACAATGTGCGCTTGTTTAAACCACTGTTTCCTGCAACTTGTTATTGGACCCTTGATTGTATGCAAGGCCTTGGGCCAGCCCCATCCTGCCGGCTCACACTAACCTTCCCAGCCCCTGATTGAGGGCTAGAGCCCTGGGTGCCTCAATGAATTTCTCGCAGGCAGTCCTCCCATCACCTGTAGCAAAAGATTGTTTCATCAACTGCCAACCTGTTCCCAAAGTTGCTCATCAAAGATTGTTCTATTTGCCCTACTTTTAATATAATTATCAGCATTATTTGCATGACACCAAGTCAGGGCTCAGCCTGTCACAGGCCCCATATTATACTGAGCTGCTTTTCTGGGAAAGGCTGTATCCCTGCCTCATGCAGGCTGCTTCCTCCCACACAAATTATCTGTAATTTCCACACCTCCATACTTGCTGTGGCCCTGCGTTAAAGCCAGGACTTGTGTGGGGCTGGAGCACACTGTTATTTTCAAAGCAGTCAAGCCAGGCTCCAGGAAGCTATAGGAACATCAGGTGGGACCTAGATTGACTGCAGCACCTGCAAGGGGGGACAGGCAGAGCGGGTACAGGTGTTCACTCCAAGAGTAGCCAGACCCAGACCACTGAGGACAGCAAATGTGCAGAGGGCAGGGCATGTGCAATGTGGCTCCTGAACACACATGATATGGCCTATTTGTAAGATACTCATGAAGGTCCCTTCTGCAGTCAAAGAATACTATGCACAAATGCCAGGGTGTGCAGAAGATGGAGGAGAGGATAGGGGTAGAGATAAGAAAAGGAAGTCCTGTGGATAGAGGTTTGGAAGTGAGAATGGAAATATTTCATTCTCCTTCAACCAGGGGCCCTGGAGGGTACTCAGCTCCCATGTGTAAAGAGCTGTGTCTCCAGGAGGAGACTACAGTAGGTGAATGGAAAGTGTCACTCACTGTCTGACAAGAATTGCCTGACAGTGATGAAGCTATGCCTCTGTAGACAGGCCTGCTGCCTGCCTGAGAGTCTGCAGGAGAGGGAATATCTCTATCTTGGTAGAAAAGATGTGCTTTTCTATTCCAGATCTGTGGATGGCGTGTGTGTGTGTGCGTGTGCACACGCCTGCACATCTGAGTACATGCACATACTTGGACCGTATGTGAATGCACCTCTGGGCATACATATTAAATGGAAATGCACGTGTGTATGTGTGCACAGTGTACTCAGGTGTAGCAATAAGTATGTATATTTGAGCATATGCTCATCTGGGGGTAAGGGTGCATTTGGATATTTATGTACACAAAGGACAGAGACTCAGGGCACTTGACTCTTCACATATGTCTCTTGCTATTGCCCCAGGTTTCAAGAAATTACTTCTTCCACCCATCCCACCCCCAACACACCCACACTTTCCAACTCCCTAGAGGCATGTCTTCCCTTCTAAGGTCACGATTCTGGGGATAGAGCACAGGACTAAAAGCCCAGAGACCTGGTGTGTTGGCCCAGCTCTGCCACTAGTTAGCCCCATAACAGAACAAACCATTTCTGTTTCCTGAGCCTCATTTTCTTCATCTGTGAAAGGGGGTGCTAAATGGCCAAGCCGGCACTTAGCATTTAGGGCCCAAGTCTTTTGTCCCCTGGCCCCACCTGCCCCCACTCCCAACAGCCCTTTTCCCCTTGCTCGTCTTCACCCATTGCTGTGTCCTGTGGTGGGTGGCAGACAGAGAGGACTCAGGCCTAATCTCTAAGGAGCTCCCAGGCATCTCTGAACATGGGTATCCCCTTGACTCCTCCTTGACTCCAGGCTTTTTGTGAGGCAGCTTCAAGGATTTCTAGAGCTCTTGGAACACAGTTTGAAAATCATGGATCTAAGCAATCTAACCTTCATTCCCTTGGTTTCTCAGAGGATTCCAAGAGTCCTGGGGACCAGGGTCCATGGGGTGACTGAAAAGGCTCTAGATGGCATGGGTTCATCTGATGAGGATGCTACCTCCTGGCTCCTCTATGAGACATCAGGGGAAAGGAGTGTACCTGGCCTTCTGGGCTGCTTCTAGGGTGGGGGGCCTCCCAGGGGAACTCAACCCTGCCACTGGAATGTCTCTGGAGCCTGTGTGTTCAGGGACAAAGGGCCTTAGCGGGGCAATGGGAATGGCTTACCCAACTTCGGGGGGCTAAGCTTTCCAAGGCCTCTCTGTTGCCTGCTCTGTTCTGTTGCTGATGCTTCCAGGCCTTCCAGGGAGCACTCCCTGAGGCACCTGGGGCTCCTCAGTGTCTCTCTGGCCATCTGATCCCATTGCAGATGTAGCAGACCAGACAGCATTCTCAATGGAGCTTTCCCAGAGACAGAAACACTATTTCACAGTCTGGCATTCAAGGCTCACAGCATTCCCCAAACAGGGATTAAATGGGCCAATGCACAAAAAGCAGTTGCTTCCCAGCCTTTCCATACCCTGGTGCCTGTGGAAAATGAAAACATTTATATGTCTCCTGAGGAAAGTGGAAAAGGCTGCTTATGGCTGCCCAGCAGGCTGAGGGACCAGCATCTCAGCACACTTCTAACCTGTTCTGGACATATGAGCATGCTATCTTGGGATGCTTGCCCACAAAGCATTAGCAGAGGGCTGACGACAGGGGTTCCTAACTAACCGTGGCTGCACATTAGCATCCCCTGGGGAGTCATAAAAAACTCTTTTGCCCAGGCCTCACCATGGACCAATTGTCTAATTATCTTGGGTGGTGAGGTGGGGTGTAGGTACTTTTTAAAAGCTCCCTGGGGGGGAGTCTGTAGCGCCCGGAAGGTTGACAAGCATTGGCGCAAGACATGGTGAGCATTCGGTCGATGCCAGCTGTCTACAATAAAGCACCTGTGTCCTTGTGTGTGCTGTTCTTGTCTGAGCAGCGTAAAAGCTGGAGTGGGGTGGGGTGGAGTGGGGTGGGCTGGGGTGGGGGCCCTGTAGTTAGGGAGGAAACTGCTGCTCAGGAGAGATGAATGCTGGGTAGGGTGGCCTGGCATCCATCTCCCTCAGCCATGTCTCAGAAAATTGAATTAAAACCCATATTTTTCAGCTGCTGCCCGCCTGGCTGGCTGGCTGGCTGGCTTGTGGAAGGGAGTGAGGCAGTGAGCACCTCAAGGCAGGGAAAAGCTGGTGAGGGGGCCCCCCAGCCTCCCTCCCTAGGAAAGAGAAGGTAGCTCAAGGGGTCCTCTGAGAGAAGACTTCCCAGGGGTGGTCCCTTGGCCTCAGGTCTTCCCAAAGCCAGGCAGGTAGGGGTAGGGTGGGAGTGGTAGGCTGGCTGGCTTACAAGGTCAGGGCTAGATCTGGAGGTGAAGTTGATTTTTTTGGGGTGATTGGGTGGAGAGGCAGAGAAAAGGAGCCTGTCCCTGGGGAGGCCTAATCTCGGGGAACAGAATTGGCGTAGCTCCTCTTCCAAGGTTATTTGGAGAGACTACAGTGGATGCCTGAGACAGGTGGAGAGCAGTGCAGGACATGAAAGCCTGAGTGGCTTCCAGAATTAAGGGGGTGGAAAGAGCTCACAAGGTAGAACAACACTAAGTTGGGCAGCAGGATAAGGTTTCTGATAAGAAAGTTGCCTGTGTGTCCTCGGGCTAGTCTTGTTGCCCCTCTGGGCTAAGGCACCCCACGCATAGAGAAGGAGACTAGACAACCCTCCTGGATCCCATCTCTAATGTGTGTTCTATGCCTCACCCAGGCTGATGCTACTCGCGGGGCTGGAATTAGAATCGAAGTCTACGACGGCTGCTAGCCTACATGGCATCTTTAAGAGCTTTAGAGAGGTGCTGCCTCCAGGTGGATCCACTAGAAAAAAGTGCCCCTTTTGGGTAGATGCGGGCATGCCTGGTTTGGTGGGCAGTAGGTAGAGTAGGATCTGGATTTCCAGCCCCACTGGCCCCTTCCAGGGGATCTGGAACCCACAGTGGAAACTGAAGAACCGAGAGTATGGAAAGGGAATAAATCTGGAACTGAATGCTGAACTTCAGAGTAGGGGGGCCTCTATCTGGAAGTCTGGGCATCCACATTCCCAGGATGGGCTGGTCTGCCATAGACGACCTTGATCTCCACCCTTCCTCTCACTCCCAGGCCCTCTACATCCTGCATTCTGAGTCCCTCTTGACTCTGAGACTCCTGGCAGCCTCCTTTCCCTCACACTTAGTTTCACAGTTTACAGAAAGCTTTTACACATAGCATCTCATTTGATCTTCACAACACCAGAGTTGGAGGCAGATGAAGAAATCAGCTCTCAGGGGTTAGGGCAACAAGCTAAGAAGGGGTTAGCCAGGATTAGAGGGAGGTCCTGTCTGTGTCTGATTTTAGCACAGCACCTGGACCTTTTCTTTCCGTTATTTCTTCTCTCCATTCTCTTCATTCTTTCTTGATATAGATAAGACTGATATTCTCCTCCACCAGGAAGCTTTCCTGGACTGAAAGGAATATAAGACAATCAGACTACCAGCGTGTTGTGTCAATGGGGGTCAGTGGCCAGTGGCCATTGGTCAGTAAAGAGAAACATGGACCTAGGAACCTCCACGTGTCTTTCTGGGACCTCAGATTGCTTCTTTCAAGTTTCCATATGGATTCCTCTCCATCCACAGGTCCTTTCCTCTTTGGTAGACTGGGGACCCCAAAGGAAGGCTCAGGGTTCTCCCTCCTCCTTCCCCCTCCTTGAGGCCTCCTCGACAAGGTGGCCATACCTAGAACTTGGGCCCAAAGGGAAGCTGAGTGAGAATTTACTCGAATGGGCAAGAATAGAGCCTGGCTGCAGAACTGAGATGCTCTAAGAGACTGATGCCTGAGGCAGGGACCAAAAACTGAGGGCAGAGGCAGCCAGGAGCAGCTGTGGGATGGGGGCTAGGGTGGGGTGGGCAGAGGGTGAGAACTTGCCTGGGAATGGGTAGCTAACTACTCTCAGCTAAGGTTTGGCTCACTGCCAACCCGCTAGGCCACCTTTATCTGTGTAGTTCTCCTTATTAAGCTATTTCTACTAGGAGGAGTTTGGACAGGACTGTAATAACAGTAGCAATAGTAATTTATTCAGCATCGGCGAATCAATGATACCAGGGAGAAACTACTGTGGAGTGAGTGCACCATTTTTATTTACTGCTGCTGTGAAGAGTCCTGGGAGCCAGTACTACTGTTCCCTTGTGCAGATGAAGAAGCTGAAGCTCAGAGAGGCTGAGCCACTTACCCAAGCTCACAGAGCTGTGGCACAGCTGGGACTGGAGCCAGGCAGTCTGATATTTTAAGTTGCCTCTGTCCTGTAAGCACCACCATCCCCTTTCTGGTCGTTCTCCCGCGGGGGTAGGGGGGAGGGTCACATTTGAGTACATCGCGACAGGCACCCCAAAACTAGCCGACCCTCCCAGACCTGGGCGGTAGGGGCAAAGAAGAGCCCAAGGAGGGTCTGAGACTTGCCTGGTAAGGAAGTCTTCTTGGAGGAGGGGGAAGACAGGCTCTGATACACAGGAAATCTTGAGGACCTAGGGAGAAGAAAGAAGGCTTTCTAGTCCTGGCTGTGATAGAGGGAGTGGAAAGAGGATGGTAAGCCCAGGAGGCCCAGAGATAGAGGAGACGGGGATGACAGGCTGCTGAGGCCTCCACCTCAGCGCCCCCGACTCCCGCCACTGGGATTTCCCGCCGCAGCTCCTGCTCAGGTCTGTGCTGCTGGTGGGGTGAGGTTGAGCAGCCCGGCGCCCCCACCGCGCCCCCCACACGGCCCCTTACCGCGCCCCGCACCGCACAACCCTCGGCCTAACCCCGCCCCCGGGCGCTCATTGGCGTGCAGCACCCCCTCCCCAGACTGCGAAGTGTGCAGCGGGAGGCGGTGGTCCGTCGCCTCCCTCCAGCGCCCGGCCTGGCTTCGCGGCGGAGGCGGCGCCTCTCCTGCAGGACTGAGCTGAGCTGGGCTGCCGTGCCGCGCCGCGCGGGGCGGGCGAAGTGGGGCGCTGCGCTCGGCCCCGGGCGGGGACTAACGGCGGCGGCGGCGGCTCCGGGCGAGCGTGGTCCCCGCTTGCGCACACGCACACGCCACCGCGCAGGGACATACGGACCCCGGCCGCCCGCGGCCACACAGGTGCGGAGACCCGGCTCGGCGCGCTCTCCTCGGCGCACACGCTCCCCATCCCCGCGCCGCGCGGGCCGCGGACTCGCAGGCTGCGCGTCCTTTGCGGAGTCTGCCGCTGCCCCACGGACAGGCCCCGCAGTGAGCAGGTAAGGGTCGCCCTGCCGCGGCTGCCCCTCCATGCCTCAGCTGTCTTCCCCCGGCTCCAGAACCTTCGCCCAGCCGGGACCTCGGATCCCCTCCTCTGGCTTGGCGGTCTCCTCCAGCCGCGACCTCCACCGACGGAGAGCCGGCGAGGGCAGGCGCCAGGCAAGCCTCCCATATCCGAAATGAAGCCCCCTCCCGCCTGTGCGCCCTTCCTGCGCGTCAGGAGGACACCCCCCAACCCAAGTGTCTGGCGCTGCGCTCGGGGCGGTCGATGGCCGCAGCCTGCCGGGGTAGGGGTCGGCCTAGCTATCTCGCGCCCCTCCTGCTGCGGAGAAGGGAGACCAGGGGCAGGGAAGCCATGAGGCCGGAGGGACCCGGAGTGACATGCCGTCCTACCCCTAGGCGGACGGACGCACCTACGCGGATCGGGAAGTCAGGGCTAGAAAGTCCCCCGGGGCTAGGTACTGCAGTCCGCACGGGGCTTGAGGGGTGGGCAAGCAATGTGCTAGGTAGGGGTTGGGATAGGGGCCAGTGTAGAATGCCCCTCTGTGGTGACACATTCGGGATTGTTCAAAAGAGCGTCGTCTCGGTTTCCTGTGGCGCCGAGGGGCTGGGGTTGGGGATGCTAAGGATTCGGTGGTCCCAGAAGAAACGCCCTGCGGGGTCTGTGGGGAAACGACCCTGGCCTTCCCAGGCTGAAGTGGGCCCACCCAGACCCCTGCCGGCCGCTTTAAAGGCAGAGGCTCCTGCGGCAGCTGCGGGGAGGGGGAGGCCACATTCTCGGCGGGACCTTGGCAGGTTAGGGGGTTCAAAAGGAACAGGGGAGCCAATGGATGCAGCTAGACCCTCAGGAGGGAACCCAGCCGGAAGCCGACTGCATTTCACGTGGAGCTGAGGAGCGGAGCCTCACCTCTGGATGGAGCTCAGCCCCCTTTTGGAAGATGCTGGGGGTGGGGAGTGGACACCTGCTAATTCTTCCGACCGTTTCTATGTTTTTGGGTGCAGGTGCGTCAGACTCCCTATATCTTCCCTAGCCTTACAAGGTCCCACAAAGCCCCCCTGGCCCTCTCCAAAGACACAGCATTTGGCTTTTCCCATGAGAGGCCCTGGGGAGACGCTGGGGGATGGGAAGGGGCTGGACGCAGCATGTGGGGGGCAACTTGCCCTGGGACTGCAGCTGGCCTGAGACAGACAAGCATCCTGAAGGTCAGGGTAGAAGCTTTGAGTGGCAGTAGGATTCCCAAGAAGATGGAAAACTATGTTTGAGCCTTTGGGGGCAGGGGCAGCAGGGCACCCAGGTTTTATCAGGAGACCCCAGTTAAATGAGTTTGGTGCTGGGTACAAGTAGGACTGGTGGAGTCCCCAGTCCTAAGCTAAGTTCTGCTCCTCACTGACCTTGGGGAGGGCAGGCAGAGGCACCAGCTTGGACACAAGCCGAAATCTGAACATACAAATTGGAGATGGAACACGCTGAGCAGGCCCTGGGCCAGATTTTCCAACCAATCCATCAACAAGTGTGTGTGGGGTGACAATGGAGGCGGGCCCGGTCCTTTTCCTCTTTGGCCATGGGTGATTCATGGGTGGTTGGGTGTCTGAAGCAAGACTCCCAAAAGTCTGTTTGCTACCATGTGTGGTGAGGGGAGGTGTCTGTGGGGAGCCTCGGAAAGGATCCCTCTCCTGCACTGGGACTGATCTAGGCTAAGCGGTGCATTAAGTGCTGTTTTGTATAAGGTTCAGGCTGGCAGGGGATTGATTGGAGAAACACTTTGGGAGCCATGCTGTTTCACATGGCCACCTCTGTTGTGCATCAGCTTTGGGACACTCCCTCAATTTGTGTCGAATAAATAAATACACACATGGGAGTTTATAGTATATGTGGCTGAGAGGCTAAGAAAGCCAAGGCCACAGGGTGGCTTTTCTCCCGGGGACAGGGCTTAGGTTGGAGCATCCCAGGTTGCCGCCCTCCCAGGGACAAGCATTTCATTGACCTGGGGCTGGCACTGATTAAGTAGAGGACATCTTGTGCTGTCTGCCACAGGGCAGAACCAAGATGTGCCAAGTGCAGAGCCGGAGTTTAGCTCGGTGCCAGGCAGGCCTTGCTTGCCTGAGACCCACCCACCATGGGGCTGACACTGGAGGTGACAATGAGTTTCCTGTCCTGGTCAGGTTTGTGAGCAGGGTCCTGATGCCCCAGACAGGGGCTGCCAAGTGGTTTTCCACCCTGGAAGGCCTAGAGGCCTCAGAGACCCTCAGCCTTCCCTGAGGAGAGGAATCTAAGATTCCAGGGTCTGAATGAATTGGGCTTAGTGGTCCAGCCGCCTGGCAAGATGGAGATTGGAAACGCCTCAGCTGCAACGTGTTTGCACCGAGCTCTGGATGCCGTCAGAGGCAAACGGTGACAGCCACCCCCACAGTGACACACAGAGAGGGAGTGACACACAGCTAGGAAGGCATATAGGCTCTCTATGATACCTGCCAGAGAGCTGGGGTACAATAGTGACAAGCAGCACCAGAAAGACAAATGGATGTTGAGACACACCCTCTCACACAGATCTGGGCACACCCAGGGACTCAGAGATATTTGCCCAAAGAAGATCACAAAGGTCTTCGTTAGTAAAAGTCCAGCTGCATATTGAATTGAAGGGAGGAAAGTATGTGTGTGTGTGTGTGTGCACGTGCACATGTGTGCGTGTGTTGCATGAGCCTAGAACAAGGGTAGGCAACCTTTTTCTGTAAAGTGCCAGATAGCAATTATTTTACGCTTGTGTCCATATACAACTGCTTAATTCTACTGTGTAGCCTACTGCAGCCTTAGATGATATGTAAACAAGTGAGCATGGCTCTGTTCTGATAAACTTTATTTATGGACACTGAAATTTGAATTTCATACGTTTTGCCTGTGTCGTGAAATATGATTCTTTTAATTCTTTCCAACCATTTAGAAATGTTTAAAGCATTCCTGGCTCACTGGCCGTACAAAAATAGGCTACAAGCTGGATCTGACTGGCTGGAAGGGGTTGCCAGCTCCTGGGTTGTAAGGTTAGGAAAGAGAAATGGTCAGAGAGGTTGACGAAGGGAGGGACTTAGCGCTGATAGCTGGAGATGCCTGATGGTACCTTGGATGCTTCGCTCCGTTCTCCGTGGAGCTCAGAGTGCCCGTCTGTTTAATGGGTCAGGCCCAGGAGAGGCTCCCTGCCTAGCCTCAGCACCCTCCACCAGATTGGCCTCTGCTTTGTCCCTGTGATCGATTCCCCCACTCTAAAGACACCTGGAGACAGCATTCAGGACTGAAAAACTGACTGCTGTCACTTGAGCTTGCCAAACAGTTCCTGAGCCCCCTTTACCATTCACCCTTTGTGTCCAAGTCTGTGCCCATGCCCACAGGTGGGGAAGCCACACGGAAACCTGGGCATGCCCCTTTTTTCTAGACAAGACTCAAAACTCACAATGAACCCGACGAGACCTGAAACAGCTCAGAGCAGAGGGGCTCCTTATCTCAGGGCTGAGGCTTCTCAGTGGAGGAGGGCAAGGTCATAAAGGGCAGGTGGCAGGTGCTGCCTGAGTGGGCTTCCTGGAGGTGGTGTTGGGGGTTTGGGTTGACCTTGGAGGATAGCTGGACCCTTATCCCAGCTCTCCACAGACTCCATGCATTGCCTTAGCTGCCCTCATCTTTTCCTCCTGATCAATGGGCACTGCAGAGGGTTGACTGAGACAAACATATGTGTGTGTGTGTGTGTGTGTGTGTGTATCCTTCCTAGGCACCTCTGAACTTCCCAGCCACTGATCTGAGGCTTGTGGGCTTGTGTAGTGAACCAGGTCCTGCCTTGTGTTTCTTCCTTTCTCTACTGCCTCTTCCTGAAATTTCCTTCCTGCCACCTGTGGTGGGGATGGGCCAAGGAGACACTCCTGTCTGATTTTTCCGTGTCTCTGGATTCAGTCCCCCACTTTCCATCCCAACCGCCTTCCTGCTCAGCTTAGTACCCCATCACCTCTACCCTAGATCCAGAAAAGGGCCTCAGGGTACATTTCTGCCTGCACTTTCCCCCCTTGTCTTTGCTCCCCAGCCTTTGAAGGGATATTTTCTAAATGAGAAGCTGATCACTCCACTCCCTTGCTTAGAACTCTTCATTGCCCCACCCCTGTCCAGTGGAACAACCCTCCAGCTTCCACAGACTGGCACCAGCCCTCCACCCTCTCATCCACCTCACCAACTCCTGATGTCTTGTTGTGCTGCTTGACACCCTGGAATCACCTTCCCAAATCCATCCAGGGGGCACTCATCCAAGTTTTCTGGGCACTCGTGTGTCTTGCCTGTGCCAGGTGCTGTGGGCACACGCACATCAGAGCTGGGCTCATGCTCGCTTAGGAGAGACTGAAGCTTAACCAGGGTCTGCACAAAGGGAAAGGCTCTCAGTGCAGAGCTACTCCTCCCCAAGCCATACCCCCTGCCTGGTAGGTGCTCAGTGAATACTGTCCACAAGCTTGTGCCTCTCTCTGGCCAGGCTTTCTCTTTCCCTTCCTCCCCTCTCTCCTCCTCTCATTCCCTCAATCCTTTCCCTTCCTACTTCCCTCTTCTCCCCACATTTATCTTCTGCCTTCTTCCTCCCCCTCCTCTTACCTGGCCCAGGGGGTGCACTCCCTGACACTCCAGGTCAGGAAAGGTCCCTGCACTATCCAGTATGGAAGAGGACTCCTCACAGGACCCTGGGAAGGACTCTGCAGCATGACCTTGGGGAAGTTTCCTGGTCTCCTAGGGCCTCAGAGCCTCACCAGTGAGATGGGATGATACTGCCAACGTTCATGAGTGCCCCAGCCTGGCTCTTCCCTGCCTTGGACCTGGTTCCCCACCCAAGCTTGTACAAAATGCAGGGTACGAGTGAGATCATCACTGGGGCCCATCTGGTGGCCTGACTCCTGTCACCTTGTCACGCCTGCCGTTGTCAGGAGGCCCCTGGCCCAGGAGTTTGTCTGTGCCCTTTATCTGCTGTGGTCTTCTTGAGGAGGAAGGAGGTTCTAAAGGGTTTCCCCTCCTTCCCTGCAGCAGCTTCTGTCCCTCCCTTTGAGGGGTGAGTGGGAGGGGGGTAGTGTTTCATCTTTCAGCCTTCTCTCCCTTGTTCCTGGCCCTAGGAGGGAGAGGAGGAAGTAGGGGCGGTCCAGCTCCCCTGTCATGAGTAAAGGGAGCATGGGGAGAGCAGGGGAGGTGAGTGATGTACTTAGCCTGGCCATCTCCTTTCTGGTATCCAGGCCTGTCCTGCCCTGTAATGGGGAGGGATGCTGAGTGGCCAGAAGATTCCAGTAGGTGGTGGCACAGATGGCCCCAGCCCCATGAGGGGCAGATGAGAGTCCCAGGGCTGTGTGGCCCAAAAAAGAGGTGGGGTAGGCTGTCCACACACGCCTGTGTGGGCTCATGTGAGGCAGAGGAACCTGTGCCTCTGTGTGGGCTGGTTGGGAAGGGCACAGGGACATCAGAGCTTCCCACTGTGGGCCTGGGCCAGACGCTGGAGTGGGGCAAGTGCCCATCTCAAGAGCAGAGTTGCCTTCAGCCAGGGGAAGCAGAAGGGCTCTGCTGGGCTTTGGACAGTACAGGGATGGCTGGAGGGTCTCTGAGTCCCCTCTGCACAGAGATGTGGAAAGTCTGCTAGCCCAGTGAGTCACCGCTCGCTCCCGTGTGCTGACTGATGACGCCATCCTCTGTGTGCAGGGGCCACCGCTGCCTGGTGCAGCAACTCAGAGGAGGACATGGCTGCTATAGTCAGTTTAACTCCAGTTTGGTGGCTGGACTTACGAAGCCTGAGGAGGAAGGGGGAATGCTATGCTATTGGGATCCCCCTGAATTCCCTTACAGACCAGGTATCTGCCACACATCCCATTCCTGCCAGGCAAGCCTCCAGGCTCTATATTGTGTGACCTTGGAAAGTGTGTCACCTTCTCTGGCCTCAGTTTCCCCATCTGCACGTTGGGAGGTGGGCTTTAAAGTCTATTTCAGGTCTGAAATGTTGTATCTGTCACAAACTCTTCCTAAGGAGGAAACTAGATATAGATATGTAAATGGGTGTAGTGGCGGGCCTGACCAGCCCCTGGAGGTGTGTGTGGGGGTCCCTACTAGGGTACCAGTGGACTCTGAACTGATCTTCCTTTGACCAGTAAGAGAGGGCAGTGGAAGCATAGGGATGGAGTGCACCAACTTTGGAGCCAGACTGCTTGGGTTTACTTCCCAGCTCTACCAGGGACTTGCTGTGTGATTTTGGGGAAGTTGCTTACCCTCTCTGTGTGTCAGTCACCTCTGCTATAGAATGAGCTAATGCTAGTAACTATTTCAGGCAAGTTAAATGAGTTAACACATGTTTATTGCTTGGAAGAGTGTCTGGCACATACTGAGTATTTAATAAATGTTAGCCATTAGTAAATAAAATCACAGGAGGCCTGCTGTTCCCATTTTGAATGTTACACGGTGCTGTGGGGGTGGAGGTGACAGCAAGAGGGTGCAAAAAGTCTGAACACAAAGTGGTGAGATAATAATAATAATTAACACATGTATAGCCCTTACTGAGTGCCAGGCTATAGTACATACTCTATAGTTTATTTGTATAAATTTGCTGATGCCTCACTGTAACATCTGTGACACAGACATTAATATTATTCCCATTTTACAGATGATAAAAAGAAGGCACAGAGAAGTTAAGCTGTTTTTCCAAGCTCCTAGGGCAAAAACTTCTGGCAAAATGGTCCGAAGTCTGTTATACTAAATGCCAGGAGGTAACTTTAATCATCCTTAAAAACTATCTGCCCCAACAGATCCTGGACCCAAGAGAGAGAGCCAGGGAATATGAGGTGACCCGTTTTCCCATCCTGAGCCACTTTTGCGGCTCGGTTGAAATCCATCCTCAGGGAGGGGAGAGTTCAACCCTGGGCTGCAGTCGTGGGGCCTGGCCTGTCCCTTGAGGGTGTCACTAGAAGCTTGGGAGAGTCCGGAGGAGGAGGAGTCACTGGCAGGGCTGGGGTGGCCAACAAGTGAGGGGACGCATCTCAGAGGGACACTGCAGAGAAGCACTTGGTTTGGGGCAGGCGGCCTAAGTCTGTAAACTCTGAGCGTTGTTCAGCGGGCGGCAGTGCAGCGTTGCAGTGGGGGCAGAAGTGCCTGAAAGGATTACCACCCAGAGAGGGGAGAGGCTGTGGGAGCTGATCCCTGAGGTCCCCAGCCGAGTCAAGTCCTCGGATCTCCCAGGTTCTCTCTCTCCTCCTCTTTGCTGGCAGGGGCGTCTGTGTCCAGTTGGGCAGTGGGTGGACTGTAATGGGTGTGGGGACCAAGAGAAGGTAACAGTGGGAATCAAGAACCCTGGGTCTAGTTCCAGAGGAGGCGCCCTAGTCACTGACCCAGCGGGGTCACTGGAGGCGCCTTGGGTCACTGGGCTGGGGGCACACCTGTCTCCTGGTAAACAGCCTGGTGATGAAGCAGAGGACTGGGGGTGGGTCGGGGCTAGGGCCTCTGATGGAGCTTGTCTTCAGTCCACTGCAGCTATAGCTGAGGAGCTGCCTTTCCCACAGCACGGGCGAGGCCCCTGCAAGTCTGGGCATCCCTGCATGTGTGCATGCATGTACACACGTGTGTATGTGTGTGTCGTGCCTATACCTGCACCCATATCTGAACCCGAATATATCTTTTTGCCTCCCTATAGCTGAAGGCCTTTGCTGAGTGAGTGTGTGTCAGCGTGAATTGTTCTGTATATCTACAGTCTGATATGTGACATATCAACATCTGAATTGCCGTGTGCTTGCATCTGCACATACCTTCTTTCTGTGTGTGGTCCTCTATGTGTCTGCGAAGGAGTATGTGTGTGTGTGTGTGTGTGTGTGTGTGTGTGGTTGCCTGTCGGTCCCTGAAAGAATCTCTACCTTGTGTATCCCATCATGGGAGTTTATATTGATATCTTCAAGTGGTGGCCCTGGGGATAAATGTCTCTTTGTCTCTAGGGTCGACATGTCTTTATGATCATCTCTGTGGACCTGTTTCTGTGTGTGTGTGTGTGTGTGTGTGTGTATGTGTGAAAGAGACAGAAACAGAATCTGAAATCCTCAAAACACAAACTCGCTGTCTGCTTGCTGCCACCCGCTCCCCCACCCCACCAGAGCTGTTCAAAATCCTGGTTTCCTCTGTGCCAGTGCCCTGGGTTCTAATAAAGGTTAAAATAGAGGCTTTATAATCCTAACTATACACGAGCATCACCTGGAGAACTTTAAACACCACTGCTGCCGGAACCACAGCTGAGTGCTTCTGATTCATTTGGGCAGGGGTAGTTTTGGAAAGCTCAGATGACTCTAGTGGGCAGCCCAGGTTTCATACTGGGGTCAGAGGTTAGGGCTTTGCTGGGGAAGCAGTGAGTATCCGCTAGGGGGCAGCCCAGTCTTAACAGGGGTCGTGCTGCTGCCATCTCAAGGTGTTGCTGAGAGCAAGGAGCTCTGTTTTCACCTTTGTGGTCTGAGGTTGTGGAAGGTGCAGGGAATCAACCCCTGATCTTGGAGGCTCTCTGCCTTGCTGGATCTCCCCACAACACTCTGCTGGCCTAGAGAGATGGCCTCCAGCCTCTGCCGAGGGTCACTGGTGCCAGACACTCCTCCCTCGCAGCCAGGCAAGTCAGCAGGGTTGTCTCTTTGCAGGCAGAGCCTTGGGTTCCCCAGGGCTGGTAGAAGTGACCAAGCCCTTTGGGGGCCACCAGTGCTAGGTCACGCCAGAGATAGCCTGTGGCCACCAGGGGCCTGGCCAAGCCCTGGGAGCTGGTACAGAGACCGAAGCCTGAGTGCCTGGTAGAGATGGTGCCTCAGGGTGCCCAGGAGTGCTGAGACCAGTGCTTCCCCAGCCTGCCCTGTCCTCCCTGACCCACAGGAAGAGGCTGGGCCAGTGTTGCCATGCTCCCCAGGCTCCTTGGAGCATCTCTTGGGGATATCTGAGGCCTCCCTCCGCATCTCTGATTGAGCCCTGGTGCATAATATGGGGAGATGGGGGCTCCCTCTTTTTGAGCCTTCCTGCAGCTGGTTTTATTTCCGCTTTTTGGATGCCTGCTTATCTCCAGCTTGAGCTTAGAGAGGCCCTGTGGGAGGCAAGGAGAGAGGGAGGGGATGTGGTTAGGCAGAGAGTGAGGGACACAAAGGCCCCTGGGGTGCAGCAGCTCTGCCCGCTGAGGGGGGTGTGCAAGGACTAATGGTTGGGATGCACATGAAGGATTTGCTCGGGCCCCCCATGGCCTCCCGGGCCAGGCACCTGTGGGTTAGCAGTGCCCTGATATGGACCTACTCAATCTCTTTTATAATAATTTAATAGTAATAATAATTTTTAAATAACCATAGCCATTGCACAGCTCTACTGGAGCCTATTTAGCAGTGCCTGTTGATGGATGCTTTGCTGTCCCATTTTTTATTGTTGATGCTATTTTAAAGGATGCGGTGGCAAATGTGCTTGCATGTGCTTCTTTTCGTCCAAGTGCAAATATTTATCAGATGCAGAATTGCTGTGTTGTAGGGTGTATGTCGTAATGATCAGTTTTAGAAGCAGAGTATACTATTCCCCTGGGAGCATGCTGGGCTCTTGCAACCTCCTTTTTCGACTCCCTGTAACCTATCTGTTTGGTCCCCACCAGTGGCCCCAGTCCTTGCAGACCTGCCCCCTTGGAGCTCCTGCAGCTCCGAGGTCTGAGCACATGCTTCAGCTGTCACTGTATTTTCTGTGTCATGGTTTAAGGCTTTATCCCGAAGATGAAGTAGAGTGAGGTAGGGCAAAAAGAGGGTGTAATTGTTAGGGAACCAGGCCAGGCAGCTGGAACAAAGAGGCCCTTTAAGGGGGTAATTAGCTAGAAGGTGGTTTCCTGCTGCTGTAACAGACTGGAGCTAGGTGGGCCTCCAGGCAGGCTGGGTGGCTGTGTTCCACAAGGTCACTTGGCGGTCCTGCCTCCTCTTGCAGCATTGCTCCCTACCCCCCTCAGATCCTGTTCATGTCCACACTGTCAAAGTTGGGTTTGTCATTTGGGAAGGATTAAAGAGCAAGAGCAGAGATCATGCCAGGACCTCATGCACAGAGGGTGCAGATGTGGCCACAGGCTGCCACCCACATTCCATAAGTGCTAACAACTTCATCATGTGCCCACACCTCCAGTCTAGAGATACCAGGAAATAGCATCTCTAGGTGAGCATGCATGTACCAGCGAAAGCTTTGTCACTGTGGAGGAGGGGGAAAATGCAAAGATTTGGGGAGGCAATCCCTCTGTTGCCAAGGAGAAAGTCATTCCAGACCATGCCAGGAGACTGGTGAAGCTGAGCCAGTGTGTACCCATAGTATCCCAGCACCTAGCACAGACTGAGTGCCTAGCACATGTTTGCAGGGAAGAAGAAGAAAGAGCAAGACGGATGCAGGCAGGGAGGTGGGGTTATCCTTGGAGGCTGAAAGCCGTGCTGTAGGGAGCTGGGGGAATAAGGAAGGAAGGTGGTCTCGCCCCCTGCCACTGCACTGGGTTCACAGGATTCACATCTTTCCTTCCTCTCTAGCCCAGAGACACGTTGGGGCTGACCCACAGCTGCTGTCAGTGGGAGGCCAGTGGTGCTGGCCAAGAAGCGTCATGGCTTGTGTCGTGCAGGTTTCCCTGGCTGCTCTCCTCCTGCTGCCTATGGTAAGGGCCCAGGAACATCTCTCTGGGAGCCCCAGGCTCACCTGAACCCCCACTCCAGAGAACCCAAGTTTTATGTGTGCCCTCAGCTCAGCTATTCATCTGGCTGGTATTTCTGCCAACACCACCAGTGGGCCACCCAGTGCCTTTGTGTGAATCAGAAAAGACATGCCTTCCTCAAGCCCCTGTACTGATTTGACTAGAAATGATTACAAAATTTACAAATCTTTATGATGGTAATGTGTGGCAACCTTTGGAGTTGCACAGTACACAACCTGCTCAGCTGAATGCAGGAACCCTGGTCAGGGCTGCAGAAGGCTCTTTCGATTTTCTCGTCACCAGCCCACAATGCCCTGCCAGGACAGAACTCAGGAGGCTGCCCCCTGCTCAGGTCTCTCCCTGAGCAAAGGTGGGGATGGGGAGTGGGCAGAGGAGGACTCCCAGGTATTGGTCCCACCACTCTACCTGAGAGTTCAGAATAGCAGTGGGTGAGGTTGTCCTCAGAACCCTGGGTACCAGTCCTGCCTCTGCCCTGACTCACTGTGTGACCACAGACAAGCCTGTCCCTTTCCCTGAGAACTGCCTGCACATCTGTGAATAGTAGGGATTGGACTGTGTCCCCAAACATGGCCCTTGGCAACTCAAATGCCTTGTGACTGCCTCCATACTTGCTGACACACCCCTGGGAACCATCCCTGCCCTGGGGTCTTGTGTTAAAGCGACAGCATTTGGAAGCAGCTGTCATAATAGCAGTGCATAGACTGTGAAGTTAGTTGGTCCTGAACTTGAAGCCCATATCTGCTATTAACCAGTGGTGTAACTTTGGGCTGGAGTTTCTTAACCTTTCTGAGCCCCAGTTTCTCCTTCTGTAAATAAGGATGGTGAGTAGTCCCCACTAAATGGCACCACCGCTCCTTAGCCTGCAGCTGCTGGGGGCACCTTCTTCCTGAGTCCCTGGAGGAAACAGACAATGAGCTTTCTCAGCCTGACTTCTCCCCTACCACTTGTTTTCTCCTTTAAACTGCAGTCGTAGCCTCGTGGCTGCTGGAGTCAGACCTCCTGGGTTCGAATCCTGGGTTTTCAGTCTATTGAGCCACATGACTTTGAGCAAGTGACTTAACATCTCTGTACTTAAGTTTCCACATCTGTAAAATGGAAAATGATAAAAATAGTACTGCATAGTACTCTCCATATCCATACACACGCACACATATGACACTCAGAATAATGCATGCACAGAGTGAAGTGCTATATGCACTTGCTAATATTGTTATAAGATGTGGAAACTGAGAGCCCAGGAGGGGGTGGGACCTGTCCAAAGCCACACATTGAGTTGGTGACTGAGAAGAGCCCTCATGGTATCTCTCAAGGTGAATGTCAGGGCCCCTGCTGGCCCTGACATCTCTTGTCACTCTCCTCTCTGCTTCTACTCCCCACTCCCTCCAGGACACTGCCCCTGGGGCTTTGGTAGGAGAGCTACTACAGATGGCCTTCCTACCTGCTCCCGCCATACATCCTGTGTTCTCCTATAGGCCCCCGCCATGCATTCTGACTGCATCTTCAAGAAGGAGCAAGCCATGTGCCTGGAGAAGATCCAGAGGGCCAATGAGCTGATGGGCTTCAATGATTCCTCTCCAGGTGAGCGGGGCAGCAGGGAGCCTGTCACATCCCAAGTGCCAGCTTTTAGAACTGTTTCCCTGTTCTCAGGCTCACTTAGCAGAGAGTGGTCAAGGGTATGGGTTTCTGGGGCCTTCAGAAAGCCCTTCGGAATACTGATGTCCTGGATCTGCTCTGGGCAATGATGCTGGGGCTGCTGTCCTCAAGGCTGGTGTGGCCTGGATGCCTCACAGCTGTTCTGGGTGACTGGACGTGGCCGCCTTCTCTCCCACAGGGGCTAGGGTAATGTTGGTGCCTGGGCTGGGCAGTGGCTGTCAAGAGCTTGTTAGCAGGCAGAATGGGCCTGGTGGCAGCAGGGACACAGCTGTTGCCTGTGGCTGAGCTGTAGAGCACTTGGTCAACCCAGGGCAGGAAATGTGGGGTCCTTTCCGATCTCCTCTGCTCATTGCATCAGAAGTCAGAGAAGAAAGCAGCAGCAGGAACTGCAGTCTTGAAGACTTGGATACAATGCTCCTCCTGGGACTGCATTTGAGGAGGGTCCTGCTTCCCTGCGCTGGAGGAAGCACACGTTGCAGGACATTGAGCGTTCTTAGCTTCTCCCTCTAAATGCCCATAACACCCCGATCCCAATGACAGCCACAAAATGCCTCCCAAGATTTCAAATGTCCCAAGGGAGTGATATGATCCCTAGTGAGAACCAGTGGCCCCACTGAACCCCTCTCCTCCTAACTCCCCATTGTGCAGATGGGAAGGCTCACAGAGCAAAGGTGCCTTCGGCCCTTGGCCTCAGGGGAAGTTGGGGATTTGGGGGAGGGGGCATCACAGAGGCCTCTCCAGCCTCACTTTTGCCTCAATCTTTGGAGGACGGGCTCCATGCTGCCTAAGGGTAGGACTCTCTGCTCAGGCTGGAGGGATTCATTTTTCCTTCTGGATCCTCCTGGCTCCTCTGAGCACCATCTGTTTAAGCACTCGATTAATCCGCAGCCCAGTTAAATGGAATGGTCCCACTGGACGGAGCTCCCCGGCCAGTTGCTTCTCAGTGAACATTAACTGGAGAGGGAGCTACTCTGGGCTCTGCTGGCCTTTGCCTCCAGCTGAGCTCTTGCTCCGCCCTAACCAAGGCTGAATGGGGATTCGGAGCCCCACCAGTGAGGGAAACTGAGGCAGGGGGCCCAGAAGGGCACACAGTTGGAGGAGACTCAAAGAATACCCCAAGAATATCTGGTCCAAGTCTCTGTTTGGAGGGTGGGACTGCCGAGCCCTGAGGGCAGGGATGGTGTGGATCACATGGAGGATCAGGCTGAGGTGGGTCTGGAACCCAGGTGTCCTGCTCCCAACCCAGGGCCATTGCTCCTGCATCACATGTCTTGGATACATTTGGGGTTGAGCAATAAAAGCATCCAGGAGGGAAGAATAAGAGGCAGGGGCTGGGGTGGGACAGGGACCTCAGTGTAAGCTGTGTGTAGTTTAATTGCACACCTGCTTGTTGAACTCTGGGCTGAGAGGGCAAGACAGGCCTGTCCACAGGGATGTCGTGGCAGAGACAAGGGAGATGGATGCCAGGCTGGACATACAGCATCCCTGGAGGGGCCAGGCCAGTGCTGGGGAGCAGGTCTCACCTGCAGGTCTGCTCAGGAGAGGAAGAGAGAAGTTCTCTGTGGGAAGGATTCATATATTAAAACTGGATCCTTGCTTCTCAAACCTGGCTGCACATCAGAATCACTGGGGAACTTTCAGAAAAATGTACTCCAGCCACAATCCAAACCAATTAAATCAGAAGCCTGATTCCGTCATAGTCACCATAGGTTTTAAAAGCTCCCCAGGCGATTCTAATGAGAAGCTGGTGTTGAGAACCCTTGAGCTAGGCCCAAGGGGCAGGTAGGCATTTGAAGGCGGTGGACAATTGAGGGATAGACGAATGGGTGAACGCGGTAGGCTGAGGAGTCCACAAGAGGCAGGAGCCTGGTGTTTTTGGCAGTAGTGAGTAACCTCCTGTATTTGGAACTCAGAATTGGAGCAGATGGGTTGGGCTGTCGAGGGGGCATGGCTGAGGGCCCAGGGAGCAGATATTGTGTATTTCATGTCCGTCTCCACTGGAGTTGAAGGTGGGGGAAAGCAGTGACCGGCTCCCACTGAGCTGGTGTCTTTGCCACTGCCCCAGGGGCTCCGCTTGTCCGCCTTCAGGGACCTTGTGAGTCAGGGCTGGTCATAGGAGGTCAGGGTGCAAAGGATTCTCCAAGAGGTGAGTGAATAGCTCTCCTTTAACCCTGTCCAGATGGGAGAGGAGGCTGCACCCTCTCACGGTCTGCCTAAAGGAGAGGGTCCCTCATCTCTCCCTACTCATCCCCTTGCTTGAATCATGGGGTGGGGCTGAGCTAATTAAGCAGAAACAAAGGGCAGCCATTAGGTGGGGAAGAGGAAAAGACTAAAGGCCCAGCTGGACCACCAACTCCATGGCCCTTTCCTGCTCTGGGCCTCAGGATCTTCTCTTTTAAAATGAGTGGGGTGGAGTGGATCATGTTAATAGCCAGGCCCTCTATAGACTCCCTGTGTGCCAGGCTCTGTGCCAGCACTTCATTCTACCACCGCAGCGGCTGGGGGATGGGGGTGGTTCTATTATGACTCCTATTTTATAGATAAGAGAACTGAGGCACAAAGAGGTACTTTGCTTAAGGACATAGTCCATTAAGAGGCAGAGGTGGAACTTGCCCTCAGGCAGCCTGTACCCTCAACTTCTGGGATGCACCACCTCTGAAGAGTGATGCACTCTGGGTCCCAGTACCCCCCCAGCCCCAGCACCAGCTGTGGGATCTTTGAAGGGCCCTTAATACCTTAATTTTCATGTCTGAAAAATGGAGGAAAAATAATACCTACCACTTGGGATTATTGCATTAAGTGATAAAAGCCTGTGAGAAGTGCTAAGGACAGCATATGGCATTTGCTAAGCGCTTAACTAAGACACTGTAGTTATTAGGAGCTGTCATCTTGGAGTGTTGGGGGTCTCCAGGGCTGCCACCTTCTGCTAGATCCCAGCTCTTCTGGGGAGTAGAGAGACATCTCTAGGAAGCAGGTCAGTGCCACTTGGAACAATCCTGGAAGGCTCTCTGGAAGAGCAGGGGAGAGGTTAGGGACCAGATCTGGGCTTCAGAGGGCAGACGGAGAGTACGGGAAGGTGGAGAGAAGCATTCAGCTGGAGAAGGGTGGAAGGGGAGCAGTGAGTAAGGCGGGTGAGCACTGTAACAGCCAGCACTTCACAGTGGGCACTGGGTTCTCTGTCTCTCCCTCTCTCAGACATGCACGCATGTGCGCGCATGCACGTGCGCGCACACGCACACACACACGTGTGCGTGCGCACGCTCAATACTCATTTAACCCTCACCAACCTATGGACTGGGTAGAGTTTACCCCCATTTAACACATGAAGATGCTTAGACACAGAGAGGTTAGGTTGCTTGTCTCTTACCTAGTAAACCCCTCAGCTGGGAAGGTGGAGCCAAGGTGTGCATGCGGATGGTTCTGGAGTCCATGCCTTCGCCCCTGGGCTGCATTTGCTGCTCAGAAGAGGAGTGAGGACACACCCTGGGCCTCAGCTTTCCCCTTGCCAGGGTGAAAGGTCATACAGCAGAGGGAGTTGCAGTGAGGCTGGAAAGAGGCCGTGGGAGAGAGGGGCCCTGAAATGTGCTTGAAGTCTGCCCTTTCCTTAGCTATGAAAAGGCCAAAGGCTGTTTGTGTTTCTAAGGCCCAGGATAGAATGAGGTCTCGGCCTCTAATGACTTGCTTGGGAAGGAGAGGGGCAGGCCAGGGTGAGGAGAGGCTCCTGGGGAAGCTGTCCTGAGAAGCAGCGTCCATCCCGCTCACTTTGGGGTTGTGGTCTGAAGAGCTTGCCCTGCAGGCTGAGGTTGGAGGACTCCCCTCAAGGGGACCTCAAGTTCAGGGAGAGCGTTGACCTTGCTGTCACTCACCAGGGAAGGCCTTACTTTTCCCCCATTGCACCTTAAGAACCTCTGGCCTGCTCTTAGGGGTGCCCTGGCTGGAGCTGGGCTTCTTGGCTCCAAATTAAACACACTTGTGAAAGATGGGCCTCCACTCCTGTCGTCACACCTGCAGCACTGTAGAGCCCCCAGGAGCATTTAAAGATGCTGATATCCAGGCCCCTCTCCAGACCAAAGTCCTCAGCATTTGGGTCAGGAGGACTCCATGCAGATCTGTGTTAAAAGCCTCCAGGTGATTCTAAAGTGTATCCAGGTCTGAGAACCACTGGCCAGACAACAGCATCCACCAGGGTACTCAAGTGATCTCAGGCAGAGAGTAGCCCCTCAGGGCCCAGATAAGCCAGGCTGGGGAGCTCACTACTAGCTGAGTCAAACCTGAGTGTACCAAAGAATCGACATCTATGTGTTGTGTTATTAATCCATGCCAGCCCTCCTGCTGCATCTCTTTCCTGCACCTTCCCTGCCCAGGTGGTCCCCAAGCACTCACACCATGCACAGAATGCTGGCCAAAGGTCAGCTGATGTCCTTGAAACACACTTGAAAAAGGAAACTTGACAGCTTGTTCCAATGCCTGTGAGTGTAAACTCACAACAGTGTCTTTTATAGAGTTTTAAGTTACTTTTATATATTTTGTGTGTCTCCCACAATCTTTTAAATCTAGTAATATGAGTCCATTGGAACAAGAGCCCTGATCTTAGTTGAATTATGTCCGTGGCACTGTGTGTGTGTGTGGCTGGGGGGCTCCAGGGGGCTCCAGGAAGGCACTTGTTTCCTTCAAGCCCCTGATCCTCACTGATCCTAGGACCTCCACCGCAAAGAGAATCTAGGATGGTGCTGTGCAGAGTGGCCTTCAGAATGGTAGCCAGGAGACAGAGATGCACTGAGGGGAGGCACCCATGGTAGCAGGCAGCTTAATGGGAGTGAAGAATAGAGCCCAGAGAGATGGCCATAGGGAGTGAAAGCAAGCTTGCAGCCTGCCTTGTATTGTTTGCAAAATCCTTGTCATGTTTTAAAGGTGTTTATTGAGGAGAGGAGGAGCTTTGGAGACATAGTTAGTCGTTTTGTCCCCGGTTCCAAACCCCTAAATGCTAATGGGATTTGAGCCAATACCAAGTTGGCTCTGTCATATGATGCCCACGGAGGCTGAGGCCAGAGGTGGTGGTCATTGGCCAACCACACTGGAGGCAGAGCCGACTCTGAGATGGGACCCAGGTCTGTTATCTCAGACAGGAAGTGCCCTTTCTCCTGAAGTGCTCTTGTGACCAGAAGGGAGGGACAAAGAACACCTGTACCTGGGAATTGGCATCCCCAGGCCACACAGCCCCCAGGCTCTGTTCACTCTGCAGTCTGCCTGCCCAGGATGAGACCAGCCAGCATCTCCTCTTTGCAGGGCTGCAGATTTTCATCAGCCCAGAAACCTTCCTTGCATCTAAGCAGTGTTGGTCAGTGTGGTCCTCAATGGGGGTCCCCACACTCTGGTGGAGAAGGAAGAGGAGGCCTGTGGTGGCCATAGCAGGGGCAGCAGAGAGCAGGCTTGGAGGGAGGATGGAAAGGCCTGCTCATTGCTATTCTAACCTGGTCTCAGAGGCGTGTCCAGGGCACCAAGTGCCTTGATCCAGTCCTCTCTGCCTTCACTAGAGGGGAGAGGCCAAGAGGAGGGAAGCACATCAGGGCTGGGCCAAGGCTTCCCCATCCGTAGAGCAGGAGGAGCTTCTTGTCTGGGCCTCTCAGCTGCTCTGAGACTCAACAGGCCTCAAACCTGAGGAAAGGGTGGTGTCTGCAGGGACCCTCATGTTGAGGAACTTATTCCCTGACAGAGGGTTTCACTTCTATCCAAACTTGTGTTTTCCTGAAGTCTGGTCATTCTCAAACTTGAATATCAGATCTTCTGTTATAACAGATTGCTAGGGCCACCCCAAGAGTTTCTGATTCAGTACATCTGGATGGGGCCTGAGCATCTGCATTTCCAGCAAGTTCCCAGGTGATGTTGCCCGTCTGCAGTCCATACCTTGAGAACCACTGACTTCCAAAGGGGATGGCAGCATCTTTAGTCCTATGCCACCCCCAGCACTCAGCTTACAGCGGGGTCCTCATTTTATGGAACAGAAACATTGGCTGTAAAGTAAATTTTGGTAAATTGAATTGTTTTTACCCTGGATTGCATGCTAAAATGGGGACCTTGTTCTAACAATACCTGGGCATCCTCAGGTGGCTTCTCAAAGGAAGGACCACGGCTTTGTCTGAGTCTCTTTGGTGCCCTGCTCTTTGGAGTTTTGAACACTGTAGAACTGGACAAAATCATCACCATGACAACCCAGGATTAGCTTCTTATTTTGTTCCAGACAAAAGCTAATAGCTTGTGCGTTCTCTCTCAGTCGCCCTGCCTGAGTGGATCCCTTCCCTCCTGCTTTACACTTCACTGCCATTCCTGGGCACTTTATAATGTCTTAGGTGGGAGCAGCTCCAGAAAGTGTATGCAGCACTCCCCCACCCACCCCCGGGCCTGCATTCCTCTCTCCATGTCCCCCAGTGGGGGCCTATACACTGCATGTCCCCCAGTGGGGGCCTATACACAGATGGAGCCACGAGACTTGGAGTGTTGTCAGGAGTGGAGAGGTCTCACAGAGAACAGGATCTGTTCTGATTTTCAACCTCTGGAGGAAGAAGGGGAGGACGGAAACTTGGCCTTGGTTGCACTCGGCCATCTCCTCCCTGAAACATGTTTCTGAAACATGGCTGCTGTGTCCCTCGCCTGTCCTGGTTTTCTTTCTCAGTCTTCTTTGCCAAGGCCTCTTCTAAATGCTGGCATTTCTGTTGGGGGCAGGCCTGTTCTCTCCTCTTTTCTTCCCTGATCTCTGTTCTCTCACTAGACAAACCATCCATGTCCGTGGCCTAAAGAGCATCCCTGTGCTGCCCGCTCCCTGCCCTCTTCTCCAGTTGCTACTTCTCTAGACTCCAGACTTTTTTCCAGCTGCCTACTTCTACAGCTGTCTCCTCTTGGCTCTTAGCACCATCTCAAACTGAACGTACCCCAGACTAAGCTCTTGTTTTCCAACTTGCCTAATTCCTCCAACATCTGCTTCTCACCTGGCCCTTTCCACTGTGGTAAATGATCCATCCATCCATCCATCCATCCATCCATCCATCCATCCATCCTCCCACCTACCCACCCACCCACCCATCAATCCACTTGTTCATCCAGACACTGAAGCCAGAAACCCGAGTGACATCCTTGGTACCTCTCTCCCTTGTACTGTGTTAGTCAGGATGGCCTCGACTCTGCAGCAGTAACAAATCAATCTTAAAATCTGAGAGACTTAGCACAGTAACATTTCTTGCTTGCATGTATCACAGGCCAGTGTGGTCAGCAGAAGTAGGAGGTGGAGCTCGACTTCACACAGTCATTCAGGGATCCAAGTTTCTTCCATCTTGGAACACTGCTACCCTTAACATGTGGTCTTCAAGGGTGGTCCAGAGAAGGAAGAGAGGCAGCCTGTGGAAGCTTGTGAGGGATATTTTAGAGGCAGGTTCCATACTTCCACTCTCTCACCATTGGCATGCCCTCAGTCATGTGATGTGGGTGAGCACTAATAGTCTTTTGCACACTTGCCAGCTAGGTCCAGTGTGTTGCCAAGCCCTGTCAGCTCTGCTCTTGACTGTCCCACACAGGACTCCTCTCTAACTCTGCTGCCATTGCTCCAAATCAAGCTCTTTCATCCCACCCCTAGACTACAGCCATGTCCTAACATGCCTCCCCGTGTCTGCATCTCTGCTATTGGACTATGTGATCTTTCCCACACAACCAAATCCAAGTGTGACTCCTTGTCTTAAAGCCTCTCTGTGGTAGGTTGAATAATGCTCCCCACCCCGCCCTGAGAGGCCCACATCATCCTAATCCCTGAAACCTGTGAATGTGTTACTTTACATAGCAAAAAGAACTTTACAGAGGGAATTAAGGATCTTGAACTGAGAATTTTATCCTGGGTTATTTGGGTGGACCCAGAATAATCACATTGGTCCTTACAAGTGAAAGATGGAGGCAGGAGAATCAGAGAAGAAGAGAGACTTGAGGATGCAAAGCTGCTGGTTTCAAAGACGGAGGAAGGGGCCATGAGCCCAGGAATGTGGGTGGCCTCTTAAATCTGGAAAAGGCAAGGAAATGGATTCTCCCCTAGAACCTCCAGATGAAATGCAACCCTGCTGACACCTTAATTTTAGCCCAATGAGACCCATTTCAGACTTCCGAACTGCAGGAATATAAGCTGATGAGTTGTGCCATTTTAAGACAGTAAGTTTGCTTACAAACTTACAGCGGCAGTAGGGAATGGATACACCATCCAGTGGCATCTCTAAAAATTTAGCATAAAAATCTAAAATTATTAATACAACTGGACTAAGAGCTCTGTGAAGGCAGACACTGGGCCCTTTCTATTCACTCTTGTATTGCTCTGCATCGTCTGACTCAGTATGTCTTGAATAAATGAGTAATTAAGAGAGAGAGGAAGAAGAAAGTGGGAAGGAAAAAAAAAGGATAAAAAGGGGAGGGGGAGGAGGGGGAGAAGAAGGAGAAAAGGCATCTTGAAATCTTCCAGTCTCAACAAAATTTAGCTTTGTTGAGACTGGAGTGTGGAACATATGGGTCTGTAGAAGCTGGACGTACTGTGTGTGAGTGGAAGGAAAATCAGTTGCTGTTTTTAGTTAGAAAAACCCAAGGCTGTCTCAGGAACCCAACTCCCATCCTCCCAAGCTCCAGGGAAAGGGGCCTGGGAGGATTCAGCTCCAATCCGCTGAGGCCAGAGCAACTTCCATTCAAAAGAGGAGAGGAGGTGGGAGCCTGCTGGGTTTTCCCATCTGTGCTGGGCTGGGAAGTGGTAACTGCAAGAGAAATGGGCACCAGGGCATTCTAGGGAGCCCCAGGGAGGCAGCTGTGAGTCTCCTGAGACCCCAGCAATGCAGGCTAGAGGGCTGAGTGGAGGCTTTCGAGCTCTCGATAGGGTCAGGGACATTGTCTTCGGGTCCTGGGGTCCTGAGGTCTCATTCTAGGTTTCCCAGCTGCCCTGGTACTATACAAATTGTCTCCAGGACTCTAGAGGGCACCCAGGCTGGGGACATACGGGGTGCCAGGAGGGCTTTGAGAGCTGTGGCAGATATATCCTGAGAGCTCCCAGGCCCCGGGCTGGGGTGGGGCACTTCAGCAGATGCCCTTTAGGCACCTTTAGCTGCCCCAGCTATCCTCTGGGCACCAATAGGTCCTGAGTGAATCTCTGTTCCAGATTTGAGCCCTGGTCACTCAAAGCTGGGAGTTCACAGAGACACTCAGTTGTCCGTGTGCACATAGGAAACGTGAATCATGGTGGAGGGGGCGGTGACTGGCCTGAGTCACAAGTGAGCCTGTGGCAGAAGGAGATCAGAACTCAAGTTTTAGGGCTTCCGGTGCTAACACTGAGTAGAGACCTGCCCTTTCCCCTTACTCTGCCCTCAAACGTCAATTTCACAGCTTTGTCTTTTTCTCCACTACTGGCCCTGGTGCATAGATGGTCCCTGGCACAAGGCAGGTACTCAGTAAATAGTAGTTAAGAGAATGTATCCCCTGGTCTGCTGCCAACATGAGAGCCCCCTTCTCCCCTCGTGCCACCCGCCCGACCTCTGCAGCCTTCCTTGACCTCAACCCTCATGACCCTGCTCATTCTCTCTGAAGTGGCCCTGTGACCTCGGCAGTGTCAGCTGGTAGCAGCAGCTGGCTGTGCCCGGGCCTAATGTTCTCCATTAAGGGAACATCTGTTGGCTGGGGCTCCCGGGGCATGGGCCAGACGCAGCCACGCTCCACGGCCGTTCCACGGTCAACATGGGCTGCTGCAGCCAAAGATGTGCTGTTGGGTCTCTTTCAAGGACATGATGTCACAGCCAAGCACATGCTGGCTAGATGTCCTCTGCTAACGGTTACACAGGAATTATCGATGACTGGCCTATTGCTATGAGACCTGATACCCGGCTCCCCTCATCTGGCCTTTAATGTCTTTGCCTTCTTGGGTTATTCTTCTCAGAGCTTTCTATGGTACCCCTGGCTCCCAAACTCTGTCTTTCCATGAGCAGGATGCTATGGGCCAATGTGACTGGGTGTGAACTCCAAAATAGCCGGGTGTGAATTCCGAGAGACAGGATATTCTCCGTCTAGAAGCTGTGGATACCTTCTGGTCCAAACAGCACTCAAGCGTCACGGACCCTAACAGAGACTGTGAGCTCATGGCGCCTGCTCCAAGCGCCTCCTCTTTCCAGCACCTTCCCAGGGGTCCTCTGGGCCTGTCAGCGGCCCTGCCTGGGCCATCTCACCTTGCAGGTCCCTGCTTCACCTCCCTGCCTATGAAAGCCTCTCAGGGGAGTGGTTCCCAGGGACACCTAACTGGGATAATGAAATTAATGATTCTGACAGCAGTGAGGAGGCATTGAATGAGTCTGACTCTGTTCTGACAGCTTTGCACATATGAACTCATTAATCCTCACAGCAGCCCTGTGAGGCGGGTGCTGTTGGTCACTCACTGTCCCTGACGTGGCACAGAAGCCTTCTCCATAGCCTTCCTTTATAATCTCTAACAGCTGCAGGCTGCTTTCCTGCAGCTTTCTTCTGCTGCCTGGCGCTCCACGCTCCTGCCTCCCCGCCATACCTCTGCCACTCTCTCCTGCTTGCATCACTACCTGTGCTTCCTCTGCCCACTCCATAAATATGGGATCTCCAGGGTTCCCTCCTCCATGCTCTTCTCACTTTACGTCCCTTCCCAAAGTGAGCTGTCTCATCCCATGGCCTCAACCACTACCCACAGGCTGGAAGGAAAAGTGAGTGGTAGGGTCGTAAGTACCATGTTAAGGATTGAGGGTGCTAAGAGCCCAGAAAGTGTGCGATTGTTGGTGGGGGGCTTGTGACATGGCCAGATACTCATTTTGAAAAGCTTGTGGTCATAGCTGTATGGGGTTTGTGTACCCGTGGTCTCAGTGAGGGGTCCTGAGCTCCTTCACTGAGTAGGGTGAAGGAATAGAGAGTGGGGCATGGATTGCACAAGGTTTCAAGGTAAAACCAGCAAGGGCTTGATCAGGAGCACTAAAGGGAAGGAGATGAAGTGGGGTGACGCCCAAGTTTCCAGCTGGGGCTGGAACAGGCAATCAGCTTTGAGTAGGAGATGCTGCACTGAGTCTTGGACTGCAGTGTTTGAATCATCTTTGGTTCTTCAAGATGGGGATGTCCAGCAGGCAACCAGCTGTGGGCTCTACCCTCACAGAGTGGACAGCACAGAGGACTGGCAGTTGTCCACATACAATTCTGTAACATCCATGAGCAGGGTGAGCTCATCCAAGGTGGGCAGGGTGGGCAACCAAAGGCAGGGCAGCTACCAGCACCTGCATTCAGTCAGGGCTGTGGGGGGCACCCAGTAAAGGCTGAAATTGTTCCTTGGATTTGGCAGCGAAGAGGTCTCTGGTGACCTTGGTGAGAGGTGTTTCAGCATTGTGGGAGGACAGAGCCAGAGAAGCAGGGATGGAGCAGGAAAAGGTGGCGTCAGGCAGGGCAGGGAACTCTACAGAGGCTGGCAGAGCTGGAAGGAGAGGCAGGCACAGGGGGAAAGGGGTCAGAGGAGTCGCTGGGATCCCTAGACCTGAAAATCTGATCATCAAGCTTGACAGTTTCCTCTTCCTCGCAGTTCATGTCCAATGAGGCACCAAATCTTGGGGATTCCTAAACACCTCTCAGTTGGCCTGTGCCTTCCTCTCCATCAGCCTGGAGATGCTGTGGGGGCCTCTGCAGCAGTGCCTGCCTCCACCTCTTCTGGTTCCGAGTCCTTTCACAATTCTGGCTTGGCGCGTGCAGGCTTCTGCCTGGCTGGCTTTCCCCTCTTCTCCAGCTGATGAATTTTTGTCCCCTGCTGGGCCTGCCTTGGGGGTAGGTGTGGGGAGTGGAGCAGCAGCCTTAGACCAGCCTGTTCCTGCCCTTCCCCCTAGGGGGAGTGGGGGGCCCTGCTGAGGGGGTGGGTCTGAAGTGGGACCCCTCAGTGGTGGCTGAGGAGGGGCTAGGGTGGGGCGTGTGGGAGAGGCTGCTGCAGAGACCCCTGCATCTCGGCATCTCATTCCTAGGGATCCAGCCCCGGCCTGGTGTGTCTCCCCTCCCCACAATCCTGTGAGGTTGTGCAGCTGTGAGGCTGTGGGGCTTCAGGGGTGTGGGGCAGTATGAAAACAGGTGCGGGCTCCCTCCTTCCCTACCCAGGAGCTCCTGAAGTGCCTTGTGTCTCCATTCCTGTTTGAGGGATGTTCCCGGTACAGGACTGAGCCTTCCCTCAGACTGTAGGCCTTGCCTTCCCTCCACTAAACCACTTCCGGCCCCCTGCAAGGGCCTGGCTTATAAGCAGTGGAGCACACCTCAGTGTGTGTATATATAAGTGTGGGTGTATGTGTGTACATGTGTGATGTGTGTGTGGTGTGTGTGGGTGTGGTGCATGTGTGCACATTCATGTGTGATGTGTGTGTGGTATGTGCATATATGTGTATGGTGTGTGTGATGTGTGGTGTGTGTGTGATGTGTATGTGTATGGCATGTGTGGTGTGTATGTGATGTGTGTTGTGTGTGATGTGTATGTGGTGTATACGTGTGATGTGTGTGTGATGTGTGTGGTGCATGTGTGTGGTGTGTATAGGATGTGTGTGTGTAGTGTATGTGGTATATGTGGTGTATATGTGATCTCTGTGTAGTGTGTGTAATGTGTGTGTGGTGCATGTGTGATGTGTGTTGTATGTGTGTGTGATGTGTGTAATGTGTGTGGGTGTGAATGTGGTGTATGTGTGTGTGGTGTGTATGATATATGTGTGTGGTGTGTGTGATGTGTGTGATGTGTGTGTGGTCTATGTGGCATGTGTGTGGTATGTGATGTATATGTGTGATGTGTGTTGCTGTGTGGTGTCTGTGATGTATGTGTAGTGTGTGTGTGTGATGTGCACGGTGTCTGTGGTGTGGTGTGTGTGTGATGTGTGTTTGTTGGTGTGTGTGTGTTGTGTGTGTAGCATATAGGTTGCTGTGTGTGGTGTCTGTGGTGTGTGTGCTGTGTATGTTGGTGTGTGTGATGTGTGTATGGGTGTGTGTGGCTAGCCCCTCTCACCATGACTGTCTTACCCACAGGCTGTCCTGGGATGTGGGACAACATCACGTGTTGGAAGCCCGCCCACGTGGGTGAGATGGTCCTGGTCAGCTGCCCTGAGCTCTTCCGAATCCTCAACCCAGACCAAGGTGGGTTTATCCCAGTCTCTTTAGGCCACGCTGGCTTAGCCTGCTCCCCAAACTCTGCCCCAGGCAAGCACCAAGGACAGGGAGGCCACCCTATAGGCAGACAGTCCCTGCTCCCGAGCTCACATGTGGTGTAGGCGATGAAACCAGAGACACGTGCACACACGGGGACACAGGTACACTTGGGGACCGTGGTTGTGGATGAGAGCAAGGCTGTGTCCTCACGTGTGGGATCCATGCCGGCTGTCACTCACCCTCCAGCCCGGGCCCCTGTCTGTCAGTTGGGTATGTGGCCCGGTGGCCCCCTCCCAGGTGTGTCTGTGAGGGTAACGTGAAGCGATGCTGTGGACGCCACTTAGCACAGGACTTGGCGCGTTTTGAATGTGCAGTAGTAAATGTTAGCTGGGATTATTGTCACCATCCTCCCACAGCCACAGATCCTCAGCGCGCAGTGGGAAGCATGGAGAGAGACGTGCATGTAGACACCCCCCTCAGAAAGAATGAGACGCGTGGGGAAGGCAGCTGGACACAAGACACCCACATCCACATTCAGAGCCACTTAGACGCTGGCATAAGGCCCAGTGGGGCCGGCGCACACTCACGTTTGCTCAGCAGAGCATTTTCTGGGCCCTAGCTGCCCTCAGGCAGTTACATGGGCTCAAGTTGGGAGGAACTGGGTCTTGGGCTGCCTGGGGAAAGGGTGCCACACACAGGGAACAGTGTCACAGTGCTGTCGGTGAGTCGTGAACGTGGGCTTGGAGGCACGGGTGTGCGATGGTGCCTCCCTGAGAGGGAAGGCTGGGTGGGTGCAGTGTCCTGCAGACCTGGGTTCGGGGCGTATCTGTGTCTGAGATCTCTGGGGGGCACTGAAGTGCTGTGGAGATATCCAGGGACCACCAAAACGATAGAGGAGCCCACAAGGTGGGCAGAGTGGCCGAGCTCTGTGCACAGGTGGGATGTAGGGCGAGGGCAGGGGAGAGAAGGCAATGCTCTACCTACAGGCAGAAGCCCCAGTAGCCCCATCTCCATTGCAGGGGGTGTCTGAGGGGAAGGGGTAGCTGCAGATGGCTTCTTTGGATGTGGGTCCCTTGGGCTCTTCCAGAACGGTTCCTGCCTTTTGGCTGGGACCTGTGAACTCCCCCACGGGCCTTCTACCCCATCCCTGTGAGTGTCACAGGAGGCAGGGTGGCCAGCTGAAGGCACTGAGTTGGGGCTGGGCAGAGAGAGCTGGCGGGGCTGGCTCCAGCCAGGTGACTTACTGAGCCACCTCCTGGGTATGAAGCCATGGGCGGGGGCTCCCTAGGGTATCAGAGGGGTCCGAGTTGTGTGTGGCCATGCGACCTGGCCTTAGCGTTCTTCTTTTCCAGCCTAAGGCTTAGGCTGATGTCCTTCTAGAAGAGGCAAGTTTCCAGGCTCCACTCCAGCACTGAGTCCTACCTGCTGCAGTCCCCTGTCCTCTCTGAGAGGCAAAAGGCAAATTTGCCAATTTGCTGTCAAACCTCAAATTCCAATAATCAACTCTGCCCTGGAGGGGGAGGGGCTTGCGGGAGGTGGCAGAGAAGATAGTGGCATATGTTGGGGGTCCCAGGCCCCCGTCTCTGGCTCCCACCCCAAGGTTTGTTTAGATGCGCTGCACCCTGCAGCAATACCTCCACCTCCAGACCACCGGCCGGCCCAGGAGGAGGGTGGCATTGAACTCTCCCATCTGAGGGCTTGGGGATTGGGTGTGACCTGAGCAGGCCAGAGTGAATTTTGACAGAGGATACAGGCAGCGGAAGCACTGCAGTGAGAGATACAGTGGGACTGGAGGGCTGTCAGGCATGGTGGCAGCCAGTGAGTGATTCAGCCTGATTTCCAATTCATTCCTGTAGAGGCCAACTTAATCACTTCCTCCATTCATGTATTTCTTTCATTCTGTCATTTCTTTAAAGTTTGTTTATTGAACGTCTACTCTGGGTCAGATTCCATGCCAGACTCCTTCTTCTTAACAGCAAAAGGCAAAAATGAATCAATAGTAAAATAAGGTTTTCTTAAGATACGCTTTCCTCCACACTCCCTCCTTCCTCTGGCGGTGGCACAATGAAGGTGTTATTTACACCTGATTCTTCATGGTTCATTAAGGCAGGGCCTTTTAGCACCTCTGTTCACAAAGCTTGATTGGTGAGACTTGCCTTGAATACTTTGCAGGGAGAGAATGGGATTCCTCTGTTTCTTCTCGGTTCCCAGGTAGCCTGTTGTGATGACTGTGGCTGTGTAGGATATTGGAGAGACTGGACATGTGGGAGCACTAATCTCCCTCCTCTTCTCAAATGCTTCAGCTCGTTTCTGTTCTGGAGGTCTCCAATGTCCCCAGCTTATAGTCCTCATGCCTTCTGGGTCCCCCAGAGCCCTCTTTAATGTTTGGGGTTGGGAAGGAGGAGGAAGTGATCAGCAAGACCCAAGGAGAGCAGCCCCTGACTTTTCTTACCCCGTTGCTCACCTCTGACTTTTCTCTCTCTCTTTCTCTCTGTTTCAGTCTGGGAGACCGAAACCATTGGTAAGAGGAACCTTGGTGAGGACAGACCGCTGTCTTTCTGTCCATCCAGCAGGAGCCCAGCCTCAGGAGATCTCAGGCTCTGGCTGCTGGGATTGGGGTGGGGGTGGAATAAGAGGCTCACTGGGGATCAGGTTCTTTCCTCTTTCCTCCCTTCCCTCTCCCCAACCTTGGCCATTCTGGAAGTGGGAGGAGGGGGGGCACAGGAAGATGCACTACACAGGCATGACCTTAGGTCCCTCACAGGCTTGTTTGGGAAGATGAGACTCACCAATGGAGGGGCTAAGAAACAAGCTCACACATGAGTGCAGGTGCATGTATGTGCATATGCACAGACCTGAACATGTGCATCAGTCCATGCAGATACTGACATCCCTGACAGCTAAGAAGCCGGAATGCACAGTGAGCAACAGAACAGAAGAGCGAATGATGCAGCATGCAGGCAGAATAGTGAAGAAGTCAGGGAAGGCTTCCAGGAAGAGGTGGCATGTCTGCTGGACCTTGGGAAAGGAGTTTTGAGAAGGGGGGGTGGGGTGGAAATGGGATCTCATTGCAAGCAGGGGTTTTGGCATAAGAAAAGGGTGGAAATGGGAATAAAGAGTAGGAAGAGAGGAAAAACTGTCTGAAAATGAAGTCTTCCAGATTCCCTTTGATGAAGAGCAGTTTTGGAGGCTGAGGTGGAGGATTGAGCACCAAAAAGGAAACCCCAAGCCCTGGACCCATTTTTGCTGTTTTTTGCCCATTGTTTGAAAAGGCCCAACCATCCCTTTTCACTTTCTCCCTTTCCTCTTCATTCTGGAGGCCCTCCCATCCTCCTGGCAGTACCCATTGCCATTACCTGTGGTGGTGGAGAACTGAGTCCTGGACCATCCTGAACATCACAGAAATGCAAAGACAGGGAGAGTGGTGTTAGAAGGTGCGGTGTGTGATAGGAAGGTGCGCGGCTGCTGTGTGTGATGTTGCCTCTTGGCGAGGACCCCATCCCCTACTTCCTGTAGACCAGGGGTAGCCTGAGCCTTCCGGGGCGGAGAGTAAACAGTAGCTAACTGTAAGCCAGGCATTTTGATACATGCCTATGTCTGTATTTTTTAGGAGAGTCTGATTTTGGTGACAGTAACTCCTTAGATCTCTCAGGTAAGGAGTTAGGCTGGGGTTGACCATGGACTGGCTGGAGGGAGGGCATCTGCTAGTGTATGAGCTTTGAGAACCCCATCCCAGGCTGGGCTCTGCTCCTCTGTGGCTGTGTGATCTTTGGCAGGTGACTTTTTTTCCCTGATAAAGGTACAGATTATCTTCATGGAAAAGCACACAGGCAGAACATCATGTGTAGAATTTCAGGGGAGACACGGATGTTTTAAGAGTCCCTTTGTGGACTTCAAATAAAGAACTCTGGGATTGAATGATCCTTGACTGTTTCTGAACTCCAACATGTAGAACAGTGGCTCTCAAACTTGAACCGTGCATCACAGTTACCTCGTGCGCTTGTTAAACACAGGTTCCTGGCAGTCTGTAATTTATTCCGCCTGGGGTGGGGCCTGAGAATGTGCTTGTCTCGCCAGTCTTCCAGGTGATGCTGATGGGCTGATCCCGGGACGGGCACCCCTTTGGGAAAGCTGCCTGAAAGTTTTGTGTTCCTGTGCAGTGACTGGGGCAAATCAGCTTAGTGAAGTAGGCACAATCACTGTGGGGTTTTGACAATCTCAAGAGCACTCCATCTTCCGGAGATTTCTGTCAGAACAATACAGTGGCAAATTCACAGAACAGTTCTGAACAAAAGGGTTTATGTTTCTCTGAGCCCACACTGTGTTATAAAAAGGAAAAAAAGAAAGAAGGAAAATAAAAGAAAGGAAACCGCTTTTCCTTCTAGAACACTTTTTTTTTTTTTTTTAAATTGTTTTTCAAAGCAGCTTCCCTTTCCTCTTCCCACCATCCTGATGTGAGCAAAGCAGAGAGGAAATGAGGCCCCAGGAGGGGAAGGAACTTGGCCACAGTGGTGATTTCCCTGGGACATTCAGACTTTCTGAAAGAAGTGTTCAGAGGGACTTAAAAGGAGGTTGCCTGAGACAGATTTGCTGGAAGAAGGGACAGTTTGGCATCAGCTGTGGGACAGAAGTGAGCTCCTTTGCTCTCCCTGGGCTTGCCAAACTTCCCCCTTAGCCTGTGCCGTAGAACTCAGAGCTGGAGAAGGGCTGGGCCCAGTCTCCCTGTTGTGGGCAGAACTCTCCTTTCTGGCAGTTACCCACATCCCAGGAAGTTCATTTCTGACTTTCTTGGCTAAAGAGAACTGGCCTTAGATCTTCTAATGCAGGAAGCGAGGGACACAGATTGGAAAACTGGAAGGATCTCCTCTCTTGGCCTCTGCCTCCCACAGGGGCTGACCTGCTGCCCTCCTTGCCTCTTTCCTGAGCTCCCTGGAGGTGGCGTTGGCTGCAGAAGGGAGGTTTCTGTTCAACAATATGGGTACTGGAGCCCCTTTTCTGCAGGTGTCTCTTGTTTTATACAATGTCCTGGTCTTTGAATGCTGTAAGGGGAAGAACCAACCACACGTGTCCCGATAGACCAGATACTTCCAGTGTCAGGCTGGGTCACACTCAGGTGCTGGGCTGGAGAAAAAGGGACCTGCTTGCTCAGCCCCCTGCCCTGGACATGAGTGGCCCACCATTATAAACCATCAGGTGAGGGGAGAATGAAAAAGCAATCTTGAAAGACTGACACAGCCCCGGGCAGGGCAATACCCAGCCTGGACTCTACTGTGCAGCCAGCACATGATTCATTTAATGGCCATGACTGATCCCACCCTCTCGAGTGTCCCACTGAATGGCCTTAAAGTCAACCAAAATAGAATTAAAGTACATTAGTGACAGGAAACAGCCCTCCCAAACTCTGAAAGACAACACTTTAAAAGAAACCCAGATATATATCTTCATAAGATCTGGCCGTGTGTTAGTGGAAATCTGGACCTTGTTAATGAAGCAAGCCCTGTGTCCCCTTGATGCGAGATGTTGCAGCTGCTGTGAGGCTCAGAGCTCCGAGGGGAAGCATCACATCAAACCGTGTTCCCAAGGTGTGCCAAGGACCCCACCCACACCCTGCAGTCACCAGAGGGGATTCCTGAAAGTGCCCAGATCTCCTGACTGAGAATCCCTAAGGGCAGGCCTGGAATCTGCATTTGTAATCAGTCTCCTAGGTGGTTTTGCACACTGACATTTGAGAAGTGCTGATCCAGGGCCCAGGGGAGGACTCAGGCCCATCCCTGATGAGCATTTGGAAATGTTCCAGAGGGGAGGGACGCAGGGATGCTGAATTCAGCTGGTGCAGTCTCCCCATCTTTGGTTGAGATGAGCTTGCTCCTTGTCTCTCCATCCCTCTGATCAGCAATCACTGATTTCTGAAACTTTTCCCCATGCTTCCCAGTTGGTCCTAGGGGTTTCCAGGAATTCCCACTGAACACATCATTTTTGCATTAGAATTTCAGGGCCCTCTTAATCATTTCTGGGCCTCCCTGAGTTTTCTTTTTGCTGCAGACATGGGAGTGGTGAGCCGGAACTGCACGGAGGATGGCTGGTCGGAGCCCTTCCCTCATTACTTTGATGCCTGTGGGTTTGATGAATATGAATCTGAGCCTGGGGACCAGGTGAGTGTCTGCACCCTGCTCCCCAGAGGTGATGAGGGTGGGGCTGAGGAAACTTAGGTCAGTAGGCAGCATTCATGAGCACCTGCCGGGGCTGAGAAGCAGCTGGGATGCTGCCTATTCCTCCCCACCTACACCTGGCTGCTCTTCCAGGATACTGGAATTAATGCCACTGGGTTAATGCCAGGCCCAGCAGGGGGCTTCCTGAACCTTTGTTCAGGCCAAGGCTGCTGTCTGTTCTGATTGGACAGCGCTCTTGCCTTCAACAGCATGTACTGAGCATCTGCAGAATGCTGACACTGTGCAAAGGGGAGTAAGAGGCTTGGCCAGGGATAGGAGGTGGTGGAGATGACATCAGCAGAAGAGAGGAAGGAGGAGCTAGGCCTGGAGGTGGGCAGGCCCTGGCCTGGGAGACTGCGTGCAGGCCTGAGGCAGGCTGGCTGTGGGCAGGTCTCACATGAAGTCCTGCCTGTCTTGTGATCTCCTTCAGGATTATTACTACCTGTCAGTGAAGGCCCTCTACACGGTTGGCTACAGCACTTCCCTCGTCACCCTCACCACTGCCATGGTCATCCTGTGTCGCTTCCGGTGAGACCCTCAGCAACATTCAAGCAAGCACCAGAACTGGCCAGGGCCTCAGAGGCCTTGGCCCATCTCTCCCCTCCCCCTTGATGTCAGCCCTAGAAGACCCCTTGGAAGGCATTTCCCCGACCCCAAGGATAACAGATGGGAACCTTCACCCCAGAGAGGGCAACTGACTTGTCCAGGGCTATGCAGCCAGGCAGAGCCTGGGCAGGAAATCTGCATTCCTTGCTTTTGTCTTCCTGGTCTAGATAGTCAGAGGCCACAGTGGGGAGAAGTCTGGCCATGTGGGGTGGTGGATCTGGGTTCTAGGGGCCTGGAAGTCAGTGAGGATTTAGAGGTTGGCAGAAGGGTGGCCTGGGTGGGAGACCTGCTGAGATAAAGCCACAGAGTTGGCCCACCACCGATGCCCACATGGAGGGTGGGTGTGAAATGCTGTGGGGTCCAAGGCTTCTTTCTCCCCTGGCCCACTCATGTAGGAAGCTACACTGCACACGCAACTTCATCCACATGAACCTGTTTGTGTCATTCATGCTGAGGGCGATCTCCGTCTTCATCAAGGACTGGATTCTGTATGCGGAGCAGGACAGCAACCACTGCTTCATCTCCACAGTGAGTGAACCGAGCAGGCCCATTAGGGCTCTGCCTGGAAGGCCCTGCACCATCCCCTTGGTTCCCTAGGACGCACATTACCTGCCTGACATCCTGCAGGTCAAGTGTGTTCCTGCAGGTGAAGGCATTGCCCCACCACCCCTGGTTTATGTGAAAACTCATGAATTAAGTTACTAGTAGGCGATGAGCCAATGTACGACATCACTTCCAGCCAAAATGTTTCCTGTCTCTTACCCTGGGTGTTTCATTTGGCAAGGCAGTGGAGGAAGGTCAGCTGGGAACACCAAATCCCACTTGACTGACGAGGAAACTGATGCTGAGAGAGGGCTTACCCAGCCCCTGGTCATTTAACTAGCCTGGGATGGAGCCCAGGTGCTGATTGGCCAGGGGTCTTTAGAGACACCTCCCCAGGTCTCATACCTCTGGAGGAGGTAGCATGCGGAGAAGCTGGTCTTTGAGGAGGTAAGTTAGGAAGAAGAGTGTAAAGTCCAGGGCCTTGACCAGAGGACATGCTTGGGGAGCCTCTATGAGTAGAGAGTTCTGGAAGCCAGGAATATGTATCCCTGCACCAGAAAGGTGTCCAAATCCTCATTATACCAAGGACCCTCCTACAGGGTCCTCTGGCTGATTCTCTCCTTCCTCCCCTCCTCTGTGGGAGATAGGGTAGGAGCAGGAAAGTGAAGGAGGATGAGCTGGTCGTGAGGAAGCTCTCTGTCTGCCACCCGTTTTTGTCCTGTGTGTGCAGTTTTGCCTCCATGAACAGCTTTGACTCAGAATCATGGGATGCTGCAGTTTTCAACTCTTTGATCCAGGAATATTGACTCTCTTAGATCCTTGGGATGTTTGAGCCTGAGCATGCCAGAGCCAAAGGGCCCTAGGATTCTCCCCTGCTCCTGTTCCTGTTGGGCTCACGCCCCTCACCCTGGCGCTTCTCCTTGCAGGTGGAATGTAAGGCCATCATGGTTTTCTTCCACTACTGTGTCGTGTCCAACTACTTCTGGCTGTTCATCGAGGGCCTGTACCTCTTCACTCTGCTGGTGGAGACATTCTTCCCTGAAAGGAGATACTTCTACTGGTACACCATTATTGGCTGGGGTAGGTTCCTGGCTGTGGCTTGGACAGGCTCAGGTCCTGTGGTCAGGTGTGTCCAGGTGTGTCTTTGGTTCCGCCTTCAGGAAGTGTCAGGTGAGGAGGAGGCACTGCCCTGCCCGAGTCTAATGGCCTAGGCTCTTTCTTGGACTCTTTCTCATTCTTCTTGCCTGGGGACAGCCCACTGTCACAGGGTGGAGTTATGCCCAGGAGTCCTCTGAGAGACAAGACAGCCCTTGGGCTGAGGGAGATATAGACCCTTAGGAAGTCTGGGTGTGAGGAACAGTTAGAATTCCCAGGAATTCCAAGTGTCATGGGGGAATGATAGCCTCTGGGAGCCCCAGGTCTGCAGTGGACATTGGCCGTGTTGGTTTTCCTGTTCTCATGGACCTCTTTTTCTTGTTCTCCCAGGGACCCCAACTGTGTGTGTGACGGTGTGGGCTACGCTGAGACTCTACTTTGATGACACAGGGTTAGTACACGCTCAAGAATCAGGGCCACAGCACAGAGTAGATTCTTACAGATGGGTTCTCAGTAGCTGCCCTGACTTAGCATGAACTGCCCCCAACACACCATTCAATGCCAGGCCCAGACTAAAGCCCAGCACTGGGCACTACCTGAGCCCTGGCCCCATGCAGGTGACCCACCCAGCTGCGTCTCAGCCAGCAACCCAGCAAGAGAATGTGCTAGGTCTCTGAGCCCTCATCTACTTCTGCACTCAGCTGAGTGTCTGTTTTCCTTTTAGGGAGGGGAGGAAGCATGTTGAGGGGGAGGTCACATCCTAAGAGCTGTAGGTCTTATGGGGAAAAATGGTCCTTTCCTAGGAGCTCACTGGTGATCCTGACTTTTGGGCTTCATGCCCTGCCTTGATAGGTGAGCGGAGGGAAAGATAGAGGCTCAGAAGCAGGGGATTTTCAGAGCCAGGACCAGGCTGGAGTCTGCAGCCCGCTGGAGAGCTCTTCTTCCAGCCAGCTCCTCCTCAGAGAGCTGCAGTGGTGAAAGTGTTGGGCGCCCAGCTAGATGGGGCAGTGTCCTGCAGGCTTCTATGCTGCCGACTCATGGACGCGATCTTGCTTCTCTCTGTCCATCTTTCAGCTGCTGGGATATGAATGACAGCACAGCTCTGTGGTGGGTGATCAAAGGCCCTGTGGTTGGCTCTATCATGGTGAGTGTCCTTGGGATGAAGAGGAAGGGAAGAGACAGGGTCTTGGGCAGAAAGGCATGTGAGGAAGAGAAATGAAAGAGTCCCCACACAACCCTGACTTCCTCCTCTGTCTTGGCTGCATGATAATCTGTAACAGGGATGCACAAACTCTTTAGCTATTCCCCTAGCACTGGAGATTTAGATTATCACATTTTTTCCTTATTACAAAAGATAAAAATAGTTTTGTGCATAATTTTGAGCATGTGGAAATATTTCTTTAGAATAAATCCTTAGAAGTGGAATTGCTGGGTTGAAAGGGGTACACGTTTAAAATTTCAGATCCCAAATTGCTTTGCAAAAACCCTTTAACAATTTATGCCTCCTGAGGAAGAGTGGCTCACTTCCCCATTTCATTGTCTACACTTATAATATCAATCATTTAATTTTTTGCACAGACTTATGGAGGATTGCTGGCTTCTAATTTTAATGTACATTTCTCCATCTCGCTGGGGTGACTGAGCATTTGTTTCCAAACATTAATTGGCAATTTGTTGTTATTGTGGATATTCCTGTTTATTTCTCTTGTTCAATTTTCTATCAGATTTTATTAGTTACAGTTTAAAGGATAGTTAACGCTTCCTATGTTGTATATGTTGTAAGTATATTGAGATTTCTGTGTAGCATTCATACAGTCAAATGGTCAAGATTTCTCTTAGTTAATTCCAAGCCTTATTTCTGGTTGATGGAGGCCTTTCCCAACCCAAGATATAAAAGTGTTATTCTTGTTTCGTAACACTTTTGTGGATGTAAAACAAAGTCTACATTTTTGTGGGCTATTACATGTGCATCTTCAATCCAGCTGAAATTTTATTGTTTTGTCTGGTCTGAAATGATATTCAATTTTATCTAATTTTATTTTTTCAATGGATGGACATCCTACCCTCTCATTCCTTTTTATTGAATCCTTTCTCCATTATGTTGAAATGTCATTTTATTATAAACACTCAATATACTGGTCTTTGGTTCCAGACTTTCTATTCTATGTTACTAATCTATTTGTCCATTCCCATGGCAGATGCACCATTATGCTAGTTACTGTAACCTTGTAGCATGTTCTGGTATGCAGATTATCCCTTCATTATTCTTTTGTTTTCTTCAAATTTTCCTTGCACGTTTACTCTTTCTGGTGTACTTTTGAATATCCTTGTCAAGTTGCACCAAACAAGTGTAATTAAGATTTGTGTAGGAATTGCATTGCATTTACAGACTAATTTGGAAGAGAATTTATTTTCTTAAAAGACTGAGTCATCCTCTCCAAGAATGTGGCATGATTCTCCAAGTATTCAGTCTTTCTTATAGAGTCATTTTGGTTAAGCTTTTTAGTTTTCTTCCCTGTTCTTGCTATGGTTACCTCTGAGGTGTTTTCCAGTTTGGACTTTAAGTGGGTCTGGGAATCATTCTTTCATTGTATTTTCTAATAGACTATTGCTAGTGTACAGGAAAGCTATTGTTTTTTTATGTATTGTGTCTTTTCTTAGTTATGCTTCTGAACTCTCTTACTGGTTTTTATACCTTTTCAGTTGGTTCTCCTGGATTTTCTAGGTAGAAAATTATATAATTGTCAAATGAAAATAGATTTTGCTCTTTCTTTCCAGTGTTTACATCTTTTAGCCCTTGTTTTTGTAGGGATGGTGTTTGCTCTAGTTTTGGCAGTTACCCCTCATTGAATTGGGAAAGTTTTTCTTGTTGGCTTTGTTGTTGTTGTTTTGTTTTTTGTTTTTTTAAAATCAGGAATGGGTGACAAATTGTATCAAATGTGTTTTGGAGGCATTCATTCAAGTAATCATTTATTTAGTGATGGATATTTATAGTATTCCAGTTTTCCTTCGTTATGAACAGTGCCACAATGAACATATTTGTGCATATCTTGAGCATATGTGAATATGTCTTTAGAATAAATCTCAAGAGTCTAATTTCTGGGATGAAGAGTATGTACATTTAACATTTTCATGCAGATCAGATTGCGCTCAATGAGCAAGGTACAAGAGCGCTCATTTCCCATGTCTTTGCTGAATTACACTTGCTGGTCTTATGGGGGATAATGGAAGCTCGTTGTTTTAGTCTGTTATTGTAACAAATATTAGATTTTTGGGGGTGCGTTTTTGGGGTAAAACCTTTATTAACATGATCTGTTTATTCTTTTACTGTATTGCTAAATTTTGTTTTTTAATACTTTGTTTAAAGTTTTTGGCATTGTTCATAAAATTCTGCGGTCTTAGGTACACATGTGTGTATCTGTGTGTTTTCTCTCCTCATTCTGTTTTTGTAGCAAAATTTTGTTAGCCTCATAGGTAATCCTGAAGGTTTTGTTTTGTTTTGTTTTGTTTTTTAATTTGCCTTGAAACAATTAAGCAGTATGTAAATTACATCTTTCTTAATGTTATTCTGGAACTGGTCTATAAAATTATCTAGACCTGGTACCTTTTAATGCATACGCCTTTAACTACTTTTTAATTTCTTCTGAGGTTATTGTTCTACTTAGATTTTCTATTTCTTCTTAAGTTGATTTTGTTAATATTTGTTTCCTCATTTTGTTCAATTTTCTCTCATCATTTAAAATATTGTGTGTTTATTGTCTTGCCATCTTTCTCATTCCTAAATTTGTTTAATTATATTTTTTCCTTTTTCATTGACTAACACGTACAGTTAGCAGTATTACTAAGTACCAGGTATTGATTTTTTTTCGTTTTTTAAAAAATAATTTCAACTTTTATTTTAGATCCAGGGAATACATGTGCAGGTTTGTTACATAGGTATATCACATGATGCTGAAGTTACAGGTACAGTTGATCCCATCACCCAGGTAGTCAGCATAGTACCCAACAGTTAGTTTTTCAACCCTTGCCCCCTATCCTCCCTTGCTGTCTAGTAGTTCCCAGTGTCCATTGTTGCTGTCTTTATGTCCATGAGTACCCAATGTTTAGCTCCCACTTCTAAGTAAGAACATGTGGTATTTGGTTTTCTGTTTCTGTGTTAATTCACTTAGGATAATGGCCTCCAGTTGCATCTATGTTGCTGTAAAGGATGTGTCTACATTCTTTTTATGGCTATGTAGTAGTCCATGGTATATATGTGCCACATTTTCTTTATCCGGTCCACTGTTGATGGGCACCTAGGTGGATCCCATGTCTTTGCTATTGTGAATAGTGCTGTGATGAACAAACCAATGCATGTGTCTTTTTTGTAGAATGATATATTTTCCTTTGGGCATATACTCAGTAATGGGATTGCTGGGTCTAATGATGGTTCTGTTTTAAGTTCTTTGAGAAATCTCCAAACTGCTTTCCATGATGGCTGAATTAATTTACATTCCCACCAACGGTGTTTCCATGTTCCCTTTTCTCTGCCGCCTCCCCAGCATCTGTTGTCTTTTGACTTTTTAGTAACAGCCATTCTGACTGATGTGAGATGGAGTCTCACTGTGGTTTTGATTCTCATTTCTCTGATGATTAGTGATGTCAAGCATTTTTTCATATGTTTGCTGGCTGCTTGTACATCTTGTTTTAAGAAGTATCTGTTTATATCTTTTTCCACTTTTTAATAAAAGTATTTGTCTTTTGCTTGTTGAATTGAGTTCCTCATAGATGCTGGATATTAGACCTTTGTTGGATGCATAGTTTGCAAATATATTCTCCCATTTTGTAGGTTGTGTGTTTGCTCTGTTGACAGTTTCTTTTGCTATGAAGTTCTTTAGTTTAATCAGGTCCCACTTGTCAATTTTTGGTTTTGTTGCAATTGCTTTTGAGGAGAAAGCTATAAATTCTTTCCCAAGGCCTATGTCCAGAATGGTGGTTCCTAGGTTTTCTTCTAGGACTTTTATAGTTTGAGGTCTTACCTTTAAGTCTTTAATTCATCTTTAGTTAAATTTTGAATATGGTATAAGGAAGGGGTCCAGTTTCACTCTTCTGCATATGGTGAACCAGCAATCCCAGCATCACTTACTGAATAGGGAATCCTTTCCCCATTGCTTATTTTTGTAAACTTCAGACACTGATCAAACTGGGCATGTAGCAGAGAACAAGATTGACAGAATCCTGCCCTCATGGAACAGGCTTTGTCATTAAATTTATCTGTAAAAACCAACAAACAAGATAAAAGCAAAAATAAAACTTTATTTTTATTGATCAGTTCTCCTATTTTTTTCTTATTTCTTTCTGATAATTTTTTATAACTATTAATTTCTTTCTTATATAAGTTACATTTGTGGTAATCTTTCCCTAGCTTTTGATTTGAATGCTTAAGTGTTTTCCAGTATTTATTATTTTTTTAATCAGTTAGTTTTCGGCTCTTCATTTTCTTCTCCAAGGGCTGCTTTGGCTACACCCAAAGGATATTGTGTAGTCCTGTGTAGGCCTGTCATTGTGCCTTGTTTCTGTTTCTTTGCTCCCCTTCCTCCTCCTTTGTGACTGTTCACATAGCTTCCTACTTTGTTGAGGAAGCTTTTGTCCCCAGTCTTTATCTGAAGGCAATGCTACTATTGCCACTCCCAGGCAGCCCTTTAGTTAGCAATGCTTATGGCTGTCCATTCTGGTTCCCCATATTTGATGACTCTGAACTTGGAATTTCTCTAAAGAACAACTCTCACTTCTGCAGTAGCCTTACTTTATCTCTTTTGGGCTGTAGTTTTCCCATCACCCTGATCCTGTTTTCTCTTTCTCTTTTAGAAATGGTTTACTTTTCTGACTTACTCATGATGTCCTTTCCTATTTCCCGTACTTCTATGGAATTCTTTTTCTTCTATCTCTTCCTTCATTTCAATGATACTGTGGGAGGCTGGAGAGAGAAATGCGAGTTATCATGCCGCCATCTTGGATTAAAAGTGTAGATGGGATCTTGACTAGGTGGGGGAGGGTCCTGCTGGAGGAATAATAGCCTATGCTGAGGCAGAGGTATAGAAAATCTTTGCCCAGAATCATGTCCATTTGCCTTTTTTTTTTTTTTTCGCTCCTCAGGTTAACTTTGTGCTTTTTATTGGCATCATCGTCATCCTTGTGCAGAAACTTCAGTCTCCAGACATGGGAGGCAATGAGTCCAGCATCTACTTGTAAGTACCATTGTGTGGATGCCACAGCCATTGCTGACAGCCGCGCGGGCCCTGCATTCAGGTCACAGGCAGAAGAAGGCCTGTGCTTTGCTGATAGGGTGACCTAGCATCGGCATTTGCAGATCTTCTTCTGATTAAACAGCCTTTAATATAGTTGCCCTTCCAGCATTAAGCAAACCCAGGAGCCCCTCAGCTGCATGACCATGATATGGATGGGCAGGAAAAGAGAGAGAGGGAGAGGGAAAGAGAGAGAGAGAGAGAGAGAGCGCCTGACAGAGAGACTGACTAGGAGTCAAGATGGAAAACACCAGATTTCTTAAGGGGGGTAGGTTCTTGGTTGGTTAGAAGTTGAATTTCCTTTGGGGTTCCTGGTTCTATGGGAAGCTCATGAATACCTTTGATACACTGTTGCCTGATATTCCCACCCCCAGCCCAGACTGTGGAAGTTGCCCAGTTCCCACTAGGGAGTCAGGTGGACACATTTTCACTGGTTTGGGTGTTGGAAGGGGGGTACTTTCTTTCCTCCACTGGCCCTCAGGGCAGCTCTACCTCTGCATGTGGTCTTATTTCTTCAACTCCTTCCTTTCCAATGAACATCTGATTGTTTGGGGATTCTTGGGTTAGAGGGCAGCCTCTTACCATAGAGCATAGGGCTTTCTCCACTTCATGGCCACTTGATTTGCAAGAATTATTTCTGCAGTCATGTCCCTAACAGCCTATCTTTGCCTGCCCTCTCCCACTTCTCTCCGCCTTGTCTCATTCTGAAATCAGACAGAGCACCTTCCACCTCCCATCTCTGGCCTTGTGAATGGGAGCATGACCAGCTGGGTGTGTGGGGTATGAGGACATTTCTGATGCTGGGGAGGAAGGTTGGTAGTCCCCTGTGGTTGGCTGGGGTGGGGGGCGGATGGGCACACTCTGGTTCTGAGGGCAGTCCCTGGGGTCCGTCTGCTGGTAAGGCAAAAGCCCTATGTGTGGCTTCCTCTGCTCCTTCAGAAGAAAGCAAGTGAGGAGGAGCTGAGGTATCTTCACTGGGTGCGTCACTGGGTGCATGGTACTGCCTTCATCAGAGACTTGGGTCACAACCTTGATGGCTGCCCTGTGGGACAGATGACAAGTGGGACAGTGAGAGATCCCAGTACAGGGCTCCCCTAGGGCCCCCTTCCTCAGTCATTCTCCTAGGGGGAAGAAGCAGGAACTGCTCAGAGACCAAATCCCAGATCCTTCCCTAAGGCTCCTTGAGGCTTCCTTAGGGAGGTGGAGCTTGCTCTTGGTCTGTCAATCTGTTCAGCCTGGGGACCTCCCCATGTGAAACCCTTTCTCAGGGGTGGGGGACTAGCACAGGGCCTGAGGTGTTCAGCCAGGTTTTTTCTGCCTATGCAATGATTACGTCACATTGGAAAAAGTGCTTTTTTTTTTTTTTTTTGGCTATCCTTTTACTGTTTTTATTTTCATGTTTTTGCTAGTTTTTACCAATTCTTGCTTATATGTGTATATTATGTAGTAGAAAATGCTTCATCAATATAAATCACAAAGTCTTAGAGGCCCTGCACTGTGGGGTGGGAGGCCAGTCCTCTGCTACTACATAACCTGCCCTAGATATATCATTCCTGCCTTCATCTCAAGGATTCACAAAATAGGGCCCCACTGCTCACCTCATCTCCTGTCTAGTGTTGGACACTGCCCTTGTGTCTGGCCTCAGTTTCTCCTGCTTGGGTGTGGATCTGGTCACACACTAACAGTTGTCTCCCATATTTGAAGCTGGCAGGGAGCTAAGTCAACCTCATCTCTCATTTGAGCTCTAGTGGTCTTGATTTCCTCCCCTTCCTGGTAGGATTTGTTCTTCTACTGAGGGCCCCCAACCTCTTCTCTGGGGGGTCCTCTCAGCTTTCCATACTAAATAGGATACCCTACTGAACTCTGAACACATTTTGCCAGTTCAGACATTCTGCTTTGGGCAGCAAGAATCCCCAGGGCCTGGTGGGAAAGAAGTGTGAGCCAAGGTTTCAGGTTCTCCACACACCAGGAGCCTTGAGTCTTGTTAGGTCTTCCTAATGCATAGATAAGGGCTACTTGTAATTAGCACATGGCTTATACATTTAAGTACTCTATTAATCTGGGACATTTAAAGATCCAGCTAGTTGGTTTGCTTCTGGCATTAAAAAAAAATCGCTTTGCAATCTCAGCAAATCCTTTTTTTTTTTTTTTTTTTAGAGAAAGCCAAACCTCTGCTAGCCTTGAGTGCCCATGATTAAAAACTCAGATGGATGGAGTCTGTGAGCCAAGTGGGAGTGCCCACACAGGACAGGGGATCAGCTTGATCCCATTCAGTCCAGCAACATGTTTGAGTGACAGGGTCAAGGAGACCCTGTCGGCCAATGTGAGTAGTAATCCAATTGACCACACACCTAAGAGCTGTAGGTCACTTGGAAATACTCACGACCACATCCATGCACATTTAACACCCGCAAACATCCAGTGAATCTGGTGGAATAGGTAAGCCACTGTCAAATAGAATCACCATGTTACAGCTGAGGGAACTAGTTATCAGTGAAGTGACACGAATCCAGGAGGAAGGAGGATGCCATGGCTATGGTGCGGGCAGGCCTTTCACCCCAAGCTTGACAGCACCATCATCCCTGCCCTCAAGGAATGCACAGATGAAAAGATAGCATTAAACAAGTGTACAAAATTAGGCTTCCTGGAAGAAGAGGCCCCTAGCCTGTGTGAAGACCCCCTCAGCCCAGAGTGCTTGGCAGAGCTGGCTTTGAGCTGGGAGGTGTCTGCACTGGGAGGAGGGGAGAATGCCAGGCTCAGGGGAGGTGAGAAGGCAGGGATTGAGGGGAGAGGGAGATTCCAGGGCTGTGCCGGAGTCCCCTGGGGTACCAGAGTTATGTATGGGGCCGAAAAGCCCCTTCAGATCTGCCCACAACAGCTCTCCGGTTTTTTCCTCTTGTTTCCAGAACAAATTTAAGCCCGCGAGTCCCCAAGAAAGCCCAAGAGGACCCCCTGCCTGTGTCCTCAGACCAGCATTCACTCCCTTTCCTGTAGGTTGGTTCCAGCTGCTCAGGTGATAAGGGTTTGTCCTCCATAGACCAAGACGGTGTTCCTGACCCAGCCTCAGAAGCACCTGTTGGGGTCTGGGACCTCTGCAGGGGGACAGTGGCACTGAGCCACTCATCCTCTCTGACTGATGCTCCTGGTAGGATGAGTGGCTGGGGACAGGACTTGGGAAGTGGGCATCAGGGGTTGGGTCAGGGCTCAGCATGTGCTCAGGGTCAACTTGGTCTGGGGCAGGGTGAGGGGGGTTAGGGCTTAGCCCTCAGCGGGGGTTGGCAATCAGCCTCAGGTAGGTCAGTGTTAGCTGGAGTTGACCTCTGTGAGCAGGTAACTGGTTCAGAAAGGGGAGAGGTGAGGCTTCCAGGGTAGACATTAACTGTTCGGGGAGAGCCTCTGCCCCCTGCCTTGAAGTGAGCGGCTTCATTCCAGGGGCCTCCTCCCTGGAAGACAAGCATTGGAAGCTGCAGCTTAGGTGGAGGAGGGAAAACCCACCTGTACTCCCATGGGGTCTCTTTGGCCCCACTGGGGAGGATGCACACATCTCTGGAGATGGCTGTGCCGGGGCCAGGCATAAGTGCAGCCAGGCAGCTTTCAGTCTAGGGGCTTCCTCCATAGCCAGAGCCTTCCAGCTCACACAGCCTCCATCTTCCACTTCCACAGCACCTCCTCCCCTGCGGAGGAGCACCCGATCCTCAAAGTTCATGTTAGGGGCCGGCAGCAGGGAGTTGTTACCCTCATGTTGTAGACAGAGAAACTGAGGTCCAGAGAAGGAAAATGGCATCACCTAAGATGACCCAGCAGTCAGTGGCTGAGCAAAACCCTGAGCTAGGGTGCCCAGACTTCCCAGCTGGGACCCTTCTGGGCTGGCCGGGAGTGTGGAGGGGTGGCTCGTCCTTGTGGTTGGGGAGGAGGTGGTGGTGGGTAGGAAGTTCCCAGGATCTGTGAGCTGTGCTGCTAGTGGGGTGCCAGTGTGGTAGAGAGTACTTCTGGGACTGGGCAGGGCTCTGGGGGTGGCATAGCATCTTAGTATCAGAAGAGACCCTATGGAGTGTGTTCAGCTCAGTCCACCACATTCTGTGGACCGCCAAGTGGCCAGCACCACATTGATCCCTAGGACTGCAGACATGAAGAAGATAGGGATGCTGCCTGCAAAGGGCTCCCTGCAGGTGTCTCTGTCTAGCGTTTCTCTGGGTGTTTCCCAGGGCTGTAGCCCAGCCAGCCCTGCACACAACAGCTGTGGAAGCATTTCTGGAGTTTGGCCCTCATAGAAACTGTGTGCTGGATCCCTGGCTGACAGATGTGAGTGCCGAGACATGGAAATGGCTGTGACCTTCCTGCGGACACACAGTGAAGCTGTGGTGGAGCCAGTCCTGGAGGCCAAGACTGTCTGACTGGCAGACGTGGGGGTGGGTCCTGCACCTGTGATAGGGTCTCCCACTTTCTGAGTCAGGCTGCTCTGCTCTCCAGACAGCCCCACCCAACACCCTTGCCTGAGCTTTTAGTCTCTTTTGGATCCAACTCAGAGTTTATCGCATCAGCCAGTCTAGGTTCATCTCTTCTTCCTGATTTAATTTATTTTCCCTTTTCCCTAATTGTGACTTTTCAGAGATTCTGACATCTTTCTGTCTCCCGCCCCATCTCTGGCTTTCCTGCGCTGTTTGTTCTTTTTCTTTTCCATGAGTCCTTTTGGGCAGAGCCATTGAAGGTTTGGGGAAAGACTTTTCCTTAGACTCGTCTCCTTCAAGAGCCCTCCAGGGTCAGTCCTCCCCCAAGCTGCTCCTTGATCTGCCCTCCCCGACCCCCATCAGTGCCACACAACTTCGCCAGGTGCAGAGTTTCCCAGGAACTTGTTACTAAATGGTCTTTGGAATACTTTCAAAGAAACCTTAAAAAAATCGGAGGAGTCTGTGTTTACCACAGAAACATCTAGGGTCCAAGAGGGACAGGAACAATCTTGAAGCTAAAGAAAGCAGGACTGCAGAGGAGAACTTCAGAATTTGGGGTGAAGGTTTAAGCTTGGCATGTAGGAAGCAACAGCTGAAGTTGGGGGGTCTCCTGGACCCTGATTTCTGTGGTTTACCCAAGCCAAGGTTGAGGGGTCACTGGCCATAGGAGAGAATAACCAATTATTATCATTTTGAGACAGAGTCTTGATCTGTTGCCCAGGCTGAAGTGCAGTGGCATGATCTTGGCTCACTGCAACCTCTGCCTCCTGGGTTCAGGTGATTCTCCTGCCTCAGCATCCCAAGTAGCTGGGACTACAGGCACCTGCCACCACGCCTGGCTAATTTTTTGTATTTTAGTAGAGACGGGGTCTCACCATGTTGGCCAGGCTAGTCTCAAACTCCTGAACTCAGGCAATCCACCTGCCTCAGCCTCCCAAAGTGTTGGGATTACAGGCGTGAGACACTGAGCCCAGCCTGAGACTAACCAACTTTTCAGCTATGGCAAGGTACATAATAAATTTGAAGAATAGAATAGGTACCATTTCTGTATACCCAGTTAAGCTCTTTTAATTGAGAAAAACATACTTATTTGAGTCTGTCTCTTTGTATGTGTGTGAATAGACCTTTGACATTCATTGAGGAATCATGAAGAAACTTCTCAGGTAGATGAATACCTCCTAACAGTGCTTCTCAAGCTTTGGCATGCATGTGACTCTCCCAGGGATCTAGTTAAAGTGCGGATTCTGACCACAGGTCTGAGGTGGCACCTAGGATTCTGCATTTCTAAGAAGCTCTCAGGGGGTGTTGGTGTTGATGGTCTGGGGGTGGCAGTCTGAGTAGCAAAGCATCAAACCAAACCTCAGCATTCCTCTTCTGGAAAAGGGGATCTGTAGCTCCCACCTCACAGTGTAGTGTGAATTGAATGGTGCTGTTTATTGAATGGGAACCCCAAATCCATTTTGCACAGATGTGGGGGGGACCTGGGTTTGCCCCATCTTGGAAGTGTGTGACACAAATTCTGGCCTCAGCGAAATGGCACGTCACCACCTGTCAGGTAACTTCAGGCTTACTCTTAAAGAACTGGAATCACACAAGGCAGATCCTGAATGCTAAGGGTGTGGTCTCTGTAGCTGTCCTCATTTGCATCAGGTCCAATCTGATTTATTAATTCATTGACCAGCACCAGGAACCTCAGAGCCACGTGGTACCTGAGGAGAGTTAGCGAAGTAGCAACCCTTCTGCAATCTGAGAAGATGATATAGCTCATCATCTATCTCTGACACATCTGTGAGAGAAGGGGAAAGTGTTCATGGCTTGTGTCAGCCCAAGTCCAAGCAGGACCATACTGGAGACACAGAGAGTCAGCCTGAGACCTCCCTGAGGAGACAGAAGTCCTGGGTCCATCCACCCAGGAGAGTGTAGAGTGAGATTGCAGCCTGGGCCTCCCTCCTTGAAGTGGTTTGTTTCTGAAAGCCATGGGGCTGTGCCCAAAGGCACTACTCTCGGTCTTCAGCCCCTGCCCATTGAACTTTTATCAAGAAGTCCAGCCCAGCACTGTCCCTGAGAACTCCCTGCAGTGATGGGAATGTCCTATGTCTGTGCCGTCCGATATGATAATCACTAGCTCCATGTGGCTGTTGAGCCCTTAAAATGTGACCAGAACAACTGAGGATGTGGGTTTTTAATTTGATTAATTTAAATTCAAATAGCCACGTATGGGTAGTGGCTGTCGTATTGGAATAGTTTAGTTCTGGATGAGTTAACAATCCATTCAATCTGACTTACCTCTGTCCCCTGTGTATGTGCTGGTTCTGAGTTGCCGGGGGGCTCAGAGGGAGGAAGCTATGGACCAGAGGAGAGGGAGAGGGTAGAGGGGAAAGACCAGTGGACGGACACCCAAGTTGACCTTCACAGCCAAGCCCAGAGCTGGCCTGATTAGAGGCTCAGGTTGCCTGTGCTAGGCAGTGCAGAAGGTCCGCAGTGTGAGTTTCCAACTCTCGTCTTGTTGAGTCGGACCTCGACGAGGCTGGGCTCTTAAGCTTGGAGCCAACTCTGGAGGCAGCCCTGACTCCCTGTGTGAGACCTAGCCCAGGCCACCTTCCCGATACACACACCCTCTAAGCCCACCCACCCATCAGTGGTCCCAGTGTGAGTGTGAGTGCGTGCGCGTGTGTGTGTGTGCGGCCATGCACACTCATGTCCACATATAGGCGTGTGTTTCTCTGTCCAGAGCTGCCCATGTCTTGGCCCTTGGCTCCCTCATTCTCCTCCATGTGACTGCCCTGGCCCTGTCTCCATACCCTCTTCTTTTCTGCCTAACCTGTAAACTGAGTTTCTTCGCTGCCTGGTGCCCCCCAGCTGACAGAAGTGCTAATCTTGTCACACCCAGCAGCTGCGTGCAGAAATGCTACTGCAAGCCACAGCGGGCTCAGCAGCACTCTTGCAGGATGTCAGAACTGTCCACCATTACTCTGTAAGTGTGCGTGGCCGATGCTGTGGCCAGGAATCCTGGAGGGGTGGGGGACGCATGCTGCCACTGCCGCTGCTGGAGAAGAGTGGAGAGCCAGCCTGTGCCTCCCAGGCCAAACCCATTCCCGGCTGTTGCATGTTGGTGTCTGTGTGTCTTGTGAGTTCTCTGCAGCCTCATGGTCATGGGGTGGGTGTGCAGGGCATGGGGATGGATCTACGGCCATTGTAAGTGCTTCCTGAGGCAGCATCCCCATGATCTCTGCTGCTGCTGCCTGGTGTGTGACCTTCCTCAGTCCCCACCTTCTCTGAGCTTCAGTGTTTTCAACTGCAAAATTATTTCCAAGAGTCTTAGAATCTGAGTTCATATAGACCTTCCCCTGCACAGGGCAGGGAACGCCACTCCAGTGTCCATAGCACTTTGTGTGTGAGTCAGCATTAACTCACTAATCCCCACAACAACTCTGTGAGCTGGGTCCTTGTATCATCACCATTTTACAGATGAGAAAACTGAAGTGCTGAGAGATTAAGTCACTCACTCAAGGACCGCTAATTGGCAGAGGGAGGATTTGAACCCAGGGAATCCTAAGCACTTTGCCCCAGGGAGTCTCTGGCTGGAATATCAGACTCAATTTGGACATTCCTTTTACTCAGGGTGCCATTGTCCCCCTGGCAGCCCACTGTAATTTGGGCATCTCTGATGCCCTTTTTGGTATTTTAGGACTCTTCTGCCCATTGCTGGCTCCTCAGGGCGGGAGGACAGAGGCTTAGTCCCCATGTCATTATGGGTAGTGGCTCACATCATATGTTTCTGTCCCGAGACCTCGGTTAGCTTAGAAGCACAGTCCCAGAACGCTGGACTCTAGAGACCCCTTGTCTGTGCCTATTGCCCCATTTGCCAAAGTGGCCACTGGGATGCCCTGGCTCCTCAGCAAAAGTCCCTGACTGTTCTGGGGCTGCTGTAGGGCTGACGGGGAGGGAAGGTGTTGCCCTTGGACTGTACTGTGGAATGCCCTCACTACTATCACTGCACCCACCCTGTGGCTGGGAAAGGCCTGAAGCGTCACTGTTTCTCACACTCTGAATCCATCCCATGTAATGCCACCACGGAAGCTGGAGAGATTTGACTTCTTGGTTTCCAGGGCCCTTTTCAGACTACAGGGACAGGTACTTGGAAATGGTCCCACCTGTGGGGATGGAGGCCAGGAGGAGGAAGGCAGGGGCCACAGGCATGTTCTGGGGCCAGCTTCCTTTCCTGGACTCCTTCAATAGACATCTTTTTAAAAGTAGCCCCTATAGGTAGGGCCACAGAGGAGTCCCCAAGACATCCATATCCTGTGTTTCTGGCCATTTTCCTCTGCATTCTTGACTTTCATTCCTTCTACAAGCACCCCCTGTTGCCTTCTGGTGCCAGGCACGGATAACCAGAGATGAACAAGACCCGAGCGCCCAAGAGATAATTGTTTTGAGGATGCTGAGGCTCTCATTCTAGGCCTGTGTGCCACATGGATTTCTTCATGGAACAGGCATTTTCCCAGTGTCAGCTCCCTGCCCCAGATAAATGAGGCACCACTCCCACCTTCAGGGAGTCACAGTCAAAGACAGACAGATAAGAGGAAGGCTGGAAGGATGGACCGGTCACGATCGCATCTGGGCTCAGCAGGGACCTGCTTGGATCCTGTTGGCCCTTGTCTGTGAGCAGGGTGGGAAGGGGTGGCACCCACACTCACGGTCCTCTTCCTTTCTGGACTGAGCTTCCTCTGCCTGAAGATCTCCTCAGGCTGCTCCTCCTCCCACTGTGTCTCCTCCTTCCTTCCTTCCTTCTCCTCTCTTTGTGTAAGCTAGGAAGTCAAGGGCCTCACACAGACTCCAAGAGTTCGGCTTCTCTAGAGATCTGGAGCTCCCATGTTCAACAGAACGTTCCCTCCCAGAAAGGCTGGATGAGGGAGAGAGGAACACGTGGTATATTTGCCCCAAATCAAATGACTGCCTCATGCCTGCTGTCCACCCCGGGGGACTTAGCTCTGCGGGGAGCTGGGGAGGCTGATTCTCTGGAGAAGCTGGGCTGGGTGCAGATGTGGGGGAGGCTGCATCTGCAGGGCAGAGCTGGACTCTCTGGGGAGACCCACGGGGAGCCAGTGTGCCCACTCTGGGGGAACCCTTGGGAGCACCCCCCATAGAGCAGGACCCACAAGTGCACACGGTCCCAGTGTCCTAACTGTGGGCTTCTGTAGCCCTGTGCCTTCAGAACGGAGCCCCACCCTGCTGTCAACCTAGGGCCAGAGGCAGGCAGGGGAACCCGGGAGAGCTGCCTCAGGAAGCACTGCAGTCCTCCAGCCCTTCCTCCCCTGCCTGGCCCACTTCAGAGCATTCTCCTCCACCTTTGACTCAGTTTCCCAGCAGCAGGTTCCTCCTGCCCACTTGGAGATTGCCGATGCCCGGGGTCAGTAAGTTCCTCCTAGAATCCCTCCCAAGTTTCTTCCTCTCAGTGTGGTCCCCTCACTGAGCCTTCCCTCCCTCCCTGTCATCAGCACCTCCCCATCACTTGGTGAGTGTCCGGGCTAGCCCTAGACTCTGAAAAACCAACTGTCTCTGCGGCCCGTCGAGAACTGCTTCTTTCAGGCACAAAGAGCTTTCTTCCGGAACAGGAGAGCGGCTGCTCTGCCTGAGGACCCAGCATTTCCCTCAAGCTTCTCAGTCTGATCCCTGTGTTTTGCCCTGACTTTGCTTTTCCCGAGGGTTTTGCACGTCACCCACGGGCTCCCTGTAAATCGTGTGCACATTTTTAGTGGCTGAACAGGCTACTGACTGGGTGCCCTGCAGACTGGGGATGTCTCCCCACAATGTCCTAGAGAGTCCTGGCAGCCCAGGCCACTTGCACTGGGAGAGAATGCTGAGGGGTCTGTGGACACGGGCCCCAGCTCGGAGGGAGAATAAGGGACTGGGGCTGAGTTCTCTGCCCTCTGTGGCTCTGGCCCTGAGCCCTGGAAGTCCCCAGCGCAGATGTTTTGCTTTCTCCCGACAGGCGGCTGGCCCGGTCCACCCTGCTGCTCATCCCACTCTTCGGAATCCACTACACGGTGTTCGCCTTCTCCCCAGAGAACGTCAGCAAAAGGGAAAGACTCGTGTTTGAGCTGGGGCTGGGCTCCTTCCAGGTAGGTGTGGCGCGTGGGGAGGGCAGAACTCACTGGGAGCCAGTTGCTCACCGGCAGGTGGTGCTGGAGGCTCTTTAACCTAGACTCTGAAATGAGTACTAGAGTAGAGGTGATGAGGGAGCCCTGTCTGCTGTCTACCCTCAGGGCTTCTGTAAGAAGACACACTGGTGTCTGCCTATAACTGCATCTGAGTATCCTGAACCAGTTGTCCCCGCTCCTGGCCCCCACCCTGGGTGACCTGAGATGGCACCTCCCAGCAGCCTGGGGTGCAGGGTGGAGTGTCCTCAAGAGCCCAGTGTGTCCACAGCCTGACTTCAGCTTTCTAGGCCATGTACCCCTTGAGTTCTGTCTTACCCACCTCTAGGTCCCCAGCACAGGGCCTGGCCGCAGAGAGCCCAGTGAGCTGCACAAGTGCACGAGCAAACAGGCACGAGTGAGTGAGGGGATGAGAGGGCGAACAGAATGCTGCCTCTGTGCCTGGAGGAAGGACTGGATGGACTGGAAATGAGTAAGGGGCTAGGCAAATCACGGTGAGGAAATGAGCAGGCAGGAGCAGCAGTGGGCGGACGTAGGCAGGGGCAGCTCTGGAGTGTCTGGGGATAGAGTGCCTCTCCCTAAGCCAGCTGTTTGAATTAGGATTTGATCCTGATGGTCAGAAAGTTACTCTCCAGATCTGACTTGATCTCATCCACCATTTTACTTCAAGGCCATTTAACCTGGCCCAGGTTCTTAGTCTGGTGAGACTGACCATGGGTCTCATCTGAGACTGGCCTCATGGGCTCATAGACAAAGCCCTGGCCCAGGAGTCAGAGCCCAGGGCTCCTGTCTCTGTGCTCGCTGACCAGTTCTGGGGTCCTTGAGCTATCATTCTTCCAATACCTTCAAGCGACAGCACAGGGCACAGGGATTGCAAGGAACTAATTTGCAGCATTCAAGAAAATGCTCCTGCTTTTTCAGTGTAGGTTTAAAGAATATATAGAGAATAGCTAAGTGCATATGCTGTGCCAAGTACTCACTCTGCGTGGTGTTCTGCATTGCTGTGTATGACAGTATCTGGCCCAGGGAGGGCAGATTGGGGAGATGGCCCAGGGACGGCAGACGGTGGACAAGGATGGCACAGGTCTGTTCTGTCCTGGTGGGGTCCTACCCTCAGAAGCCTGCAGGCTGGTTAAGAGCCAAGATAAATTCTAGGGCATTCAGGGAAGGCTTCTTATAGGAAGTGGGGTAAAGCTGGCCTTTGGGAATGGGAAGGATTTGAACAAGGGAATGTGAGATCCAAAGCTGGAATCTGTGGGATAGGACTTGCCCACTAGCCACGTGGCCTCATGGGTGTGCCCATCTTGGTAGAGTAGAACTGTCCCATCTTACCCCAGATCCCTGGGCAGGTGCCCCCATCCAGATCATGGTGTATTTCTGCTTCCTAGAGTCACCCCCTCCATGCCCCACACAGCATTTCAGAAAGTCCTTTGCTAGCATCCTCAGGCTTACTTTCTCTATTCGCAGGGCTTTGTGGTGGCTGTTCTCTACTGTTTTCTGAATGGCGAGGTAAGACCTTGGCCCTCTGGCTTCTTGGCAGTGGAAGTGGGGCTTTCCGGGAAGCAGACAGGGGAGCCACCTGTCGGCCACATAGGACTGACTCCCCAGAGGGGACTCTACCAGGTTCCCAGCACTGAGAGGAGGGGCTGGTCACACAGCTCCTGGCATTGTGTGGTGCCAGGACCTCCTGATACCTGCACCCTGTGCTGGAATCTGTCCCACTTTTCTAGCCGTGCAGCTGAGGCCCCACCTGAAGAGCAAAGCTCCTGGTAAAAGCGTCAGCTCTGCTCTGCACAGATCTCCCTGGGAGGGTCCTCTCCATAAGACACTCCGTGGTGAGGAGGAATTGACAATAAGGAAGGCTGGGGCACAGGACATAGGACCTACAGGCCATGAGGCTGTGCTTGGCACAGCTGCTGAGCCAGGAGCTGCCCAGCACTCAGGGCTGCCCCTAATTGGCCAGACAGCCTGGCCCAAACTGTCCTCTGATAAAAGGGAGACTGAGAATTTGGAAGAGACCCCAGGGAGAGACCTGGAACCTTCTAGTAATACTCCATTGCCAGAGATGTGGTTCGGGGGCTCCCTCTGTACCCTGTTGGGGTGAAACTCTTGAGCACAACCCGAAACAGAGGTGCCGGGGCAGCAGTGGGGACTGAATGGCTAGGATGGATTTGAGAGTAGGTGGGAGTCTTTGCACCAGTGCTTGGGTCTTAGCTGCATCACCTTGGCAGGCTCCTCCCTCTTTTGCATCTGAGCAACAAAGAGATTGGGCTCTGTGATCACCCAGACAACCTACAGAAGGATCAGATTAGGACAGACAAGGAGAGGCAGAAAGGGCCCTGCAGGTAATGGCCAGGAGAGCTTAGAAGTGGGCATGTATGTAGCTTGTTCTGAGCTTGCAGTGGAAGTAGGAGCTGGAACTGGAGAGGGTGGCTGTAGGTGCTGCTTCCAGTTGAGCAGTCTGTGCACTGCACAAAGGTGCTTGACTGAAAAGGCACATGGAGGTTGAGACCCAGCCTGGCCCCCACTCACCATGCTAAGAGCTACATGGGTGTGTGTTTTCCCAGAGGGGTGCATTATTTAATGGTTCTCAACCCTGACTGCCCATTGGAGTCACCTGGGAAGCTTTAAAAAATATGATGCCTGGGTCTTGTGCAGAACTTTTGATGTAATTGTTCTGGGGTATGACCTGGGCACCTGGAATTTTTAAAGCCCCCCAGGTGATTCTAATGTGTAGCCCTCTTACTGGTCAGCCAAGAGTGGGGATCCTTTCCCGATCCACCTGCCCTGTGGGGCTGCTTGTTAAATATTTCTTGAAGGACCCGATGGACTAGTCTCTGCCTGGCCTGAAAACAACAGGAAGCTGTTAGGAGGCCTTGCTCAGAAAGTGGCAGGGGAAGGGGTTGTTCGGGTCAGCTCCTCAGAGGCGTCCCTGCCTACAGCTGCTAAAAGCCCCCACTGGAGACTTTGAAGGCCGCAGGCTGCAACTAGGGAGGGGGAAGGGTGCTGAGGGTGGCAGTGCCAGTCTGGGAAGGGCCCCAGGCCAGAGGGCCTGGAGGCTGGAGAGGATGTCCACCTGGAAGTGATGTCCAATTTGCTCCCTGCAGGTACAAGCGGAGATCAAGCGAAAATGGCGAAGCTGGAAGGTGAACCGTTACTTTGCTGTGGACTTCAAGCACCGACACCCGTCTCTGGCCAGCAGTGGAGTGAACGGGGGCACCCAGCTCTCCATCCTGAGCAAGAGCAGCTCCCAAATCCGCATGTCTGGCCTCCCTGCTGACAATCTGGCCACCTGAGCCGTGCTCCCCTCCTCCTCCTCTCGTCCATCCACAGGCTGGGACTGCAGGCAGGCGCCAGCCCACGCATGTTCGCGCCTCTTCCCTCCCCTTGGGCAGGCCCTGGGCCGGAAGCTTGGCTCCTGAGGGGGGAGAAGGAGGCAGGGCACAGACTGCGATTGTCCCCTCCTTGTTTTGGTACTGGTCCCACTCACTGTGGTCCCCTGACCCCAGACATGTAAATACTCCTCAAATTTGGAAAAGTTGTCCCATCCCTTCCCCCTTTGCCCCAGTGTCCCCGCTCACTTCCAGTCAGGTCTCAGCTCCACCCCACTGTGTCTTGGTCAGCCTCAGTGATGGCCTGACCCCAGCTGTGAGGCCTTGTGAGCTAAGGCTGAAGAGACCTTGCCTGTGGGAGCTGGGGTGGTACCTGCCCCAACAGCCTCCCATCATCTGATTTTGGGTGTGACCCCTCAAGTGTGCATGCCACCGTAGGGCTCTTCTCAGTCCTGGACCCAAGTCCCTGAGGCCTAGCAGAGGGCCAGCTCGGGTGGCCAGAACACCCCTTGGTGCAGGCCTCCTGGCACTCGCCTGGCATCTTGGTGTCTGGGTGCTCAGCTCCCGGGTCCCAGGGCAGTGGGGCAGCTCCAAGGCTTTTCTCATCAGAGACTTCAGTTTGGGTGGAGAGTGTGCAGGTCAGGGAAGGTTCTGGTGCTTTTCATTTGATCTAAAAGGAGCTGAGAGCCAGAAATGTGGCTGTGATTGGGAAAGAGATGGAGTTTGGGAGGCCCATGGAAGAAAACCTTCGCCATCTCCATTGTTTTACCCCCAGCTTAAGATGGACAGGGTTCTTCTGGTCACCTTCCTTCCACCTCTTCCACCCTCATGGATGCCTTCCAGAAGCTGTCTCCAACCATGCCCACCACAGAGAGCCCTTAGGCCGTCCCCTCCCCATTTCCCCTAAGTCAAAGCCATGACTAGGATGTACCAGCCGCCTGCCTGTGATGTTGGCGAATCCTGAAGCACCTGCACCCGAGTCTGGGGCCCAGGGCTCCTCAACCCCCACCCCCATGGATGATGTGGAGCCCCAGACACCAGCTCCTCGGGTCTGGACTCAACTATTGAAATCTCTGAGACCTTTGCAAAGATGTCCCTTATATGCCCTTGACCTTGACTCACCATGGGCTGCTGGGGTGTCGGGAGGAGAAGCCACACCCACCATGCCCAGGAGCAGAAGCGGCTGCTGATGGGGTGGCTGCTCCCCACCACCCGCCCTGGCTCCCCAGCTGCAGGTTGCACACCCTCAGCCTGAGAATGTACAATAGGGCGGTGCCCAGCTGGGGAGGCAGAGGAAAGTGCTAGAGTACGTGGTCCTTGTGTGACCTAGCTCATTCCATGTCAGCATTTGGTATTACTCCTGTCCGAGTTCTGTTTGTGGACTTGTTTCATGATGGTGTTCTGGAATGCTTGGGGACTTTGGGTGGAGGAGGATGTTGCTTCATTTTATAAAGAGGAAGGGGCCTGGGGGACTTGGGAAAATGTTTCTGGAGAGGCTTTCAGAGTGGCTGGAAAAGGCTCTTGCTGCTGTAATTTAGAGAGAAGCTCTGTGTCCTTGGCCAGTCAAGTAAGTCCCTGGGTCTTTGGCAAAACCAGAGGAAGAAAGGAGCTACCTGCCCTTTCCTGGGCATGCTTGGCGACTCAGATTGAGCATGGAGTGTGCAGTGGTCCTTCTACCCTGCACCTGACCTCATGATCCCCTTCACCTGCACTGACGCAAGAGTCCTGTGACCATCTTGCATTTTGGGTACTGCTAGGGGGTCTGGGCTGCTTGGAAGGAGCCTGGGGTTCAGGGAACTAGACTCTATCCCAGTTGGTTTCAGACTGCTGTGACTGTGACTGTGGACATGATGCTCCCTGTTCTGGGCTCCAGTTTTCCCATTTGTGAGATGAGGCAACTTCTGATGCTTCTCTAGACCCTGTGCTTAAGTGATTTTTCCAGTTCAAAGCCAAGGCAGGCAAAAGGGCATGCATCATTGTGCCTCATATCAGGTTTTGATGAATATGTGTGTGTGTGTGTGTGTGTGTGTGTGTGTGTGTGTGTGTGTAGAAGGATGGAGACAGGATGCTGTTTATTTTCCATTTCTTGGAAATGGACCCTCTGTCCCTTCCATCTGGACACCACAGTGGAAGTTGATGGCCTGGAAGGAAGGATTAGGTCATGGACATTTGAACAGGTGCCTTGGGCATGATAACGTAGATGCAGCCATATATACCTTGCTGGGGTGGGGTGCCACCTCCAGATCCAAGGAGCAGCTCCCTGGGGATGGACCCCATTCATTCATCATCACTCCCAACAGCAGGTCTGTTTCATTGTGGAAGAAGAAACTTTGGCATTATACAGACATCATCACAAAACAGTAAAAAGAAAATCAATCCTGAACCCCATGCAGTCTGCTGCTTCCTGAGCCTGGCCCTGTGTCCTCATAGAGGTTCTGGGTTCCTATTGGTTGGTTGGTTGGTTGGTTTTTCTGTCTGAATGAATTTTTGCCAGTCTTGTGAGCAGATATACCTGATGTATTCTCAATGTTCCAGGAGGTTCTCGCCTTCAGGGTCACAGGCAGTAGGGGAACAGCATAAGGTCTGTGTAAAACCCTTCCCTCTCTGACCCTGTTTTCAAATCTGTAAAATGGGCAGCAAGACTAGATGATTTGTGTGTAGCCCAACACATCTCTGGAACTCTGTCTAAACACCAGCCATCTACTTGGAATGGGCCCCAGGACTGTGGTATTTGCCTGGGCCAGGAAAGGATAAGAAATACTGTCATGTGAAGACAGCTTGAGAGGCTTGGGAAAAGTGGGGCTGGGGAGGAGCAGGCTTGTCAGACTCCACCCCTGTTGATGATCATTCCTGGAAAGGGGGTTCTCGTTCTATGCAATCCTAAAGGACAAAACTCACCCGTGGGAGGCTGAATTATCCTGGGATGAAGAAATCGCTCTTTCCCTGTCACAACTGTCCAGCCAGGGAACAGGGAGGCAGTGTCAGGGAGGGACACTCATCCTGGGGGAAATGGGATTCCAAGTCAAGGATGCTGAGGCTGTTGGGGAGCCAGAGAGGGGGGTCCTAGTGCAGGATGTGGGTGGCTCTGTGGTTCAGTGAATCTGTGGTGGTCCCTAGCACTGCAGACTTCATGACTCCCCACTTAAGTGCAAGCCAAATTCTCTGTCCCAGTGTGTAGCTCTGTCACCCTGCTTGACACATCCAGTGGCCTACAGTGACTCCTCTCTAACCCCACCCCCTCCAAGCTGGGTTCTTTGTGGAACAGGGCCAGGGAGCTAGAGCCAAGCCCGAGGTTTGAGAAACACTTGCATCTGTAATCCCCGCCAAGGATGCCCACTCACCTCTCTCATCTGACCCTCACTCTTCGTGGAAGGGAAAGCTCAAAGGGACTCTTTTATTTTGAGTAGTCCCTTGCCCTCTTCATGGTCACTTCAAAGTGAAGCCAGCAAGTATTGATACTTTATCATTTAGTATTATAAAGTATTAATAGTTTATCACAAAGTCCTCCTTGAGCCCAGGGACCATGGAAGTCAGCTAGAAGAGCCCTGAGCAAGGAGCAGGGACTTGGGCTTCTCCAAGCTTTGCTCCTGGCTTATTTGACCTTGACTCATTCCCCATATGTCTCTGAGGAGGCTCACAAAATACTAAAGCTGGGAGGAAACTTGGAGATCTATAGGTCAAACCTCCCCATTGGGCTGATGAGAAAATACATGTGGGCCTAGCATGGTGCCTGCCACCATGGTGGGATCCAGTATATTTTATAAATCTGAATGAGTAAATGGCTCACCAGTTTGTGCACAGCCCTGCACATGAACAGAATGTGATACTCAAGGCTTCCATGCAGTACGCATGTAACCTTGCACAGGAGAGGGGCTCTGGTGACCGATGGTTTTCCAGGACTCTATTGCAGGAGAAGCAATGGAGTCAGTGTGGTGTGGGGAGACCTGCTTTTTAACCTGGACTTAGCCACCTGCTCTGTGATCCAGGGCTTACCTTCTTTGGGTCTCGGCCTCCTAATCTGAGTAATGGGGAGGACTTCATTGGCATTGTTAGTCCCACAGGCCAAGGATAAGGTTGAAATGAGATGGCTTGTGTGTGAAAAGATTTTGGAAACTACACAGATGTGGGCTTGTTCTTGGGATGAAAACTGCTGGAAGGAACTCCTTGCTGTTTATCTACTGCTTTGAGCCCTCCTGAGTTAACCTTTGCCCCATTTGTAAAACCACCAGCATCAGGAGTAAGGGGGAGGCCAGAGGGCTCAGATGGACACAGAATTCTAGCTTTATCTGCATCAGCTGATTCAGTTTTCTGTTGGGATCAGAGAGAGGATACTTCCATATGGGTGACAGCAGCCATGCCCTTGGGAGTCATCTTCAAGGATCTGGGACATTTTGGTGTGCCCATTCCTTATTTTCCTGAACTCACAGTCTTGGAATGTTTCTGCACTTGGCCATGTGTGTCTTGTCTTATGTCTGTCTTCTGTAGCTTTGCCTCTGTCAGGGCTGGAGTGGTGCAGCCCCTGGCATCTCAGACATGGTTCCTGCCTCACTCGTGGGAGCTGGACCAGCCTGGGTTTCATCTCCCACAATAAAAATAAGCCCCACAGACCTTACTGCTACCGCTGCTGCCATTAATGCTGTGCTCATAATCTTGTCCAGGATTTTAAGAATGTCAGACTGCTGTAGATGACTCAATAAATGTTTTGCCATTTTTCCTGGTGGCTGTAACTTGGCATAAGTGGAGGGAAGGGAGGAGAGGAGGGGGAAGGGGAGAAGACTACCCCCAAAATTTGATTATCCCAGAGTAATCCAGTGTATACAAGGCCCAGTGGCCTTTAAGATTCCAAAGGAGAAATATGAGAGTGGGCCTGAGTGAGCCTAGGATGGAACTCGAAAAGTAAATTAGAAGTCTTCGCCTTAAAGGATCTCCAGGGGTCATGGAAACTGAGTGAAATCATGACCTTCCTGTTGTACCTTGGGAGTACCTACCAGATATCCCAGAACCTTGACTGCAGAGAGCATTTCATCCCAGGTAACTACAGGTATATCCTTGGCTTCCAGGATCCCATCCCCTAATACTTCTGGATATCCCAAACCATCAGTCCCAGCCAGACCAGATAACCAATTCAAGGTAACCCTCATTTCCTTGAGGTTCTGTTGATTGTCACAATCCCAGTGTGCATTTTCATATTGATCATAATGTTCAGTTGCTAGTAAAAGAAGATAATTTTGGCTAGGTCAGAAAAGGAATTTACGAGAAAGATGTTGAGCTGGTCATAGATTTCTCTTCAGGCTGGAGAAACTAGAAAAGGTATCTGAAGCCATATCATGCTGCATGACTGATGACGAAACTGCTGCCACCCCCGTGATGGCTCTTCCATGCCAGGGACATGGCTTTGCAATTATTGCCACCTCTGAAAGCAGAGAGCTTTGCTGCCATCCTCACCATCAAATCAGATTTTACTTTCAGCCCTCTTCCTCAAGTTGCCCACTTCCGAATCAAAGTTTCATGTAACACCATTGGATTGGCTGTGTCCTTGCTACAAGGAAGACTGGAAATTGGACTTCTCTGGATTCTACCTGGAGGTCAGGGTCACAAGCCTGAAGATTTTCTAAACATAACAATAAAATCCTGAGAATAATAAATGCCCACTACCACAACAGGCCTGAGGTCTACAGCAAATGCAGGGCCAGCTTCCTCTAGCAATCAGGTGGGCCACTGTGAAGAAGTCAAGTCAATCAAAAGATGGATTTTAGCCCAATAGTGTGCTAGCCCTGCAATCAGCTAGGGCTGTATAGATCACTCACCAGATGCCTCTCAGGTGTTCATGGGGGTGTTCCTAAGCTGGGACAACAATGTCCCTAATGGGACATTGGTTGGTTCTGCTTCCAGAGGCTGTGCCTGCTCCTCTTTCTCCAGACTCATCTCTTCTTTTAGTTCTAAAGGAGATGACCAGGCTATGTTATATGACCCACTTAGCAGATATTTTGAGTTGCTTCCAAAATGGAACCTATGCTCAAAGGCTGAAAATTAGTCTCCTTGTGTGTCAGCCTCTGCTGGCTGCTCCTAAGGAAGACTTCCCTAGTGTTCAGAAAAATATTACTTTCACTGATGTGACCATAATGAATTGAGCTTCCATATGTTTTGTTCTTTGAAAGAGGTCACGTCCAAAAAGCAAAGGTAAGAGCCAACATTTAGTTGAAAGGCTTGAATTTCACATTAAGCTTGAATTTCTTGGCAACAGTGAAGATAGATCATCAAACTCCTGAGTCCATGTGAGCATTTATCAAATTCTGTTTCTTCTGTCCACTTCCCAACATTGATAGACTAAACCCTCATTTCTCACAAGCCCCTCAAAAAATGCCTTGAATCTTGGCTGTTCCTCATGATGCTGTTTTACTGGTACTGTGTATAGTTCCTCTTGGGAACCCAGTGGTTCTTAGACATTATCCTGCATCAGAGTCACCTGAGGGACTGTTAAAACATAGACTGTGGGACCCACCCCCAGAATTTCTGATGCAGCAGGTCTGAGGTAGGGCTGGACCATTTGCATTTGTAAAAGGTTCTCAGCTGTGGCTGTTCTCCTGGTCTTGAGACAGCACTTTGAGATCCACTGTTCCACAGGTTCTAACTGAGGACACTGGAAAGGCAATATAGTCCCTGTTTGTGAACCATGGACCTGGACAATGATTACCTTTCCAGGAGGCAGAGCACAAGCATAGACATTTGCAACAGGAGCTTTAATTTCCTTTTCCTCTCAGGCAAGTGTCTTGGAACAGAAAGCAACAAGTTCCAAGAGGAAATGAGCCTGCACATATCCATTCAGTCTCAATCAGTGTAAGTATTAGACCATCTCTGAATCAACTAGTATCAAGTTCAGTGGGATATGACAGCAAAAACTCCAATAAAAAGTGGCTTAAAGCAGACAGAAGTTTGCTTCTCTCCTATGAAGTTCAGAGGTAGACAGTCCAGAAGCGGTGCTGTGGCTTTGTGGTCTTTCTGAGGACTCAAGCTTTTATCTTTTTGCTCCTCCATCTTTAGCAAGTGAGTTCTAGTCTTGAGGGCACCCTAAGCTCCAGGGCCCCTGGAGCTCTGGATGTCACTGGACTTAGAAGCAAATGGGAGAAGGCAAAAGAACTCTTCCCCTTCTTCAGTCATCTTCTTTTAAGAGGCCTATATCTGCTTACATCTCATTATCCAATGTGTAGTCACATGGCCACACCTCACTGCAAGGCAGGTAATGCAGTGCAACCTTAATAACATTGGAAGGAAAGAAGGGATATTGACCAGCAAAAAGTAGTTTGTGTCATAATCTCAAATCTCCAAATCTTTGGGCAGTTCTTAGTGGTGAGTTGGGTTCATCCAACACCTGTGGAAAACCAGAGTCATATGGCTGTATGTTTGTCCTATTTTACTATATTGGGAACGAACTCAGGAATACAGTCTCCAGCCTGGACCACAAAGCCCCCCTTATCAGAAGTAGGCAGCTGTGTTTTCCCACACATTGAAACCTAGTCTAGTCTCAAGGGGTGAGAGCATGCCTGCACAATTTCTGGTAGTCTCTCTCTTATGGCTGCAGTTCTTGAGTGGATTCTGTGCCTTGGTGGTTTCTACATCAAGTAGTCTCTTTTTAATTTGGGGGATCCTCAGAGTAGTGATGGGGGGGTTGGGAGGGATAAAGGTCTTGTAATTTCTGACTGTCAGTTGCCTTCAAATGAACTCATGTAGATGCTCTGAGCCTCCCAGTGTTGTTACACTGTGCCCTTGTGGATAGCCCATTGCAGTAGTTATTCTGGTGTGAACATGGAAATTCCCTCTGCCACTGTCCTGGATGCAAGGTTGTAAATTCTGTGGGTGAAACCCAGTCACCAAGAGCTCTTCCATATGCTCTTTCTAGGCCAGAGAGGCAGTCCTTAGCAGATGGCAGAACTGTACAAAGACATCATGTGTATCCATTCCAATTCATACAGGCTCTCAGCTGAATGGGGTTTTTGCCGTGATATCTCAGCTTCAGTCAGCAAATCTTCTATCAATGCAATGGGGAGGGCCCTTGTTCTGACCCTCAGGGCCCTCTCAGGACCACCCCTCTCAGTCACCCTCTTTCTCTCTTCCCTTTCAGAAGGCCCCCACTTGCACTGTATTGTATTCTAGCTTCTTCTCCCTCACCCCAGGTCCCTCCTCCCCTCTGCCCCTGATGTAAACTCAGTCATGGCTTGGGGCGAGTTCTTGAGCTTGCACTCTTGGTGCCCTTATCTTTTGGGTGGCCCCAATACTTGAGAGTCATCTGTAGTGTTCTCCTTAACCCTCTTGAGACACTTTTTCCATGGACAAAAGCATCCATTCCTATGATATTAAGCCTAACTTCTATTAATAAACCCAACTATTCACCACTAGGAGCAGCTTTGGCTTGGGCAGTAAGTACCATGGAGAGAGCCAAGTGAACCTTGGGTCCAGCACCACAGAGAGTTCCAAGACTGTACCTACTTGGCAGTTTGTCTGATCTATTTTTATCTGATATGAACAAAGGCAGATTTAGGTTTTATGAAACTGGAAACTCATATAATTTGGGGAGTCCTCTTTAATACAAAATGAAAAATTTTTAATTAAAATTAGGTATAAAAATGAGGGATTTTTTGAATGAGAAAAGTTGACAACTATCATAAACATTATGAAATCCAGAAAAACAACATCATCTTTGTATTAATTACTCTCTGATGGTTTTTGCCTACTTGTTTTGGTTGCATGCTCTTTGATCATCTCTTTATTAGATGACAACATTTATATCATTTTCTATTCGTAAAATTTAAATGTAATTTAGTCACATAGTTAATAAAAATGTGTGTTTTATTATTGAACATTTGGACTCAGCACCGATGAAAACAGAATCCTCCAATTACAGTTTTACAGATATGATGACTGGAAGATTGTTTTCACAGACTAGCACCTGGCTCCATACACATCCAACTTTGTTTCTTCAGCACTGTGCACATTGCCAGGCACTGTAGGACATTTTAATATGATGATATGATATGATCTCTGGCCCTCTCTCTGCCTTTGTACATAATGCTGAGTGAACAACAGGAGTATTCCTGGAAGGACATTGTAATATCACTGTATAATGAAGCAATGGCACACACTCATGTGAAACCCACTGAACCAAACTGAGTGTCTGTCTAACTTAACCTCCCCTCCGTTGGATCCCCAAAGTGTTCATGGCAGTTGAGTGCTACCAAGCATGTAAGAAGCTGTGGTAGAGGAGATGTTAGGGTGGAGAGATGCTGCAGGCTTATCCAATTTGGGGCAAATAATTTACTTTTCCAAATTTTCCAAAAACTTAAGATCTTGTGAACATACTTCTGAGATCCAAGTGAGAGAGAGGGGCTTGGAAAGTGCTGGATATGACCCACGTTTATCTATTTGTCATCACAGGAAGATATTTTTCAGTTTTACAAGACTTAAGCCTGTAATGCAGAGAACCAGAGATTTCTGAGGTCCCTGTTTTCAAATGATATCCTGTGCTCTCTGGAGCATTCAGGTCACTCTTTGGATGGGTGGCTGTTACCCCTCCATTCAAGAATCTCATACTGGGACCTGACTATGTGGTAGAGGCACCGAGGGCACAGTTTGGCATCAATAATGAACCAGAAACATTTTGTCCTCACAGTCAGGTGGAGAAGACTAAAATAAATCAACCAGGCATGGTGTGTGATAAGGTATAATTAAGGTATTAAGGGATCCGTGGGTTAATAAATATTTGTAATTGCTGCTTCAGCCTCCGTTGCCCTGAGCTCCCTCCAATAATTCCCTGATTTTGTTTTATGGAAACTGCCCACTTCATGATCAAATACAAGGTTTGGGTGCCTACACTCCTAGCCTCTGGGTTGGGCCCAGATAAACAAGCCAGGCCACATGGCCCAGAGTGACTATCTCTGGGACAGGCACACAGGTCATGTGAGGAGTCTATTTCTAGGGTTTCTGGGAAAGAGGGATTCCTCTTTTGTGAGGAAGCTTATTGGAGAGACACCCTCTTGTCCCCTGGAAAGCATGACATGAGAATGTGAGGCTGGCAGGTGCCACAGTCATTTGCAATTATGAGAGAAACAACTGGAGCTGTTCAGAGAACATGGTAGGGATCTTCAAGATGAATCAGACAACAGGGGAGGCAGAGGGGAAGGAAATGGGGTCCTTGGCATTATCATTGGAACCACTTGATCAGGCCTCACCTGAAGGCTGATTTACTCATGGACTTTTCTAGGGACTGATGGGTAGGAGGGTTATTTGAATGGGCAAGATATGGAAAAGGCATCCTTTTATCATGAATTTTTAAAATAAATGCACTAAAGTGCAGAGACCAATACAACAAATTCTGTGTCCACCCCAGAACTAACAATATGCTATTATGCTTGATTCAAATATTTTAATTTTTTTATGAAAGAACACATGACAGATGGAATTTGGTCTCCATTGTGGCATTTCTCAATTTGATTTCCCTCCCTCTCCCCTTCTGGAGGCAGCCACTAATGAGAACTTAGTATGTATCCATGCCATTTATGTTTTTGTACTTATACTAAATATCCATCAACATTATTTAGTATGTGTGACTGTGTGCTTTTAAGTTCCATCAATGGCATCACACTAGATCTATCATTCTGCCTTTGTTTCCTAAGTAATTCTATGTGCTACTTATTTATTCATACTTGTACATTTGCATCTAGATGATTCCCTTTTAATTGTATAATATTACATCATAGAAACATGCCAGGCATAGTCATTGTCCTCCTTGTGGAAACGTATGTAGTTTCCATTTTGAACTTATTCCAAACAATGTCTTATGAAGATCTGGTTATTACATGTGCAGGAGTTTCTCTAGACTTAGAATTGAAAGAGGTGGATCCAAGGGTGTGAAATTTTCGACAATTCTCAGAGAAGAAGAAAGGAGAGGTGAATAGCATTTCGTTTTTACTACTAAGGGATGCCTCACTGTGTTTCTATTAATGCTTATCATTTTTTTGCCTTAAATTCAATTTTGTTTGATAGTAATATAGTTGCAACAGTTTTCTGGCTAATGTACACATGGTGTTATCTATTTCTACCCATTCACTTGCAATTTTTTGCCTCTTTATTTTTTTAACTGTGCAATGACATACAGAAGTTTATTCAGTTTATACAAGTAATTTCTCAGATTTATAAAGTAAAAAGCTAGACTTCCAGAGGAAAAATTCCTTACATTGGTATCAAAATATCTTCTAGCCCCCATAAATAATCTGCAATCACTTGATAGAAAAAATTTCCACAACCACATAGGTCATGCAGACTTTTAAAATGCTATTGTATTCAGTTTGTTTCAAACTGAGCAAAACAATGCAACTTTTACTTCTTTACACATTTCAAAATTGTACTTATATTAATGTTCCTTCTCATTTCAACTCATCCCATTACCAATAAAACAGGAGTGAGATAAGAGAGGAGAAGACCCTTGAGTGCTTCTAATTTTCCTTGAAATAAACTAATAATTCATTAAAATTTTAAATAAGTCATTATAAGGATAATAAAAGCCTCAAAGACTTTTTAAAATAAAATTATACAGTAAATAAATAAGCATTCAAATGTTAGTAACCTAACAGGCCCTAATACAGCTTTCAGATAGTTTCATATTAGCAGGGAAATATTAGCACAGAAAAGAAGTTTCCCAAGAGGGACTCATTTTAAACATAAATCATAGCTTAAATTACTACTATATAGGTTATACGGAGCAAAGACAGAAAGAATGAATGTTTTCCTCCATTCATGAACTGTGTAAGGCTACGTTACGAAGTCAGATAATGGACTGTAAATCACCTACCATATCGATCAATCATGTTTATTTAAAGTTTTCTTAACATTAGACATTTTTAATGGGGGTAGGAAAAAAGTAAACAACCATTTCACTTCTTCTGTTCTTCTACTCTAGCCACACAAGCCAGTTGTAATGGATGATACAGGTTTCAGCTGCAATTTGTAAAATATCCCAAGAGTTGCCATAGTCCCAGGAACCAGAGAAAACTGCCACCCACAAATAACATACCAAAGTAAACATAAATACAGTATGATTTTAATTTTTTTCGTACAATCCCAGACAGCCTCAAATAATTTTATAAATACCTTATCAAAAAGGAATTTAAAAAGTTATCAAAACTATTTAAAACATTTAAATGCAGAGTGCTCAAATTTCCTTCCATCAGGCCAGAAATCATCACAAAAATTATGATCACAGTTATAAGCAGAATGAGTGGAATGTTTAAGTTTAGGACAACCAACCCCATGAAACTTCTAAAAATGCAATCATTTACTCAAATATGCTGTAATTAGAAATGGCGATAATATAGGAAGCAAAGCTAAGCTTGCGAGTGAAATTTCTAGAGGCTGATGGAAACCATCTCATCCCATATTGCAAATGCAAAAAGAAAAACAGTCCTTATAGAGTTAAGAGTACTCTGGTCATTGTTGTTCATTTGGTCCTGCAAGGTGTTAACCACCTTCACTTCCCGTGTCACAAAATTAGCCACAGGAGGAGCCGATGGATCTTGTTCATTATGAGGACTGGTTGGCTTTTCAGGTACATTGGATCCTCTTCAATTAGGAGGACTCAGTAGGAACAAGATCACTGCAGTCACCAGTCAGGCCATCAAGATCACAGTATCACTGATGCCATTATCATCACAGGGTCCTGGTCATTCTTGCAGGCATCTGTGTCTGTGCAGCAGAACTGCGGCTGCCACAACAGACTGGTCGGCCTTCTCATCGCATATTTATGAGAACAAACATATTCATAGGGATCAACCCCACTTTCTGCCATGATTACCCAGCTTGATTTTACTTGACTGTTTAAATACTTCCGGAGGCTGGGAAGTCCAAGATCAGGGAATTGGCAGATCTGGTGTCTGAAGAGGACTTGCTGTCTGGTTCATAGATGGAGCCTTCTCACTGTGTCCTCATATCTCTTTATATTTTAGATATATCTTTTCTACATATTGCTGAAAAAATTCTTTTAATCCAAACTGATAGCCTGTGTTTAGATGGGCGTAATTAGTCCATGGTTATTCACTGCGACTGAGAACATTTTGAACTTATTTCATTATCTTACAGTCTATATGCCATGCCTTTGTTTCAACTCTCCTTTTTTTTTTTTTTTTTGCCTTCCATTGCATTATTTCCCTTCCCTTCCTTTTACTGATATGGCAAATATACATTCTATTCTAATTGTGTTGTTTACCTTTGCAATTTTAACAAAATACCTAATTTTATGTTTTTCCATAAAACTTTAAAGTTGATCATCCTTCTTGCCTTCTCCAAAACAAGATACATACTTAAGCATGTGTAACTTTCTCCAATATTCACATTTCCAGAATCTGTTATTGTTGTCTACTCTTTTAGACACACCTTATTTAAAATTCTAAATATACTTATTATAATTGTTTGTAGTTTGAGCTTATTGAGCTCTATCAATATACTTCTTTGCTTAAAATATTTGATTTCTAATCTTCCCTTCTTGTCGAAATGAATATTTTAAAGTAGATCTGTGTAGGGAAGAAGGCTCCGTCTTTATAGGATTACGTTCAGAAAGTGGCTATGTATTTCAGTTTGGCAGCTATTTTGTTTCAGTACTTTTACACTATGATTGCTACTGACATTGTTTTTGAAGATAAAAATAGTCTGACACTTTTTTTCCTTCTTTGGTTGCCTTTAAGCTTGGTCTTTATTATTGATGTACAGTTTCATTCTTACCCTGCTTGGCACATGTTATGCTTTTGCCAATCTGTTCATTCAAATCTTTAATTCTGGAAAATTCTTTACCCGGATATATTTGAATGATGCCAGTTGACAACAGAAATCTAGGGTGTGGATGTAAGAGGAAACCAGTGGAGTATAGTGACAGGGAATCCAAGAAAGAGTTTCTAGAAGGAGAGGACAGTCATTTGGATTAAATGCTGCTAATGGTCTATGAAGAGTGGAACGGAAACCAACAGCTGGTTGAGAGGAAGGTGGCTGGGTCATCTCTTGCCCCAGGCTTGAGAGAAGAAGGCTTGAGGGTCTCCATCCTTGGCTTTGACTGGGCATCCCCAGGACTGACTGGAGCCCTATCCCTGTTTGGAACCTCACACTCAGCTTGGAGGAGAAGTCTGCATACCCTGTAGCCTGTGTGAGACCCAAGCTGCACTAAGCCTCTTGGCAACACCAGGCCTGAGTTTGGGCCTGGCATGCAGGGTAGTGTTATATAAACCAGAGTAGCTTTCCCCAGGAGGGTCCTGGATTCATTCTGGCTCCCCAGGGGTTGTAGACCTAGAAGTCATCTGACAGTGGTGAGACAGGGAACTGGTTGGTCCTTTTGCAGTCCACATTTATCTTCGCAGTTAGGGGCAGGCTCCACACCTTTAGGAACCAGGGGGCCACTCTCACCAAAGCCCAGGCCTCATCCCAGGCTGCCCCATGGCTCCAGAGCTGAGAACTAGGCAGCAGAAATGACTGGGTGAGGAAGAGCTGGCAGCTGGCTTGGAGCAGGATGGCTCAGTTGGGGGTCTTCTGTTGCCCCTAGGATCCACTGGGAGTGGCCCCAGGGTTGGTAGAGGCATGGAGAGTTCTCCCATGAAAGTCCAGTCCTGATCCTCATTCTCACTTCCTGGGAAAGGAGTAAGCAGGTTCCAGGCCTCACACTCAAGCCCTGGAAATGATGGAGTGGCAGTAGAAAGGCCCCTCCCTGGGAAAGGGACCTGGCAGTTTTCAGTCCTTATTTGCTCCCAATGTGTCCGCACCTGGTGGGTTCTTGGTTTCGCTAACTTCAAGAATGAAGCTGTGGACCCTCACGGTGAGTGTTACAGTTCTTAAAGATAGTGTATGCGCCGTTTGTTCCTTCAGATGCTCAGATGTGTCTGGAGCTTCTTCCTTCTGGTGAGTTCATGGTCTCGCTGACAGGAGGGAAGCTGCAAACCTTTGCAGTGAGCGCTACAGCTCTTAAAGGCAGCGTGGAGCCAAAGAGTTTGCAACAGCAAAATTTGTTGCAAAAAGCGAAAGAACAAAGCTTCCACCACTGTGGAAGGGGACCCCAGCAAGTTGCACCGGGTGGATTGGGCAGCCTACTTTTATTCCCTTATATGGCCCCACCCACATCTTGCTGATTGGTCCACTTTACAGAGAGCTGATTGGACCATTTTGACAGGGTGCTGATTGGTGCATTTACAAACCCTGAGCTAGACACAGAGTGCTGATTGGTGCATTTACGATCCCTTAGCTAAACGTAGAAGTTCTGACTCAAGAGCCCAGCTGGCTTCACCTAGTGGGTCTTGTATTGGCGCCGCCCCACAGAGTTGCCTGCCAGTCCCATGCCCTGCACCAGCACTCCTCAGCCCTTGGGTGGTTGATGGGACCTGGTGCCACAGAGCAGGGGGTGGTGCCCATAGGGGAGGCTCGGGCCTCGCGGCAGCCCACCCGGGGCCGGGGGGAGGCTCGGACATGGTAAGCTGCAGGTCCCGAGCCCTGCCCCGAAGCTAGGCAGCTGAGGCCCTGCAAGAATTCGAGGGCAGTGCAGGCCAGCACCCTCTGCACCCCCTCACTGCCCTGGGCCGGCAGCGCCAGCTGTCCACTCCCTATGCGGGGGCCCGCGGAGCCCTCGCCCGCCAGAACTCACGCTGACCCACGAGAGCTGCGCGCAGCCCGGGTTCTCGCCTGTGCCTCTCCCTTCACACCTCCCCGCAAGCAGAGGGAGGCGGCTCTGGTCTCTGCTAGCCCAGAGAGGGCCTCCCACAGTGCTGTGGCGGGCTGAAGGGCTCCTCAAGCACGGCCAGAGTGGGCGCCGAGGCTGAGGAGGCGCCGAGAGCGAGGGCTGCTAGCACATTGCCACCTCTCTCCAAGACACAATTTTGCTGGAAAGCAGTCCTCCCACCAGAGTGAAAGGGATACAGAAGAAAGGATTAGGTTGAGAATGGAATGATTTCTATCTTTGGGGGGAATTTAAGGAAACACCACTCTATGTCGCCCACTCAAGCAATCAAAATATCAGACCCAGCCCTGGTCCTCAGAATGTCCCCATCTTCAGCTTTGACTGGCCCCCCAGTGACTGGCTGGAGCCCCATCCGAACCACATACTCAGGTCTGAGGAGAGGTTTGCATGCCCTGTGGCCTATGGGAGGCCCAGGCTGCACTGAGCTTCTCAGCAACACCAGGCCTGAGATTGGGCCCGGCCCACAGGGCAGTGTGAAAGGAAAAAAAAAAAAAATGCTCGGGACCTCCAAATCACTGGCTGAAAAGTGAAGCTGGGAACTGGGGCCAAACTTGTCTCATTTTATTGCTAAATGAGATAGCTACAAAGATGTAAGGAAAAACAAACAAACAAACAAACAAACAAAAAAAACCAAAAAAAAACACAACTCCCTCCCTCCCTCACAATTTGATTTGCCCACTGGGAAATTCCTTGTGGGGCCCCAGTGTCTCAACCCTAAAACAATTCTGTTGAATTTCACCCCGACAAAGTACACTGATAGCTTCTCTTCATAGGAACGGGACAAAGAACAGGACTCAAAGTCATCCCTCTGCTCCCCCGAGACAAATGCATACCTGATTGCTTCCTCTGCCCTATGTTTATTTTATCTTCTGTAAAAGCGCAGATCCACTGAGCTAGATGAATGCATAAGTGACTGTTCCTCTTCCCCCTCTCGCATAGAGAAAAGCTGATCAGATTCATAAGAATGCGACTGTTTGCCTCTTACGTACCCACACCTTTTAAAAATGTCTTCCTCTTTCCCCATTAGCTGCCCTTTCCCCTCTAAATATTGAAGTCCTCAAAATCATCTTTGGAGAAAGGCACAGACCTGTCTCTCGGGCATGTGTCCTTAACCTTGACAAAATAAATGTCTAAATTGAGACCCATCGCAGGCACTTTTTGGTTTACAGCAGCAAACCTGGAAGCACAGAAAGGCAGATCCCAAGCAGAGAAACACTTACAGCAGGCCGTGACCCAACCACAGTCACTTAGCGTGAGTGGCGGGTGAGGCAACAGACAATAGAACATGTCTGAAACTCAGAGCCACTTCCTCCCCCAACCAAGCTGCCCCTCAACAAGTTCCCCATCTTGGTTTCTTAGGGCAAAATTCAGCGTCTGGGTCTGCACTGCCCTCTTCTGGTCATTCGGTTGTTAACACGAGCAGCTAAGAGCTCCCCTTTGGAAATAGCAGGAGTTCTTCCCAGTTTCGATTTTTCTGCCAACCAGGCTTGTTTCCACACAATGACTCATAAGTGAGATAATGAGGGGCAAGAACAAGTTAAAATATTTACTATAATTTACATTTGGAGGAAAAACTTTAGTCTTACATTGCCTGTAGAAAGAATGTGACCTACAGAGGATTTTGCAGTGGTTTAACCCTTTATATTTCTTTTTGATAAAGCACACATTTACTTTTTTTTCTGATCATACAGAAAATTTATTCCTTGAGACCACATAAATGTAAGAAGCATGGCTTTGGTGTCATTTAGAAAGTGAACATGTGTCTAAGAATTTTCACACTAAATTGTAAACACTAACATAACTGATCCATCCATCTTCGGCTTTTCATTGAGATACTAAGTCCATTCATCCGATGCTTTTGAGGACATGAAAGTTAAAGAGATAAGAATCTTGATCCCAAGACGCTTTATTGTTTTTAAGAAAGTTAGTAAAGACTCTAAAAGCAGGCAAACAGGGAAATGCATCCTCGCAGAAGCTGATAGTGCCAGGACCAGGTGCCTTCCCCAGTCCAGCAGCTGCAGGTTGGGTTGCTAAGAGCTTACCCTGCCCTCTTCTGCAGACAATTGTTGGCAGATTCCTGAGGGGTAACACTACCCCCTTCACCCTTCTCATCCAGGGTGGCCAGTAGCCAGTGACTGAGGGGTGTAGGGGTAACACCGCCCAGCCGCCTTGTCTCTGGGTGGGACAACCTCTATGGTTCACATCAGTGCCTCCTGCTGAATCAGCATGAGGCTGATTCTTCTGAGGCCTGGCTCCTTCCTCCACCCATCCCTGCTTCCTCACTGCCCTTGGGTGTCTCCCAGTGCACTCCTTCTGTAAGTTCCCTGCTCAAGGATCTCTACTTCAGGCTCTACTGCTACAGAATCTAGACAAAAACATGTGCCATCAACAAGGCCCAGAAAAGATAAGGTCCAGTTTCAGGATTAGGGAAAACTTGCCTTGAAGGTCAGGTTAGATCTGGGCATGGAAGAACTGTTCATCTAGCCCACTGACACATATTGACTGAGTGCCTTCAATGAGCTGGGCACTCTTCCAGGCCTTCGGGCATAGCAGCAGATACGACAATCTTGTTATCACTGGCACAATAATTCTAGCAGAGAGGGAAAAAAACAGGAAATGAACAATGGAGAATAAGATGAATTCAGTTAAGTTCCTTTCTTTTTTTTGGAGACGGGGTCTCACTCTGTCCCCCAGGCTGAAGTGCAGTGACTGGATCACAGCTCACTGCAACCTCAACCTCCTGGGCTTAATTGATCCTCCCACCACCTCCTGGGTAGCTGGGATACAGGTGTGCACCACCACACCCGGCTAATTTTTATTTTTATTTTTTGTAGAAATGGGGTTTCTCCATATTTCCTAGCCTGGTCTCGAACTCTTGGACTCAAGTGATCCACCCACCTCAGCCTACCAAAGTGCTGGGATACAGATGTGCACCACCACACCCGGCTAATTTTTATTTTGTGTAGAAATGGGGTTTCTCCATATTTCCTAGCCTGGTCTCAAACTCCTGGACTCAAGTGGTCCACCCACCTCAGCCTACCAAAGTGCTGGGATCACAGGTGTGGCTACTGTACCCGGATAAGTTATGTTCAGTAGTGAAAATAAAATATGGCAACCAGCTACTGTCACCAGACCCATTTTCCTACAATTCTCCAAAAACTTACCCTTGAGAATTTAGGTGATTCATGTATCTAGTTATAACCATTGGAACCTTTCTCCTGTCATAATTCTTCATCTCCAATGGTGCTGGCTCGGTCAATGTCAACTTCCATTGAGTTCCTGCTGAGGATACTCACTTTAAACCATGGCATTGACCACCAAACATTTTTCAAATACTTACTCTACAGTCTGTATTTGGGGCCTGGCACAGTGGCTCACACCTGTAATCCCAGCACTTTGGGAGGCCCCAGCAGGAGGAGCCCTTGAGCTCAGGAGTTTGAGACCAGCTTGGGCAACGTAGTGAGACTTCATTTTTATCAAAAATTAAAAAAAAAAAAAAATAGTCGGGCGTGGTGGTGCATGCCTGTGGTCCCAGTTACTTGGGAGGCTGAGGTGGGAGGATCACTTGAGCCTGAGAGATGGAGATTGTAGTGAGCTGAGATTGCAGCACTGCACTCCAGCCTAAGAGACAGAGTAAGAGTCTGTCTCAAAAACAAAACAAAATAAAACAAAACAAGGCAAAGCAAAACAAAACAAAAAACAAAACCCAAAATAAATCAAAGTCTGTAGTTGGGATCTTGAAGCATTCTCTGGGCTTTCCATATAACATTACAACCATTGAAGCATTTTGTTTGGGTTCTGGACTCACTGCAGAGAGGCAGCCTTCTAAAGCAGTGGTTCTCAATCTTTTTGGCATCAGGGACTGGTTTCATGGAAGACAATTTTTCCACGGATTAGGTGGCAGGAGGATGGTTTTGGGATAAAACCATTCAACCTCAGAGCATCAGGCATTAGATTCTTGTAAGGAGAATGCACCTAGATCCCTCACCTGCACAGTTCACAATAGGCTGGAGCTCCTGTGAGAATCAAATGCAGCTGCTGATCTGACAAGAGGCAGAGCTCAGGCCATAATGGTTGCTCACCTGCCACTCTCTTCTGCTGTCTGGCCCAGGTCCTCTGGTCTAAAGGACCAGGGATGCTGTAGTCCCTGCCCTTGCTGGCAACCAATACCTGTGGCTGCCCGAGAGGTGCTCCTGGGACAAAGGAACTGTGCCTTTGAGAGAGCCCAGGGTCGATGCATCCTGCATAGCTGCTCTCTTGATTCCATTCTCTGTGCCAATGTCCTGCAACCACACTGTCCTTTGATCCCATAAGCCTTCCTAAGGCCTGCAGCCTCAGGAGAGAAAATGTCCTTTTTTTTTTGGCCTATAAGCCTGGTGGCAGGCACGCGTTTTATTCATCTTCCTATGCCTCATGGGCACAGCAAAATCCCATTACACAGGCGTTAACCAGTGAAGCTGGTGGAAATAAGTGAACTCCAGGGTCTTCCACAATGCCCATTTGCCCTTTCCTTCTTAGGATCCCAATAGCCAGGCCAGAATCCTCTCTCTATTCAACAGGCCTCTAGCTTTCCAGCCACTGTGCCTGGGTTCAGCCTGTTCTCCCGCTCAGAGGCTGCCTGGTAGAACAGAAAGGAATCCCAAAGTGTGTAACTTTGGGCAAATGGCTTCTCCACAGAAATCTTGCATACAGTGTCCAGCTCCTGTCAGTATACAGTAGGTGCTCAAGATACTTCATTCTCTAGCTCTCCACATTACAATAGACAAAATGTTTGTGGCCCCCTCTCCACCTAAATTTGTATGTTGAAATTTAACTGCTGCTGAATGGTATTAGGAGGTGGGGCTTTTGGGAGGCAATTAGGTCACGAGGGTGAAGCTCTCATGAATAGAGTTAGTGCCCTTATCAGAGAGACCCCACAGAGCTCCCTTCCTCCTTCCTGCCTTCTGAGGACACAGAGAGAAGACGGCCATGGATGAGTCAGGAAGTGGACCCTCACCAGACACCTTGATCTTGGACCTCTGCAGGCACCTTGATCTTGGATTTCTCAGTTTCCAGAACTATGAGAAGTGAATTTCTGTTGCTTATAAGCCACCTGTTCTCTAGTATTCTTTAAAGCACCCTGAATGATATCCGTCTTCCACCCAGTCCACTTTTGAAAAGTCTTCCTTTGTTCCCATAACCTAACAGCCCACCTTGCAAATCTCACCCCCTCCAAAGAGGCTCCCGTGGTTACTCTGATGCAGACTGACCTTAGAGTTGAAGTTATTTTTCTCTAATTTGTGTGGGATAGGATCTTCCTAATGTAAGACTTAACAACTCTACAAAATTGAACATTCCTTTTTTTAACACTTGGGTTGTCATTAAGGCTTTTCCAAATATTCTGATCCTTTTCTTTCAGGGAATAGAGTTGGATGACTTTGGCCTGAGGTCCCTGAAGTTGGGTGTGACCATGTGGCATGCTGTGGTCAATGAACAGCAGAAAGCTGAGCCACTTCGTTGCTGAAACACTAAAAACCTGTGTATTTGGCACGCTCTTGTTCCCTCTGCTGGAGCAAAGAGCAATGTGCACATGTAATTTGAGCCAGAAATAACCTTTTTCAGCACAATGTAGCTTGACTGTTGTACCTAGTTTACTCTCCTGAGATGAAATTGATAGTATCTATGTGTCTGTATATGTGTCTGTATGTGTATGCATATATATTACTTATTTTTTCAAAGGCATTATAATGATATAACTACAATATAAAGGAGAAAGAGGGAGCATTAAATTGTAATGATCTATATTCAATAAGTAAATGCTCTCATCTGAAAACACAAGGAGGCATAAGGAAGTAGATGCTTGTACCTACAAATCTCTTTTTTTTTTGAGACAGAGTCTCACTCTGTCTCCCAGGCTGGAGTGCAGTGGCACCATCTCAGCTCACGGCAAGCTCCATCTCCTGGGTTCACACCATTCTCCTGCCTCAGTCTCCTGAGTAGCTGAGACTACAGACACCCGCCACCACACCCGGTTTGTATTTTTAGTAGAGATGGGGTTTCACCATGTTAGCCAGGATGGTCTCAATCTCCTGACCTCGTGATCTGCCTGCCTCGGCCTCCCAAAGTGCTGGGATTACAGGCGTGAGCCACTGCGCCCAGCCTTGTATTTACATATCTCATCACCTTAATGCAGCAGTTGCAAGTGCAGACTCTTACCCATGTGCCAGTGACCCAAAGACCACTGTTGTCACTGACATGATTACCCGAAAATATGAACATGTTAGGAAAGTTTTTGACACGAGAGAGTTTAATCCTCCCTTAATTGGCAAAGCAGTTACATTCCTGGGAAAATGTGGTGGATTTGAAACTATCCCCCAAATACTTTGTGTTTAAGTATAAACAGGAGTTGTATTCTTTTTTTTTTTTTTTGAGATGGAGTCTTGCTCTGTTGCCCAGGCTGGAGTGCAGTGGTGCAATCTCAGCTCACTGCAACCTCTGCCTCAAGGGTTCAAGCGATTCTCCTACTTCAGCCTCCCATAACCCCTGTAGCTGGGATTACAGGCGCGTGCCACCACGCCTGGCTAATTTTTGTATTTTTAGTAGAGACAGGGTTTCACCACGTTGGCCAGGCTGGTCCTGAACTCCTGACCTCAGGTGATCCACCTGCCTCCACCTCCCATAGTGCTGGGATTATAGGCTTGAGCCACCGTGCCCTGCCCAGGAGTTGTATTCTTGATCTAGGTTTAAATGTAAACCTACACTTGGCCTAGGTTTTAAGTAAAACCCTACATGTTTTTGCCTATGTAAATTAGGTCTGTTAGGACTCTGGAAAGTTGTGCAGGATATGGGACAGTTCTTTCTAGTGTGACTTGCCCCGAATACTGCAAGACATCCACCATCCCTGACCCTGCCGGATAATGCAAGTCACACCCCAGCTCCAACTATGTTGATGATGAAAAATGCCCCCAGTATTGCCAAAATGGCCCTTAGAAGCTGGTTTTTCCCTTCCTGAAGAGCACCGAAGCCTTTTTGAAGGATGCCACCTATGTGTCGTCTGAATACCTAATAGCACCCGGCACAGAGCTGGGTTGAAGGTAGCTTCCTGACTCTGTTGAACCAACTCTTTAAAGTCGATTCTGTTAAGCCGGGTTTGTCTTGCCAGCACATGATGAAGGGTTGTTCCTATGGACTGAGCCTCCAGGATTCTATCTGTGATGGCAGGACTGGGGCCCATGACATAGGACAGCACAGTGGCACCCCAAGGGCTGGATAACATAGAGATGCCCTCCAGGCCAGCACCCTCAAGTGCCATGGATATTTCCAGAGCATCCCTAAGTTTCCCTCATTTGGCTGAGAGCTCATCCACAAAGCCTTTCCCTACTTCCTATGATGATCTCTGGGGTCGCCACCTCGTCAGTGCCTTCACAGCATTCCCTGGAGATGGCGGTGCGTGGCTGGGCTGGTTCAGCTGAGAACAGCTGTCCAAGCGGAACAGGAGAACAATGGAAGCAGTACGTATTCTTGGCTGCTCTGGAGAGAATGGTGTTTCCAGCTTCTGGCGGCCCTCCCCCTCCAACACAGCATACCTGGCTGACCTCCAGCTTGGCCCTGGAAGGGTTTCCCTCTTCCCTTGTTCTCCACAGCTTCATTTGAGAGCAGGATTCAGGAGAATTCTCCTCCACCAGCAGCTCACTTCCTGTTTGCGTCATTCGGAAAGCCAGGCAAGATCTGGGGATAAGTAATCCCTGCCCCCTCATTTAACGGCTCTGAGGATTTTCTAAAAGGCTGATCAACAATCTGATTTCTGGGGACTCTGCTCCACTCTCTAACTTCAGAAAGCATGTTGCATTGTGGCCCTCGAGTGGGCATCCTGCCCTTAGAGTTCCCGTCTCTTACCATATCCTAGGTCTCAGCTAGGTGGCGGCTTTCCTCTGCTTCTGAAGGTAAACAATAGTAGCAGAGGGTAGAAGAAGCCAGCTGTTCCTTGCCCTCAGGCCTCATTTCTAGGGCTGGCACTCCATGATGGCAAGAGGCATTATCTCTGGCAGACAGCAGAGGGTGGCAGGGGACTGAAGATCTCATTTTGCCCATTTATGCAATTCCTCTCCGGCCCTAATCTTATTTCCTGTCATGTTGCCACCTTCTGCCTCTGTTCATATTTGGCTTTAGCACACGGCAGACGTTTAGTACATAACAGACATTTGACATTCTGCAACTCTGCAAGATGTTCAGTTTTCTGATTATTGAATACCTAGGCCTTCTTAATGAGCCTGAGCCTCATTTCCATTCTCATTTCAGGTAGGCCAGCTTGAACCAAACCCTATTGCTTTCATAAAGAAGCTTACTAGAAAAATAAAGAAATGGGAGAGGCTATAGTGTGTAGGGATTTACACTGCATAACAACACTTTAAAGAAATTGAGGAAGTGATTACTGTAAAAGTCAGAATCATTGTTAATTAGGGCGGCAGAGAATGGACTGTGGGTGGCCTGGAAAAGTTCCATTTCTTGATTTGTGTGCTGGGCTCCAAGGGTATTTAGCTTATAATAATTCATTAAGCTATGCATTTTTGCATACTGTGTATATATGTATTTATTTTCCAGTAAAAAGTTAAACAATCCAATCAAAAGGCAGAGATTGTCAGGCTGGATTAAAAATCATGACCCAACTTTAGATTCTAAGAAACAAGCAGGTTGAATGTAAAATAATGGATAAAAAGATGTAGCAGGTAAACAACAGCCACAAGTGGAAGTGGCTATAGATATGCACCTAATACTGAAACATCAAAACACACCAAGCAAAATGTACAGAAATGTGAGAGAAAGATAATTCAATAATCGTTGGATACTTCAGCACCCAACTCTCAATAATAGATGGAACAACCGGACAGAAGATTGCTGAGGAAAAAGAAGACTTGAATAATACTACAAAGCAACTAGATCTAACAACATCTATAGAACATGTCACTGAACAACAGAATATATACTCTTCTCAAGTGCACATAAAACATTGTCCAGGAAGGACATATGCTAGGGAATAAAATAAACATCAATACATTAAATAGGGTAGAATAATAAAAAGTGTGCTCTTCAGTCACAATGAATAAAATTAGAAATCAATAGCAGAAAAAAAACAGGAAATATTACAAATATGTAATAATACTCCCCAATAACCAATGAGGAGGAAATAAAAAAAGGATTCAGAAAGTGGTTGGGCGCAGTGGCTCACACCTGTAATCCCTGCACTTTGGGAGGCCGAGGTGGGTGGATCACCTGAGGTCAGAAGTTCAAGACCAGCCTGACCAATATGGTGAAACCCTGTCTCTAGTAAAAATACAAAAATTAGCTGGGCATGGTGGCGCATGCCTGTAGTCCCAGCTACTCGGGAGGCTGAGACAGGGAGAATTGCTTGAACCTAGGAGGTGGAGGTTGCAGTGAGCTGAGATCACACCACTGCACTCCAGCCTGAGTGACAGGGTGAGATTCTGTCACAAAAAAAAAAAAAAAAAATTCAGAAACTACTTCGAGGTAAATGAAAATAAAGATCAATATACCAAAAATTTATAGGATGCAGCTAAAGCAACATTTATAGGAGAATTTATCATCGTAAATGTCTATATTGAGAAAGAAGAAAAACAAAAAAAACTTGTATGTAAATGTTTCAAGCAGCATTCTTCATAGTAGCCCAAAATGGAAACAACCCAAATGCCATCAACTGACAGATGAACAAATGTGCTACATGATACAATAGATTGTTATTTGGCCAGAAAAGGGAATGAAGTACTGATACCTGCAAAAGCATGGATGGATCTTGGAAATGCTATGCTAAGTGAAAGATGCCAGTCACAAAAGAATATACATTATATGATTCCATTCATGTGAAATTCCAGAACAGAGAAGTCTACAGAGACAGAGGTGGAATAGTAATTACTTAGGGCTGAGAGAGGATGGGGGTGGTGGATACAGGGATGATTGCAAAAAGTGTGAGGTTGCATTTTGAGTTGATGAAATGCTCTTAAATTGACTCGGGTGATGAGTGCAAATATCTATGAATATAGTAAAACCATTGCAGTGTACACTTTAAGTGGGTGACTTGGTTGGTATCTGAATTACATATCAATAAAGTTTTTAAAAAGCTAAAAGTGTTTAGAAACATTGTTGTAAGTACCTCTGAATACCCGAGTAAGACATATTTGGGAGGATCTGTAAATTCAGATTTAACCAATATAATGATATTAAACATTAGAAGTTTAGTTTTACTCATCTTTATCCAATGTAAACTGTATTTTATACTAATATTATAATAGAATAAACTCCACTTTTTATATTTAATGTCTTCATCATTTTCTAATATTTCAACTCAATTTTTGTAATCAGCTATTTTAAAAGTCTGTATACAATTTCAAGGAGTGAATGTGCTAAAGTTTATGTAATAATTCTCCCTATCTCCTGTAAAAAACTGTCAAACCATTTTCCAAAGTGGTTGTACCATTTTGCACATCCACCTGAAATACATCAGAGTTCCAGTTGCTCTGCATCCTCACCAGCGCTCTGTGTGTTAGCTTTTAAAAAGCTATTCTGGCCAGGCACAGTGGCTCATGCCTGTAACCCCAGCACTTTGGGAGGCTGAGGCAGATTCAAGACCAGCCTAGCCGACATGATGAAACCCCATCTCTATTAAAAATACAAAAAATTAGCTGGATGTGGTGGCAGGTACCTGTAATCCCAGCTACTCCAGAGGCTGAGGCAAAAGAATCCCTTGAACTACAGAGGCAGAGGATATAGAGGCAAAAGAATCGCTTGAACCCCAGAGGCAGAGGTTGTAGTGAGCCAAGGTCAGTCATTGCATTCCAGCCTGGGCAACAAGAGCGGAACTCCATCTCAAAAAAAAAGCTATTCTAATAGGCGTGCAGCAAGATCTAATTATAGTTTTGATTGGCACTTCTCTAATTATGCTGATGAATATCTTTTCATGTGTTTATTTGCTACTCCTATCTTTTTGGCTGTTTACATCTTCTTCCAGTTTTTCTAAGAGTTGACTTATTTGATTTCTTATTGAATTGTGAGAGTTTTTAAAATCCATATTATTTATACAAGGCCTTCATCAGATATGTGATTTACAAATATCTTCCCCCAGTTTGTGGCTTGTCTTCAATATCTTAACCGTATTTTTAGAAGAAAAGACATTTAAAATTTTTGTTGTTTAATTTGTTAACTTTAATTAATTTGCTAATTTTGTCGCAGAGACTATTTTTGTGTGGTAGGAAATAGGGAGATGTTGAAGAATTTTCAGCAGGGGAGCAGCATATTGAAAGAGACATTAGGACAAAAATTGGTTTGAGTGTAGACAACAATATAAATTGAAGTAGAAATAAATCTAGGGTAAGAGAAATTAGCTGTTACAATAAATTAGGTGTGAAATAAATGAGGAAGTTAGGTAAGTATAGTAACAACCAGAATTATACCTTATTAAAATTTCATCTATCTGCTTAACTAGAATCTGCTAATGATTGAATAGATTTTCTTACAGCCAGGGTTACTTTGGATGACTCCAAAGGGAAATCCAGAAACTTCCCTGATCAGCAACGTGAGAAGGCCCAACCTCCTTAATCCTATTTGGTCTGTCCCTCAAATACCCCCTTTAAGAAAATGTGTATCACGGTTTTCCATTCAGTCAGGAAACATAAACTTTTTAGGATGCAATTTAGTCATAATGCTTGTGTCTATTAGTTATTGCTATATCACAAACCACTTCAAAAGTTAGGGTCTTAAAACAACCATCAGCCGGGTGCTGTAATCCTGGGCCGAGGTGGGCAGATCACTTGAGGTCAGGAGTTCGAGACCAGCTTGGCCAACGTGGTGAAACCACATCTCTACTAAAAATATAAAAATTAGCCAGGCATGGTGGTGGGTGCCTGTAATCCTAGCTGCTCGAGAGGCTGAGGGAGGAGAATCACTTGAACCCAGGAGGTGGAGGTTGCATTGAGCTGAGATCGTGCCGCTGCACTCCAGCCTGGGCGACAGAGCAAGGCTCTGTCTCAAAACAACAACAAGAACAACAAGAACAACAACAAAAAAACAAAAACAAAAAAACAGAACCAAGAAAGAAAGAAAAAAAACCCCAAAAATCCAAAACATCATTTACTTAGCTCATGACTCTGAAGATTGACCATTTGGGGTGGGAACAGCTAAGTTCTTCTGGTTCCTTCTGGGTCCTCTACTTGGCTACAGATGGCTTTGTTGATCTTGGCTGAGCTCTCTCAAATGTCCTGGTGCCTTGGCTGGCTTATTGAAGCCCAGGCTCAGCATTAACAAGTGCCTTCCACGGTATTTAATTGGACAAAATAAGTCAAAGGGAGCCCAGATTCAAGGAGTGCATACAAGAAGGGGAATAATCATAGGCATTTTTGCAAACAGTCTACTTCGGTGCTTGTCTTCAGACCTGAGATATGGTCATGTCTGTGACATTCTTGGAAAGAAAAGCATTCTAGAGACCTTTCTAGGAGTTATTGGCAAAGGAAGTATTTATAAGATAAACTTTCATTAAATTCATTGTAGCAGGATCTGGGAATTAGGATCTCAAGGGGAAAGCCAAACTCTTGTTGTTTGCTTCCTATAAGAATAAGAAACAGCAGCATTATCAAGTGCTGTACTTTACTACAAATATTAACCGGCAACAATTGACCCTCTCTGGGACTTTCCATTTAGTTATTTACTGGAAGCTGTTCCTGTAATTTTCAACAGTGCTGTTATCTATGAGATTATTTTTCTTTTAGCTGTGTTGGGTTTTCAGATGCATTAATACAGCTTAATATCTCTTCCTGTTGCTTCTCTAATTAAAAGCTTGTTGGATTTCCAAATAAGAAATAACATACACAAGCACTGGTAATACAGGCTGCTAATAATTGGGAGTAAAACTTCAGCAAGGAACAGCATCAACCAGGCGTGAGGGATCTTATGATCGGGCAAACAAAGAGGCCTAGAAGTCTCAGGGGGATTGCAGGGCAGTGATCTGGCTCTGAGCCGCTGGCCTCCCTGAGAGGGGCTGCTGCAGATGGAGGGCCGCCAACGGGCAGCCTGAATATAATGCATGTGCCCTGTCCCGAGCTGGATGTTTGAATTCTGGGTCTCAGAGAACAGCTAATGTCTGTCTTTCCAATCACTGCCTGTATCCTTTCCTGCTTCCCCAAGTCCCTCATTCCTCTCCTCTTGGCGGCTTTTGCCCTCTTTGGTCCAGGCCGCAGGAAATCTTTCCTCTAGTTCTAAGAATCGGCCACTAGATGGCACTAGCTGTTCGGATTAAAGTGCCTTCCTGCGCTCCACAGGCCCAGGGCGAGGGCAGGCAGGGTCTGAAGACAGCTTCTCTCGGCCACCGTCATTCTCTCTCCCACTTCGCTCTTCACTTCTCATCGCTTCCTCGTTCTATGTAAACATTAGATTCCTTCCAGCAGCGGTGTTTGCGTGATTTCGAAGGTAGGGAAACTGTGTGTTTGGTATGGTGGGGTGCCCGTGGAAGAAAGGGAGTTTGTAGGTTCCACAAGAACCTTAGATGCCCCCTAAGGACACAGATCGAACTCCGGGCAAGAGAAACAGCGACTGCTTCCCTCACTCATGCCATGAGCACTGGCCTCTCAAGAATCCCCGCTCAGCTGTTCTGTAGCCCCTCACACTGTTACTTAAAAAACTGAGTTCTTGGTTGTGCGGTGGCTCACGCCACCCAGCACTTTGGGAGGCCGAAGCGGGTGGATCACTTGAGGTCAAGAGTTGGAGACCAGCCTGGCCAACATGGCGAAACCCAGTGTCTACTAAAAATACAAAACAATTAGCTTGGCGTGGTAGCGGGCACCTGTAATCCCAGCCACTCGGGAGGCTGAGGCAGGACAATCGGTTGAACCTTGGAGGCGGAGATTGCAGTTAGCCAAGATCGGGCCACTGCACTCCAGCCTGGGCGGCAGAGCGAGACTCGGTCTCAAACATAAATAAAGTAGGCCGGGCGCCCTGGCTCATGCCTGTAATCCCAGCACTTTGGGAGCCCGAGGCAGGCGGATCACGAGGTCAGGAGATCGAGACCCATCTGGCTAACATGGTGAAACCCCGTCTGTACTAAAAATACAAAAAATTACTCGGGCGTGGTGGCGGGTGCCTGTAGTCTCAGCTGCTCGGGAGGGTGAGGCAGGAGAACGGCGTGAACACGGAAGGCGGAGCTTGCAGTGAGCCGAGATCGCGCCACTGCACTCCAGCCTGGGCCACAGAGTGAGACTCTGTCTCAAAATAAAATAAAAAATAAATAAAATAAATAAAACAAAATAAAACACGAAAATTGAACTCTTCCTTTTCTCCATCCTCTCACCCTAATCCATTCTTCTTTTTACAGTTTCATCCTCACTGATGTGAATTTGTTGTTGTTGTTGTTTTGTTTTATTTTTTTTTTTTGAGACAAAGGCTCGCTCCATCACCCAGGCTGGAGTGCAGTGGTGTGATCTTGGCTCACTGCAACCTCCACTTCCCGGGTTCAAGCAATTCTCCTGCCTCAGCCTCCCAGGTAGCTGGGATTACAGGGGCCCACTACCACACCCAGCTAATTTTTGTATTTTTAGTAGAGACAGGGTTTCATCATGTTGGTCAGGCTGGTCTCGAACTTCTGACCTCAGGCAATCCACCCACCTCGGCCTCCCAAATTGCTGATGTCACCTTTTCACCCAATCATTTCTGGAAGCTAAAAGCCATCCTATTTTCTTACGTAAATCTAGTGCCTTTTCCAATCTACTACCTTAATGCTCCCTAACTTCATGACCGGCCCCGCCCCTCCCTTTCCTCTCCATTTGTACTGAATAATGGCACTGGTTTTTGGATCACCTATTTGTTTAATTACACAAGCCCTGGTTTTGACAGTGGGGATACAGCAGTGACTTCCAAGCTGAAACTTTAAGAATGAGTTGAAGTTAGCCAGGCAAATAGGGGTAACAGCATTCTTGATAGAGCAGATTTCAGCTGGGAGTGACTTTGCCTGGAAGGAGCCATTTGACAATGTCCATGACTAGACATTTTTGGTTGTTACAATTGGGGAAGGAGTGGAGTTTGCTCCTGACATCTAGTGGGGAGAGGCCAAAGATGCTCTAAACATCCAGCAATGCCCAGGACAGTCCCCCACAACAAATATTTAGCTCCCAAGTATTAGTAGTGCTAAGCTTGAGAAACCTGTGATAGAGAAAGCTGCAGAGAGAATATGGCTTTTTTGAGAAACAGAGTTTTATTAGAATGGGAATGAAGGTTGGGAGATGTTAGTAGGGACCGGGGTGTGCAGAGCTGCACCAGGGAGTTTGTACTCTCTCCCAAGGCCAATGGAAGTAACTGGAGATATTGGCGCCACTGGAGACTCTGTTCCAAGGGCCACTGAAAGCCCTTGGGGGGGAAGCTGTGGACCCTCACAGATACGTGGTGAATGAATACGCTCCATTCCAGGCCTTTTTGTCCAGACCTCTGTAAGTAAATACTGATATGCTATCAGCCTTTTGAAGTAAACCAGAAGTATAGTATTCACTTATTTCATAAACAAGCAAATAAGAGTAATTGAACTTGCGTGACAAAGCACTATTCTGTACTTTTCATAAAGATGTTTACTTTTCATTGTCCTGATGTGTCCAGAATCGGTTCCTTCCAGGTGGGTTCTCTGTCTGGCTGACTTCAAGAATGAAGCCACAGACCCTTGCTGTGAGCGTTAAAATTCTTAAAGATGGTGTGTGCAGTGTTTGTTCCTTCAGATGTTCAGATGTCCAGAGTTTTTTCTTTCTGGTGGGTTCGTGTTCTCTCTGGCTTCAGGAGTGAAGCTTCAGACCCTCCTGGTGTTAGGTGTGGCGGGGACCCAGAATGAGCAGCAAAAACAGTTATTACAACACATCCTACAACAAAACAAGAGCTGGTTGCTGAAGCAAGAGTGGGTGGCCTGCTTTTAGACCCTTATTTGACCCCACCCACATCCTGCTGATTGGTCCATTTTACAGAGTGCTGATTGGTCCGTTTTGACAGAGTGCTGATTGGTGCATTTACAAACCTTTTGCTAGACACAGAGCACTGATTGGTGCATTTACAATCCTGTAGTTGGACAGAAAAGTTCTCCAAGTCCCCACCCGACCCAGAAGCCCAGCCAGCTTCGCCTCTTGCTGACAGCCCTAGGTAATAAAATATCTTTTTGTTTTTTAAATCCTTATTCTTTCAGATAAGAACACAGAAGCCCAGGGAAGATAAGTAACCTCCCAAACATCGCATAGCAGGTACGTAATAAAGTCGAGAGTTTAATCCAGAGCTGCAAGATGGCAGAGTCCAAGTTCATAGCCATAAGCTATACTGTTGTTATGCTATTTTGCCATATTTTCAAAGAGTAACAAAAGTAAATGATCACCCATCTTTTATATGTTTCAAGGCTACTATTCACGTCTTTTATATATGTCAAGGTTACTATTCCAGTAGCCTTGAAAATACAACATAGATTTAATGTACTTTCTTAGAAAACTTTGTTCTATGTCTATTCATTTTTTAAATAGTATAATCCAATAATAGTTGGAAAGAACTTGAAAAAAATACACTTCACATACTTATGGTCATAACAAATAAGCATTGAATTAAAAAGGAATAAAATAATCAAATGAACCCAAGAAAAGCAGAAAAAATAAAAGCAGAAATGTATATGTTAGAAAACAGAAACATTTATAGAAACTAAATAAATGCATGAGTTTGTTGTTTGAAAAATCAGAGAAATATATAAACTATTAGGTCATCTAATCGTTTTTTAAAAGAAAGACATAAAGCCATGTATTAGAAATGACAATGTAGAACTAACTGCAAAACCAGAGGAAAGTAAATGAACCAGCACAACATGATTTTTGCTCGGTATTTACAAATACACCTATATTAAATTGTAGGAAAATATGAAGTAACAAAATGTATCTTTTTTTTTTTTTTTTTTGAGATGGAGTCTCACTCTGTAGCCCAGGCTGGAGTACAGTGGTGGCGTCTCGGCTCACTGCAAGCTCCACCTCCCTGGTTCACGCCATTCTCCTGCTTCAGCCTCCCGAGTAGCTGGGGCTACAGGCGCCGGCCACCACCCCCAGCTAATTTTTCATATTTTTAGTAGAGACGGGGTTTCACTGTGTTAGTCAGGATGGTCTTGATCTCCTGACCTCGTGATCTGCCGGCCTTGGCCTCCCAAAGTGCTGGGATTACAGGCATGAGCCACCATACCTGGCCAATTATACTCTTAGCTATCTTAAAAAATCCAATTATACTCTTAACTATCTTAAGATGTTTAATTAAATTATTATTGACTATAGTCGCCGTATTGTGCTATCAAATACTAGATCTTATTCTTTCTTTCTACTTTTTTGTACCCACTAACCATCCCCACATTCCCCTCCCCCTCCTGCACACCCTCCACCCCAGTTAGCCTTCCCAGCCTCTGGTAACCTTCCATCTACTCTCTAGCACCATGAGTTTCATTGTTTTATTTTTTAGCTCTCACAAGTAATTGAGAACATGTGAAATTTGTCTTTCTGAGCCTGGCTTATTTCACTTAACATAATGATCTCCACTTCCATCCATATTGTTGCAATTGACAGGATCTTATTCTTTTTTTATGGCTGAATAGTCCAGAATTGTGTATATGTACCACATTTTCTTTATCTGTTTGTCTGCTTATGGAACTTGGGTTGCTTCCAAATCTTGGCTATTGTGAATAGTGCTACTGTAAACATAGGAGTGCAGATATCTCTTTGATATACTGATTTCCTTTTTTGGGGGTATATACCAAGCAGTGGGATTGCTGGATCATATGGTAGCTCTATTTTTAGTTTTTTGAGGAACCTCCAAACTGCTCTCCGTGGTGGTGGTCTTAATTTACATTCCCACCAACAGCGTACGAGATTTCCTCCACATCCTCGCAAGCATTTGTGTAGCCTGTCTTTGGATAAAAGCCATTTTAACTGGAGTGAGATGATATGTCATTGCAGTTTTGATTTGCATTTCTCTGATGATCAATGATGTTGAACACCTTTTTATATGCCTGTTTCCAGTTTGTATGTCTTCTCTGAGAAACGTCTACTCAAATATTTTGCCCATATTTTAATTGGCTTATTAGATTTTTTTTTCCTATAGAGTTGTCTGACCTCCTTTTATATTTTGGTTATTAATCTCTTGTCAGATGGGTAGTCTGCAAGTATTTAAGTCCATTCTGTGGGCTGTCTATTCTCTTTATTGATTGTTTTCTTTGCTGTGCAGAAGTTTTTCTTTCTTTCTTTTTCTTTCTTTTTTAACTTGATGAGTTCCCATTTGTCCATTTTTTTCTTTGGTAGCCTATGATTGTCTGGTATTACTCAAGAAATCTTGGTCCACTTCAATGTCCTGGAAAGTTTCCCCAATGTTTTCTTGTAGTTCATAGTTTCAGGTTTTAGATTTAAGTCTTTAGTCAACTTTGATTTGATTTTTGTATGTGGTGAGAGATAGGGGTCTAGTCTGATTCTTCTGCATATGGGTAGCCAGTTTTCCCAGCACCATTTATTGAAGAGACTGTCTTTCCCCCATGTATATGCTTTTTAAAAATAAGTTTGCTGTAGGTGTGTGGATTTGTTTCTGGGTTCTTTATTCTGTTCCATTGGTCTATGTGTCTGTTTTTATGCCAGTACCATGCTGTTTTGGTTACTAAAGCTCTGTAGTATAACTTGAAGTCAGGTCCCGTGATTCCTTCAGTTTTGTCCTTTTTTCTCCAGATAGCTTTGGCTATTCTGGGTCTTTTGCAGTTCCATATAAAACTTTAAGTTTTTTTTTCTATTTCTGTGAAGCATGTCATTGGTATTTTGATAGGGATTGCACTAAATTTGTAAATTGCTTTGGGTAGTATGGACATTATAGCAATATTCATTCTTCCAATCCATGAACATAGAATATCTTTCCATGATTTTTGTGTCCTCTTCAATTTGTTTCATCAGTGTTTTATAGTTTTCATTATAGAGATCTTTCACTTCTTTTGTTAAGTTAATTTTTAAGTATTTAACTTTATGTGTCGCTTTTGTAAATGAGATTACTTTCTTCATCTCATTTTCAGATTGTTTGCTGTTGGCATATAGAAATGTTACTGATTTTTGTATGTTGATATTGTATCCTGCAAGTTTGCTGAGCTTGTTTATCAGTTCTAACAGATTTTTTGTGGAGTCTTTAGGGTTTTCCAAATATAAGATTATATCGTCTGCAAACAGGGATAATTTGATTTCTTTCTTTTCAGTTTGGATGTCCTTTATTTCCTTCTCTTGTGTGATTGCTCTAGCTAAGATTTTCAGTGCTGCGTTGAGTAACAGGGGTGAAAGTGGGCATCTTTGTCATGTTCTACACCTTAGAGGAAAGGCTTTCAGTTTTTCCCCATTCAGTATGATACTAGCTGTGGGTCTGTTGTGTATAGCTTATATTACGTTGAAGTAGGTTCTCTCTATACCCAGTTTTTTGAGAATTTTTATTTTGAAGGGATGTTGAATTTTATCAAATGCATTTTCAGCTTCAATGGGGATGATCATATACATTTTGTTCTCCATTTTGTTGATACAATGTATCAACTGATTGATTTGTGTATGTGGAATTTGTGTATGTGGAATTATCCTTGCATCCCGGGGGTAAATCCCACTTGGTTATGATGCATGATTTTTTTAGTATATTGTTGAATTTTGTTTGCAAGTATTTTGTTGAGGTTTTTTTCATCAGTATTCATCAGGAATATTGGCCTGTAGTTTTGTGAGTTTTTTTTTTTTAAATGTGTATTTGTCTGATTTTGGTATCAGGGTAATACTGACTTTGTAGAATGAAGTTGGAAGTATTCGTTCCTCTATCCTTTGAAACAGTTTGAATAGGATTGGTATGAGTTTTTCTTTAAATGTTTGGTAGAATTAAACAGTGAAGCTGTCGGGTCCCAGGCATTTATTTGCTGGGACACTTTTTATTATGGCTTCAGTCTCATTACTTGCTATTAGTCTGTTCAGGTTTTGGATTTCTTCATGGCTTAATTTTGGTAGGTTGTACGTATCTAGGAATTTCATCCACTTCTAGATTTTCCAATCTATTGGCATATAGTTGCTCATAGTAGCCAATAAAGATTCTTTGAGTTTCTGCAGTATTGATTGTAATGCCTCCTTTTCATCTCTGATTTTATTTATTTGGATCTTTTTGCTTTCTTTCTTAGTCTACCTAAAGGTTTGTCAATTTTGTTTATCTTTTCAAAAAACCAACTTTTTGTTTCATTGATGTTTTGTAATTCAATTTCATTTACTTCTGCTCTGATCTTGATTATCTCTTTTCTTCTAGTAATTTTGGGTTTGGTTTGCTCTTGCTCTTCTAGTTCTTTAAGATGAATCATTATTTATTTGAAGTTTTTCTTCCTTTTTGATGTAGGCACTCAAAGCTATAAACTTCCCTTTTAGTACTGCTTTCATTTTATCCCATAGGTTTTCATATGTTGTGTTTCCATTATCGTTTGTTTCAAGACAGTTTTCAATCTCCTTAATTTCTTCATTGACCCACTGGTCATTAATTTCCATGTGTTTGTATAGTTTCCAAAATTTCTCTTGTTATTGATCCCAGTTTTATTCTATTGTGGTCAGAGAAGATGCTAGCTATTATTTCAGTTATTTTGAATGTTTTAAGACTTGTTTTGTGACCTAACATGGTCTATCCTTAAGAACGATCCATATGCTGTGGAGAAAAATGTGTATTCTGCAGCCATTGGATGAAATGCTCTGTAAATATCTATTAAGTCCATTTGGTCTGTAGCGCAGATTAAGTCTGACGTCTCTTTATTGACTTCCTGTCTGGGAGATCCATCCAATGAGGAAAGTGGATGCTTAAGTCTCCAACTATTATTGTATTGGGGTCTATCTCTGTCTTTAGCTCTAATAGTATTTGCTCTCTATATCTGGGTGCCCCAGTATTGGGTGCATATATATTTAGAGTTATTGTATCCTCTTGATGAATTGACTTCTTTATCATTATACATGACCTTCTTTGTCTCTTCTTACAATTTTTTCTTGAAATCTGTTTTGTCTGATGTAAGTATGGCTACTCCTGCTCTTTTTTGGTTTCCATTGGCATGGAATATCTATTTCCATATCTTTATTTTCAGTCTATGTTTGTCTTTATAGGTGAAGGGTATTTCTTATAGGCAACAGGTAATTAGGTCTTATTTATTTTTTATTTTTTATTTTTCACTCAGCCACTCTGTGTCTTTTGATAGGAGAGTTTAGTCTATTTACATTCAGTGTTATTATTGATAAATAAAGACTTACTGCTGTCATTTTGTTAGTTGTTTTCCGGTTGTTGTATGGTCTTCTCTTCCTTCTTTTTCTGCCTCCCCATCTTACTTTTAGTGAAGGTGATTATTTCTGGTGGTACGATTTAATTTTTTGCTGTTTATTTTTTGTGTATCTGCTGTATGTTTTTTGATTTGAGGTTATGTTGAGGCTTGCAAATACTATATTATAATCCATTAATTTAAACTGATGACAACACATTGCAGAAACAAACAAATGAGCAAAAAGGAAACTAATAAAAACTTACAAAACTCTCCCACTTTTAATCTTTTTATTGTTTCTATTTATATCTTATTGTACTGTCTATATCTTTAAAGGTTGTTGTAGTTATTATTTTTGACTGGTTCATGTTTTAGTCTTTCTATCTAAATGTAGTTTATAATTACAGTGTCATAATATTCAGTGTTTTTCTGTGTCGTCAACTACTGCCAGGGAGTTTTGTACCTTGAGATGATTTCTTATTGCTCATTAATGCCCCTTCCTTCCTTCCTTCCTTCCTTCCTTCCTTCCTTCCTTCCTTCCTTCCTTCCTTCCTTTTTTCCTTCCTTCCTCACTTCCTCCCTTCCTCCCTCCCTGCCCCTCCCTTCCCCTTCCTTCCTTCCTTCCTTCCTTCCTTCCTTCCTTTTTTCCTTCCTTCCTCACTTCCTCCCTTCCTCCCTCCCTGCCCCTCCCTTCCCCTTCCTTCCTTCCTTCCTTCCTTCCTTCCTTCCTTCCTTCCTTCCTTCCTTCCTTCCTTCTACTTTCTTTCTCCCTTTAGCATTTCTTTTAGGACACCTCTAGTGTTGATAAGATTCTTCAGCTGTTTTTTTTTTTTTTTTTTTTCTTTGGCTGGGAAAGTCTTTATTTCTTCTTCATGTTTGAAGGATATTTTCACTGGATATAGTATGCTAGAATAAAAGTTTTTTCTTTCAGCACTTTAAATGTGGCATGCCACGCTCTCTTGGCCTGTAAGATTTCACTGAAAAGCACTTTGGGAGGCCGAGTCAGGTGGATCACGAGGTCAGGAGATCGAGACCATCCTGGCTAACATGGTGAAACCCCGTCTCTACTAAAAAATACAAAAAAAACTAGCCGGGCGAGGTGGCAGGCGCCTGTAGTCCCAGCTACTAGGGAGCCTGAGGCAGGAGAATGGCGTAAACCCGGGAGGCGGAGCTTGCAGTCAGCTGAGATCCGGCCACTGCGCTCCAGCCTGGGTGACAGAGCGAGACTCCGTCTCAAAAAAAAAAAAAAAAAAAAGAAAAGTCTGCTGCCAGATGCAATAGAGCTCCATTGTATAGTATTTGTTTCTTTTATCTTGATGCTTTTAGGATACTTTCTTTATCCTTGATCTTTGGGATTTTGATTATTAAATGCCTTGAGGTAGTTTTCTTTGGGTTACATCTGCTTGGTGTTCTATAACCTTTTTGTACTTGAACACTGATTTTTTCCTAGGTTTGAGAAGTTTTCTATTATTATCCCTTTGAATAAACTTTCCATCCCTATCTCTTTCTCAACCTCTTCTTTAAGGCCAGTAACTCTTGGATTTGCCCTTTTGAGACTATTTTCTAGATCTTGTAGCTATGCTTCATTCTTTTTTATTCTTTTCTCTTTTGTCTCCTCTGACTGTGTATTTTCAAATGGCCTGTCTTCAAGATCACAGATTGTTTCTTCTCAATCAATTCTGCAATTAAGAGACTCTGATGCATTCTTCAGTATGTCCGTTGCATTTTTCAACTCCCGAATTTCTGTTCAATTCTTTCTTAATTATTTTAATCTCTTTGTTAAATTTATTGATAGAATTCTGAGTTCCCTCTCTGTGTTATCTTGAATTTTATTGAGTTTCCTCAAAACAGCTATTTTGAATTCTCTGTCTGAAAGGTTACATATCTCTGTTTCTCCAGGACTGGTCCTTGGTCCCCTATTTAATTCATTTGGTGACGTCGTGGTCTTGATGCTTGTGGATATTTGTTGCTGTTTTGACATTGAAGAAATAGGTATTTATTATAGTCTTCACAGTCTGGGCTTGTTTGTACCCATCCTTCTTGGGAAACTTTTCCATGTATTTGAAGGGACTTGGGAGTTGTAGCTAAGTTGTATGTGTATTAGGGGGCACTTCAAGCCCAGTAATACTGTGGTTCTTGCAGACTCATAGAGGTGCTCATAGAAGCCTTGGTGGTCTTGGATACAACCTGGAAGAATTATCTGGATTACCAGGCAGAGGTTCTTGTTCTCTTCCCTTACTTTCTCCCAAACAAACAGTCTCTCTTTCTGAGAGAACTGAGCTAAGAGTGGGGTGACACAAGCACCTCTTTGGACACAAGTCCCAGGCACCACCACTGGGACTGCACTAGGTCAGATCTGAAGCCAGCACAGTGCTGTGTCTCACCCAAGGCCCACTGTAACCACTAATTGGCTACCACCTATGCTCACTCAAAGTCCTAGGGCTCTACATTCAGCAGGTGGCAAAGCCAACCAGGCTTGTGTCCTTCCCTTCAGGGTGGTAAGTTCCTTCAGTTTCTGGGCAGGTCCAGAGATGCCATTTGGGAGCCAGGGACTATAGTCAAAAACCTTAGAAATCTACCTGATGCTCTAGTCTATTGTGGCTAAGCTGGCACTCAAGTCATGTGACAAAAATCCTTCCTACCCTTCCTTGCCTTTCCACGGCAGAGGAACCTCTCCCCGTGGTCACCACCACCATATGCCAATGGCAGTGGTGTACTGTACTGTCAGGCTACTGCTGATGTTCACATAGGGCCCAAGTGCTCTTCAGTCAGCTTGTAGTGAATGCTGCCAGGCCTGGGACTCACCCTTCAGGGTGGTGGGCTCTCCTCCAGACCAGGACAGGTCCAGAAATGCCATCCAAGAGCCAAGGCCTGGAATCAGGGACGACAAGAGCCTGCTTGGTGCTCTACACCACTGTGGCCAAGCTTGTACCTAAGGTACAAGACTAAGTCCTTTTTTACTTTTCCCTCTGCTTTATTCAAGCAGAAGGAGTCTCTTACCATAGTCACCACAGCTGGGAATGTGCTGAGTCTCACCTGAAGCCAGCATATCTCAGAGTCTCACATAAGGCCCTTGACATAGTACCTGGGTATTGCTGCTGGTTCTTCAACACCCAAGGGCTTTTTAGTGAGCAGATGATGCATCATCCAGGACTGAGCCCTTCCCTTCAAGGCAATGGATTTCCTTCTGGCCTAGGGTGTACGTAGAAATGTTGTCTGGGTGCTAGGGCCTAGAATGGGGGCCTCATGATTTCCTAGTGCCCTATGCTACTGTGGCTGAGCTGATATCCAATATGCAAGATGAAGTTCCCTTCACTGTCCTGTCTCCTGTCCTCAAGCAGAAGGGAGTCCCTTTTGTTGCTGTGAACTGTGCTGCCTGGGGTTGGGGGAGGGGTGGTGCAAGCACTCCATTAGCCACCCCAGCTGGTGTCTCAGTAGGTCATGTGCCCCCCATATTCACTAGCTCTGAGCTCAGCACAGCACTAGGATTTGACTAGGAATTGCAGTCCTTATGGCCTAAATTGCCTTTCAAGTTTATTTGACACCCAAGAGCACTTTAGTTCACAGTGGAGAGGCTTGCCAAAACTCAGGTTCTGACCCCTGGGAGTGGCGATTCCCCTCTGGGAAAGGCTGGTCTATATGCTCCCTTCATGGGCAGGCATCAGCTGAGTTTAGCCCAGTTTTGCTTTCTGCCGTGGCAGGGCAGCACTGAGTTCAATGCAGGCTCCCGCAATCACTGTCCTCTCCCTTCACCTACTGCACAGATTATCCGCACTACACAGCCGCTGATGGGGGATGTGGGAAGGGTGACACTGGGGAGTCAAGACTGTCTTTCCTACCCTCCATAGTGCTTCTTTCAGTGATAGGAAGTTAAAACCACATGGTATGATTGCTCACCTGATTTTTGGTTCTAATGAAGGTGCCTTTTTTGTATAGATTATTGTTAAACTGGTGTTCATGTGGGGTGGTGGGGGGAATGACTGGTGAAGGCTTCTATTCAGCCATCTTGCTCTACCCTCTCTCTGAGATTAATATTTAAATTGGTGGACTTTGAGGAAAGCAGATTACTTTCTACAATGTAGGTGAGTCTCATCCAATCAGATGAAGGCCTGAATAAAACACAAACACCAACCCTTGCCCAAGTAAGACAAAGAGGAGCTGGTGCCATTCCTTCTGAAACTATTCCAAACAATTGAAAAGGAGTTACTCCTCCCTAACTCATTTTATGAGGCCAGCATCATCCTGATACCAAAACCTGGCAGAGACATACAAAAAAAGAGCACTTCAGGCCTATATTCCTGATGAACATCTATGCAAAAATCCTCAGTAAAATACTGGCAAACCGAATCCAGCAGTACATCAAAAAGCTTATGAACCATGATCAAGTCAGCTTCATCTCTGGGATGCAAGGCTGGTTCAACATACACAAATCAATAAACATAATCCATCACATAAACAGAACCAGTGACAAAAACTACATGATTATCTCAATAGATGCAGAAAAAGCCTTTGATAAAATTCAACATCCCTTCATATTAAAAACTCTTAATAAACTAGGTATTCATGGAACGTATCTCAAAATAATGAGAGCTATTTGTGGCAGACCCACAGCCAATATCACACTGAATGGGCAAAAGCTGGAAGTGTTCCCTTTGAAAACTGGCACAAGACAAGGATGCCCTCTGTCACTATATTCCCTCTGAAGCATTCCCTTTGAAAACCAGCACAAAACAAGGATTCCCTCTCTCATCCTATTCAACATAGTATTGAAAGTTCTGGCCAGGGCAGTCAGGCAAGAGAATAGGAAGAAAAGAAGTCAAATTCTCTCTGTTTGCAGATGACATGATTGTATATGTAGAAAACCCCATCATCTCAGTCCAAAATCTCCTTAAGCTGATAAGCAACTTCAGTGAAGTCTCAGCATACAAAATCAATGTGCAAAAATCACAAGCATTCCTATATACCAATAATAGATGAGCAGAGAGCCAAATCGTGATTGAACTCACATTCATAATGCCTACAAAGAGAGTTAAGTACCTAAGAACACAGCTAACAAGGGACATAAACGACCTCTTCAAGGAGAGCTATAAAATAATACAAATAAGAGAGAACACAAACAAATGGAAAAACATTCCATGATCATGGATAGGAAAAATCAGTATCGTGAAAATGACCATACTTCCCAAAGTAATTTATAGATTAAATGGTATTCCCATCAAGCTACCATTGACATTCTTCACAGAATTAGGAAAAACTACTTTAAAATTCATATGGAACCATAAAAGAGCCCGTATAGCCAAGTCAATCTTAAGCCAAAAGAACAAAGCTGGAGGCATCATTGCTACCTGACTTCAAACTATACTACAAGGTTATAGTAACCGAAACAGCATAGTACTGTTACCAAAACATATAGACCAATGGAAAAGAATAGAGACCTCAGAAATAAGACCACATGTCTACAATTATCTGATCTTGGACAAATCTGGCCAAGAAAAGCAATGGGAGAAGGATTCCTTATTTAATAAATGGTGTTGGGAAACTGCCTAACCATATGCAGAAAACTGAAACTGGACCCCTTCCTTACACCTTATACAAAAATTAACTCAAGATGGATTAAAGACTTAAATGTAAAACTCCAAGCCACAAAAATCCTAGAAGAAAATCTAGGCCATACCATTCAGGACATAGGCATAGGCAAAGATTTTATTACAAAATCACCAAAAACAATTGCAACAAAAGCAAAAATTGACAAATGGGATATAATTAAAATAAAGAGATTTGCACATAAAAATAAACTATCATCAGAGTGAACAGGCAACCTACAGAATGGGAGAAAACTTTTGCAATCTACCCAACTAACAAAGTTCTAATATCCAGAATTTACAAGGAACTTAAACAAATTTACAAGAAAAAAACAACCCCATCAAAAAGTGGGCAAAGGACACAAACAGACATTTCTCAAAAGAAGACATTTATGCAGCCAACAAACGTATGCAAAAAAGCTCAACATTACTGATCATTAGACAAATGCAAATCAAAAACATAATGAGATACCATCTCATACCAGTCAGAATGACAATTATTAAAAAGTCAAGAAATGACAGATGCTGGCAAGGCTGTGGAGAAATAGGTGGGAGTGTAAATTAGTTCAACCATTGTGGAAGACAGTGTGGCGATTCCTCAAAAATCTAGAACCAGAAATACCATTTGACTCAGCAATCCCATTACTGGATATATACCCAAAAGAATATAAATCACTCTATTATAAAGATACATGTACATGTATGTTTATTGCACACTATTCACAATAGTAAAGATATGGAACCAACCCAAATGCCCATCAATGATAGACTGGATAAAGAAAATGTGGTACATGTATGCCATGAATACTATGCAGCCATAAAAAGGAATGAGATCATGTCCTTTGCAGGGACATGGGTGAAGCTGGAAGCCATTATCCTCAGCAAAGTAACACAGGAACAGAAAATCAAACACCACATGTTCTCACTCTTAAGTAGGAACTGAACAATGAGAATGCATGGCCACAAGGAGGGGAACAACACACACTGAAGCCTGTTGGTGGGGAGCGAGGGGAGGGAGAGCATCAGGACAAATAGCCAGTGCATGAGGGGCGTAATGTCTAGGTGATAGGTTGATAGGTGCAGCAAACCACCATGGCACACATTTACTCATGTAACAAACCTGCACGTTCTGCACATGGTATTCTGGAACTTAAAGTGAAATTTAAAAAAAGAAATTATTTGCCATATGAAATCATTGCCAAGCTCACCTCTTTATAAATTATTTTTTCTCAAGGATCTTGGTTTAAGTTTTCACTACTTTTTTAGCTCTCGAATATTTTTAAATACCTATTTTAAAAATGGATTCCTAAACATTTCTAGTTGTTGTTAGTGGGAGAGTTAGTCTGAAACCAGCTATTCTGTAATTACCAGAAGCATAAATCTCTGATTACTAATCTTTGAAGTATGTACAAATTTCTGACACCAACTGCTTATAAGAGGCTTGTGTAGAACAATCAGGGCTCTGTATCAAACGAGGTAAAGTTTTATGACCCAGGGTTTGGTGTATAAGTTCATCTAACTTTATTTATTTTCTATAAATTGGATAAATATTTGTGGATTTTTTTTTACCCACTGCTACAAAAAAAGTGTTTATGATTCCTGTGTCTATTTTTCTAGTTCCTTTTTTAATCTTACAAAGACTTCTGGGAAGATGAATGGAGAAATTCTAACTTTATAATGCTATATGTAAATCAGAAGTCTGACCTCATTTTTATTTTAAATGGATCTCTCTGGCTACTGTGTGATATATTAATTCAAATAGCAAATGACTGGAATGAACCTAAGTGTACATGAATATGGGATGGTTAAATAAATTATGACAAATTCATTTAATAAAACATGATAGCAATTAAAAATAATTAGGTAGCTTTCTATGTAATGACATGGAACTATTCCAAGTATTATTGAGGGAAAAAAGCAAGGTGTAGAATAATGTGTGTGGTATTCGTGCTACCATTTGTGTGAAAAAAGATTTTGTATACATATTTTTATAAGTGGGTAGACTGTCTCTGGAATAAAATGCAAATCTAGTAAAGGCTGCCAGCTTTTAGAAAAGCTGTTTCTAGGGAATGAAACAAGGTTATCGGGGACAGGTCCAAGATGAACATTAACTTTTTAGTGCATATTCTTTTATACTTTTTGGGTGTTGTATTGTGGGCATGTTTTACCTATTCAAAATGTAAATAACATTTTTATTTAAATAAAACATATATTTTACTGCCCTCCAGTGATATAATTTTGGGGGTATGGCTAACCTACCTATTTTTTCATTTGTTTATTAAAATAAATATTTGATATAATTATAATTAGAGAATTTTATGTATTTTTTGATATATTTCATTTTGTTTTATTGTTTTCAAAATTATAATTTAAAACTTTTGCATGAAGTTTAGTTCAGGTATAACAATTTATTTACTGTTTCCCCAGTATTGATCATTTACCTATTTACATATTTTCTTATATAATATGGTAATGAGCATCTTTTTGAAAGTATATACATTTGGTTCCTATAAATTGCTCTAATGCTTAATGGTTATTTGATAAGGTTGGATGTAAATAAAGCAAGCACTGTGAGGAGTTGATAAAAGGTCAGAAATGATTATAGATGATCCCTTGAGATACTCATAATAAGCATGGCAATTTTCATTCATTCTAACATTTGTCAATATGGGTAAACCAAACAGAGTTGTTGCTCTTTAAATATAGGTACAGTAAAAATTGAACTCACAGGAAATAGTGCACTTAAAGAATCATTAATTATTTCCTAATTGCTTGCACCACTGTGGCAGGGACAGAAAAGTACTCTGCGATGATGAAGTTGTCAATTACAGTTGATAATTAAGGGGCCAGGTGCATATTTAACTTAACAAGATAAATATCTGCCCAGATGTTGTTTGCTGCTTCATTACCAGGTAGGTTAGAAGACTTTCATAAACTAGAAAGACTATTAAATACACAAGCTTGCTACATCAAGAAACCTTTAAGAAATCTGTTACTATAGCCAATATTCATTTAAGAAGGCTGTTTATCAGACTTCCTAGAGAGTTGAAGTAAGCATGTCTATATAATACCATCTTTGCAGATTCTCACTGAAATGGATTTTTCAAATATAAAACAGATAGAAAATGCAATAGTATTGGGAACTAGAGAAGTTGCCTCCTCATGTTAGGAAGATAAGAGGATTTTATGCAAGATTTAAAATGCCAGATTAAATGAAGACAACAAAGAATCAATCTACATCTGGACCATTCCAAGGAACCCAGGATCCTTGGATGTAAGACATTAATATTCTGGCAAAATTATAGTAAGGTATCCTAAACTGAAGGGCGGAGGCTAGGAGAAAAGAATTGGCGGCAACAAAAAGGAAGCCAGATCATGTCACTGCTTGTATTAGTTTGCTAGGGCTGCCATAACAAAATGTCACAGACTAGGTGGCTTAAAAACGATGGACATTTATTTTCACACCATTCTAGAGGCTGTAAGCCCAAGATCAAGGTGCCAGCAGGGTTGGTTTCTCCTGTGGCTTCTCTGTTTGGTTTGCATGTGATTGACTCTCCCAACAACCCTGTGTGGCCTTATTTCTGTGTGTGCAAATCTCATGTGTCTCTTCCTCTTCTTGTAAGGACACAAGTCATATTGGATTAGAGTCCTACCCTTATGACCTCACTTACCCTTTACTAAGCCCCTATCTCCAAATGCAGTCATATTTAGTTCTTAACACATGAATTCGGGGGGAGGTGACACAATTTAGTATGCACCTTAAAACTCTCCAAAGTCCTTAAAATGACCTGTAAGTTTCAGTGCATTCAATGCTGCCTCTCTAACATTTTCTCCAGAACATTTCACCTTTGTATACTTCACTCTATTCACATTGACTTTCTTCCTGTGTTTCTGACAGAGAGGTTGACATAGGGAGAGTCAGCCATTTGCAAACCAAAGAGAGATGCCACAGGAGAAATCGACCCTGCTGGCACCTTGATCTTGGGCTTCCAGCCTCCAGAATTGTGAAAAAATAAATGTCTGTGGTTTAAGCCACCCAGTCTGTGATAGTTTGTTTTGGCAGCCCTAGCAAACTAATATAAGCTGTGACACTCCCGCCACATCAGGGCCTTTGCAATGGCTATTCTCTGTCCTTGGGACATTTTGCCTTTAGATAGCCACAGAGCTAGCTCCCTCACTGCTGTAAGGTCCTTGTGCAATGAGATGTTTGCCAGTGAATTTTTTTCTGACCATTGCATGCAAAAATAGAATTTGCTGTCACTTTCTTTGCCTTCTCATGTAGCTTTATTATCTTTTTTTAGAGCACTTAATTATATATATATAAAGCATATAAATATATATAAAGCATATATATATGTGTGTGTATATATATACATATATATATGCTGGCTGCTTTCATGGGCTTGCGTTAAGTGTCTGTGGGTTTTGCAGGCTCACGGTGCAAGCCGCAAGTGGATCTACCATTCTGGGGTCTGGAGGACGGTGGTCCTCTTCATATGTGTGTGTGTGTGTATATATATATGTGTATATATACATATATACATATGTTTGCTTATCAACTATGTGTTCCTAGTAGATTTAGAGAGTACCTTGTATAAAGTCAGGGACTTGGGCTTTGTCTGTTTCTGTTACTGTTACAGCAGCTGGAAATAGAACACATACCTTACAAAAGAAGGACAATTTGATTGACTGCAGATGTTAGCAGCAACAATAGAGGACAGTAGACAATGGAATAGTTCCAATTTGTTGATAGAAAATAATTTCCAACCTAGAAAATTGTGTTGCAAGACATTTTCAGGTATACCAAAATAGAGGTCATTTGCCTTCAAGAGGTATTCACTAAAGAAATTTTGGTTCAGGCAGAAGGAAAATGATCTGAATTGTCTTTGTCTAAGATATAAGAAGAAAGATTTAAAAAATTAATAAAAATAAGTGTCTAAATCTAAACATATTATTTAAATAAATAATAATGTCTAATTTATGGAGTTAAAAAAGACAGAATCAAAATATATATAAGGATATAAACTTCTAAGCCAGTAGAATAGCAAAAATGGATTAAGAAAATAATGAACAAAGGCTTACCGACTATAAAAAGTAAAAAAGAGAGAGAAAACAAGCATTAAAAAGTGATACAAATATAGATTTGATAATTAAGATTGTTAAAACCAGTCAAAGTATACCAAAAGTCATAATAAGAGTAGACTCAATTCACCAGTTATAAGATGAACTTTGTCAGGTTGGGTAAAAATTTTCAAAAATCTGTTTATTTTATTCATAAGTAAAAGAAGAACATTGAAAAGGTGATGGTGAAAGAATAGAAAAATATATACCCTGCAACACTAACCAAAAGAAAACGACAGTAGCACAGTATGTTCAAATACAAAATATAATTTAAGTGAAATAAAATAATTCAGGACAAGGAGGGTGTGTCAGTCCATTTTCATGCTGCTGATAAAGACATACCCAAGACTGGGAAGAAAAAGGTTTAACTGGACTTACAGTTCCACATGGCTTGGGAAGCCTCAGAATCATGGCAGGAGGTGAAAGGCACTTCTTACATGGTGGTAGCAAGAGAAAATGAGAAAGAAGTAAAAGCAGAAACCCCTGATAAGGCCATCAGATCTTGTGAGACTTTCTATCACGATAATAGCACAGGAAAGACTGACTGCCATGATTCAATTACCTCCCCCTGGGTCCCTCCCACAACCTGTAGAAATTCTAGGAGATACAATTCAGGTTAAGTTTTGAGTGGGGACATAGCCCAAACCGTATCAGAGGGTCACTACATAATATAAAAATTTTAATTCACCAGGAAGACATAATCATTATAAACTCTATATGTCTATAAAATACTGTAGAGAAATAAAAATATATAAATGTCAATACATATGCCAGATTGATAAGACTGTAAGGATAAGTTGCCAAAGTCATCATCATAATGGGAGATTTCAACATAGCACATTCAATTACAAATAAGCCAACAAAAATTACTAAAGCTGGAGAATATTTGAACAGTACAGTCTAACAACTTTGAACTAGAGAAGCTTTTAAAAATTCTGCACCTGACAAGTAGAGTATACTTTCTTCTCAAAGAATAAAACCTGTATACAAATCTACAATAATTTCAACAACATTTTGTTCTCTGACCTCAGATGGACTAGAAATAAAAATTAAATCCCACACATTTGAAATTAAAAAGCACACTTTTAAAAAATTAATATGTCAAAGAAGAAAACTTAATAGAAATAAAGAATACTTAGAACTATGTACAATGAAATTATTATACATTAAAATTTGTATAATACATTAAACTTTGTGGGATGTAGCACATGGTACTTAAAAAGAGATTTACTTATTTATGTTTTTTTCCAACTTTTAAGTTCCGGGGTACATGTGCAGGATGTACAGGTTTGTTACACAGATAAACATTGTGCCATGGTGGTTTGCTGCACAGATCATCCCATCACCTAGGTATTAAGCTCAGCATCCATTAACTGTCCTTCCTGACACTCTCCCTCCTCCTGCACCCACCCTCCGACAGCCTCCAGTATGTGTTGTTCCCCCCATGTGTCCATGTGTTCTCATCATTCATCTCCTACTTATAAGTGAGAATATGCAGTATTTGGTTTTCTGTTCCTGCATTAGTTTGCTGAGGATAATGGCTTTCCAGCTCCTTTCATGTTCCTGCAAAGGACATGATCTCATTCCTTTTTATGACTGCATAGTATTCCATGGTGTATATGTACCACATTTTCTTTATCTAGTCTATCATTAATGGGCATTTAGGTTGATCCCATGTCTTTGCTCTTGTGCATAGTACTGCAGTGAACATATGTGTGCATGTATCTTTATAAGAGAATGATTTATATTCCTTTGGGTATATACCCAGTAACGGGATTGCTGGATCAAATGCTATTTCTGCCTCTTAAGTCTTTGAGGAATCACCACACTGTCTTCCACAATGGTTGAACTAATTTATACTCCCACCAACAGTGTAAAAGTGTTCCATTTTCTCCACAACCTCGCCAACATCTGTTGTTTTTTGACTTTTTAATAATTGCCATTCTGACTGGTGGGAGATGGTATCTCATTGTGGTTTTGATTTGCATTTCTCTGATAATCAGTGAAGTTGAACGTTTTTTCACATTTGTTGACCACATGTATGTCTTCTTTTAAGAAGTATCAATTCATGTCCATTGCCTGCTTTTTTATGGGGTTGTTTGTTTTTTTCTTGTACATTTGTTTAAGTTCCTTGTAGATGCTGGATATTACATCTTTGTCAAATGGATAGATTGCAAAAATTTTCTCCCATTCTGTAGGTTGCCTATTCATTCTGATGATAGTTTCTTTTGCTCTGTAGAATCTCTTTAGTTTAGTTAGATCCCATTTGTCAAATTTTGCTTTTGTTGCAATTGCTTTTGGTGTCTTTGTCATGAAATCTTTGCATGTGCCTATGTCCTGAATGGTATTGCCTAGATTTTCTTCTAGATTTTTATAGATTTGGGTTTTACATTTAAGTCTTTAATCCATCTCAAGTAGATTTTTGTATATGGTGCAAGGAAGGGGTCAAGGTTCAATTTTTTGCATATGGCTAGCCAGTTCTCCCAGCACCATTTATTAAATAGGGAATAGTTTTCCCATTGCCTGTTTTTGTCAGGTTTGTCAAAGATCAGGTGGTTGTACGTGTGCAGTCTTATTTCTGGGTTCTGTATTCTGTTCCATTGGTCTATGCATGTGTTCATGTACCAGTACCATGCTGGTTTGGTTACTGTAGCATTTTAGTATAGTTTGAAGTCAGGTAGCGTGATGGCTCCAGCTTTGTTCTTTTTACTTAGGCTCGTCTTGAGTATTCAAGCTCTTTTTTTGTTTCATTTGAATTTTAAAATAGTTTTTGCTAATTCTCTGAAGAATGTCAATGGTAATTTAATGGGAATATCACTGAATCTGTAAATTGCTTTGGGCAGTATGGCCATTTTCATGATATTGATTCTTCCTATCCATGACCATGGAATGTCTTTTCATTTGTTTTTATCACCTCTGATTTCTTTGAGCAGTGGTTTTTAGTTCTCCTTAAAGAGCTCTTCACTTCCTTTGTTAACTGTACTCCTAGGTATTTTAAATCCTTTTTGTGGCAATTGCAAATGGGAGTTCATTCATGATTTGGCTCTCTGCTTGCCTGTTGTTGGTGTATAGGAATGCTAGCAATTTTTGCACATTGATTTTGTATTCTGAGACTTTGCTGAAGTTGCTTATCAGCTTAAGAAGTTTTTGGGCCAGGTGCGGTGACTGACACCTGTAATCCCAGCACTTTGAGAGGCTGAGGCGGTTGGATCATCTGAGGTTGGGAGTTTGAGACCAGCCTGATCAACATGGAGAAACCCCATCTCTACTAAAAATACAAATTAGTCGGACATGGTGGCACATGCCTGTAATCCCAGCTACTTGGGAGACTGAGGCAGGAGAATCGCTTGAACCCGGGAGGTGGAGGTTGTGGTGAGCTGAGATCACGCCATTGCACTCCAGCCTGGGCAACAAGAGTGAAACCCCATCTCAAAAAAAACAAAAAAGCTTTTGGGCTTAGACAATGGGTTTTCTAGATATAGGATGATGTCATCTGCAAAGACAGTTTGACCTCCTCTCTTCCTCTTTGAATATCCTTTAATTTTTAAAGAGAGATATATAACCTTCAATGCTTGATATTTAAGAAGCTTTAAAAAGTTAACATAAAATATCAAAATCAAAAAAGTAATAGAAATAAAAGAAAATTTCAAAACAGTAGTCAAATAACTAGAATATTAACTATTAACATAAACAAGTTTATCTCTTAACAATTACCTTCAGATTGGCTTTTAGAAAATGAACAAGAAACCCACTTATATGCTATATACAAAGGAAACATTTAAACCCACGTAAACTTAAAGAAATGGATCAAAATACATCAGGCAACCCAATCCAAAATAAAAACAATACACTGATAAAAACCCAATCACAATTGAAGTATATAATCATGATCATAAATATTTGTGTACAGAATAGCATAGTATCATATATAATAAATATAATGTTAAAAATATGAAGACAAATTGGCAGACACACAATTGTCTCTGGACAGTTTAACAAGCCTTTTTGTTGTTGTTGTTGGGAGTCTTGCTCTGACGCCCAGGCTGAGTACAGTGGCATGATCTTGGCTCACTGCAACCTCTGCCTCCCAGATTCAAGCAATTCTCCTGCCTCAGCCTCCCGAGTAGCTGGAATTACAAGTGCCCTCCACTGCGCCCAGCTAATTTTTGTATTTTAGTGGAGACGAGGTTTCACCATGTTGGCCAGGCTGGTCTCAAACTCCTGACCTCAGGCGATCCACCCACCTCGGCCTCCCAAAGTGTTGGAATTTATAGGCATAAGCCACTGTTCCCAGCCTTAACAAACCCCTTTAAGCCTCTGATAGACCTATAAGCCCAGAATAAGAATATAGGATATCTATTCATTCAAGATTAATGTGATTGACTTAATAGGTACATAAATTTTCATACACAACCAGAAACTCACTTTCTACCAAAATCTTATTTGGCATATAAGAAAGCGAATTCAAAAATTTCCTGATTAAGTTAGATTTTTTTATGTACAAAGAAAAAAGAATGACTGTCAATGAATTAAGTGTTTTATTAATACTAGGAAAAGACCTATAACAATCTCAACCACTTTATTCAGGATTCTTTGGTTGCAAAAGACAGAAATGCAGCACGAATTAGCTTAAGTCAAGAAGAAGGATTTATAGACACTTTCCCAGATTGTGGAAAGACAAGGTGGAGCTGGCCGTAGGGATAAGAGGGTTCAGAGACCTCTTATCTAAAGCTATAAGACTTCCCCTCGTTATTTTTCATTTCCACTTTCCTCTCATTCCTTCCACATAGAGTTTCTCTATGGTGGGGGACTTGTCTGTTTTGGGAGCTCCTAGCTAAATTGAGATTTCAGTACCAAGTAGCTAGCAAACTTGCTCTCATAGGAAGTGAAAGGGAGCTGGACGTGGGTGTTTAGAGTGTGCCTTTCCCAGGATGCTTCTTTTACCTGGTGCACGGCCTTATGCCTCGTTGTCCCACCTGTGAGCAGAGGGTCCCTCACATGGGAAACTTGTTTATACTGGCAGATGCCCTTGTGGTTCTTGTGTGACCCTTGTCCAGTGTGTGCTTGCTTGAACATCGCTCTAGGCTAGGAGCCTGCCCTTGTGTCCCATTCCCCGCCTCCCATCCCTGCCGCATCCCAGAAAATCCAGACCTGGGGCAGCCCCTGGTTCTTCAATTCAGTACACCATCATAATAGGAAACAAGTTCAACGATTTCTACTTACAGATCCCGGCAGAGAGGCTGCAATGAATTGGGAGGGCAGCCCACCATCCCTGGGTCATGGCAAGCAGGAATAAAGAGTCAGTTGGGCAGGGAGAGAGAGAGAGCGAGCGAGCGAGCATGCACATGCAGTTGGTAACTTGCGGGATATATAAGGGGATAGAGCATGGCATACTTTAAGTTCATGAGCAAATGCCTGAATGGTCAGTTCAAAAGAAACAGTGGGAAAAATGGAATGCCCAGTCTGCTGGACAGGAGAGGTGCCTCTGAGTTCTTATCTCTGGTCACTAGCTTGAAGCATTTGGGTGTGGTATAGAACTAAAATACTGTGTCAAGTGTGACTGAGTCCTGCTTTTGGTATGAGAAGCTTAAATCTGTATTCCAAATGGATGCTGAGATAACATAAAATTATAAGGTTCACTACAGCGGCCTGTGACCCGTCCAGATGCATGCACTATCTATCTCAATGGTTGTAGTGGAGACAGTCACTATGTGTTCATTACTCTGTAGCCACTTCCTGACACAAGGAATATGGCGTTTTCCAGCCTCTTTTGCAGTTAGTTTGGGGTCCTGTTGTCAATGAGCTCCGTGGATGAGAAATGAGTCACTTCTGGTTGGAGGGACTTCAGAGCAGGCGTGAGTTGTCTGTGTTCTCTCCTTCCTTACATGGTGACCCTGCAAGTCCTGTGTCGAGAAGCAAAGCTCCAGACAAAGGTAGAGTCATGACTTGTGAAGGGGTTGGTCTGGAGTGCTGATGGACTTGCTGAGGACTTCATGTAGTGAGCAATGAATTTGGGACATTGTTTAGCATAACCAATACTTGTCTAAATAAACTGATACTACAGTGACAAAGATATGTTCCCCAACAGCTTGAGAAAATCCTGAAGATGGAATCTGTTGGAACCATGTTGGCTTATCTGTCCGTCTCTGGACTAATCAGTGGGGACAGCAGGATAAGGTAGTATGGATGGCTCAATCTGGATTATGTGTGCACTCCTATGGCTAGAGGATAGGTCTGTTATGGGAAGAGGGGAGGGGATTGCACAGACATGGCTACTGCTGGGAGTCGTGAAATTGTCCCAATTTGTCACTACTTTATTAAACCAAACAGGACAATGCTAATAATCATAAAAACAGAAGTTATTGAAAATAAATAAAACCCATAAATAAGCTCAAACATTCTTTTGCTGAAGGAGAAAATAAAATAGATAAGCCTCTGGCTTCGTCAAGAAAAGACAAACACAAACACAGATTTAGAAATGAGAAATTAGGAAAAGGATATTGGCCATATCAAATTTGAGTGGCAGATTTATGCTAATTGTGTTGAAAAACTTTGTAAAATATATGTGCCTTTTTCAGAATGTGGTGACATAATTTTGAAAGTCATTTATAATAATAAATGGAAGAAAATTACTGAGAATCTTTTGAAAGAGAGAGGGGATGACTTTTTCTACTTGTTAAAACATAAAATTATAAGTAAATTATACTCATAGGAATTACTAGGTTTGTTCTTACTGTAGAATATGTTAGATCTAATGTATGATTTTTTTACAATATATATCTTCTGTTTTAAGCATATCATTTGAATTTGGATTCCAGTTTTCCACCATACATATAATTTATAATTCACTAAACATATTTTGAATTTTAACTGATTTCAGGACTCACTGCTAATCTATTTTTTGATGTTTACAATCATTTTCAAAAGTTATGTTTTGATTTAATCTCAGTTTTCCACAACAGTTATCACCAGTTGATATATTATGTATTTATTTGTTTTTTCGTTTAATGCTTTGTTTTCAAGATTCATCTACATTGTTGTGCAGAGTAATAGTTTATTCACTTTCATTATTGTATACTATTCCATTAAGTAAAGATATTATAATTTATGCATTCTACATGAATGGATGTTTGAGTTATTTCCACTTTTTTGGTGGTTATTACAAATAATGCTTCTATGAACATCACTCTATATGTATATGGGCACACATAAGCATGCATTTCTATAAGATGTACACCTGGAAGTAGAATTGGCAGGTAGTAGTTTACAGGTATGGTGAACTGTACTGAAGAATTCAACTTGGCTTCCAACGTGGTTGTAATTCATTTTAAAGCAATCTAGCAGGTGTGTAGTGATATCTCCTTGTGGTTTTAATTTGCCCTGCTCTGATTCCTAATGAGGTTGAGCTCCTTTTCGTTTGTTTATTGGCCATTCGAATTTTCTCCTTTATGAGGTGCCTATTCAGATGTTTAGTTTTGGTCATTTGACTTTCTTACTGACTTAGGAGTCCTTTGCTTATTCTGAATATAATGTATAATACAAAAAAAGCTACTCTGGATATAATGTGTAATGCAAAAATCTACGACTCCATAGCTCAATGATCTCTTTTGATGAATGTGGGTTTTTTTTTTTTCTTATTTTCATGCTAAGTGTTTAAATCTTTTCTTTAAGGGTTAGTGATATTTATGTCTCTTTAAGAAGTCTTTTTTCTAGGACCCACGAGCCAATCAGAAGGTGCTCCAAATATCCAAAACTAAAACAACTTGAGCAACAAAATAAATAATGATAGTATTGGTACAATAATATATATATACACATATGAACCAATGCAAATAAATAATTGAATAAATAAATAAAAGGGAGGAAAGGACAGCTTTTCCTTATAGAAGAATATTAATTTTAAAACGAAGAAGAAATTAGGAAATAAAAAATCACTATTAGGCAAACACTGCAATAATATTTGTTGTAAGCAGGGTCCCCTAATGGATGCTAAAATCAGTAGAGGAAAAATAGGATATTTTCGAAGTATTTTCCCCAAATATTTATTAATTATGAAGGGAAAAAGAGTTAACTTTATAGTGGAGGAAGTTGGTAGACACCATCTTAACCAGATGGCCAGAGTTAAGATCACAGGTTTTAAGACATACCATTCACCTCCTGGTACAATGAACTGAAAACAGACTGACATCGCTTCTATGTACCTTGTCCAAAATGCATTGCCTCAATATAATCATGAGAAATCAATCAGGCAAACCTAAATTGAAAGACTGTGTATGAAACAACTGACTAGTATCTCCAAAAATACCAAAGTCATGAAAGACAAGGAAAGACTGAGAAGTGCTCATAAATTGGATGACACTACGGGGACTTAACTAACTGCCATGTTGGAACCTAGACTGGCTCTCAGAATAGAGAAAACACGTGGAAAAACTGGTGAAATTTGAGTAAGATCTACAGTGTGGTTCACGGTATTGTAGCAATATTAATTTCCATTTTGGTAATTGCACTGTGGCTGTGGATAATGTGAAGATGAAGGAGACCTGGGGAGTGGGTTTAAGAAACTCTCTGCATTATTTTTCTTTCAGCTGTTCTGTAACTGTAAAATTGTTTAAAAACAAAACATTAAAATTTCTGTGTTCTTTATTTCTGAGGTGGGTTTGGTTGGATGAAAAAACTTTTGATTTTTATTTATTTTCTTAAGTATCATAAATTGTTACTCTGTTGTCTTCTCTTATATCACATTAGTGTCAAAAATAAAATGACAATATGATTTTCTTTTTCCTGTCAGTGACTTGGTCTTTTTGTCTGGATATGCAAAATATGCTTTAAAAAATTGTTCAAAGTTTGATAAAATTACTAGACTATGTCTTGATATTGGCCATTCTGGATACATTTTCCCAGCACTTAGTATATCCTTTAAACATGGAATTTCAAATTTTGAGATTTATTTTTTCAGCGAAGTTTTCTCCAACTTTGTATTAAAAAAACCTAGCGTTCAGAAAAATTGAAAGAATGTTAAAGTAGACATCTATATATGCGTCACTTATATTTGCTAATTGTTAACATTATACGACATTTGTTCTATGTCTATACGTGTATGTGTATTATTTACTCATTTATATTTGGCAAGAATTTTGAGAGTAAGTTGCTGATGTGAGGATACCTCATCCTTAAATATTTTACCATAGGTCTTCTAAAATAAGGACATTCTCCTATTATTAGCACAACATAATTTTTACACTAGCATTGATAAAATACTGTTATTTAATAGTTACATTTAAGTTTTCTGAATTCTTTCAACAATGTTCTTAATAGCTTTTTCTTCAATCTATGTTCCAATAAAAGATCGCACGTTGCATTTGGTTGTCACATTTCTTACATCTTATTTTTACTTTATTTAAAAAAATTATATAGTTTTAGGGGCACAGGGGTTTTTTGGGTATGTGGATAAATTGTACAGTGCTGAAGCCTGGGCTTTTAGAGTACCCATCACCTAACTTGTGTACATTGTACTCAATCTTAAATCTTTAATTTAGAACAGTTCCTACAGCAATTATACAAGGTTGAACCATTGAAAAGACTCACAAAACCTCGTAGAGCATACTCTGATAGGGCTTTAGGAAAGTAGAGGATACAGTATCGCAGGAGAAAGAAGACTCAAACATCAAAGAGGTTCAAGGCTCCCAGGCGCAACTCATAGGGTTCTTGGTCACACTGTGTGTGCTTCTTCAGATCATAAATTACCAAGACCCACGCAAGGAACTTGGTCTCATGTGCCACAGTTTATCCCATGGAAGTCTTTTACAACCCTGAGATCACACAGCCAAAACCAGTCTGAGGAGTCATCCGATGTTAGTTTGCCATTATTACAGATGTTCATTGTGATCACTCATCTGCCATATTTCCTCATCGTAAAGTACTTTTTCCCCATTTGTAATAAATTACAACTGAGCAATAATGCCTAGAGTCTACGTGAGTATCTTGTTTCCCAACACATTTTCACCCAAGAGATTTCACATTCATTGATGCTCCTCATGTGAATCAGTTATTATAAGGTGGATACAAAATGGTGTTTTTAGAGTTTTTTATTCTTTCTACATTTAATAGTTTGAATTCTTTTGTAAAGAAGAGCCTTTTCTTTTATTTTCCTTCTTTCTCCCCACTCCCCCCACATTTTGAGGGTCCTATGGATTTATTGGAGTTATTAATATTTTTAAAATTGAATAAAATTAAACATATTTTAAGTTATTAATATTACCCTTTATGATGTTCAAATTCTCCCAATTTCTACCTATGGAAGCCCCTTTAAGCTAACTCCTGAGTCCTGCTGACATATCCCCATTCACTTTTTTGTGTTTTTCTTACTTTGTAGTACAACAAGCCATTCTGTTCTGCTTGAACCAGGCCTGAGAGGGTGTTTCTTCGAGGATCCCTGAGATTAGAATCCAAGATCTGGGTAAGCAGGTGTGCTCATTGCCCCTGGAGTGTCATTACGTCTAGACCCTTTCAGTGGACAAACCTAGGAAATGTATCTTTTAAAATTAAGTACTGTAGTGAATGCTGTGGTGCTCCATACTTTCTTCATGCCTCCTTTTTAAGTTATTCACTGTGAACATGTATGTCTCTACCACTAAATTATAATAAGGTACACAAAAGCATGAGTTACATCTTGTATATGCTTATAATTCTTAATATCCTGGATAATTGCTGGGCACATAGAAAGATACCTGTTAGGTTGAAAAGATTCTTTTCTCCTGTTCGATCTTCATCAGTGGGAGTTAGCTAATGTCTATATGGTGACCTTTGTTGTGAAGTGAATTTGCTGGTGATGTGAAATGGAAGCAATTAGGGCACTTTAGTTTTACTATTTTTGCTAAAGTAGTCCACATACAAAAAAATTTGAGAGCTATCACTTATTTAATCATTCGCATTTGTGAAAAAAGAAATACGAATAAGGTCCATATAAAGAGGTCTAAATGAGTAAGACTAACAGTTCTTAATAGTCAGTAGTTATTATTCTGGGGCCATAAAATACATCCAATATTTTGTTTATACTACTATCCTCTAACTGAATTGGCACCATCAAATTTAAGTAAAGATTGAGCAAATTTTCAGTATATTTGATTCCTTAAGTAATCATAGTCTAGAAAGCCAGATATTAATAGCCTCCATTTATAAGCATTTACCAATTAATTAATGCAATTGAGTTAGCAGATTTCACAGACTGATAGATAGATCATTTATTCATCACAAGACATTTGCAAGGCAAATGGTAGTATCCCTGCTTTTACAGTGGAGCATGTATAAGCAAGATAGTTAAGTAAACTGCAGATGACCACATAAGTTATAGAAAGAGGATTTGAAGTCAGGTCTGTCTGAACCTAAGCCCTACTCTTTTCACTATAGAACATGGTGTATTTGGGAAACTTAAGCATACAGAATATATAAAATGTCTGAAGGTCTCAGTGACTCACAGGGACCTGTCTGTACTGGATGAATTAACGAGCTGTTTCCTGAAGCTCCATCCCTCTGTATGTGGCACAGGCGTCCCCCTATTACCCACTGCTATGAAAGAGGACATTCCCTACTCAAGGTCTTCCTGCAGTTTGACCTTCCAGAAGACCCATGCTTTGCCCCTTCTGCGGGAGACCTGATATTTCCCTTCTCACTTTCTGACACTGGCAGACTCTTTTTGTGGAAGGCACCTATGCTGGGGTGCTGGGTTCCAGCACATATGGGATTCCACCTCAAGTAATGGTACTGATTGGGTGAGTGCTTGGATCCTAACTGTTCCCGTAACATGAGCTCTGGGAGAAGGAAGTTGGATTTGGATAATCCCGTCCTCGTTTTTGAGATCAGCATTTCACCTCAATATAGTAGTAGTTCCCCTTATCTGTGGGGAGTAAATTCCAAGACTCCCAGTGGATGCCTGAATCTGCAGATTGTACTGAACCCTATATATACTGCATTTCTTTCCTTGCACACATATCTATAACATTTAATTTATAAATTAAGCAAAGTAAGAGATTAACAAAATAATAATAAAATAGAACAATTTTAACAATATACTGTAATAAAGCTTATGTGACTGTGGTCTCTCTCTCTCTCAAAATATCTTACTGTACTGTACCATAGGAAACTGAAACAGAGGAAAGCCAAACTGTGGATAAGGGGGGACCACTGTACTTCCATGTATTTAAAAAAGAAATCAACTTTATTGAAGATTAATTTACATTCTTCCTTATATTTTGGCAGGCCTCCTTTCCCTCCTTTTTTCCTGATTATCATTATATTCTATATTTATTGTAAAAATGCAAATAACTCAGAAATATAAGACAGAAAGTAGAAAGTTTTAAAATTCTTTTAAAATCGCCATTTGTTAGGTACTTACTGTGTCCCATGTACTTGACATGTATAGCCTCATTGATTTATGGCAACAACTCTATGAATGGAAATTATCATTCCTATTTTGTAGGATTTTTTAGGATTCTTCTAATCATTGCATTGGGTTACGTTGAATACTTGCTTAGCTGAACTGCGAGCTTTCTCACTTTGACTCTGTCCGTTGGGGTCTTTTCTCCACATTATCTTTATTAGAAACTTTTTCCCCTCTTTGACTGCAGTTGTATCTCTTTTTGAAATAACATGTATGGTGGAGTACTCACTAGCTAATAAGCTTTATAAGAGCAAGAAGTAATATTGAGGCTGGGTGCAGTGGCTCATGCCTGTAATCGCAGCACTTTGGAAGGCTGAGGTTGGCAGATCACTTGAGGTCAGGAGTTCAAGACCAGCCTGGCCAACATGGTGAAACCCCATCTCTACTAAAAATACAAAAATTAGCAGGATGCTGTGGTGGGTGGTGGTAGGTGCCTGTAATCCTATCTACTCAGGAGGCTGAGGCAGGAGAATCTCTTGAACCCGGGAGGTGAAGGTTGCAGTGAGCTGAGAGACGAGATCATGCAACTATACTCCAGCCTGGATGACAGAGTGAGACTTTGTCTAAAAAACAAAAAACAAAAAACAAAAAACTAATATTTACTTACATGGCTGCTGTGCCTACATAAGATTTTAATGAGCATGAAATGTGACATGGAGTTGTTAAGTGGTAAATTTTTATTGAATGAATGAATGAATGGTTTTAGCTGACAGTCTCTCTTTATGCATTCTCATTTGGTCTTATTAAAAAATACATAGTTCATTTGAAATGGACAATGTACACTGTTCCCCTGCTGAATTCGAGTCATGAGTTTCATACTATTGATTGTTTACATAATTACTAAAAATAATGAGTTTAGGTTTTTCTATGTGTTCTTTGAAGAAGCCAAGTGTTTTTTTTTTTTTTTTTTAATGTATTAATGTTGATTTGTCCATCCTACTCTGTTTTTACCATTTCACGTGTGCAGTTTCTCTCTTGCACAGTTTAAAGCTTTCTTGCTCTCTTTAGGAGTATCTTGCCAAAAATTCCTTATCAGTTCTCGTTAGACACCGTCTGCCTTATACTGGTAGTCAACATGTTGGCATTGTAAACGTAGCTTAAAAGTCCAATCCAGTTGTTCACTTATTCTAACCTATTTTTTCTTCCACAGTCAGAACCTTCATAGGGGAAAAAGAGTTGAAGACACCCCCTGAATCTTGTTTGCTTTCCTCTTCAGGTCCTCTGGGGCTGTACTCCAGGTTTCCCTGGCTTTGCTTTGTTCTCTATGAAATTATGTAAGCAGGAACAGCCCCCGGTGCTTGGAATGCTTGGTGACTTCCTTCATGAGTGGGTTTACACGTGGTGACAGAAGAGGGCAGCTGCTGGGGCAGCAATTTTTGTCTCTCCAGGGTCTCTACATGGGCACCTTGTTTCTCCCTTGGATCTTCATTGGCCCTGCAGTGAGTCAAATTTGCTAAACCCTGTGCTCCCCTCTGCCCCAGCCACAATCTCAGATGGAGTCTGACTTCAAATCTCTCACTGGTTGGTGGTTTGACCTTGAAGAAGTTGGTAGACCTTGTTTGATCACCTGGGAAACGTAACTTACTTCAGAGAGAGCATCAGTGAATTGAGAGTTGTGGGATCACAAGTCTAAATAAAAAGCAGCCACAGGATTTAATTATGCTAGTGTTTCTCCACCCATTTTGTTGATGAAAGAGCTTCCAAATCATTGCCTGTCAATCTGAGCCTTGAGATAAAAGAGTCTCCCTTTGAAAAACAGTCATTATATGAAAGTCTGGGAACTGGTATCAATATTTATTAGGGGACGCACACCATCCTGTCCTGTTGTATCACAGATTTATAGGACAAGCAGTTATCCTGGACTCCCTAAGCTCTTTCAAGGATTGTGTTAAAATTCAACCTGTCAGCTGTTGCTTGGGAGGATAAAAAACTTTTAGGCGTTCCTGTAGCTGACTTGCCTGTAAACGTATGGAAGTAGTTTTTTTTTTTTTAAATATCTCTACTTAGCGAAACATTTCTTCTTTCATTTATTTTATTTCCTCTTCCCCTGTGGTTCCTGGTGATTGATATTTGAATGTAGAGTTCCTCTGGGAAAGCCTGACTTATTCTTCTACAACTATATAGGTCGAAAGAGGAGGTGATGTATGTTGCCCATTGTGTGAAGGGAAAAACAGAAAGATTAGCAATTTCTAGAAGCTGTACCAGGAGGTGTAATAAATGTACAACTGTGAAAGAAAGAAAAAATAAACTTCCTTATAAAAATATTAATTTTAGAGAAAGATTACATCAATCAGGAACATTAACAGAAGCTCAACGTCCAATGCGAGGAACAAAAACTGATTTGATGATCCATGTGAACTGTAATTAGTGTCAGGGTGGATTTAGAAAGAACTAGCATGAGCCAGGCATGGTGGCTTATGCCTGTAATCCCAGCACTTTGGGAAGCCGAGACAGGCAAATCACCTGAGGTCAGGAGTTCGAGACCAGCCTGGCCAACATGGTGAAACCCTGTCTCTACCAAAAATACAAAAATTAGCTAGGTGTGGTGGCAGGCGCCTGTAATCCCAGCTACTCGGGAGGCTGAGGCAGGAGAATCACTTGAACCCGGGAGGTGGAGGTTGCAGTGAGCCGAGATCGTGCCACTGCACTTCAACCTAAGCAACAAAGTGAGACTTTGTCAAAAAAAAAAAAAAAAAAAAAAAAAAGAAAGAAAGAAGGGAGGGAGAGAGAGAGGGAGGCAAAGAAAGGAATGGAATGGAAAGGAAAGGAAGAAAGAAAAAAAGCAAGAGAGAAAGAGAAAGAACGAACTACCATGACTTCTTCCTGAAGGGAAATGCAAACCTTGTCAACAGCCGAGTGTGTTGAGCTGTATACAAGTCATAATTCTCACTTTAGAATCTCCAAGAATTTTCTAGGAATAAGCATATAAGTTGCTCTTTGTTGAATGAGCTACTGAGAGTGAATGAATGGAGTGAACAGAAAAAAGTTGATGATACTTCTCTAACCTGCTCAGACTGCCCCTGGAATATTGTGTTCAACCAAAGGACCACTTAGATGGTGAACAGTCCGGACACCATGTTCTATGGGGATTTTGAAGAAATAGGGGAACATTGGTTTTGAGAGGGGACATTTAAGGCTGTGGAGGTACCTCATGACTACATTCAGATATTTAAAGCCTTAATAGATTAAGCAAAAACCGAACATAAACTCAGGGCTGGGCACCATGCACGATGCTGGGGCCATGTAGAGAAGAATATGAATATATCTCTGCCTTCTGGACACTTTTCATGCGGATTCTACTTGCTTCTAATTAGGCAGCAAATTAGGGATAATGGTGGCAGGTATAAGAGAGGAAGATTTCAGTTTGATGAAAGAGGACCTGTCCTAGATTGGAAGGGGCCACTTAGGAGTCTTTAGCATAAGAGAACCATGAGACTTTAGCTGTTCATGAAAGTTATCATGATAAAGGAAGTTAGAGGTCACATAGCAAGTATTCAGGAGAGACTGGATGATTCCTTATTTGGGCTGTGCTTGGATGGAATTCTCAGTGCCCTTTCTCTTCTCACGAATCTGTGTTTCTGAATCATAAGGTTTGGGAAAATAAAAGTGCACAGAATAGCCAAGTAATAAAGGAGTCATAGTTTGGGTGAATTAAAGCATAAATAATAATTGTTAATTTTTTGAGAGCTCACCAAGACTGCTTGAGATGTTGGGCAGTATCCATCTTATGCAGTGCTACTGTTTTATCTCCTCTTCACACCTGAGAAAACTGAGCTAAAGTAACTCACCCAAAGTGACACAGCAGATACACTGGCACGTGACCAGAGGCTCATGCTCTAACCTCCAAGCTGTGCTGCCTTGCTCACTCACACCTTGCTTCGTTTCTTAACTCAAACCTGCACTTGAGTGCCTTTCAGGAATGACACCTGCAAGGATTCTTGGGACTGTATTTAATTTGCTTCGACGTGCGTAAGCTCATGTGAATGCATACCAAATGCGATCAAACTGTGGGAATGTGAGTCACTGTGCAAAATTGTTTAGAGCAAGAGTTTTTCACAAGTAGTATATGTCTGCATTTATGTGTATGTGCATGTGTGTGCATGGATGTGGGGACTTGCACATATGACAGTCTATGAAGAAATTCTGTATCTTTAATTAGGTTCTCAAAGGAATCACTGGTAGCCTCATACCAGTGTAAGAAATACTGACTTAAGGTCTTCTCTAGCTTTTGTGCAGCGAAGAGGGTCTGCCCAGATATAAACTTTTATTCAGAATGGGAATCAGCTAGTTGAAAATGAAACAGAACAAACCAGCAGTTGAGGTTATTAAACCAATTCATTCTGATTGTAAAAGAGACATCTAGATGTAACCTTTTGGGACTCACATTACTAGATGTTTGAGACCCTGTGTGAGGAGGCATTTAATGGATGCTTCTTTTCCCTAAAGGAAGTTTGGAAATGCAGGAAGAGCACCGGCACTCACTTGGATGGGAGAAATGAGGATTACTCACTGGCTTTCCTTAAGCACCCCTCTCCTAGGCTTTTGCAATATTCAACAGTGGAGTCTCTGAGTGATCATTTTCTTCCCACAGCACTGCATTTTTCCTGCCTTCAGTCCTTGCCTAACATCATCAAGCATCGCATGCCAGCAGAAACAGGCAACAAAATAGAAACCGTGTAGATCAAAAGCAGTCAGATCTCCAAGTAGAAAAATTAATCTCTGTTTCTGAGCATCCAAAGATACTCTCACCATTCTTGCTGAATGCTTTGATGCCAGATAACTGCAGGAGCATGAAACTTCCCTTGCATAATAACCACATGCTCATTTGAGCTGTTGAGATTGTTCTTTGGCAGAAAAAAAACTTTTGCAGAGGCTATTGGGAGAAGAGAGTGTTTAGTTTTATTAACTAGTATTATATTAAGCATTTAATGATTACATTTCCATATTTCTATTAACACTACATAAAATACCAACACCATTTTGCCTTTTTATTAATAGTCCATTCTCTTGCAAGAAACCAACCAGAAAAAAGAAATAAAATCAGGTTCTTTAAACTAATGAAAAAGATTACTTCTGTTTGGAATCAGGCTTCTTTTTCTGTGCTTAATTCTCACATCCACTCTGGAAGGATGTTCCCTTGCCTAAGTACTCATCACCACACTACATTAACTTACTGAAATCTCACTTATGTAACCTGTTTGGAGTTCCCAGTATAACTTTTGCAAATCTAGGTGTCTTAGTTGTTATCAGCAGTAGTTCTTGATTTGTTAGCCATGAGGCTGTTGGTCAGTACAGACTAGTTTTGTTATTTATCTCAGGGTAGACTAATATAGCTGATAGATAGACAGTTTATCACAGTTGATAAACTGTCTTTGTGTTCGGATCTCTTCTGATCTTATTAAACATATTTGCTCAGAAAAAGAGCCTATTTTCTAAGCAAAACATTGCATTAGGTGATAGTCTTGCAACAATACGCAGAAAGTGACCAGATGAATCTATCCTCACCTGCGCAAGGTAGTTAAACAGTATGTGTTTCTGGGTCCCTTCCTTAATTTGTGCCTGGGCACACCTTGTGAAAGACAGAGAGGCTGATGGAGTTCATTGCCATCATCAGCTCTTAAACACCATGAGAAACCCTTGCAGGGAGAGGTGAAGGAGTTTAGTTCCTGGTGAGAGGGAACTAAATGGACAGTCACAATGGCTGCTGGGATGGGGAGAGGCCAGGACCCACAGAGGGCACGGCCTTCAGAGAGATTCTGTCCTGATCGTTACCCTGCATAGACCTTTGTTTGCCCTTCCTCTACTGTAATCTGATGGGATTTTTCTTTAAAATGGCGTATTCTGATTACGTAGGCTTTATTCTAGAAATGCAACGTGGCAGAGGAAACAGTAAGTGCAGAAACCTTGTGATGGAAGGGTATCGACATGCTGGAGAATTTGCCAGGGGGTCGTGGTGGCTTGGAAGAAAGTGAATGGGAAGGATGATAGGAAAGGGAGGAAATGAGGGCATAGCAGTGATCAAGGGGTGCAGATTTTGTGGAGGATCACTCATTCTTCATGTGACTCGGTAAACACTGGTGAGTTTCAAGCAGAAGAGTCATATTTATCGGATATATATTCTAGCAGAAACATTCTGGCTTTTGTGTGGGAAATGGACTGGAACAGAACAGGAGGAAGCAAAGCAATGTTAGAGACTACTGCTGTAGCTCTGGAATGTTCAAAAGGGGACTCACCAGGGTGGTGCATGAGGTGGTGTAGAGTGATTGGCCCAGGATGTGCTTTCAGAGTGAAGCTGACAGAGTTTGCTAATAGATTGGGTGAAGAGTGTGAGGACAGGAGAGGAATCAAAGATGCTCAAAGATTTTTGTCAAGGACAACTGGAAATGTGGAGGTGCCATTGACTGAACTGAGGAGTGAAGGGAATGAGCAGCTTGTGGAGGAAAATCAAGAATCTGATTGTGGGCATAGTCAGTGTGAGATGCCAGATGTTCCAACGGGACATTGAATTAGCAGTTGGCTATAAATGTCTGGAGTTTGGGGGAGAGGTCAGGTCAGTACACATATATTTGAGGGTGTTAACATGGTTATGGTATTAAAAGCCAGGGGAGGCCAGGTACGGTAGCTCATGCCTGTAATCCCAGCACTTTGGGTGGCTGAGATGGGTGGATCATGAGGTCAAGAGATTGAGACCATCCTAGCCAACATGGTGAGACCCCATCTATACTAAAAATACAAAAATTAGCTGGATGTGGTGGCATGAGCCTGTAGTCCCAGCTACTTGAGAGGCTGAGGCAGGAGAATCGCTTGAACTCAGGAGGCAGAGGTTGTAGTGAAGCAAGGTCACACCATTTCACTCCAGCCTGGTGACAGAGTGAGATTCCATCTCAAACAAACAAACACCCGGGGAGTGTAGGAGAGCACCTATGCTCCTGCGTATTAATGGTGGAGAGAAGGACTCCACTCCTGTGGGAGGTCTCTGGTGTTTCCCCCATTTAGGGTCAGAAAAAGAAGGTGGAACTATCAAAGGAGACTGAGAAGAAGCGGCTACTGATATAGAAAAAACATGTAGTTCTATGGAAATAAAACAAGAAAGGATTTATTTTCAACAACAAAGAAATGGAAGCAACAATAACTTTGACAAATGCGCATTGAGAAGTTACTCAGGATGAGTGCAGAGGATAGACATTTGGATCCAAGAACGTGATCATTGGCGACCCTGATGAGGGTAATTTGGTTGAACTTAATAAAATTAGGTATACATATGCAGTGTCGCCCAGCAATTCTTCTTCTGTGTATATAACCCAGAGAAACTCTGTCAGAGTCACATGAAGATGTTTATTAGGATTTTTACCGTAGCAAAGCTTATGGGAACAAGAACTTAGAAGAGGTCTAACAACAGGAAAATGGGTGAAGTATGCTTTATGCACAGGATAGAATACTATGCAGCAGTCAGAAAAATGGACTCAATTATAGACAACACTTTGGATTTTTAAAATAATATTGAGTGAAAATAAAGAAAAAAGTTTTAAAAAATAAGAAACATAGCATGTTACTTCTGTTGTACACATTTTAAAATGATAAAGTCAAAAACACTAATATTCTCTAGAATGTGAGGAAGGTGGGTTGGAAGGATGGGGCTTGAATAGACTAGAGTGGGTGCATGTGAGGTAAGGATCATGGACTGAGGGAAACGTGGAAAACATCAAACCAAACCCAACCAAAGAGGCACCTCTCCTGGACCAATGGTTCATTGCCATCAGTTTAAGAGGTGTAATGAACTCAATTCTGTCCACCTGAGGCTTTAACTCCCACCCTCACGAGAAAAAACAAGCTAAGCAGCCAAGGGGCAGAGTGAGACGCGGGCAGTCTGTCCCAGACTCGCTCCCTCCCCAGGCCTCACCATCTCCATCACCTGCTTCCTGACCTCTTTCTCTTCAGGACCAACTTGATCTTTCCAAGAGCCTTTCTAAGGGATACAAAAGACACTTAGATAGAAGGAGAAGTCCCAGCATTCGATCATACAGTTGATAGTTGGAAATTTATTGTATATTTCAGAATAGCTAGAAGAGAAGTATTTGAATGTTTTCAACACACAGAAAAGATAAATGTGTGAGGTGATGGATATCCCAATTGCCATGATTTGATCATTACACATTGTATACAGGTATCAAAGTATCACATGTACCCCCCAAATATGTTCACCTATTCCACAAATAAATAAATAAATAGTACTTTTTGGTCAACCACTCCTGTAGGATGTGTCTGTTCACCTTTGACCATGTAGAGCTTCCTTAAATGACCTCCAGAGGGAGTTTTTCTCTCTCTAGGCCCCAGAACACACTCTGGATACTGTATTTGTACTGTCAGTCTTTGTCACAGTGTATGTGATTAATTTTTTTACACTTCGCCACAGTGTATGTGTTTACACCTCTATCGGCCTGTTTTAAGGCGGCCCCAGAGGTTCAGATCCCATTTAGGAATTTTCTCAGGGATTCTTCTAACGTTTCTCCACAAATTGGGAACTGCATATGTCGTTTATCCTTCAGCTTTTTGTACAATGCTCCACTCATTTGTAGGCATAATTGAATTTCAGATTTATGGAGTGACTAATTCAAAATATATTCCTCAGATGGACAGATTAGTAACATTGTAGATAAATGACATTATATCTTTCTTTTAAAAACCTTTATACTATTGTGTTTGATATCTTTTGAGAAGTTATTTCTGAGGGGGAAGAGACAGATTTCCCATAATATGGAAGTCAAAGATAATTTACCTAGAGTCTCTGCCCTCAAGGAATAGAGCCTAACTCCCCACTCTTTAGCTGTGGGCTGCACAGAGTGGGTTGGGAAAAAGGATTACTCTGCGGTGGAGAGATCTGATAAACACTATCCTATCCAGGTTGTCAAGTTTAATGTCAACAGTCACAAATTGTGTCGATGGTATATCGATAGAATGTGAGGAAAATGATACTTTATTATCTTCCTCCCCCAAACCCGTAACCATAAGAAAAATATCAGGCAAATTCTGATAGTGGAGCAGCCTACCAAATACCTGACGACTACTTCTGAAAGCTGTCAAAGTCATCGAAAACAAGGAAAGTCTGAGAAATGTCAAAACAAAAAGAGACCATAATAACTGAATGTAATGTCATGTCCTGGAGGGGATCCTGGAACAGAAAAAGAATATGAAGTAAAAACTAGGGAAATATAAATAAACTATGCAATTGAGTTAATAATAGTTTATCAATTATAACAAATGTACCAATGGGGGAAACTGGGTGTGGGCTGTATGGGAACCCTGTATTATACTGTAAATTGTTCCATATATCTAAAACTGTTATAAAAATAAAGTCTATTTAAAATGAAATGCAAAGTTCCTTCTTAATGTGATTGCTGATATTCTAAGAGTGATGGCTTATCTGATTTCTATTATTATCAACATTGTTGGCCCATGGAGCAAGCCACAGGCCACCTGCACCACCCCCATGTCAAAGTAATAAGCCTGTGTGTGATGACTGTGATCACTCATCTGTAACACTTACACAGCCTAAAAGAGAGTTTAGAGTCAGCACTTAGGAAGAGAGATAAGTGAGCTTTAAGACTCTTGAAGTATTGGTCATTCATTATGTGGTGAAACTTTAGTATCTCCATTGCATTCAAATATATTTTATACATGTATCATATATACATATACAATTTGTATATGTGTGTTTATAATTAAATGTCCTAAGTCATGAGAAATAAAAGCACCTGATTTTGGTTAAAACAAAAAACAAAGTATACATGGTAACATTCAGTCCTTGGAGGTTCCAGACTTAGAACTGTTCAATAAGGAGAACAAATGTGGCTGTGGAGATCAATGGTAGTCATTAATCAAAGGACTATACCTGGAGCAGCAGCTGGGCCAAATCTCCAGCTTCACTCCTGCAAGCCCTGTGTTTACAGAGAGCCTGGCTGCAGTGGTTTTGGCCCCAGACAAGAACTAAAAACCTGGTGGAAGAGGGTGGATGATGAGAAATTGGTTAATGCCCCTTAACTAACTAGGTAATGTTAATACTCATTAACTTTAACAATGTACATTATTCAGGTGATGGATACCCTTAAAGTCCTGACTTGACCACTATACATGTAACAGAATTGCACATGTACCCCATAGAGTTGTACAAATAATAAGAAAAAGACGAAAAACCTGCTCTTAACTGAAATAAAATTATTTGTGTAAGGAGGACATTGACTTCTACTGTGGGAACTGGACTTCTTGTTTTGTCATGAGTAGAGAGAAGGTGGAGGCAAGGATGACCTGGTTTAACCTACCCAACCTGCTTCACAACTCTACATGGAGAAGAGTTGGCCATTGGATATAACCTGTTCATGTGCACAGAGGTCCCATGCAGGGGACATATCTGTTAGGAAAATATATCTTTCTGAGACCCAAAGTAATCCATCCCAGTCACCAATCCAGTCCTTTATTTACGAATGTGAAAAAACAAGCATCATCAAGTTTTGTTGAGAAAAACTTGTAACATAAAAAAGAAGGACCAAAAGAAACACATAGAAGAAGCTATAAGAGAAAGCATGCATGTCATTTAGGAAGCTTTAAAGAAAAATTTTAAAAATTATGATTATAGTTCTTAAAGAGGATTATAATAAAAACCTAAGCAAAACCAAACAACAAACAAACAATAACAACAAATAACCAAGAATAAGCTGCTATGAGTAAGAATCAGAACAAGAAATAATTATTGAAAACTAGAGGCATGACTTGTTAAGTAAAATACTTCATAGATAGGTTTGAAAATACGACTGAAACAATCTCTCAGAACATAGAACAATGGCATAAGATGAAAAACATGAGCTAAAAGTTAGGAGACAGTGAATCGATCCATGAGATTCAACATTCATTTAATATCAAGTACAGAGATGAGAAAAAGTAGAATGGTAAGATTTTTCAGAGGAATAACAGGAAAATATTTCTCAGAATTAAGAAAGACATGAGCCTTCATGGCTCCCTTAGTACACAATCAGATGTGAGGAAATAAGATGTGAATACCAAGTTGTGAAAGTTTAGAACACCAGAGATAAAATGCCACATAGACTCTAAAAGTTTCAAAGGAGAAAATCAAAATACAACAGTTCTTCAAAGGAACAAGAATCAGACTGGCACCAAATATCTCATTAGTAGTACTGATGCGTCAAGAAAATGGGAACTTTATTCAAAATATTGAGAGAAAATGACTTTAATCTTAGAATTTCACACCCAATCAAACTACCAATCAAAAATGAAAGACGAAGTAAGGCATTCCTAGATAGATAAGGATTAGGAATAATTGTTTCTCATAGACCTTTCATGTAAATTTGCTTGAAGTAAAAATAAAGGAGCAAATAAAACTAAACAAAAATAGAGAAAGAGACATAACTAGTGAAAGAAATCCAAGCAGGGGGAGTTGTGCAGAATGCAGAGGGTCCAGGAAGGTGATCTCTTGGTAAGTAATGCAAAAGGCAGCATAAATGGGAGGAGAGAGAAACCCAAGGAGATGACTCGTTATACACGAATGAAGAGAATAGCCGTGAGAAACTCTTAAGATGAATTAAAAGTTGCTGCAAATGTATAATCCAAACATTAAGCAAACAAAAATTGGCAGGTATATAAGCAAGCAGTGGAGAGAAGAATAAAAGAAAGAAGGAAGTAAGGCAAAACAACAACAACAACAACAACAACCACCAAAAAAAAAGCAAAAACAAGGCAGAGACAAAGAGAGAATCCGTTTAATCTTGCTCCATAAATATTCTCTGTTGAATGTCCAGAAGTTAGGACATTGAGTCTGCAGAAAATGTGATGCAAGTCTATGTAGGACAGCTATAAATATTTAAATTTAAATGCAACTTAAAATTTTTCAACTTTTAAAGTCCACTTACGAACAAAGAATAGATGATTTGTTTGCAGATGCAGAAATCAATGTAAATGGTAATGAAATTAACAATGGTCAAGTACAAGTTACATAGAGGGTAGAAGGTGAAAGGAGAGGGTATTGGAAAGAATGAGAAGTGTAGTAATACCTTTGCATTTAGAAGGAAGTTAAGATACTGACTTAGGTTAATAGAACAAAAATAGTCATGATGTTGGATGGAGGCCAAGTTATTATCCCTTTTTCTTTCTTGAGGCTTCAGTGAGATGGTCATGTAGGAACAATTCCATAATAGCAAAGAGAAAAAAGGGAGATTAGCAGCAAATAGTGCTTTCAGTGAATTTCCGTGTAATGAAAAAGTGGAAGCCCATTGATAGTTAAAATAGAACAGGAAATCTGTAGCCTGGACTATCCAGAGGTGCCCATAACACCAGAGGGCATCACTCTGCTCTCTGGACAGAAACCCAGAGGGCCTTCAGGATTAGGAGCTGATATTGGTGTGAGTGAGAAGGAAAGCTGGAAATGCTGGTGGTGAGAGGGATGCAGTTAGTTGAAAGCCTGTCTAGCAGTTTCTCAATGGAGGAACTATTGGCATTTTATACTGTACCAGTTTTCATTAAATGGAACAGTCCTGTGTGTTATAATTTGAGATCCCTGGACTCTCCCATTACATACTAGCACCAATGATTTTCTAGTCAACTAAAATGTGCCCCTTTTTCCAAATGAAAATTATTACTACCTCCATTTAAGAAGCACTGGATAGAATTTGTGTACTGCTCCTGCCCCCTCCACCCTACCCTTTCCCTTCCGCACAGAGGGCAAGCAGCCTAGGTTTTCACCCCCAAGCCTATTCTGAGCTGTGCATCAATTTCATCTAAAGAAATTGGGTAAGGTTTCTGGAGAGAATTAGGGCTACAGGGTAGATGCCAGTGACAGCCCCACCCATATGTACAAAACTAGTCAGCTTTTCTTTTTTTTAACTTTTATTTTAGGTTCGGGGTACGTGTGCAGATTTGTTATACAGGTAAATTATGTATCATGGAGGTTTGGCGTGCAGATTATTTTCTTGCCCAGGTAATAAGCATAGTACTGAATAGACAGTTTTTCAATCCTCACCTGCCTCTTATCTTCCATCCTCAAGTGGGCCACAGTATCTGTTGTATTCTTGTTTGTGTCCATATGTGCTCAACGTTAGCTCCCAGTTACAAGTGATAACACGCAGTATTTGTTTTTTTGTTCCTATGTTAGTTTTCTTAGGATAATGGCTTGTAGCTTCCTACATGTTGCTGCAAAGCACACGATTTTGTTATATTTTATGACTGTAGCATTCCCTGGTGTATATGTACCATATTTTCTTTATCTAGTCTATCATTGATGAGCGTTTATGTTGATTCCATGTCTTTGCTGTGTGAGTAGTGCTGCAATGAGCACACAAGTGCATGTGTCTTTATGGTAGAATTACTTATATTCCATATATATATATATACACACACACACAGCACACACACACACACATATATATATGCCCATATATATATATATATGCCCACGTATATATATACACACACACACACACCCAATGTTGGGATTGCTAGGCCAAATGGTACTTCCAAGTTCTTTGAGAAATCACTAACTGTTTTACACAATGACTGAACTAATTTACACTTCCACCAGCAGTGTATAAGCATTCCATTTCTCGTCAATCTTCCCAAAATCTGTTATTTTTTGACCTTTTAGTAATAGACATTTGACTTTTTAGTAATAACCATTGGTGTAAGATGGTATCTCATTGTGGTTTAGATTTGCATTTCTCTACTGATTAGTGGTGTTGAGTGGTTTATTCATATGCTTGTTGGCCATGTGTATTTCTTATTTCAAAAAGTGTCAGTTCATGCCCTTTGCCTACTTTTTAATGGGGTTGTTTATTTTCTGCTTGTTAGTTTGTTTAAGTTCCTTATAAATTCTGGAAATTAGACCTTTTCCAGATGCATAGTTTGCAAATGTTTTCTTCCATTCCATAGGTTGTCTGTTTACTCAGTTGATAGTTTCTTTCGCTGTGCAGAAGCTTTTTCATTTAATTAGATCCCGTTTGTCAATTTTGGGTTTTGTTGCAATAGATTTTGGCATCTTTGTCATGAGATGTTTGTCTGGCTCTGTGTCAAGAATGGGTATTTCCTATGTTATCTTCAAGGTTTTTTTTTTTTTTTTTTTTTTTTAATAATTTTAAGTTTTACACTTAGTCTTTTATCCATCTTGAATTGATTTTTGTATATGGTATAATGAAGAGGTCCAGTTTCAGTCTTCTGCCTATGGCTAGCCAGTTATCCCAGCACCATTTATTGAATAGGGAGTTCTTTCCCCATTACTTGTTTTTGTTGACTTCATCAAAGATCAGATAGTTGTAAGTGTGTGGTTTTATTTCTGGGCACTCTATTCTTTTCCGTTGGTCTGTGTGTCTGTTTTTGTACCAATACCAGCCTGTTTTGGTTACTGTAGCTTTGTAGTATAGTTTGAATTTGGATAATGTGATGCCTCCAGCTTTGTTCTTTTTGCTTAGGATTGCCTTGGCTATTCATGCTCTTTTTGGGTTATATATGAATTTTAAAACAGTTTTTTCCCTAATTCTGTGAAGAATGTCATTGGGAGTTTGATAACAATAACACTGAATTTGTAAATTGTTGTGAGCAGTATGGTCATTTAAAAAATATTGATTCTTCCTATCCATGAACATGGAATGTTTTCCCACTTGTTTGTATCATCTCTGATTTCTTTCAGCAGTGTTTTGTAATCCTTGTTGTAGAGACCTTTCACCTCTCTGGTTAGCTGTAACCCTGGGTATGTTATTCTTTTTGTGGCTATTGTGAATGAAATTGCATTCTTAATTCGGCTCTCAGCCTGAAGTCTGAACACTGTTGGAATATAGAAATGCTACTGATTTTTGTATGTTGATTTTGTATCCTGAAACTTTGCTAAAGTTGTTCTTTAGATCTAGGAGCTTTTGCACTGAGATTATGGGGTTTTCTAGGCATAGAATCATATTGTCTGCAAACAGAGAGTTTGATGTCCTCTCTTTCTGTTTGAATGTCTGGGTGTCTTTTCTTTCTTTCTCTTGCATGATTACTGTGGCAAGGACTTCCAGTACTATGTTGAATAGGAGTCGTGAAAGTAGGCATCCTTTTCTTGTTTTGGTTCTCAAGGGGAATGCTGCCAGCTTTTGCCCATTCAGTGTATGATGCTGGCTGTGTGTCAGAGATGGCTCTTATTGTTTTGAGGTATATTTCTTCAATGCCTAGTTTGTTGAAGGTTTTTAACATGAAGTGATGTTGAATTTTATTGACAGCCTGTTCTACATCTATTGAGATGATCATGTGGCTTTTATTTTTATTTTTGTTTATGTGCTGAATCACATTTACTGATGTGCATATGTTGAACCCACCTTTCATCCCAGGGATAAAGCCTACTTGATCGTAATGCATTTGCTTTTTGATGTGCTGCTGGATTTGACTTGCTAGTATTTTGTTGGAGATTTTTGCATCTATGTTCATCAAGGGTATTGTCCTGAAATTTTCTTTTTTTTATTGTTGTTGTGTTGCTGCCAGGTTTTAGTATTGGTATGATGCTGGCCTTATAGGATGAGTTAGGAAGAAGCCCCTCCTCCTCAATTTTTCGAAGTAGTTTCAGTAGGAATGGTACCAGCATTTCTGTACCTCTGGTAGAATTTGGCTGTGAATCTGTTTTGGTTCTGGGTTTTTTCTGGTTGGTACGGCTTTTATTACTAATTCAATTTCAGAACTCATTATTGATTGGTTCAGGGATTCAATTTCTTCCTGGTTCAATCTTGGGAGATTGTATGTTTTCAGGAATTTTTCCATTTTTTCTGGGCTTTCTTTTTTTTTTCTTTTTTCTTTTTTTGAGATAGAGCTCACTCTGTGGCCCAGGCTGGAGTGTAGTGGCATGATCATGGCTCACTGCAGCCTTGACTTCCTGGGCACAAGTGATTCTCCCACCTCAGCCTCTCAAGTAGGTGAGACTACAGGCATGCACCACCATGCTTGGCTTTTTGTTGTTGTTGTTGCCATTGAGATGGGGTTTCACCATGTTGCCCAAAGTGGTCTCAAACTCCTCGACTCAAGTAATCCTCCCACTTTTGCCTCCCGAAGTGCTGGGTTTACAGCCGTGAGTCACTGTGCCCAGCTTATTTCTTCTAAGTTTTCCAATTTGTGTGCATAGAGGTGTTTGTAATAGTCTCTTATTTTGTATTTCTGTGGGGTTAGTGGTAATGTCTCCTTTGTCATTTCTAATTGTGTTTATTTGGATCTTCTCTCTTTTTTCTTTATTAGTCTAGCTAGTAGTCTTATCAATCTTATTTATTCCTTCAAATAGTCAACTCCTGGAATCATTGATCTTTTGTATGTTTTTTTTGTGTCTGAATTTTATTTAGTTAAGCTCTGATTTTGGTTATTTCTTGTCTTCTGTTAGCTTTGGAGTTGGTTGGCTCTTGTTTTATTAGTTTCTCCAGGTGTAATGTTAGGTTGTTAATTTGAGATCTTTCTAACTTTTTGATGTGGGTATTTAGTGCTATAAACTTTCCTCTTAACACTGCTTTAGCTGTGTCCCAGAGGTTCTGATATGTCATATCCTTGTTCTGGTTAGTTTCGAAGAATTTCTTGATTTCTACCTTAATTTCATTGTTGCCCAAAAGTTATTCAGGAGAAGGTTGTTTAATTTCCATGTAATTGTATGGTTTTGGGTGATATTCTTAGTATTGATTTCTATTTTTATCATGCTGTAGTTCAAGAGTGTAGTTGGTATGATTTTGGTTTTTTTGAATTTGCTGGGAATTGTTTTAGGCTGATTGTGTGGGTCGATTTTAGAGTATGTGCCATGTGTAGATGAGAAGAATGTATATTCTGTTGTTTTTGGGTGGAGAGTTCTGTAGATGACTGTTAGGTCCATTTGGTCAAGTGTTGAGTTCAAATCCTGAATATCCTTGTTATTTTCCTGCCCTGATGACCTGTCTATAATGTCAGTCAGGTGTTGAAGTCTCCCATTGATAGTGTGTGGTTATCTAAGTGTCTTTATAGGTTTCAAGAGCTTGTTTTATAAATCTGGGTGCCCCATGTTTGGCACATCTGTATATATTAATATTTAGAATATTCAATTCTTCTTATAGAAGAGAACACTTTACCATCATGTAATATCCTTCTTTATCTTTTTTGATAGTTGTTGGTTTAAATTCTGTTTTGTCTGAAATTAGAAATAGCAAGCCCTGATTTTTTTTTCTGTTTCCTGTTTGCTTCATAGATTTTATTCTCTATCCCTTTACTTTGAGCCTGTAGATGTCATTGCATGTGAGATGGGTCTCTTGAAGACAGCATACTGTTGAGTCTTGCTTTTTTATCTAACTTGCCACTCTGTGCCTTTTAATTGAGGGCAGTTAGCCCATTTACATTCAAGATTAATATTGATATGTATGGACTTTTTTTCTATTATTGGAAAAGACCTAGGGGTAAAGTGATGGAAAGGGAGATGCCCATTTACAACAACAAAGAGTATACCACCAGTGACATTGAAAAATAAATCCAGTTTTACATCAGTTATTGCTGTATACAAAGAAAACAGCAACATAAAATTAATTACCATGATAGACAAAATAGAACAGTAATCCTAGAAGAAAACTGCTAAATGAGAGAACAGAAGAAGTTTTTTTTTTTAATCCTCTGCTTAATATGCTTGGAGAGGTTCAAGAAGGTTTTGTGTCTATAAAATAAGAACATTGAGCTATGAAAAAGGAACAATCATAGAATATAAAAGAGCTCTTGGAAATTAAGAATCTTTTCCTAAAATTAAACATTTTAAAGAATTGAAAGATAAATTTATATCCTATAACATGAAAATAAAGAATAAAAAGACAGAAAAGTTAAGCAGAGAGAATCATCCAAGGAAGTACAATATATTACTACTGTCATAACAAGCTTCAGAAATAGACATTATCATGTGTGTATCTTATTGATAGAAATAAATGAATGCAAATCTATGTCAAAAGAAGTTCTTCATGTACTTGTTTTAAATTTGAATGGGTTCTTCTCTCCTCTATGTAGAATATGGGTCTTAGGATCACAGGTTCACTCCTTTGATAGTTTCATGGCTTATGAAACATGTTGACAAAATTAAAATCATGTTAATCTTAACCACTATCAAGGCCAAAACACAGTTGGGGTACAGACCAGGAGGTTTCATAGGAAGGATATCACAAGAAGTTCATAGGAAGGATATCACAAGGAGTGATCATATCTAATTTCGATGCTGAGAAACTTGTGCCTGCTTCCACTCTCCTACTCTGGGCATAGGCACTTAAACACTTCCCTCCCCAAAAATAATCCAGTAATTTCCATCAAATATTTGCCTGGATTTTTCCTCACTTCAGTCAAATTTCTGTTCAAATATTGTCTCCTAAAAGAGGCTTGCCCTGATTCTCTGAACAAGGAAGACCTCTCCTACACTTTAACTCTCTATCTGTTTAGCCAGCTTGCCATTTTGACATTGCTTCTTAAAAATGCCTGGCAGTATGGCATATCTTTTCTATCTTCCCCACAGGAATGTATTCTTCATGAGGCTCAGGAGCTTTTTCGTTTGCCTTAGTATTCCCAGTGCTTGGCACATGGTAAATGGTCAATAAATGCTATTATTTGGTGGACTCTATTCAGGGATACCGTAAAGGGAAATTCTATAGTATTTTTATATTTTGGGGAGCTTCTTTTTCCATTTTCCACTCCTGTCCTTAGCTCCTTCCCTGCTGGGGTTGCTGTGAGAACCAGAATGGCTGGCAAGGGTAGCAAAAATGCAGACAGAAGGGCTGGGGGCAGAGGAGAATGTTCCATTTGTGGCGGTGGAACTGTGTTAGCCCTGAATGCTATTCTTATGGAAATTTTTACCCTTATCCCTGCAACACGTTCTAACCACATGGCTGTCTCAATTGCCAGAGTTCAAGCTCTTGGGAGTGGAAGTCTTTGAAGCTAGGAGAAAAATTTATAGAATTTGGATCATAAGTTATTTGTTCAGCTTCAGTTACAAATGACTTAGCAAAACAAAGTTTAAAGTTCCCAACTGAGCATTTAAATTAAAAATAGAATTTTGCAGAGAGCATAACACCTTTCATTGCAAGAAGGAATAAGCAAGCAATGAGCCTTTTCTGGAAAATGGTATGACGGAACAATCCAAGGTGACTGGAAATTTTAGTGGGAAACTACAAAATTCTAGCTACTGATGACCTCCTTGCTTTTGGAATGCTGAGAGATAGTCAGCAAAGTATATGCTTAGCTACAAATAATTCTTAAGTTCTGATGTGTCTAATGAGTTGAGTGGGAGGGAGTTGCTTCATAGTGGCTATTTTAACTCCATACATTGAAAGTTTATTTCCTTGTACTTTTGTAAGTTAAAGGAAAGCCTCATTTTTCCACCACTTTGCTCACTTTATACTTGACCACAAATGAGCAATTGTAAGAGTCAGCACTAATGAAAATAATAAGAGTGACCTAAATCATATATTTGGGAGAGAACACAATTAGACCTATCAGCCATCTGATATGGAAGGTTATAAAGCCATAACAAGAGGTCTAAGATTCTATTCCTTCCATTTTCAACCCTGCTGCACCATTTCACATGCCATTCCTACTCCTGGGAATGCTATTTCTCCCAATCTGGTGAATTAATCTCATGTGATGTCTACTCAGTTGTTGTTTCCATTATGCAGCCTTCCTTGACCATTTTTTTCCCCCAAGTAGGGTTAGTTACTTTCTCCTCTAAGCCCCCACAGCACTTCTTTTTCATGCCTCTATTATAGACCCAATCACACACTATAAATAAGAGTTTGTTTGTACCCTTTACTCAATTATTAAGTCGTCCAGGGTAGGGACCAAGACCCTGTTTATTCTTACGGTCTCTAGTGTTTAGCACAGTAGCTGGCCCGGAAAGTGAATAGGTGAGTGATGTCAGTCATCCATAATGTACTTTGATCAACTATCACTCCAATTTTATAAACAAATTCTCACATGGCACACTGCCAGTCTCAGCCTGAGGCTGCCCCTTTGCCCATGAATGAAGTCCTTGCAGGAGAGGTCTTCCTCTGCAAGTCTCTGGAATGAAATTGCATGGGGCATCCCAGGTGGCAGAAGTCACCCTGATTCCTATTGGCATGATGGATCATTGCTATTAGGTACATTGCTGTGTGCTTCCTCCCATTTCGGTGACTTCTTAGCAGACCCTAAGGGCTTACTATTCAACCTGCTCCAGATTCAAAGCTGTGGTTGACAGGAAGCTTGAGTCTACTTCTTGGTGTTCTCTGCCTATCTTTGATGACACACTTACTCTGCTGAGATCAACCAACAGCAGCATGGAGCAGCTCATTCTGCTCCTTGAAATAAATTTCCCTGTTGTTTTGAGTCTCTGCCTTTTCAAAAGAGTGACCAGATGTCTTTGAGTGCCTCAGGCAGGCTTGGCACCAGAAGACTCTGCCATTGATCCCAGTGTAACTCCATCAGGATGCTGGGCCAAGATGCTGGATCAGGCTCTCCTACCTGCCCTGAGTTTGGGGACTTTTCCAACACAGGCTGAGTTCTTGGACATATGTCTAGGGCTTAGTAAATCTGCACTTGTTAATTTATCAACAGGCCCTTAAACAAACTAACAAAACCTCTCTAAGATCATCTTGTCATGCAGTGGAGATAGAATTAGGTCAAGTTCATTATTTCAGAACCTGGCATCATGCTTTCACCAAGTAGGTGGAGAACATATTCATGCTGAGCTGGTGTTGAGCCTGGGAGCAAGGAGCTGAGGCACCCTCCCCGGAGTGACAACAATTAATCATGTTCATTCCTGTTAAAATTAATGGGTGTACCCTTGGAAGACCCAACTGTCAACCAGCCAAGTCAGCGTACTGGTACCTCAGTTGCAAATGTGGCTTCTGATTCTTGGTTTCTTAATCTGAAAAATGTGAGAAATTAGTAGTTCACTGGAGGTATTCTTAAGAATACTGTTATTGCTCCTATGTGCTGTGTTTTAGGATCCCCAAGCCCCATGGATAGATGATGGAGTTCAAATGGCACAAAACAGAGCAACAGGAGCCCTGACTTCCAGGCTGCTGCTGCCAACATCTAGCAGTGTGGCTTTGTGATAGCTGCTTACTTTTCTGGGCCTCACAATCATCTTGTAGAAGGTGAGAATTCTTTACACCTCTAGTAACTCAAGCACAGACAGATCACCAGGAGCACCAGGGATTCTGATGTTCTGCCTGCACATGTAAGCTGCCCCTTAACAAACAAGCTCCTGGGAGTACCATCTCCACAGACTGGAATCCAATGGTGTCCCTGAAATTGTGAGACAAAAACGTATATCAAAGCCTGATTATTTTTCCCTTGAAAAGAGATGTCTATTTTAAACTTCATAGCTAAAATTAAATGGATAATGATGTATAAATCAAGAAGCAAAGCATCATTTTATAAAAAGAAATCTGAATACTGCATACCCCATAGCAAATAATGTTCAGGGAAACATAGCTACCTCAAACATAATAGCATATATATGTGTTTCTCCCTGTGGTACCAGCGGTTTTCTTCTTTCTCAAGATCCTCCAGTGTTCAGAGCTATCTTTGTTTCCTTTCCCTGGTCTTTTCTATCCAATCTGCTGTTGATCCTTATGTGTTGTTACTGTCTTCATTTCTGATATCAGCCTTTGTCATTTCTTTCTTATTCTTTCTTCAAGTTTTCACTATTGTAATATAGAACAACTACGGTATCTTTTGTTTTTTCTGCTTTTAGTATCTTTCCTTTCCAAGCCATATCACATGCTACTGCCAGATAAATCTTCACGAAGCACAGCTCTGACTAAGCCCAAGCCCAGATCTTACATTGGCCCTCACTGCCTACCAGCAGTGGTTAATACTGTGGGCTGTTCAGGCAGACTCTTTGGGGTAGGATCTTGACTCTGCAGCTTGTTAACTGTGCTCTTGCATAAGTTGCACCCCCTCTGCAAGCCTCCCTTTCTTCTTCTGTAAAGTATAATTAATTTTTTTTTTTTTTTTTGAGACAGAGTCTCAGTCTGTTGCCCAGGCTGGAGTGCAGTGGTGCGGTATCAGCTCACTGCAACCTCCACCTCCTGAGTTCAAGCGATTCTCCTACCTCAGCCTCCAGAGTAGCTGGGGTTACCCACATCCGCCACCACACCCAGCTGATTTTTGTATTTTTAGTACAGACGGGGTTTCACCAAGTTGGCCAAACTGGAATCAAACTGCTGACCTCAGGAGATCCACCCGTCTTGGCCTCCCAAAGTGCTGGGATTACAGGCATGAGCCATGGTGCGGGGCCTGGAATTAATTATTGATCCAACATTAGAGAGTGGTTATAGAGTATAGAGTTTAAATGAGGAAATATATGCTTTAAATATAGTAATTGTCACAGGCTGCTAGCTGCTTTTTTTTTTTTTTTTTTTTTTTTTTTTTACCATTGGTACATGGCTCTTCAGAATCAGGCCTCAATATTTCTGCCCAAACGTGTGTTACTAACTCCCTTTATGTCACCTTTGGGGGTCTGGATTGTTCACTTTTCCTTACAGTATACTCAGGTATTCCTACCTCTGTACTTGAAGACATATAGGACTTTACACCTGATTCCTTACTTACCCATGGTTAGATCAGTCATTTAAAAAAAAAAAAAAAAAAACATGGAAAATTTCATATATATGCCAAAAAATACAGAGAAGAGTGAACATTCATGTACCCATCACCCAGCTACTGCAGTGAATCAGTACATAGCCAGTCCTGTTTCAGCTTCACCCCTAAATGGATTATTTTGAACCAGATCCCAGATAGTATGCCATTTCATCTACAAATACTTCAGTAAGTAATTCCAAAAGATAAGGACTCATTTAAAGAAACAATCACAATGCCATTACCACTTCTAAAAAATAAAGTCGTTTTTGAATATCAAGGATCTAGTCAATATTTAAATTTCCACAACTGTCTCATAAATGTCTGTTAAATATTTTTTATAGTTGGTTTATTCAAATCAGGATTCAAAGTCCACTTATTTTATTTGGTTGCTATGTCTCTTCAAACTATTTTAATCTATACATTCCCGCTCCCTCTTTTCTTTCTTGTAATTTATTTCTTGAAGAAACTGGATCCTTTGTCCTGTAGAGTTTCCCCACAGTCTGCTTTTTGCTGATTGCATGCCATGGCATGGTTTAGTATGTTCTTCTGTCTTTTGTATTACTCATAAATTGGTAGTTAGGTCTACAGGCTTGATCAGACTCAGGCTTAAAATTTTTGAAGAGAGTCCTTCATAGGCAATGTCAGGAAATATTTTTTAATCATTGAGTCCTGGGCATGGTTCTTGATGTGCGGGGTGCATGAGTCACCTCACCCACCACAGGTTGCATACTCTTCCTCAGCGTCTACTGCAGTGATATTTTCTTGAGAATAAGTTTTTGCCTGGCATCAGCACTTTGTAGGTGTGAGTCTTCCTTTCCTCTTAGTGATGGTTAAATTTAGGTGTCTACTTGACTGGATTAAGGGATACTCAGATAGCTGGTAAAGCGTTATTTCTGGGTGTGCCTGTGTGGGTGTCTCTGGAAGAGATAGAGTTGGTGGGCTGAGTAAGGAAGACCCACCCTTGGCCACAGTGGGTGGGCTCCATCCAGTTGGCTGGGGACATAGATAGAACAAAAATGCAGAGGAAAGGTGAATTATTTCTCTCTTTTTCTCGAGCTGGAACATCATTCTTTACCTGCCCTCGGGCATCAGAACTCCAGGTTCTCCAGCTTCTGGATTCTGGGACTGGTTGTCCCCCAGGTTCTCAGGCCGTTAGCCTTGGACTGAGAGTTACACCACCTACTTCCCTGAGTCTGAGGTCTTTGGACTTGCACTGAGGATGCTACCAGCTTCCCTGCAGCTACACAGCTTGCAGACAGCCTACTGTGGGACTTCTCAGCCCACTTCCCCATCCCAGCATGAGCTGATCCCCCTAAGAAATACACTCTCATCATCTCTCTCTCTTTCATTTTATATATATATATGTGTGTGTGTGTGTATGTGTGTGTGTGTATATATATATATGTATACATATGTGTATGTATATCCATCCTCTTGGTTCTTCTCTCTGGAGATCCCTGACTAATATACTCTCCATGTGGAAATCAACTTTATAAACTTCTTTTTCTCCATCACTCTGAACCTGCCTAGCGAGGTTTTAATAACAAACAGCAGTAAGAACCACGCTAAATAACTAGTTACCTTTTTGATGCTTAGCCTGTGCCAGGCACTGTGCTAAGACTTTAGCATGCATTATCTCATATCATTTCACAAGAACTTTATGACAAAGGTATTTTACTATTCTCGTTCCAGAGATGAGAACACTGAAGTCAATAATTTAAGGACTTCACTCAAAGAACTTGTAAGTGATGTCCCGAATCATTGGGACTGATCTTTAGAGTTGGGTCCTTACCTATTACAGTGATGCAGCCCTATGGAAAACGCCATTCCCTTTCCTACCTCTATGAGACACCCTTAATTTTTCCTTGTAAACTGGGGTGCTGAGTTACCTAGGTGTTAGCAGAGCTTTTCCATTAACGGGTGAAGGTGTTGAAAGTATAAGTTCAGTTTTGAAAAATGCCTTGAGAGCTGCAGCTTAAAAGAGACTGCAGTATAGTAGTCAAGAGAGGAGGCAGCCGGGCGCGGTGGCTCACGCCTGTAATCCCAGCACTTTGGGAGGCCGAGGCAGGCGGATCACGAGGTCAGGAGATTGAGACTATCCTGGCTAACATGGTGAAACCCTGTCTCTACTAAACATACAAAAAAAAATTAGCCAGGCGTGGTGGCGGGCGCCTGTAGTCCCAGCTACTCTGGAGGCTGAGGCAGGAGAATGGAGTGAACCCAGGAGGCGGAGCTTGCGGTTAGCGGAGATTGCGCCACTGCATTCCAGCCTGGGCGACAGAGCAAGACTCCGTCTCAAAAAAAAAAAAAAAAAAAAAAAAAAAAAAAAAAAAAAAGGGGGGGGGCTATGAGTGTGACCGTTTGGAGTAGAATCCTAACTGCAACCTGCCAACTGTGTGACCTCGGGCAAGTTACTTAGCCTCTCTGTGCCTTAGTTGCCTCATAATAAAATATGCATAATAAATGAAAGTGCTTAGAACAATGCCTAACACATACTACACATACTAATCACTCAGTAAATGTTACCTGCTACTGCTGCTATCTTCTTGCCATCACCATTCAAAGTATTTAAACAATTACCAGAAAGAAACAAATAGCTTTAAAATAACATTTTCTATCTCATGCTGCAAAAGGCCACCCCCCATTTCCTTTAACCATTTACTTCATTTCATTTCTTTTCCTCTTAAGAAAAATGAAAAGTACAGAGTTTTCTCCCCACATGCTCCCCCACCACACACATTTTAATTAAGGTATCTTTTGAGAAGGAATACTTTAATCCAAACTGATCACTCTGATACTCGAAGAGACACATTTGGAGGCTACTTGGCGAGGGGGAATTAAAGACAGAGAAGCTGAATAAATAGCAAGCAAAATGTTAATGTTTTGGCTTTGTGGTGTCTGCATCTGAGAGCACTCCACGCAGATTTTCTTGGCCGGCTCCAGCTGGAAGCCTCCCGTGGCTCCTTTTGTGTGCGCGGGAGCCTGGCTGCGGATTGCCGCGCTGCCCCTAGAGGTCAGTCTGATCCAGGGATTGTCCCGAATCCGCGCCGCTCTGGACCCGGGAGGAGAGGCTCAGGGAGAGGACAATGAGGCTGCCAAGCGCCAAGCTTGGCCTCGGCGAGAACCCGGAGCTGCGCGAGCAAGGTGGCCTCGGTGCGTCCCCCGGCTGTCCCCGCTGCGCTGGGCGGCCCAGCCCCAAGTTCCCTCTACTTTCTCAACGCGGGTTTGCCAAAGTCAGAAAAGGTCGGGATTTTTCTTCAATGTTATATGACTGGGGTTAGCTTGACTTTGTAATGGTAAAAAGAAAAGAAAAGATGAATGTAAATGGCTTAGTGGTATTTTCTAATGAACTATAATTTTTGCTTGTGCTACATTCAACTGACTGCAACCAGGAGCCAGACGGCCTGAGACCTGTGAGGCCTTTTCCATCAAGAAACCAGATTTCGTTTCACAAGAAACTGAGGCCCAGGGAAGAAAAACAACCAAAACTCTGTTGAAGTCACTTGAAAAAAAGTCTCAACTCAGGGTTATTTCCCCTATACATAATCTTATTATTTAAAATATGATGAATGATTATTGGTTTTAAAGGCCTTGAATTGGCATAAGAAGCAGTTAGGTATTTAGATGGCAAACTAGCATAGCTGGTTGAATTCAGAGGCAGGTTGTGTTCAGATAGGGGAGGAGGGAAACCAAGAGTTACCCCTGTTTGTGAGGTCCTAGGCAGATTACTGCTCTGTGCCTCAGTTTACTCATCTGTAAGATGGGGGTAAATCACAAGGCTTTATTTCAGGAAAAAAGCTAGAGAATAATTCAGTGAGCACAGTGAATGTTGGTGGCTGATGTTTATTATTATGAGTAGAAACATTGCAAGAGAAGTCTTGAACACAGAGGGAGGGGTGGGAATGCACTTTCTCATCTTGGGGGGCTCAACTTTACTCCTTCAGTTTTTTCCCTGCATGACTTTCAAAGTCATCTTCTTTAAATATCTTTCATGGCCAACCCCCTCCGCCCCCTCACCCCCCATACAAAAATTCAATGTCCTATTAAAGCAGAGGGAATGTCACTTGGGAATTGGGTAGTGGAATTGGGATTGAGTTGATAAGGGCTAGCATGGCAAGTGTTGGAGGGGAAAAGTCTGCCCCAAGAGACATTTCCAGGGAAGAATTCATTCTCAGGGTTTAGCAACTTCCTCAAGTTTAAATTCTAAAGGAACAGGACCTTCCCTGGGACTTTGGCTGTGTTCCTTCTTGCCCTGTGGTCAGTTAGGTGTGTATTGTTCACACTCAGATTATCCAATCTCAGCTTCCTAGAGAACAGAGATTCCATCCCACAGCTGGCTTCTTGTGTAGGGGTGTGTATGAAATGCTTCCCTTTGGTGCAGATTGCTGGACAAGGTGCTCACTGCAATCTCCTCCTTACAAACCATCTTAGGTACCATTGTTTTTGTCCAGACACCCTGTACAAGGTAAACATGGAGAAAGCTGATGCAATTGCTGACCACTGTCTTTGGGCTTTTCTGTCTTCTTTCCATTAATTTTGCTGTGTTTGTAATTTTTCAAGATTTTGCCACACATTTTCCTCTCATTGATATGTATTCTACCCTTTGGAGAAGGGCTGATGTCCAAACTTCCTTTAACCTGGCAGGTCTTGAGATATTTGAAGACAGCTACCAAAACTCCTCTAATTCTTCCCTTTTTTTGCTTGTCTTTAACCATTCCTCATGGGGCATGATTTTTTAGAGTCATCATTATCTTGGTCACCACTGGTTTCTAGATCTACTCCCATTTATAGATGTCTCTCGTCACCTCCTAGATATTGGTACTCAGAAGTAGTCCCAATGCTGTGGCTAGAATCAATTTTTCTCACAGCTCTAGTTTATCTTCTGCTTTCTTCAGAAGGCTGCACTGTCATTAATACCTTCCAGGACTATATTAGTGCCTCTCATGGCAGTATCTTGCTCTTGAATCATGGAGCGTATAGCAAAACAAACTCCAAAGTCTTTCTTACATCAGTGACCATTGAATCATATTACTACCCATCTTGTCCTTGATTAGCTGGTTGTCTGAATCCAAAACCTGGGTTCTATACTTAATTCAACAATAGCAACTTGTACATTTTGTAGACTATTAGTCTCTTGGGCCAGACTATGAATTCCTTGAAGCCAGACACTCTGCCTCTCAGCTCTCTATTTCTAGTGCCCACCATAGTGCCTGACATTTTATAGGTGGTTTACAAACATGGAATAAAAGCATGGCCTATTGAAAGTCTTTGAATCGTAATTTTCTTATTCATAATTATTCACAATATTATCCATAATATATAAATGTTACATGTAAGTATGTTCAAGTGTTCTTCTCTCCTCATCACAAATTAGTAATATTTTAATTAAGACAGAGCCATATAGGACCTAACTAGACACCATCCTTCATAAAATCCAAGAAAAATAATGGCAGTGATCAACATTGACCTGACCATGGTTCATCAATATATCACACATTTACTTTATTTTCCTAATATCTAGATTAAATTTTTGGATATTGACCATAAAGATTTCAGGAAATTTTGTTGAATGCTGTGTTAAAATCAAGAGGCATGATAGCCATGGCATTCCTGAGATTCAAGTGCAATAGCCAAGCATAGGAAATGAGGTCAGTGCATCACAACTTGAGTTTTCGTGATTTTCTGCTTCCGCAGACAAATTGCTCAATCTTTCAGTGTTACTACTGCCTAGTGGAGAAATGTGGATAAAAGTGTACCACATTATTGGGTTATTGTGTCAGTAGCACAAGATAATTCAGACGAAGCATATAGTATAATGCCTGACACATGGTGTATGCTTAAAAACACGAACTACTCTTATTATTACTTTTATTTGGCCAGCTATGGAACCACTCAGTTGGATTCATATCCAAAATTGTGCATTCATCCCCTCAAGCCTGTTTTGACTTTTTAAATTAGTTTAGCCAGTTTAGTGTCCTTTAGCCAACAACTGTGGTTGGCTCAATGTTTATCATATCAACCTTTTTTGTTTACTTGTTTGTTTTGTTTCTTTGCCTGGAAGAGACAAAGACCTGAGTGTGTTTCTTGTGAGCAGATGCATGTGTTTGTTTAAGCCGGTGGCACAGGGCTGGGAAGAGAATGAGGTGGAGTGGCCAACAGAGAACCTTGTAAATACAGGTCAGGCCAATGCAAAGAAAGTTTGTTGGCTAAATCATCTGTGTGTCAGCGATTTGTGAAAACTGAATGCAGGGAGTGTTCTTCAACTATCAACAAGGTAGTTTAAGCATCAGGCAAAATGTCCAGCATTTTGATTGCAGTTGTATAAATTAATAAACTCTGAAATTCAGTATCAACTGAGGTAGTGGTCACTTGCCTCTGTGTGGTTTGACCTTTAGAGTTTTATCATGCGAATTGTTCTGCTGCTTCAGTTGAGTGTGTGTATTGATATCCTCATCTGTCACAGGGGATAGTTCTAGGTAATTGTTACCATGCACTGGTCTATTCCATTCCATTACCAGATTTTTCTAAATTGATTTTATAGTTTGGATATTCTTATGAATTAGATGTTATTATCCTGACTTTCCATAGAGATTAAGGACTTTGTCCAGGCTTGCACAGCTGGTAAGTGACAAAGCAAGCTCTCTTTGACTCCAACATTCTTGGTTTTAACCACTATGTTATGTTAGCTTCTTTGTGACATGATTTTGTCTTTTAGGCAATCTCAGTTGTTTTTCCAGCTCATATCAGTGAGCTTTGGGAATTCTTTATGGAAGTAGAAGTAGCTTATATTTATTATTAAAATGAACTAAAGGGTCATATAACATTTTGTTTTAATCTCTGGGGGAAGTAGATTTGTAAACAGCCATTAACTACCTTCTCTGAGTTTTGAAGTTGAACCCTCAGTTATTCAATTCATAATTGACTCATTAATAATTTAGTTAATTCAACAAATATTAATGAAGCACTTACCACATGCCTGCCACTGTTTGAAGTACTCAGGAACTATGCCAGACTCAAAGGCTCTCTATAGAATTCGGATATTATTCTTATCTGAGTACTCACTTTTCAGAAAGCTTCAGTTCTAACTATCATTGTGATTTTTTAAGTTCCCACTAGATTGGAATATTCTTTATTCCTCAATATAGTTTATAGATATGTACACTTAGTCCTGAATCCTGTCCTCTCCTCACCTCTTATGACCACTTAGCCCTACATATGCATCCTTCAAGGGCCCAGGGCCTACCTTCTGCTTGAAACCTTCCCAGACCACAGGGCCACAGATTGTTCTTTCTCCTCTAACTCCAGCATATGTTTACTGTCTGTAATATCCTTTTGTCCCAAAAGAGCACGACTGTTGGATTCTCATATTTCAAGGGTTCTTAACCTGGGGTGGGCCCAGAATCACCTACAGAGTTTTTTTTGAAGTTCATGTGCTTGATCTTTATCTTACCACATATTTTCGGATTTGACATCTCTAGGGCTAGAGCCCAAGTGTGTATTATTTAAAACTACTCCCCAAGTGATTCTGAAGTTTACAAGCAGGTTCAAAAAACATAGCTTACATCGTTGTCATGTATGGTCACTTCCCCTTTACATAGTCTACACTAGGGGCCCCCAACCTTTTTGGCACCAAGAATTAGTTTTGTGAAAGACAAAACTTTTCCATGCACTGGAGCAGGGTTGGGGGTATGGTTTCAGGATGATTCAAGCACATTACATTTACTGTGCACTTTACTTCTATTATTATTACCTTGTAATATATAATGAAATAATTATACTACTCACCATAATGTAGAATCAGTGGGACCCTGAGCTTGTTTTCCTACAACAAGAGGATCCCATCTAGGGTTCGTGGGAGACAGTGACAGATCATCAGGCATTAGATTTTCATAAGGAGCATGCAATCTAGATCCCTCCCATGTGCAGTCTGCAGTAGGGTTCATGCTCCTATGAGAATCTAATGCTATCACTGATCTGACAGGAGGCTGAGCTCAGGTGGTAATGTGAGTGATGGGTAGTGGCTGTACATACAGATACAACTTTCCTTGCTCTCCTGCCACTCACTTCCTGCTGTGCGGCCTGGTTCCTAACAGGCTACAGACTGGTACTGGGGTTGGGGACCCCTGGTCTATACAATTCTGTAAAGCAGGTTCTACCCCTTCAACTAGGCTTCAGCACCTAAAAACACTGGGATTAAAATTCTTCGAATTTTCCTAATGGCCTAGCACAATCCTGAGCACAAATACTCCAGAGTTAGTCACTGAAAGAATTAGTTAAAGGGATTGATCCTTTTTACTCTTTCCTCACAATGCACTCAGAAAATTTCAGGAATGAATTATGCCATCCAATACCTAAGTCTGGTACCCTGGAGGCAATCTCCCTGGCCTTCTCTGTGTGGTAGAGATAAAAATGGTTTGCTTAAGTTCTGGCTTTCTTCCTTCCAGAAGGATAGATTTGAAGTTGTTTGGCCACGTGACTTGCTTTGGTTAGAGCTGTGAGTAGTTGACATGATGAAGGTGTCTCCAGGCTGTAGAATGTAATTGCTGGTGCAATACCCCACAGGCTCTCTTCTGCTGCCTTGATAATGAGCAAAGCCACTGATAAGGAGGCTCTAGCACACTGGGTCCTTGAGTGAGGACACAGGAAGCAGATGTTCCCACTGACCTGTCTGGGATATACAGCCTGAGTAAGAAATAACATTTGTGGTTACAGGCCCCAGAAACTTGGGGAGTATTTGTTACCACATCTGAATCTGTTCCGACTGACACAGCATGGATTAAGTCCATATTAATTTGTCATATGCATTATATAGGTTTTGCAACTTTAAAAATGTTGAGCATAAAAAGTTGAACTATTTTTAAAAAGGAACAGTGGAAACAAAATTCAAAACTGAGGCCTAGAGTAGAAAGTTAATGAATTTGGGACTTGTGTTTATAGGGCCACTAAGGTGATATTTTTGTCATATATGTACTGTTTTCTTATTCAGTTCACTAGCTGGGTGTGGTAGCTCACATCGATAATCTCAGCACTTTGGGAGGCTGAGGCAGAAGGATCACTTGAGCCCAGGCGTTTGAGTCCAACCTGGCTAACATGGTGAAACTCTGCCTCTACCAAGAATACAAAAAATTAGCTGGGCATGGTGGTGCATACCTGTGGTCCCAGCTACTTGGGAGGCTGAGGTGGGAGGATCACTTGAAGCCAGAAAGATGAGGCTGAGGTGAGTCATATTTCATACCACTGTACTCCAGTATGGGTGACAGAGCAAGACTCTGTCTCAAGAAAGATAAAATATTAAATAAATAAATAAATAAATACTAAATTCACCACTCTTCTCATTCAGCTGATAACATAATGAAGAACTGTTTGTTTAAAGGAATAACTATCATCTTCAGTTTTCTACTATGGAGGATTGAAAATTGAACAAAAGGCAGTCATCCAAGGAGATTTAGTATGTTGGCCACACCCTGAATTTGTCATTTGGGATCAATTCCATTGAGATGGTGGCTGGCAGGGGTGCCTCCTCTCCAGGGTTGCGATGCTTGCCGTTGAACTACTCTGCTGCACACGGCCACCCACAATTCATAATTGCCTGTGTGTCTTTAGCCTTCCCCAACAAGGAGTATTATCTTTCTCTAGGGGTTTGAGAGTTTGGTGTATGAAAAACTATATCCTGTCTTATTTTGCATTTCTTTAGTGGTCGGTGAAGTCGACCGATATTACATGTGCTTTTTGACTCATTTCTTCTTTTGTGAATTACTTTTCACGTCTTTAACCAGGGAGATCTTTAAGAGGTGGATGCCTCCCTGATCAGGACACAAGGACTCTTAGCCCCTCTGCTTGCCTGGGGGCTTCCTGACCATCCTCAGCTGCTTCAGCCAGTGTCTTGGCACAAAGGTTGGCAGGAGGGCCCCCAGCACAGTTACCACCCCGACCCCTGCCTCCCAGCCTGGACTCCTGATGCCTCCTTTTACTCCCTAAATGCCAGGGTCTGATCCTGGTTCTTGAATGCCAAGGAAGGGCAGAGAGGGTGTGAGAATAGAGGACATTGTCAGAACCCAGAGAATTTGACTTTTAAGACTGTACCTCTCTTTTCCCTTCCTTCTTTTAGCCTCTCCTGCCTCCCTTTCCTAGCTTCCCTGGTGTGGAGGGTTGGAAGGTTGGGTGGGCTCCAGCAGGTGCCGCAGCAGCAGTTGATACTCCAACTCCTTGCTTCCCCTGGGAGCTGCCAGCAGCTTGTTCTATGTCACATGCCACTCCTCAGGGGGCTCAGGCTCACTCACAACCCCTCCAATCTTGCCGAAGGTCACATCCAAGGAAGCTGTGGTTCCCCCTTTTCTCCATCCCCACCTTGGCTCAGGCTACTCTCTCCTTTTCGAAATTCCTTCCTGTTCTTTTACACATTGATGTCTGCATGATCTTATATTCTCATCATCTTACCTACCCCACCACCCAGGGCCATATCACCTATGAGGCAGACGGAGACCCTTGACTTAGCCGATTAGCTCCTTGATCATCTGACTGATTTGTTGATCAGGAGTACTTGCTATCCATGGAAGGATAGATTGAGGTCAGATTCTGGGAGGCCTTGAATGCTGGGCCAAGGAGTTTAGATGGAATTGTGTGGCCCATAAAATAGTGCAAGTGAGTGGGTTACGAGCAGAGGTGTACCATATTTTTTGGGGAGAGTAGGGAGAGACCCAAAGAGGAGTGTCCAGTTAGGTGAGGACTTTGCTTCCTGTGGGACGACAATGAAGAGGATAGTGCTTTGTCTTGGGACCCACCAAGATGGTGTCACTATGGGGGGGCCCTTTTGAATACACAGTGAGTGCCACTGCTCATCAGTCCTCTTACCCTGGGGAAACTTAATAAACTTTCTTGCAAAAGAGGGACATAAGATGATGAGGTTGTTTTTTTCCTTATGGGTGCTGGAATGTGGGGGATGTTTTACCCTGTTACGACCCTCATCTTGGTAATCAGCACAAGGTCCATGGCCTCTGTGGCAAGAGCAGTGACAATGTTTTCACACCCCAAGGGGCACACAAAAGTCAGGCATCTCCCTGCTGCTGGGTCAGGAGTGAGGACTCAGAGCAGTGGAAGTCCAGGGACTCCCCAGAAATGGGGCTTAGGCACAAAGATCATTTAGACCACCCCCAGGTCCCTGGTCACCTTCTGCTTTCCCCACACATCAGGGGAGGTTCTGGCAAGAAGTAGCACATCCACACTGGGAAATGTGAAGAGGTTTCATATAGGACCATTTACAAAGGTAGAGCAGGGATAGGAAAACTTCAAGGGGTGCTGTAGCTCCCAGGAGAAATTCTATCACCGTATCTGTTTTGCTCTTTCTCCCATCTGGAAAATGAACACACATACCTGAGTAACTCACTTTCTTCTTGAATTCCAAAAAACTGTTATGATTGTACATACAATCTTCTCCTAGAGTGCTCAGAAGGGCTCTGCATGTAGTTGTGTGGAGAGGGCCCCCCTGCAGGAGCCAGGACTTTCAGGAGCCACACGCCACAGTGACCCCACAGCAGTGCGGGGAGCTAGGGGCATAAACACCATGACCTCATTCTTCTGTGCTCTGAGCTGTTGCTGATGCTCCCTGTTGGCCAAACCAAACTGGCAACCAGAGGAAAAGGGAGCCCGCTGAGGGAGTCCATCTTGTTACCTCCTAGGCCAGGGCAGAGGGCAGAGGGTAGAGTGTGGGTTGCAGGGAAAGTGGAAGATACACTCCTCTCCCCACTGTAGGGGAAGAAAAACTCTTCCTCTCCCATCTTAGATTTAGTGATTGGGGACCCGTGAATTAAACTGACAAAAGACAGATTAGCAAGAGAGAAGAACAGATTTAATCATATAAGTGCGGAATTCACAAAAAATGCTACTTAAAGAGATGGTTAAAATTTGGGGCTTATGTAGCATCTGAAAGGAAAGGGAAGGGGAGAAAGGATATTTATGGGAGAAAAATGACTTTTGGAAAGATAAATGGGCACTTAGGAGGGTAGATGGGAGATGTAGTTTTGTGATAGCGGCTCATGTCTGATGAGGAGAGTCAATCTTCCCTGTTTGCAAGAAACTCCTGGGAGGAGTTTATGCCAACTGAGTTCTTTTGAGTTCTTTTGGGAGGCTCTGCTTTTAGGCAGATAAAGAATTTCAGAAACTCAAATGCCTTCTGCTTAAAATAATTTTTATACCCCAGTGATATATTCCGGACCACTTCACCACCAAAGGTAGCAAGACCTGTGGGGGGCTGTGGGAGACCAAAGGTTCCCAATTTTTGAGCCACCAAGTTTGAGGGATCAGAGAATCAAGGCTACTGTGGGGCTGCGCAGGCTTCTGGGAAGAGAGCTGGAGTGATGGGGCCTCAGGTCTCCCCTCACAGAAAGCAACCTCTGTCACCAGGTAGCCCTGCTTCTGAGATATCCCGTCCTGATCAATCTTAGACTGCTCTAAGGCATGGCTATGGGGCATTGTGCCATGTTGACACTTAGTCTAGGGAATCTGACACTTGGCTTCTCACATGCTGGAAAGCCAGCATCCTATTTATCTCGCAACTTCAGGAAATTGTACTGCTTCTAGGTCAGGTTCTGGCTGGATTAAAGAATGCCAGGCTACAGGGTCAAGAATATCAGGCTACAGGGTCAAGTGACATCTTTTTCCTCAGTGTTTAAGGAACATGCAGAGCCCTTCTGAGCACTCGTGGAGAAGATTCTATGTACAAGCATAAAAGTTTTTTGGAATTCAAGAAGAAAATGAGTTACTCAGGTGTGTGCGTGCGTTTTCCAGATGGGAGAAAGAGCAAAACAGATAAGGTGATAGAATTTCCATTGTTAGATGCCTCTTGTTTGTCTGTGAACTACGCATGAAGGAGCTATCCTGAGCCACGAATACTGAAAACACTTGAGTGCTTTTCCACGTGTGAAAACCTTACCCTTTGAAAAATCCAAGGCCCACCCTGGGCCACACATGTCGAATCTGAGCTCAGCTGTTAGGCAGCTCCTCACCTGCGCCAACAGCGAAAGCAAAAGTGGTTCGGCACAGACATTGTTTAAAATGGCTGCGTTAAAAATACCATCTCGGCTTCACAGATTTCTGGAGCTGTGAGGAGCATCCTCATTTATGTGCTCTGATGAAGGTGAGTCTGGGAGGAATGCACAAGCCAGTTAAAAGTGGTTCTCTAATTGGATTATGCAACAGCTTTTGAATCTTGATGCCTTAAATTTTTAAAGAGCCAGCAACCTCTCTCAGCCCAAACTCCCTGTGGCTCTGAGCAAGGCTGCAGGGCATTGAAGGGGGACAGGCTGACAGCTCAGTCAGGTGTGCTTCAGGACTGTTATGGAAAGAGAAGGAGATCCGTGTATGGGGAGGACTTTGCTAAGGGGTGAGGAGGAAAGAAACTGCTACCATGTGGGAGGGAGGCATGCATGGACTCCAGAAGACCTGACTTGTGGGGTCCCTGTCCAGTTAAGGAAGTTGAACATAATTTTGGTTTAGGTTTGCTTCAGAAGTCGTATAATCTTTGGCACTCACTAGTGCCGACTGTGACCCTTGCAGAGCCAACTACCAGAGAACCTAAGTCAAAATCAAATACTTGGCCTTTCTTTTCAGAATGCTTTCATTTGGTGACCCCAGGCAAACATTTTGCAAAGGATCCTCTTACCTCCTGTTAACTGCAACCTTTGCTACCTGCCAGCTTACCAGGTGGTTCCTTCAATTTGTTCAACACAAGGTCTAGTTGGCCAGGTCAGGTTCCATTCCAGTGGCCCCAGGACTGGAACTTGTCCAGGACTCACAGACTTTCCAATGAGAGGGATCAGGGCTGTTGACCCAGTGGCATTATTCTCCAGCTGGGCTTTGAGATAGAGTCAGAACTGTCAGTGTTTCTGCAGTGCCTGCCTCCAGAGGTTTTGGGGTTTGGGGCTGAGGTATAGGAAAGAAGACAGGGTTAAGAAAGATGACCAATGTGGTGGTCCTATGCAAAGATAACGTCTACTATTTACTTCTGAGGAGTGGAACAGTTGGCAAATCACCTAGAAGTTAGTGGAAAGGATTGTGAAGACAGGAGAAAGGAGAAAGAGGAAAAATACTCAACATGTGTTGATTATGAATTTTAATTACTGAGTTATCTGTTCAGTCAACAGGCTGGGAAAGAAATGTGGGCAGGAAGAGCTCTATGAATGTTACAGATGATACAATTCTGCTTTTAGGAAATGCACAATTAAACTGTGTCTATACAACCCAAAGTAAAAGCAGATGTATCCGTCACCAGACTATTTTGATTAATGGGGAAATTTGGAGCTTAAATTATCTGGTTCCGCCAGTTATGTTGATCAAATGAACTGGATCATTGCCAGATCTCCATTTCTCTCAGTAGGGTGTAGACACAACTTTGGGTGAGGCAGTTTCAGGGACAGGATTCATCATATGAGGCAGCAGAATCTAAGTGGGAGGGAAAAGCACTACAAAGCAAGTGATAACAAAATCCTTACATTTGGATAACCCGTATCGAGAGGCCTTGGACTTAGATTTACTTCCAAATCACATAATTGACTCAGCAGGCTACATGACCTCTGGTGTGGAACCACACTCTTCCTGCTCTTTCTACGAGTTGGTTATCCAGTTAGAGAAGCAGTCCTCATGCTGCTGGTTTGCATTGAGGGGACTGAGTGACTGGGAAGAAGTAGAAGAGTTGATAGAAGGGTATTTTTTGGTATTTACCCTCTGATACCCAGGGAGGAGCTCTTTCTGATCACACATTCAGAGAAGAGACCAGTGCTGTGAAGACAAGCCACCTCTGCCATCTTACTGACTTGTCCAAAATTATCTCTTGATATGACAGAACATACCACCTGCCCTCCAAAGTTTTCACTGAGCCATTCTGTTTTTCTTTGCTTGTCTAAAACATATTTGCTGTTTGTTTATAGATACAGCCATTTGCAAATTATGGAGTCAGTGTAGCTCTTGCATTCAGGGCTTTTTCTAGAGTACACATTTTAAATATCACCACTTTCTGAGACAAGAAGATGATTTGGGTCATGGAGGATGCTGTTTCACCAAAAAATGTCTTTTGAAATAAGGCTCTGCTGGAATATGGATCCTTTACTGTTAACTGATGCGTTGAATGGTTTTGGATGTCTTTTATTGAAAAATAAGGGAGGCAAATTTAAAAAATAAACAGGAATAATGACACTGGGAATCATTAAATGATAATGGGTGATTAAGAAGTGTCTGGAACAACTCAAATGTCCCTCAATGGATGAATGGATTAATAAATTGTGGTATATACATAAAATGGAATATTATACAGCTATAAAAAGGAATGAAGTACTGAAACAAGGTACAGCGTAGATGAACCTTGAAGACATGCTAAGTGAAAGAAGCCAGACACAAAAAGTTACATATTGTATAATTCCACTTACACAAGATATCCAGAATAGGTACATTCATAAAGACAGAAAGCAGATTGGTGATTAAGTGCTGGGGAGAGGAGCAGAAATGGGAAGTAACTGCTTAATAGGTAATTGGGTTTTCTTTTGGGATGATGAAAATGTTTTGGAACTAGGTAGAAGGGGTGGTTGCACAACTTTAAGTGTGCTAAATGCCGCTGAATTGCACACTGTAAAGTGGGTTAATTTTATGTTTTGTAAATTGTGCCTAAAAATAAAAGGGGCAAGAAAGCAAACATGTTTGAGTCGTGCTACTCCCACACTCATTCTCTTTTCCTTTTTCTTTTTTTCTCCGTTCCTCCCTCTTTTTTTCTTTCCTTCTTTCTTTCTCTTTTTCTGTCTCTCTCCCTCCAACCCCCGCCCCACGCAGTGATGCGATCTTGGCTCACTGCAAACTCTCCCTTCTGATTTCAAGCGATTCTCCTGCCTCAGCCTCCTGAGTAGCTGGGATTACAGGCTCACACCACCACGCTCAACTAATTTTTGTATTTTTAGTAGAGACGGGGTTTCACCATGTTGGCCAGGCTTGTCTGAAACTCCTGACCTCGTGATCTACCTGCCTCGGCGGGCCTCCCGATCATTCTCTTTTCTTAATGAAGTGGCACCAAGTTTAGGACCACTTTGGAAATGTTCCCTATAGCCAAACAACGTCAGTGCCCTAAATGACCTTGGAGACCATTTCCTCTCATCTTCTCATTTTGCAGATGAGAAGTAATTAGGGAGAGGTCCCTTGCTTGATTCTAAGATCAGTCCTTAATCCAGGAAATTGCACTGTGTCCTGAGAGTAGGAGATGTAGCATTCTGAGACACCTACTCAAAGTGAGCAGAACATATCCAATAACTTCTTTTTTGCTCTGTTTTTGACAAATGTGCTAATGATTGTAATTTAGTAATAATAATAGCAAAAATAAGAAAAAAAAACACAAGTAGATGAGATGTGTCATTTTACCTACTGCCATTCCTCAATGTGTAGATACTGCAAAACATCATAGATTTATATAATTTTGTCAATCAAAAACTTGTAAAAATATAATAAACTGATAATAATATCAGTTTATTGTGGTCTTATTATAGAGCCAGATACTGAGTGAAAGAACCACATTTTACGCAATACTTCATTTAATTTCTCCCCATCCCTATGAGGTCAATGAGAAAACTGATGTCCACAAAGGTGAAATAAATTTCCTTCAGAGCTTAGAAGAGTTAGGGCTGGAACTGACCATTGCCAGCAGCTATAGTACTCTTAATTAAAACATCCAATACATGGTTTCTAGACCTTTAGATTTCACAAACTAGTAAAATTTCCAGAAACCAACATAAGGTGGCCACATTTTATTTTGCCAAGTATAAACACTGAGTAACAAGCAAATAATAAAAATGACAAACCTACTATTTCCTACTATCATTATGTTATCAAATAAAACACATTTTCATGCCAAAAAGTAGAAGGACCTAGTCTCAGAATAGAGAACAGCCTCGTAAAGTGGATCTGTTTTGTTTTATAAAAAATTCTTTAGTCATTTTGCTGCCCAGGAAGATGTCGCAGTGGATTCTCAGAGTTGGTCTTTGCTGTTGGCTGTTTGGGCACTTAGCACTGCAGGTCACCAAATCAGTGTTGGTGTGGAAAAGTCCATCTTATGCCCACTTGTGGGCTCCATTTCCACCACCATGACCACTTTGTACATGGAACCATTGAACAAGCATTGTGGTAGCTGGAGAAAGAAGCTGAGTGACGTCCACCAGATAGGTCACCTTGTCCACCAGATTACTGAGATTGTCTTCCTCAGTGGATGTCCTATGGTGGAAATCAGTGTGAGTCTCAAGTATCTTCATACTTTGTGCCCATTCCTAGAAGTTACCTGCCTACCTTTCCTTCAGACCTCCTTGTCACCCTTTTTCTGATCTTTTCTTTCCAAACACTTGACCTTCTAATCAACTTTGGGCATTAATTGTGAATCGGTATAGATTTATACATGAGGTCATCTTTTCTTGCTCATAAAGTGGACGCCTAGATGTATTTCCCAAAATATGAATCACTGGGAGGATATTTCTTCCCCACTGTCTTTCAGGGGCACACCTAAATAGGCTATAATACAGTCAGCTTTCACTTTTGTCTGGTGCCAGTAGACTGGAAAACTCACCAGTAGCCCAGTCCACACTTTCTCTTCCCCCACTAACTAGTAATAGAGAGCTCTCCAAGATGTCATGGTTGGGGCTGGGAAAGAGGGAATGCAGTAGGAGGAGCAGGTGCCAGGGGAGGCTGAGCCACCTATGTTGTTCACTTGTCCCTTCTAGGCTTGTTTAGGTCAAGTCTTATGCATACCAGTTCCATTTGACAATGGGATGCTGCTGTGCATATCCAATTTTATAATGTGGTCAATCAAACAACACCCAGTTCATAATAGGCAGCCACTTGCTGTTCCATGGTCAGGTGTTTAGTCCTTACTAGGCTTACTAGCAAATCAAACCTGGATCAGCCTTTTTAATGGACAGTTTTGGTTGGCAGAAGTTGGCACAGTCATACTGTGAATCCCAAGGGAAGTGTTCTGTGCTTCTCCTACTGTGGCTAGCCGGAGCCTCCATTCAGCATCTCTGTCTGCAACAGACACTTCCAATTCAGTTGGATATGACTGGTGGCTAGGCAGTTTGGATGGTGTTCTGGCTCCGCTGCAGAGCCTTTTTAGATCAAAACTGGCAGCCTCACAGGTGACCCAGAACTTGGGTCAGAGCAGCACACTTACGTTCCTAGAATCCAAAGAGAACCCCCAAACCTTACTCCTCTTTGTGGAAAGTGAGTCAAGGTAAAATATTTGTCTCATACTTTTGAAGTGATGATACACTGCCATTCTCCCAGACCACTGACACCTGGAGCTCTTATTGCTATCTGTTTTCCAGATCCATCTAGCACAATATCAGTGATGAACTGGACCAGTGTCATATTCTGCAGGATATCAAGGCAATCAAGATCATCCTGGACTGTATTATGACAGAGAGCCAGGGAGTGAAGAGAGCCCTTATAATATATGCAGTTTTCCCTTGCACATGAAGGCAACCTGTGTCTACTTATCTTTTCTGATCCCTTTCCTGGCTTCTAGGGTAATTCCATGTGATGATTAAGTGCTGCCATCTGCTTTCTACCACTCTGAGATCCCATTATTTCCATAAAAATCCAGAAGCTCAATGCCAACTTCCACCACCGCCTCCTGCATAACATCACCACCTCAGGGGCTTTCAAGGGTGCTAGTGCTCCCCTTACCAATACATTTCTAAGTTCCTTGGTAAAGCATCATCCAAGTCTTCTTAGGGGAATAGTCAGGGGATGATGATCATTTGAGTGTTCATGATGATAGCATGTCATAAATTACCGGTGTGTGTTTTTCTCTGGCAAGGAGTTTGCTTGTGCTTTCATGAGATATGTGGGCAACTCAATCCCCAAATCCGTTTTTGAGAGTCTGTTTTCTAGAATTACTCTATATTAGTCAAGGTCTTGGCAAGAAGCAGATGGCACACTTTAAAAATGCGATAAAATTGAAGAGTTTAATGAGGGAAGCTACTGTCACCTTTAGGCCTGAATGGGCAAGAGGATCATGTTACCAGAACCTGGAAAGAGCTGTGCTGTGGGAGAAGGATGCCTGGCAGGAATGTGGCCTTATGTAGAGAAATGCAGCTGCTTCTAAAACCTTGTTCTGGCAGAAGAGAATAAGGTGGCTCTCTCTTTTCTCACACTTCACTCAAGTTGCTGATATATCCCTTTGGTTAAACCCAACCGAAAGTCAGAAAGCAAGAGCTCCTAGTGTTCATCCTGAGAAGTGAGGCTTCTGGGACATACACAGCAGAGTGGAGAATAGTGGAGAGGGGGCTTGGAGAAGACTCAGTACTTGGGCTAAGGATTTTTTTTCTGCATCTGGAGTCACTGGGATATCCTGGCAACTTTTTGGAGAGATATATTTCTGGGTTATGTTTTAGGATAACAGTGGCATATGAATTGAAATTTGGGTAGTTTAGAGGAGGGTGATCTGCCATGAGACCAGGGGAAATGGAGAGGCTGTGGAAGATGCTGGAAGGAAAGTATTCAGTGGATACATGTATTCAGTAGCTCTTCTTTATCCTTGTGGGATATATCCTAAGACCCCCAGTGGATGCCTGAAACCATGCGTAGTACCAGACCCAATATATACCATGTTTCTTTCCTATATATGTTGTGTTAGTTTGTTCTTGCATTGCTATAAAGGAATATCTATGACTGGGTAGTTTATAAAGAAAAGAGGTTTATTTGGCTCATGGTTGTGCAGGCCTTACAGGAAGCATAGCTCTGGCATCTGCTTCTGGGAAGGCCTCAGGAAGCTTACACTCATGGAAGGTGAAGAGGGAGCAAGCAAGTCACATGGGGAAACAAGGGAGGGGGAGGTACTGTAAACACTTTAAACAGCCAGATCTCAGGAGAACAAACTCAGTATTGTGAGGACAGCACCAAGCCATGAGGGATCCTCCCCCATGATCCAGATACCTCCCACTAGGCCCTCCCTCCAGCATTGAGGATTACATTTCAACAGATTTAGGGGGACAAATATCCAAAGTATATCATATACACACCTAAGATAAAGTTTAATTTATACATTAGGCACAGTAAGAGATTAACAACAACTGTTAATTACGTTATTATTGGTAAAGTATTATTAAGTAAAATAAGGGTTACTTGAATACAAGCACTACAGTACTGCCATAGTTTATCTGGTCACTGAAAGGGCTACTAGGGTAGTGTCTACACTGTGGATATACTAGACAAAGGGATGATTCATGTCCTGGAGGGGACAAAGTGGGGTGGCATGAGATTTCCTTACACTGCTCAGAATGGCAGGCAACTTCAAACTTGGGAATTATTTATTTCTGGAATTTTCTATTTGATATTCTCAGACCACCGGTAACTAAAACAGTGGAAGGTAAAACTGAAGATAAGGGGGAACTATCTTATACCTTTTATGTCAGTGAAGTGGTAGAGAGTCGCTGTTTGAAGACCAGAGCTTCTGGCTGAGGCTGTTAGTGAGCCGGACCAGGAGGCTGTGGGGACGGCGCACTACAGCAGATTGCCTCGGAGTTGTGCTTTTGAAGTTAGAAAGCCAAATCAATGTGAAGAGCATTTGGTCGTCCTCATTTCTATGCACACGTAGATTGCATATTAATATCAAAGGAAGTCAGTTGTGTCTGTAAAGGAGAAAGAATTTTCTTTGGAGTCTTTAATTGTCAAGCGCCATTAAGATTTTCTTCTTCTTGCCTACGAAAATGACAGAATCCACTTTAAAAGCTTTGAAAGCAAACGATGAAATTTGATGCCAGGGGTGGTAGCAACAATAGAAATAGCTAATATTTACTAAGTACTTTCCAGGCAGTGTGCTTTGCATTTCTGCCTTATTAATCACTGCTACCAACCTTATGCAATGGTATTCTTTATGTTACAGATGAGGAAACAGAAGCTTAGGCAAGTTAAACCCAGTCTTATACAGAAGAAATGACAAGTTGGTTCTCTAAGGCAGTACTAGTCAGTTCTTATAAAACCCATACTCCTAACCTTCATCTTCTATTGTATCTCAGTGGTAAATGATTTCTGTATAAAATTTGCCTACTGATTGCCTGTTGTCTGTCAATTACACATGTGTGTGTGTGTGTGTGTGTGTGTGTGTGTGTTCAATGCATTTTGAAACTGCCTGAATCCAATGCAGCCATTAATTCAGGAAATTCAGGTTTTTAAGCATATAATTAATTAATCATGGAATGAGAAATTGATCAGGCTCTGGCTCAGCACAGTGGCTCATGCCTGTAATCCCAGCACGTTGGGAGGCCAAGGCAAGGGGATTGCTTGAGCTCAGGAGTTCAAGGCCAGCCTGGACAACATGGCAAAATGCCATTTCTACAAAAAATACAAAAATTGGTGGCGCATGCCTGTAGTTCCAGCTACTTTGGAGGTTGAGGTGGGAGGATGGCTTAAATCTATAAGGTTGAGGCTGCAGTGAGCCAAGATCATGCCACCACCCTCCAGCCTGGGCAGCAAAGTAAAACCCTGTCAAAAAAAATAAATAAGGAAAGAAACCACCAAAAATACAGAAATTGACCAGGCTTTGGGTCAGTTATTTGAGTCATAGATAAAAGTGTACAGAATAACCAGGGCTTATATTAAGGGTGAGAACAACTGGCTTAGAATATTGCCAGACACATAGTAAATGTTCTATTAAGGTTACCTGTTATTAGTAATACTCCCCATACTAAAAGTGTAAACTTCAGTAATATTTGCTTCAGAATCCATATTTCATAGAGATTTTAAATTTTATCTGAATAATTACATTTTCTCTCTGACCATCTGTGTCCAAAAGGTGATCACTGTCATGAATTTGGTGGGTATATGTATCTGATGATGTTTCCATAACATTAGTATTAATTTATGTATACATACACAGTTTTATTGAAAACTTACCTAATGCTATCATATTACACATATTCACCTGAAAACACTGTCATTTTCCACAATATCGTGGAAAGTCTCTCTGTGAAGCACACATAAGTCATTAGAATCTAGTTTACCCAAAGCGTGCTGCTGTCTGGGGATGAACTTAATTCTGTCAATGTCTTATTATAACCTTCCTGTGAGAATCTTGGTGCCTCTTTCTATTCACACAAATGAAAATTTCCATATGATAGATGCATAAAAGATAGTTGTTCGTTTGTGAAATTCATGAATATCCAATATTATTGTTAGTTGTCTGCATTTGTTTTCCCAATTTTTTAAAAAAATCAGATGCAGTAAACTACCGGAAACTATTAGAATCAAGAATATCCCTGAAGTCTGTCTGGTAATAGTAGTAGTCATTCCATGATAGCTCCCATGAAATTCCCATCTTTTATAGGTAATAATATATTCATATCTCAGTTTTCTGAAGTACTGTAAAATTAATTACTGCTTATGTAAAACCCTACAAACCACAATATTTGTGCCTAACGACTCCTATAAGCCACTAGTTCCTTCAGCTAATCTACTGATGAATTCACTGAGTCTGAAGAGGAGGATCAATAACCTGCCTCTGTTGGTTCATCTGGAACCAAAGCAGATGTGAAAAGAAAAATGTTCAGTGGGTTCTGTTGGGGAGGAGAGATCCCTAGCATCGGAGGCAGGAGTCCAAGATCTGAGTCTCAATTCTTTTATCCCCTGCAGCCTTAGCACTTAATAAACATTCCATCATGGTGAAAATAAAAAACATAGTTAAGATTTCCCAAGCACAGTAAGTGAAATGTTTGCCTATAGCCTCTCAATTACGTACACACACACATGCATATGTGCATGTGTGTGTGTATGTGGGGGGGTGTTTGTGTGTGTGTTCAGTGAATTTTGAAACAAAGGGCCAGGAACTGTTTTAAGTGCTTTACGTATATTATCTCATTGTATCCTAACAACAGTTTTAGGAGGGAGATGCTAAAAGATTTCGTATGAGTTATAGCACAGTAAACTAAGGGGGAAAATTACTCTCATATTGAAATGCTATATTAACACTTGCTTTAGTATTTCGACATCAAGTGACTCTTTGGAAGCAGAATTTTGTCAGGACCAGTCAATTACCTGCTTATACTTTCAGAGTCATTTATTCATTCAAAAACACTTCCTGACCAGCTAATATTTGTCAAGTTCTGTTCTCAGTCATGGGATACACCCATGAATAAGGATGGCTTCCTCTTTTGAGATGCTTTTCAGTAGGGAGAAAACTGAATTGAGCCACATCCCATCAACACTCCCAGTCTTGGTAAAAAGCAGGCAAAGGAACCTGGAAGAATTCAACCTTGATTCAGGAAAAGACAGAATAATTTACCATTTTTCTAGCCTGAAGGCTGAATTGTTAGTTCGATTGTGGTTGATGTCATGGCACTTTGATTGTGCTGCTTTGTCCTCATTTACTTAACTATGGAATTTTGCTTCCCTGATCTCTAACTCTAATCAAATTCTTGCCTTCCTGACCCACTCAGAGGTCCAGAAAAATATCTCTACCATTCAAAACTTTTCTTTAAATGAGATTATTTTTAATAGGAGCAAATTATCTCTGAGAAAGAAATAATATGATCATTTCCCAGTGTCTATTATACCACTTACATATCTATGAAAAGTACACACAATTTCTTAAACAGTCATTTGGCAGCAGTACATGCTATTTAGTCAGCCCTGTAGAGCAAGGATGATTGGGACTAGCACTGTGGAAATGTTTCTCATGTGTTCTCCTTTTATGAAGAGAGAGAAAGAAATTATTTCTTATGTATCAGTGAGAGTCTCTCCTATACTCTAGATTAATATGTTTTAGTACTCAACCAGCATCAAAGTGTTGTGATGCATCATATTGATCGTAAAATATCAGTCCCCAGGAAGAGTTTCACTAGAAACACTTGTTAGATGTGTTGTGTGCATTATGTAACATTTATGCAAACCACAGCTTCCATACAGTACCAAACTTATCCAGGGAGAAGAAATCACATTTCAACAGAGAACAGGTTTTCCATCTGATTTGTGCCCAGAACATGTAAAAAACATAGCAGATTGCATGCTGCATTGACTAAGGAACATACATATGCATTTAAATCACTTATGTTTTACTTTTTTATGATGCATTGGTGAATTGTATTCCTTTTGCATTTGTAATTAGAAGGTGGAACAGATGTGATGGTTTCGTTTAAAGTGATATGTCCATTAAAATAACCTATACTACAAGTAATTGTTTTCTTTAACAAGGGAGTCTGTCCATTGTCATGCTGTTTTTGAGCCATTTAAATAGACTGTGAAGAAAAATATGTTTGTCTTCAAGAAATGTTGATTGATTATGGAAGTCAGAAATGTTTGTGATAGGAATGTTTACATATTTGTTGTTTTTGTTGTCCTTGCTCTTTTTTGTTTTGGAGGTGGGACATCATCAAAGATGCACTCTTACATCCATTCTTCCAACCTCGCTTTTTCTTCTCAAATTGAGACTAATAATTCAAACCTATCTGTATTTCAAAGAAGGCCAAGATTTCTCTTTTTCATTTTAATAAGCTATACTACAGTTAAGCTGAATTTTAAATTATTACCCACTTGGTGATCAAGTATATCGTCAATATTACCACTGGCTTTTTGTTTGAACCTGAGTGAAGTGCGGATTTTTGTTTTGATCAATAACAGCTTTCTGAGATCTGCAGTTATGCTTCACTGGGACAGGCTGTGACAGCCAACGCAGTAGCCGGCAGACAATTCTTTGATATATGAATCTGACTGACCCAATTATCCATCCCCCACCCCCAAAGCAAAAAGCATCTCCAGAAACCCTTTTACCATTTTCTTCTTGCAATGTCAATGCACTCGACATAGACAAAATTTAACTAAAATTATCCTTTGTAGAGCAGATGCATACTAATCCTTTTACTGCTATAATTAAATACCTCTGTCTCTGAGTCACCAATGCGTGTAGACACATCAAAGTTGCCATTTTTTTAAAGGAAAACTTAACACCATGGTCTGTACATACACAGTTGGAAAGATAGCATGGTTTCATCCAAATTCTGTTTAATTGTGCCAAAATGTGCCAAATTGACATTTCTTGTTGATATAAAAATATTCAGAAAGGCTTTATGTGGGGAGAAATGTTGAGATGAGGTATGTTATGGTGGTTATGATGTTGAATTCAATAAAGTATTGAATTCAGTATTTTTTACTGAAAAAGGTTGCAGTAAGCACCCAAGGTACCAGTGTTATGCACTACAAGGCACGTGCAGAGAAAATCCTTTCAATGTCCTTTAACTGGATCCCTGCAATAGTCATGACGTGTGGTTCTATAATTGGGCACTAGCAAATGTATTTTGGGGTTTACTTCTTTACATGAAGCTTGATCGTTTGAATTTATTGAAATATAGAATTCCTAGCTTTCTGTTTTTTCTCTACAGATTTATCTTCATTTATGTTTTTCTTATTTTACTAGTCATGGCTCTGACTTTCTATTTCTATAATAAAATTATTGAATATACACTATGTTGAGAGTAGTTCTTCAAATGTTATTTAGAAGGAGATACACAGACACACTCAGGTCAATGACTATGAATTGATTTGGTCAAACAAATGAAACCTTTAATTTTTCCTGGCTATTGATTTTTCATTTGCAAAAGAGAAATAATGAATTATCTTTAACTGTATTACAAGGTCTGTATTTCCTATAAATCTTTATTTTATACGTGCTTTAAAGTTTTATTTGAAATGTCAATTAATTATTGACAAATGATTGATAGATATTGATATTAAAGGTATTTCAATAGGAATAATAAATTGTACTTGTTAAATTGATAGTCTATTAGTTAATTATTTCTGGGTATCATATAAACAGACACACAAGAAGTACAGACATATCTCAGAGACATTGTGGGTTCAGTTTCAGGAAATGTCGCAATAAAATGAATCACACTAATTTTTTGGTTTCCCAATTCATATAAAAGTTCTGTTTAAACCATAGTCCATTGAATGTGCAATAGCGTATTCTCAAAAAATGCACGTACCTCAATTTAAAACACTTTATTGCTAAAAAATGCTAGCAATCATCTGAATGTTTAGCGAGATGTAATATTTTTGCTGGTGGAGGGTCTTGCCTCAGTGTTGATGGCTGCTTTAATTGGCTAGTGGTTGCTATAAGTTGGGGTGTCTGTGGCAATTTTTAAATATAAGATAACAATGAAGCTTGCTTGCATCCATTGGCTCTTCTTTTCACTAAAGTTTTCTCTGTAGCATGTGATGCTGTTTGATAGCTTTTTACCTGCAGTAGAACTTCTTTCAAAATTGGTATCAATTCTCTGAAACCTTGCTGCTGCTTTGTCAACTCAGTTTATGGAATATTTCAAATCCTTTGTTGTCATTTCAACATCTTTGATGTTGTTTTATCATGAAATTGCAGCAGTTCAGTCACCTCTTCAGGCTCTACTTCCTCTAGCTCTCTTGTTATTTCCACCAAATCTGCAGTTACTTTCTCCACTGAAGTCTGGAACCCCTCAAAGTCATCCATGAGCTTTGGAAGCAACTTCTTCAATACTCCTGTTAATGTAAATATTACGACCTCCTCCCATGAATCATAAATGTTATTAATGGCATCTAGAACCGTGAACCCTTTCCAGAAAGTTTTCAATTTACTATGTCCAGATCCATCAGAGGAACTTCTATCTGTGGTAGGTATGGTCTTACAAAATGTATTTCCTAATAAGACTTCAAAATTGAAATGACTTCTTGAACCATGAGCTGCAGAATGGATATTGTGTTAGCAGGCATGAAAACAACATCAATATCCTTGTACATCTCTGTGAGAGCTCTTGGATGACTAGGTGCACTGTCAATGAGCAGTAACATTTTGAAAGGAATCTTTTTTCTGAGCAGTAGGTCTCAACATTGGGCTTAAAATATTTAGTAAACCATGCTGCAAACAGATGTGCTATCATTCAGGCTTTGTTGTTCCATTTATAGAGCACAGGCAGAGTAGATTTAGAAGTGGTCCTAGGAATTTTAGAATTGTAATTAGCAGTGGCTTCAACATAAAGCCAATAGCTGCATTAACTCCTAACAAGAAAGTCAGCCTGTCTTTGAAGCTTTGAAGCCAGGCATTGGCTTGTCCTCTCTAGCTATGAAAGTCCTAGATGGCATTTTTTTCTAATAGAAGACTGTTTCATCTACATTCAAAATCTGTGGTTTACTGTAGCCACCCTCAACAATGATCTTAGCCGGATCTTCTGGATAACTTGCTATAGTTTCTATATCAGCACTTGCTACTTCACCTTGCCCTTTTCTTAAACTCATAAACCAACCTCTGCTAGCTTCAAACTTTTCTTCAGCAGCTTCCTTACCTCCCAGTCTTCATGGAATTGAAGAGAGTTAGGGCCTTTCTCTGGGTTAGGCTTTGGTTTAGAGAATAATTGTGGCTACTGTAGTCTTCTATCTAGACCACTAAAACTTTTTTCATATTAGCAGTAAGGCTGTTTCACTTTCTTATCATTTGTGTTTTCACTGAAGTAGCACTTTTAATTTCCTTGAAGAACTCTTCCTTGGTTTGGCCTATCTTGACTTTTGACATGCCTTCCTCACTAAGCTTAATCATTTCTAGCTTTTGATTTAAAGTGAGAGATGGGCAACTCTTCTTTCACTTGAATGCTTAGAGGGCTTCATATTAACTGACTCCATTTTAATAGTGTTTCGTCTCACAGAATAGGGATGCCTGAGAGATGAGGGAATGATTGGCCAGTGAAGCAATCAAAACACACAACATTTATTGATTCAGTTTGCAGTTTTATTTGGGTGTGGTTCATGGTGCCACAAAACAATTAAATAGCTACATCAAACATCACTCATCACAGGTCACCATAACAGATATAATAATACTAATAAAATTTTAAATAGTGCAAGAATTCCCAAAATGTCACTTAGAGACACAAAGTGAGCACATGCTGTTGGAAAAATGGCACTGATAGTCTTGCTTCACAGAGAGTTGCCAGAAATCTTTAATTTGTATTTTTTTAACCCAATATCTGCAAAGCACAATAAAACGAGCTATGCCTATATGTTAGGGGGCCTCTTTGTGGAATGACTTTCAGTATGATAGAAATTTATCTGTTTTAGATTCAATTCTGTCTGAAACTTTGACTTTTAAGGATTACAGGGTTTTGATTTAATTGTTTATTTAGACCACTTTCATGTTAAAGTTTAACATTCATTAGAAAGTAAAATAAAATAGATGTTATCACTATGATTTTCAAAATAAAAAGTTCAACTCTCTTGGATTTGTAAGTTAATTTTAAGTTAATTGATATTTAGTATGAATATCTTTATTCTGTAATAGCCAAGTATGCACAGAAAGCTCACTATGCTATAAAGCTTACAACTGTTCGTAAATCCCCTTATATAAGAGATAATCATGATCTCTTCTAAGCTTAAGGGTTTCAGCAATCTAAAGTATTTAAAGGCAAGTCCCCTCATCAATGAGGAAACTATCTTTTGGGGACTTTCTCAGTCTGTCTTTTCTATGAACATTGCCTTCTCTGCAATTACAGCTCTGAGCTCCTGACAATCAAGTTTGTAGCTTGGGACAGATTCTGCCCCTTTGCCCACAGCAGGTCAGATGGGCACTGGGCAGTGCATGTAGTTATAACTGAGGGTATCTTAGCACACAAGCCATAGGGCAGCCTTGCGCAGAGAGCAGAGAGGAGACTGTGTAGTGCACCAGAAAGAGTAGTTTTATCAGCATCGGTAGGATAAAAATATAAAAAGCCAATATTTAGTAATGCAACTTACACTTAATTCTTTGATTTAAATTCTGCCTCTTGGGAGAAGGAGGTGAGATTGGCTCACTTCTAGCACCAACACTCTATGAAACTTTTTTTGAATATTTTTTCTTTAAACTTTGTAAAAACCTATTTCCTACCCCTAAAGGAAAATTTGAGGTGAGCAATAGCTAGTAAATACTAAGTTCTTTGATTTTCGATACTTTTATTTAGATTTACTGTAACTAAGAAGAAATTGAGATTCCTGTTTTCTGTTCTGGTAATGCAAGTGTAAAGAGATCTAATTTACTACATAAACAGGGGATATCTTTTTATCTGTTTTATTCAAAATTTTAATCATTTAAATGGGTACACTTGCAGGGGATTTTCTTCAAGGTTCTGGAACTACTACAGTGGCCAAGTAGATATTTTCTGACAAGTAAAACTACCTTTCAAAGAGTGTACTACTTCTCTTTTGACTCTTGTCACTAAATACCCCCTAAGTTCTTTGTCCAAATTAATTTTTCTGTTTTTCTATTATTTCTCTTGGCAATTTAACTCCCTCGCATAGCTCCAATGATGATCTAAAATCTATACCTCCATCCTTAATTCTAAGCCTGGGAGTGCCCCAAGCAAATATAAGTATACTTTAACAAAAGCTGATGCCAGTATATTATATATTTCTAAACAAAGATTGCATATTATATTAATCTGTTCTCACACTGCTGTAAAGAGCTGCCTAAGACTGGGTAATCTATGAACAAAGGAGGTTTAATTGACTTACCATTCCTCATGGTTACGGAGGCCTCAGCAAACTTACGATCATGGTGGAAGGCAAAGGGGAAGCAAGGCACATCTTACATGGTAGCAGGAGAGAGAGAGAGCACAGAGAAAACTGTCACTTTTAAACCATCAGATCTCGTGAGAACTCCCTCAGTATCACCAGAACAGCATGGGGTAAAACCACCCCCATGATCCAATCACCTCCTACCAGGTCCCTCCCTTGACATGTGGGGATTACAATTCAAAATGAGATTTGGACACAGGGCCAAGCCATATCATATGTGTGTATATATATATACACACACACACACACATATGTATATATGTATATGTGTGTACATATACACACATAGGTATACATATATATTCTTTTATTCTGATCTACATATCTACCATTGTGTATCTCCAATCACATTTAAAATGGTTAGTCCTCAGTATCTCTAAAACTACATTGATCATCTTCCTTCCTACACCTGGTTTTCTCTTCTCTTCCTGTTTCTAGAATTAATTCCATCGTTCCATCCTCCCAGACAACAAAATCAGAACCTCCCAGTTGTCTCTCAGTTCTTCTTCTTTCCCCTGCCTCCCATAGCAAAGTCATCTGTCAGGTCCCAGTGATTTTACCTCTTCCCTCTCTGTCTTTTCTGAATCTTTGTCTTTATCCCCTACTCTGTTGTACTGGGTTGTGAGGCATCTTTTTTCAACTCAAATTGCTTCCTTCTTCCAACTGGTCACCCTGTGACTTTCAGATTAATCTTTTTCAAACACAGTTCAGATTTTGTTTTACTGTCACCAAAATATTTCAATGGCTTTCCATTGCATTCAGCACCAAATCCAAACTTGTTGTCTTGGCCTTAAGCTGTACTTTTAGCCTTTTCTCCCACTCAGCCTAGTTAAAGCATTAGCTCCTGTGGTTTTTTGCAGCCCCATGCTTGACATACTCTTCTCACTGTGAAAAGCACCCAACTGCCCAGCTTCATGTGACCATCTTCTATTCCAAAGGCCATTACAGAAGGCACTATCTAGATGAAGCTTTCCCTGTCCTTCCAGCTGGAATGATGTTTCCAGTTCTCCAACTCAAGGTGGAACTCTTTTTTCTTTTATCTTTATGTTAGTTTGCTAGGGCTTCTGCAACAAAGTAGCAAAGACTGGGTGGATTAACAGCAGATATTTATTTTCTCTCAAAATTACAGAGGCTTAAGAGTCTAAGATCAAGGTGTTGTCAGCATCATTTTCTTCTGAGGCTCCTCTACTTGGCTTGTGGATGGCCACCTTCTCCCTGTGTCTTCCCAAGGGCTTCCCTCTGTGTATGTCTGTCACATTTTCTCTCCTTTTAAAGACACCTGCTTACTGGTCTCACATTAATGACTTCACATTAACTCAATGACGTCTTTAAAGACAGTTTATCACATTCTAAGGTTCTGGCATAAGTACTTTAACATGTGAACTTGGGGATGGGGCACAGTTCATCCCGTAACATATATCTTTGCAGCATGTCTCACTTTAGACATTGTGGTCTAGTTTTTTATGTACATAATATAAGTTTCCCACCTTTTTCTCAGTATGGGAGGGAAGGATCTATATTTTCTCTATGACATCTGCCTGTATAAACCCCATAAATACTCAATACTGTGTCTTGCATATGGGAAATAATGAATGTTTTATTTACACATAATACTTTTACATATTTCTGAGGAATATATGAGAATTTTTTTATATGCATAGAATATGTGATGATCAAGTCAGGGTATTTGAGGTATCCATCACCTTGAGTATTTATCATTTCTAAGTGTTAGTAACATTTCAAGTTCTCTCTCCCAGCTATTTTGAAATATACAATATATTGTGGCTAATTGTAGTCACTCTAGTGTACAATGAAACACTAGAACGTACTTCAATCAAACTGTAAGTTTGTACCCATTAAACAACTTCTCTTTATTTCCCACTCCCACTTTCACACCCTTTCCTGTTTTTGGTACTTATTATTTTATTCTTTTTCTTCAGGTCATCAAGTTTTTTTAACACCTACATATGAGTGAGAACATGCAGTGTTTGTCTTTCTGTGCCTGGATTATTTCACGTAACATAATGACCTTCAGTTCCATCCATTTGTCTGCAGATGACATGATTTCATTATTTTATGGCCAAATAGTATTCCACTGTGTATATATATCATACTTTCTTTGTTCATTCATCCATTGATAGACATAGCTTGCTTCCATATCTTTGTTATTATGAATAGTGCTGCAGTAAACTTGAGTGTGTAGGTATTCCTTTGATATGCTTTCTTTTCTTTTGAATAGATACCCAGTAGTGCAACTAATGGATTGTATGGTAGATCGATTTTTAGTTTTTTGAGAAATCTCCATACTGTTTTTCATAGTGGTTGTACTAATTTACGTTCCCACCAACAGCGTATAAGGGTTCTCTTTTCTCTGCATCCTTGTCAGTCTTTTTAATGATAGCCAATATAACTGGGATAAGATTATATTTCATTGTGGCTTTGGTTTGCACTTTCTGAATGATTAACGATGAGCAGTTTTTCATATATCTGTTGGCCATTTGTATGTCTTGTTTTCAGAATAGTCTATTTATGTCCTTGTAATCCCTTTTAAATGCCATTACTTGTTTTTGTTTTGTTGAGTTCCCCATATATTCTGGATATTAGTTCCTTGTCATGTGACTATTTTGCAAACCTTCTTTCTCATTCAATAGTTTGTCTCCTCACTCTGTTGTTTCCTTTGCCTTTTGCTGTACAGAAGCTTTGCAGTTTATTATAGTACAATTTGTCTATGTTTTAATTGCCTGTACTTTTGAGGTTTTTGAAGTCTTAGCCATAAAATCTTCACTTAGACCAATGTCCTGAAGTGTTGTTGTTTTGTTTTGTTTTGTTTTCCTAGAAGTTTTATAGTTTTAGATCTTACATCTGGGTCTTTAATCCATCTTGGTTGATTTTTGTATGTGATGAGAGGTATGGGGTCTGGTTTTATTCTTCTGCATGTGGATATTCAATTTTCCCAGCACTATTTGTTGAAGAAGGTATCCTTTCCTTACTATATGTTCTTGACATCTTTGTCAAAAATCAGTTGGCTTTAAATATGTGGATTTATTTCTGTGTTCTCTATTTTGTTCCATTGGTCTATGTGCTTATTTTTATACTAATATCATGATGTTTTGGTTACAATATCCTTGTAATATAATTTGAAGTCAGGTAGTGTGATGGCTCCAACTTTGTTCTTTTTGCTCAGCATTGCTGTGGCTATCCTGGCTCTTTTATTTACATATGAATTTTAGGATTGTTTTTCCTATTTCTGTGAAAAGTTACATTGGGATTTTGATAGGGATTGCACTGAATCTGTATATTGCTGTGGGCAATGGGGTCCTTTTCATGATATTAATTCTTCCATTCCATGATCATGGAATGTCTTTCCATTTATTTGTGTCCTCTTCAGTTTCTTTCATCAGTGTTTCGTAGTTTTCCTTGTAGAGCTCTTTCACCTCCTTGATTAAATTTATTAGTAGGTATTTTTTCTAACTATTGTAAATGGGATTGCTTTTTAAATTTCTTTTTTGGCTATTTCATTATTGGTATGTAGAAATGCTACTAATTTTGTGTTAATTTTATATCCTATAACTTTACTGAATTTGCTTATCAACTCTAAGAGTTTTTTGAGGAAGTTTTTTGGCTTTTTAAGTTATAAGATTGTGTCATCTGCAAAAAGAGATAATTTCTTCTTTTCCAATTTGGGTGAATTTTCTTTCCTTCTCTTGCCTGATTCCTCTTTCTAGAGCTTCCAGTGCTATGTTGGATTGGAGTGGTAAAAGTGGGCATCCTTGTCTTGTTCCAGTTCTTAGAGAAAAGGCTTTCAATTCCTCTCATTGAGTATGATGTTAGCTGTGGGTTTTTCATATATTCCCTTTATTATTTTGAGGTGTGCTCCTTCTATGCCTAGTTTGTTGAGAGTTTTTATCGTAAAGGGATGTTGCATGTTATCAAATGCTTTTTCTGCATCTATTGAGATGATTATATAGCTTTTGTTCTTCATTCTGTTGATGCGATGTACCATGTTTATCGATTTGTGTATGTGAAGCCATCATTGTATCCCTGGTATAAATCCCAGTTGATTATGGTATGTGATCTTTTTGCTGTGCTGTTGAATTCAGTTTGCTTAGTATTTTGTTGAGATTTTGGTGTTTATGTTCATTAGGAATATTGGTCTGTGTTTTCTTTTCTTGTCATGTCCTTGTCTGATTTTGGTCTCAGGGTGATGCCGACCTCATAGAATGAGTTTGGGAGAATTCCTTCCTTTCCATTTTTTTTTTTTGAATAGTTTCAGGAGGATTGGTATTAGTTCTTCAAACATTTGGTTGAATTCAGCTATGAATCCATCAAGTCCTGGGCTTTTCTTTGTTGGGGGACTTTTTATTACTGATTGAGTCTTGCTCATTATTGGTCTCTTCTGGGTTTCTATTTTTTCCTGATTCCGTCATAGTAGGTTGTATATTTCCTGGGTTTATATATTTCCTCTAGGTTTTCCAGTTTGTTGGCCTATATTTGTTTATTATAGTCTCTAATGATCTTTTATATTTCTGTGGTATCAGTTGTAATGTCTCCATTTTCATTTCTTATTTTATTTGGGTCCTTTCTGGATTAGTCTAACTAGAAGTTTATCAATTTTGTTTATCTTCCAATAACCAATTTTTGTTTCATTGATCATTTGATCAGTGAAACAATGTATTTTCTTGTAGTCTCTATTTCATTGTGTTCTGCTCTGATCATCACTATTATTTTTTCTTCTGCTAATTTTGGTTTTGGTTTGTTCTTGCTTTTCTATTTCCTTGAGGTGCATTGTTGAATTGTTACTTTGTAATCCTTTTACTTTTTAGATGTAGGCATTTATTGCTAAAAACTTCCCTCTTAGCATGGCATTTTCTGTATCCCACAGGTTTTGGTTTGTTGTGTTTCCATTTTTATTTGTTTCAATAAACTTTAACATTTCCATCTTAATTTCTACTCAATTGCTGTTCAGCAGTTTATTATTTAATTTCCGTGTATGTGTATAGTTTCTGAAGCTCCTCTTGGTATAGATTTTTAGTTTTATTTCACTGTGGTCTGAAAAGATACTTGATATGTTTTGACTTTTTAAAATTAGTTGAGACGTGTTCTGTGGCCTAACGTATGGTCTATCCAGTAGAATGTTCTTTAAGCTGATGAGAATGTATATTCTGCATTTGTTGGACAATAAATGTATGTTGGGTCCATTTGTCCTAACTTTGACTTTAAATCCAATGTTTCTTTGTTGCTTTTCCTGTCTAGATGATCTGTGTGATTCTGAGAGCGTATCCACTATTATTGTACTGGAGTCTCTCTCTCCAATGACTTCATGAATTTCTTTTTGATTAGGGTCCATAGCTGGAGGATTGTTGTGTTCCTTTGGCGGTAGACTAAATATCTAGAAATGTTTTTGTTTTGTTTTGTTTTTATCTGGGTGCTCTAGTGTTAGGTGCATATATATTTAGAACTGTTACATCCTCTTGTTGGATTGATCCCTTTCTCATACCATAACCTTCTTATTCATTTTATTTTCTTTTACTATTTTTGACTTAACGTCTTTGTGATATAATGGAGGTATAGCTACTCTTGCTTTTTTTTGTTTCCCTTTGCATGGAATATCTTTTTCCATCCCTTTACTTTCAGTGTATTTTTGTCTTTACAGGTAAAGTGCATTTCTTGTAGGCAACATATAGTTAAATTATATTTTTCTTTTACCCATTCAGCCAGTCTTAAGTGGATAATTTAATCTAATTACATTCAAAGTGATTATTGATATGTAAGGTTTTGTTCCTGTCACATTTTTGTTTACTGGTTGTTTTGTATATTCTTTCTTTCTTTTACTTTTATTGTTATTGTGGTTTGGTGGTTTTTATACCATATGAGTTATTTCTCTCCCTCATTTGTGTCAATGTTTGGTTTACCAGTGAGTTTTATATTTGTGTGTGTGTGTGTGTGTGTGTGTGTGTGTGTTTTCTTTTACGTAGTCTCGCTCTGTCACCCAGACTGGAGTGTAGTGGCATGATATTGGCTCACTGCAACCTCTGCCTCTAGGGTTTCAGCGATTCTCCCGCTTCAGTCTCCCGAGTAGCTGAGATTACAGGCATGCATCACCACACCCAGCTAATTTTTTGTATTTTTAGTAGAGACGGAGTTTCACCATGTTGGCCAGGCTGGTGTCATACTCCTGACCTCAAGTGATCTGCCCACGTTGGCCTCCCAAAGTTCTGGAACTACAGGCATGAGTAACGTGACCGGCCTGTGTATTTTCATGATATGACAGGTGTCATCTGTTTGCATCCAGATATAGGACTTCCTTGAGCTTTTCTTGTGGGGCTGGTCTAGTGATGATGCTTTCTCTTAGCTTCTGCTTCTCTGGAAAGAACTTTATTTCTCCTTCATTTATGAAGGACAATTTTGCTAGTTATGGTATCCTTGACTGGTAGTTATTTTTTTTTTTTTCTTTTAACACTTTGAGTATATCATCTAATTCTCTCCTGACCTGTAAGGTTTCTGCTGAGAAATGTGCTGTTAGTTTGATGGGGGTTCCTCTACAGATGACTTAATGCTTATCTTTTGCTATATTTAGAATTCTGTCTTTGTGTTGAACTTTAGACAGTTTGACTAAAATGTGCCATGGAGAAGATCTTTTTGCATTGTATCTGTTTGGGAATCTCAGCACCTCCTATATCTGGATGTCTAAATCTCTTCTGGGTTTGGAATGCTTTCATCTCTCATTTCATTACATAGATTTTATAATCCTTTAATTCTCTCTTTACCTTCCAGGACCTGAGTAATTAAAAAATTTGGTCACTTTGTGGTGTCTCGTATGTCACGGAGGCATTGCTTATTGTTTTTTTTTTTTTTTTTTTTCCATTTTCTTTATTTTTTCAAAATGCCTGTCTTCAAGTTCTGAGATTCTTTCTTCTTGATCTAGTCAATTGTTGAAGATCTCAAATGTGTTTTGTATTTCATTCAATAAATTCTTCAGTTCTAGGATTTCTGTTTGGTTGTTTTTTATGGCATCTGTCTCTTTCGTAGATTTTTCATTCATAATTTGAACAGTTATTTCTGATTTCTTTGCATTGTTTTTCAGAATTTTCATTTATCTCACTGAGCTTCTTAAGAATCAATAACTTGAATTCATTTTCCAGAACTTTGTGAATTTCCTTTTGATTAGGGTCTATTGCTGGAGAATTATTGTGTTCCTTTGGAGGTGTCATATTTCCTTGCTTTTTCATGTTTCCTATGTCCTTACATTGATATCTGTACATCTGGTATAATAGTCACTTCTTCCAGTTTTTAGAATTTTCTTACATAAGGGAGAACTACTTCCTGAAGATGTATCTATGGTATTGGTTGGTGATATGGTTTGGCTGTGTCCTCGCCCAAATCTCAACTTGAATTACATCTCCCAGAGTTCCCATGTGTTGTGGGAGGGAAACAGAAGGAGGTAATTGAATCATGGAGGCTGGTCTTTCCCATGCTATTCTCATGATTGTGAATAAGTCTCACGAGATTTGATGGGTTTATCAGGGGTTTCTGCTGTCACTTCTTCCTCATTTTTCTCTTGCCACTGCCATGTAAGAAGTGCCTTTCACCTCCTCCTGCCATGATTCTGCATCCTCCCCGCTATGTGGAACCGTAAGTCCAATTAAACCTCTTTTTGTTCCCAGTTTCAGGATGTCTTTATCAGCACCATGGAAATGAACTAAAACAGTAAATTGGTACCAGTAGAGTGGGGCATTGCTGAAAAGATACCCAAAAATGTGGAAGCAACGTTGGAACTGGGTAACAGGCCGAGGCTGGAACAGTTTGGAGGGCTCAGAAGAAGACAGGAAAATGTGGGAAAGTTTGGAACTTACTAAAGACTTGTTGAATGTCTTTGCCCAGAATGCTGATAGTGATATGGACATTAAGTTTCAGGCTGAGATGGTCTCAGATGGAGATGAGGAACTTGTTGGAAACTGGAGTAAAGGTGACTCTTGTTATGCTTTAGCAAAGAGACTGGTGACATTTTGCCCCTTCCCTTGAGATTTTTGGAACTTTGAACTTGAGAGAGATGATTTAGGGTATCTGGCATCTGGCAGAAGAAACTTCCAAGCAGCAAAGCATTCAAAAGGTGACTTGGGTACTGTTAAAGGCATTTAGTTTTATACGGGGAACAGAGCATTAAAGTTCAGAAAATTTGTAGCCTGACAATGTGATAGAAAAGAAAAACCCATTTTCTGGGAGAAATCAAGCCATCTGCAGAAATTTATATAAGTTGAAAGCAATCTAATGTTAATCTCCAAGACCATGGGGAAAATGCCTCCAGGCCATGTCAGAGACCAGAGCAGCCCCTCCCATCAGAGTACTAAAGGCCCCATAGGAAAAAGTGGTTTTGTGGGTCAGGCCCAGGATCCCCATGCTGTGTGCACCCTAGAGACTTGGTGCCTTGTGTCCCAGTTGCTCCAGCCATGGCTGAAAGGGGCCAATGTACAGCTTGGGATGTGGCTTCAGAGGGTGGAAACCCCAAGCCTTGGCAGCTTCCACATGGTGTTGAGCTTGCAGGTGCACAGAAGTCAAGAATTGAGGTTTGGGAACCTCTGCCTAAATTTCAGAAGATCTATGGAAACACCTGGATGTCCAGGCAAAAGTTTGCTGCAGAAGCGGGGCCCTCATGGAGAACCTCTGCTAGGGCAGTGTGGAAGGGAATTGTGGGGTCAGAGCCCCCACGCAGAGTCCCTACTGGGGCACTGCCTAGTGGAGCTATGAGAAGAGGGCCACCATCTTCCAGACCCCAGAATGGTAGATCCACCGACAGCTTGCACTGTGATCCTGGAAAAGCTGCAGACACTCAACACCAGCCCATGAAAGCAGCCAGGAAGAGGGATGTACCCTGCAAAGCCACAGGAGCAGAGCTGCCCAAGACCATGGGAACCCACCTCTTGCATCAGTGTGACCTGGATGTGAGACCTGGAGTCAAAGGAGAACATTTTGGAGCTTTAAAATTTGACTGCCCTCCTGAATTTTGGACTTGCATGGGCCCTGTAACCCCTTTGTTTTGGCCAATTTCTCCCATTTGGAATGGCTGTATTTACCAAATACCTGTATCCCCACTGTATCTAGGAAGTACCTAGTTTGCTTTTGATTTTACAGGCTCATAGGCAGAAGGAACTTGCCTTGTCTCAGATGGACTGTGGAATTTGAATTAATGCTGAAATGAGTTAAGACTTTGGGGGGCTGTTGGGAAGGCATTATTAGTTTTGAAATGTGAGGACATGAGATTTGGAGGGGCCAGGGGATGAATTATATGGTTTGGCCGTGTCCCCACCCAAGTCTCAACTTGAATTTTATCCCCCAGAATTCCCACGTGTTGTGGGAGGGACCCAGGCGGAGGCAATTAAATCATGGGGGCTGGTTTTTCCTGTGCTATTCTCATGATAGTGAATAAGTTGATGGGTTTATCAGTGGTTTCTGCTTTTGCTTCCTCATTTTTCTCTTGTTGCCACCATGTAAGAAGTGCCTTTTGCCTCCCGCCATGATTCTGCGGTCTCCTCAGCCATGTGGAACTGTAAGTCCAATTAAACCTCTTTTTCTTCCCAGTTTCAGATATGTCTTTATCAGCAGCATGAAAACAAACTAATACAGTTGGGTAGGACACTTTTGCTCTTAATCTGGTTTTGTGTGGCAGTGTAGTCGCTGTATGATTTCTTCAGCTGTGAACAGCACAGGTGGTATCTGTGATTTCTTTGATGGCTTAAAATAGTGTTATTAGTGAAAGCTGTGGTGAAGTTTTGCTGGGGACTTAGATGCCAGGTAGGTCAGTCTTCTGGCCCCATTAGTGGCAGCAGTGGGCTAAGCATGTCTGTCCTTGGGACCCAGGGCAGCATATGCCCATGTCACTGGGTCTAGGAAGATTAATTCTTTGACCTATATGTGGCTTACTCAGATGCTGATAGTTCCAGCAGTGGGTCTGTTCTTGGGCCCCTAGACAGCAGGTGTGGGATGGGTGATGTCAGCAGTAGTGGTGGGACAGCCCTCTGGGTCCTGAGTAATGCATGCCGCTGTTGGACGTGGCTGTAACGGGCTGGGTACATCAGTCACCAGGCCCACAGATGGCAAGTACAGGTAGGTGCCAGCTGTGGTGATAGCACCTCAGTGCTAGGCCCAATCTCAGGAATCTTCAGGTACCAACAGAGGTAGACTGGGCTGGGCAGAGTGTGCTAGCCTGATGGTGCTAGGCCCAATACTCAAGAGTGTTGAGATACCAACAGAGGTAGACTCCGTGGCCAGACTCTGTGCTTTGGCATGGAGTGAGGGTAAAGCCTGGCTGGGTGCATTTGTCCTCAGGCCTCCTGATGGAGAGTGCAGGTGCCAGCCTTGGTTGGCAGGGACAGGGCCATGGCCAGTGTCTGCACTCACAGTCAAGCAGAATGCTTGGGTTGTGGGGCAACAACAGCTGTGCCACTGCCCCTGCCACTGGGAAGGGTGGTACTGCCTTCAGTGGCCAGCAGCCTATGCTGGTGGGTTGGGAACCTCCCAGCTCCTCTCTGTGTTAGCTTCAGGCCCCATGAGTGTTGAGAGGATCTCCCATGGCTAGAACTGCAGGAGCACATGGTGGGGATGTGAACTGCTGAGGATCTTTCACTTTTCCTTTTCTCAGACTGGGGAGTCTTTCTCAGCTCCCAGCTTACCCCAGCTGAGCAGGCTGCCTGCTTCCTTCTCCTTCCTTGCTTTAGGTATTTCTGGTTTGTTGTTGTTGTTGTTGTTGTTGTTGTTGTTGTTGAATTCCAGTGTTCTCTCTTGCATGATCTGTTTGCAATGTGATTATCCACTTACTATTTCAGTTCTTCTTCTTCAAGGAGGTAAGTATGAAATGCCTCTAGTCAACCATCTTCCACAATATGTTTTTAAGATAATAAGAAAATAGATTAGAACTTTTTAAAAAGTAGACCTGGCATGTGAAAAATAACTACATTCAAAGAGATTTGGATCAGAGCCAGTTATTTGGATAATTCTTGCAAATACATACCTACTGAAAAATATGAGGAATGTTAGCCAGGGTTTTGTATACTGTTAGCATTGATTGCACTAGCTAGCTAACTGCTGAATATTCTTTTTTTAATTTTTCCATAGGTTATTGGGGTACAGGTGGTATTTGGTTATGTGAGTAAGTTCTTTAGTGTGATTTGTGAAGTTTTGGTGCACCCATCACCCAAGCAGTATACCCTGCACCTATTTGTAGTCTTTTATTATCCCTCGCCCCCCCAACCCTTTCCCCCAAGTCCCTGAAGTCCCTTGTATCATTCTTATGCCTTTGCGTTCTCATAGCTTAGCTCCCACATGTCAGTGAGAACATACGATGCTTGGTTTTCCATTCCTGAGTTACTTCACTTAGAATAATAGTCTCCAATCTCATCCAGGTCACTGCAAATGCTGTTAATTCATTCCTTTTTATGGCTGAGTGGTATTCCATCATATATATATTATATATAATATATGTATATCTCACAGTTTCTTTAATCACTCATTGATTGGTGGGCATTTGGGTTGGTTCCATGATTTTGCAATTGCGAATTGTGCTGTTATAAACGTGCATGTGCAAGTATGTTTTTCATATAATGACTTCTGTTCCTCTGGGTGGATATCCCATAGTGGGATTGCTAGATCGAATGATAGTTCTACTTTTAGTTTTTTTAGTGAATCTCCACGCTGTTTTCCATAGTGGCTGTACTAGTTTACATTCCACCAGCAGTATAGAAGTATTCTGTGATCACCACATCCATGCCAACATCTACTGATTTTTGATTTTTTGATTATGGCCATTCTTGCAGGAGTAAGGTGGCATTGCATTGTGGTTTTGATTTGCATTTCCCTAATCATTAGTGATGTTGAGCGGTTTTTCATATATTTGTTGGCCATTTGTATATCTTCTTTTGAGAATTGTCTTTTCATGTCCTTAGTCCACTTTTTGATGGGTTTGTTTTTTCTTACGGATTTGTTTGAGTTTGTTGTAGATTCTGGATGTTAGTCCTTTGTCAGATGTATAGATTGTGAAGATTTTCTCCCACTCTGTGGGTTGTCTGTTTACTCTGCTGACTGTTCCTTTTGCCGTGGAAAAGTTCTTTAGTTTAATTAAGTCCCAACTATTTATCTTTGTTTTTATTGCATTTGCTTTTGGGTTCTTGGTCATGAAATCCTTACCTAAGCCAATGTCTAGAAGAATTTTTCCAATGTTATCTTCTAGAATTTTTATTCAAGCCTTAGATTTAAGTCCTTACTGCATCTTGAGTTGATTTTTGTGTAAGGTAAGAGATAAGGATCCAGTTTCATTCTCCTACATGTAGTTAGCCAATTATCCCAGCACCATTTGTTGAAAGAATGTCTCTTTTCCCCATTTTATGATTTTGTTTGCTTTGTCAAAGTTCAGTTGGCTGTAAGTATTTGGGTTTATTTCTGGGTTCTCTGTTCTGTTCCATAGGTCTATGTGCCTATTTTTATAGCAGTATCATGCTGTTTTGGTGACTATGGCCTTATAGTATAGTTTGAAATCAGGTAGTGAGATGCCTCCAGATTTGTTCTTTTTGCTTAGTCTTGCTATAAGGTAGAAGGAATGCCACAAAGTAGTCTATTCCATTAGTATGCCTATTCCACTGCTTATGTGCCAGGCACTGTTTCAAACACTTTACAATTATTAACTGATTTTGTAATCACAGCAACTTTATGAGGTGCAAACTATTATTATCTCAAGTTGGGACATGACAAAACTGAGGTACAGAGAGCTGAAGTAAAGTCACACCAGATGCTAGTAAGTGATAGAGCATAGGTTTAGAATTTGAACCTGTGTAATCTGTAATCTGACTTCAGTCTCTAAGACCCTATACTGTTTCTACTGCTTGCTAATCCAGTTCTCTGATGATATATTGTTAGATTCTTTAAGTATTATAAAATATGGTTCAAATATTTCTGACAAAATAGAGGAACATTAACTCCTAAGTGTGTAATAAAGTTTTGGATCCTGTTTAGAACTTTAGAAAGATGAGCATAACAGCAATTTTTGTTAAATTCATTGGCAAATTCTATCTAGGCAAATTAAGAAGTTCAAGGTGCAAAGTGGATTCTTCGGTCGGAATTATTTAGCTCGTAGTTCACCAAGATTATTTACAAATGACATACTCAAAGTGTTACATGTTGAGGTATGGACTTTTAAAGGCTCAGTATTGTCTTGTGGCCAGTCTGTTTTGTATAAGAACTTGACTCTGGCATGTAATTACAAATTGGTACATTTTCATAGTGGATGGGTGATTCATAATAATTATTGAAATGTTTGAAAAATAGAGATAAATGATTACAAATGACATAATTAAAGATGGGTTAGTGGAGTAACATTTTAAAAATCAATGCATATGGATCTTTTGAGATACTGATCCACTTTTGCCTCTAGGAAATTTGAATTAAAAGTACTGTAGAATTAAGAAACATAAATTAGTGTGTAATATTTCTTCTGATTTTTGCATGATGCCTATATTAGTTAGGATAATTAGCCAATTGTAAGTATGTTAAGTGGGGAGTGGGGTTGGGGGTGGAGGGGGAGACTTTTAGGCTCCTGTCACCAAGAAGTTTCAGACCACTTGTGCTGACATCAAGTTTCTGATCCTGTTTCTCTCTTTGTCTGTCTTTCTCTCTATGTTACAAAACATGTTCCTGCCATGTTGGTTTTATCAGGACAGATCATATATCACAGCAGCAAAGATGGCCCCAGAAGTTCCATGGACCCTTATTTCTCATCATTTAGAAGAAGGAAGCACCTCTTTCCTCCGTTCCTCTCTTCAGGACTCCCAGTACCGCTGCTTCTGGTGACAGCCCATGGCAGGTGGGGAGGACATGGAGATAGAAAGAATGAGAAGGGCAGGTGAGGCAAACAAGCAGATGCCCCCTGAAACTGCTGAACTATTTGCAAACAAAATCTATTTAAACTTCTTCTTGGGATAATTCACTATCTTTTTTTTTTTTTATTTAAATTGCTCCAAAGTAGAAAGGATAGTCCTTTTCAAAGATAGGAAGTCCGTAAGAGAGTACAAGTTAATACAATATAATAAAATGAAATGAAAGATGGGAAATCCAGGCAGTGTTTTGTAGGTAATGTAGATGCTGACATATACTAAAAATATTAAGTGTTGGCTGTATCATGGCCTTCCAAGGTGAGTTTTTAAAAAGTGGTAGTAGTAGCCAGGTACATTAAAATACTTACAAGTTTTGGAGTAAAATAAATAATCTAGATGTGTTTTCTGGCTCTCAAGCTTGCTCCTGCTGCTTGCTTATTGGAATTTTTTTTTTTCTTTCTTGTCATGACTTAAGCAAGGGTCGTAATCTTTTTGAGTTTTGCTTTAATCACTTGTCAAATGGAATAATTAGACCTTTCTTGGATGGTTGATGCAAGGGTTAGAAGAGATGATGCACATAAAACACGTGCCAGTATAGTAGATCCATTAGTTTTCTAGAGTGATATATATGCTAAACATAGGTTCGACTCCCGTTTTCCTTTATTAGCCATTTTTTTTAAATCACGACAGTATTTAATGCAAATGGAAACAAAAGTAGTTTATCCAAGTAGTACAGAATATGAATAGAATTGATAATAAATTACGCTCACTGTATTTCTGGTAATGAAAAAGACAAGCATATACAAAATTAATTACACCTTGTTATGTGTCATAAATCCAGTAGGAAGGAAAGACAGAACCAGACACCCACTGCGTCACAATCGCGGTGTGGCAGGCATTTTGAGAAGAGAGAATATTGGGCGTCACATTGTCACTATCGTCCTGTCAGTCATTGGTGACTGGGCCATATGAGGCCCTGGATAGTGCACAGCTGCTCAGCACAGCACCAAACCAAAGGACGTGGCAGGATCTCATGTTTGGACTAATTTTAAAAATTCAAAATAATATTTTCCTTCAATAGTGAAGAAAGGGGCTAAATTATCAAATTTGTACCTTTAGATTTTGTGTTCACATTTTAAAGCTAACACACTTCCATGTACTCTTATTTCTCAAAAATAGGTTACCGGTAGATTGAAAAATGTTTTGGATATATCTGAAAAATATTTGCTTTTCCTTGCAAAATGGCAAACCTCTCTTTTAAGCCTATGGAAAGAACATTTAAAGGAGAGAATTCAGTAAGTGTTTAGTTTTATGCAGCTCTTACTACTTTGGGCCCACAATTAAATGACAGGTGAGGGATTTTCATCAGAAGAAATCTCTGTAAGTATGATGAAAAACAACAACAAAACTGAATTAATTTACACAGCCTAACAACATGCGATCATAATTTCCCTCGGATCCGGTTTATTGTTGGTAAAATTTAGAAAAACCCACATGTATCATTTTAAAGTACATCTAAAGTATATTTTCATGAAATGTACATGGTTGTGTAGTTAAATGTTTATGGGAACTTTTCATTTTTTTGCCATTCGGCCTGCTTTCAAAATATTCAAATATATTTGGCTTTTGTAACTTTGCTAATTAAACCTTCTAAAACAGATGGAATTATAGAAATTACAGGGTTTAAAATATCATCTTAATTGGTTTACGATCTATGTGACACGTAGCGCCATTCATACTGTATAAAATAGATGCGAATGGCTCAAAAGAGATGGCATACCAATTAATTTCTTTTTAACTCTTTCAATTAAATTTTGTTTTCTTCGTTATTTTCCTCCCTTTTCATTAGCTTGGCTCGCAGCAAGTCTGATCAACCCTGACTGTGAAGATACAGGTTGTAAGCTGAGATCATATTGGAGAGTTTCTTTTGTGACTGAGGGATAGGGAGAATCTGAATTTACCTTCAATCTAAAGAAAATAAATAATCTTAAGACAAGCTTTAAGTGTGCATATGGCTGTCCCCTCAAGTGATGTGCAGATTAATCTTTCTCCTTCTAATGACGATTGCCTTATGTGTGCAAGCAGCCCTATTTCTCTGATTTCCTGGAATAGTCTTGATTTAAATGTCTACCTTACTGTCCCGCTAAGAACACTTAGATTTGTCAGACCTCATGTTCCAATTTCTGAGTTGGGATGTGATGCTATAATCTCCCTACGTAGAATGTTGGGAGGTTTAAATAGGCTGCTTCATGTGTGTCTACGTACCTTAAGATCAAGAATCTGGTTGAATACAACTCATCCAGACCTCTAAAGATTCCAATTTCGAGGCCATGATGAAGTCCTGTTATAATAAACCTGCTTTACCCAGCAAAATAACATGCGGTTTTACAAAAAATACCATCGTACTCTTTGTTGGCTACTCTTGGCTATCAAAATTAAACTCGACTGTTTCTTTCAAATATATCAATTTGCCATTTAGATGTGATTTTAAACACACTATTCCCCTCCGTTGCCATGGTAACAGGTTTGGGCCCTCATGGGTGACAGAAAAGTACCAGAGTTCTGGTTCCTCTTTGAACACACATGTTCGCTGGGTTTCGCCTTGCAGCCCAATAAGAGAGGAGGCTTGGAATCACCACACTTCCCACAGCAAGGTAAATCCGTGCATCAAATAACACTCAGAGCTTGGGAAATCGCCCACAGCAGGGACAGATTACCTCTTACAGTCACTATGGAGAACAATTCAAATCCTAGCTTTAATGATCCCAGATAGAGCTCTTCTCCTCCCCACCAATGTGACATTTTGCAAACATTTTATATATCAAGGAAATATTTAATTGAAACGTGCTTCTGAGAATGCCTACCGAGCTGGCTCTAGGCGTCCTCCAACATTGCAGGGGTCAATTAAAAGAACCCATCAACTGTTTTTTAAAACTTTAAAATATTTTTAAAAATAGGGTTGGGGGGAAAGAAAGTGGACAAAAAGTAATGTTAAATAGCATGGAGCATGACTAATGGCGCTAGCATGTTAAAATCATTGGGAAAATGTCCTTGGAAGACAAATGAATTTTCAGCAGAATAATTAACTTAATTAACAAATTTGCATGCATATTCATCAGGCTATTGAAGTCTTTCCAGCCCAGCTTGATGAGCGTTGGTGTAATAATTGTCTCATTTACATTCTGCAATCTACTACAATTTAGGGCATGCAAAAAAAGCCGACCTCTTCCCTTTGACTTTCTTTAGGAGCCATATACTCCTAAAAACATGGCCTTCACCCTCTCTGTGGCCTTTGGTCCAGGCCTTTTGAGAGAACCCCCAGAGAGAGTTGACTGTGGTTTCCCATCCCCCAGTCTTTCCCTTCTTTCTTCTTTTTATTTTTTTCCTTTTGGCCCAGGTTCTCTGTTTTTGCCTCTGCTTGCTCTCCTGGGTAAATCTTGGCACCAGTTCTGACTTCAAATCTCTTGGGTCGCCAGACTGCATCATGTAAAAATTGCCATTTCCCTCTATCTCTGCAGGGCAATCTTTAAAGGCAGTAAGGTGTGACGCTCCAGACTGGCAGCTTGGCAAGACAGAGCCCATGGATACCAGCACACGGGAATCTGGACGGCTCACTCTGACAGCAGTCAGCACTGGGAACAAAAGGAATGGAGGGAAAAAAGCGCAAATGTATTTTTACATATTGTAGGCATATGGCCACAAGACCAGCAGAAATATATTTAATTACCAAATTGCACGCGTTGAGGAGAAAAACATTGGAAACGGGGAAAAAAACTGTATACACAGCAATATTATTCTAATTTAACTTTTCACCTCAGTTTTTTTTTTTTTTTCTTTCTTTCTTTAATTGAAGATGGAAGGGAATGTGGGTTGGCATCACAAAGGGTTATCTTCTGGAATTCTATCAAAGGTGATGTGGGATTTTGACATGCCTTCTTTAACAGCATAACATTATATAAAGAAAATAGGAAAGTTTTCTTTTAATTATTTCAATTATGAAATAATTTGACTAAGGTATTTTGAGGGAGTGGGGCAGATCAGATTTGAAATATAATAATTAGAGAGTCTTACTGTTGTGTTAAAAATGTACTTTTGATGTTACACATTAGTTTAGGCCTCAACAGTTAATTACTCCATCTTGAAAAATTATATTCTTGTTCTTTTCTATGAAAGCAGAACAGTTCAACCCCCATTTATTGTCAGGCATTGAGCTAGCCAATGGAGGTAGAGAGGTGAATCAGATATTGTCATCCCTGCACTGAAGAAGCATAGCCTAGGCTGGGAGACAAATACACATATGTATAATTATAATGTTATACCATTAAATTATTAAATGTTAAAATTATTAGCTAAAATCACAATTTTAATACATATGATACCATCTATATAATGCAATAATGTAGCTATATGAATCCAGGAGCTATAGAGGATTGACTCTTAGTTCATTCCGGGTGTCAGTCACCCAGGACCAGGCAGGTGACCTCTTCCAGGAAAAGCTAATGAAAAGGATCAGTGAGAAAAAGCCTGAGAAGAAGGCAGTTGCATTTTGCAGAATGAAAGAGTTTAGGCCAGTGTGAGCCAGTTCCCTTCCTAGGGTGCTGGCTCAGGGAGTCAGGTAATAGGGCCAGGGAAACGTGTGCCCACTGACTTGGGAAAGAGAGAGAGGCCTGCACCTCCCTCTTGACAGGAAAGAAAACCACAGCCCTGAAAAAGTAACTTGCCAGGAGTCCCCTTCTTTGTAGCATTCCTATCACCGACTTCCTGTTAGCCTGGGTCTCCTGTTCTCATCCTGCTCTTTGAAATCCTTGGTGGCCAGCGCTGGCTATGTAGGTGACCTGTGCTCCCTGGTCCCATGGAGGTTCTGCCCAGCTGACCAGCCTTGCAACCTGTTTCTGCAGCCCAGATAATGGTTCAGAGTCATGTTAATGTGTGCTTTGCTTTATGTAGCAAATATCATCTTGAAAAGTTTTTTTGTAAATTTACTTTTTTTTTTTGTAAAGCGACCTACATAATAAAAGCACTAGGGGAGCTGGTTATTTAAAGGAACCCTGTAGTGAATCTTTTCATAATGTAGAAGCCATTCCTTAATTAATCTTTTTTTTTTTTTTTTTTTTTTTCCATCAGATATACCTGTGCCTCTGCGGCTTTTTTTTTTTTTTTTTTTCTCTAAGAGGAACCAGCATAGACTATAGGGCCAAGTGCATGAAACTGAGGGCTAGGGCTTCCAGAGTGCATGCTGAACTGCTGCTGGCTGCCACTGGGTTGAGGATATGAGCATGACCTTGGGGTCAGTTCTGTCTTCTGAAAAGGCAGAGTCAAATGGGCTCAAGCTCAAATCCGGGTTTTACTATCCATCAACTTCATTTGGCAATTCATTTGTTTTCTTTGAATGTTAGTTCTTTACCCATGTACTGGGTGGTTACATACTTCAAATAAAAAAGTTTCTCCGAGGGCCTGGCATCATAGCTATGACTAAGGGTTTGCTTGCCCCCACTCCAATTCTACTCTGCTCCACTCTGCAACAGCCCCTTGGAGCAAGAGCCACCACAGCTGGACTTGCTGGGAGGAAATACTTGTTAACTTGGGATCTCCCCTGCAACTGTTTCCTCAGAGGAGAGGAAGGTGGATAAAAGATAGTATTTTAGACCATTCTTTACCCCTGGTTACCCATGGTAAAAAGTGATTGATCTCAATAGTAAAGTTTCAGATTCGGCCGTCTTGGGCAGGTCTGTACATTCAAATATGGTAGTACGGGCCGCCCCCTCCCCCACCGCCACACCCTCAGACAGGCCCATATGTTTTAAATAGACCTAAATCTGCTCTTTTTTCCGTATCTGAGCCCACCCCTGTGGCTCTTCAGGAGCTTCTGGTCTGAGCAAAGGTCCCACGGCCTTCCCCGATCCTGTTTCATCCGTTATAAGCCTGTTGGAACATTGTGTCTGATCAACTTGCTAGAACCTTTCACCCCCCTATCCTCTAGCTGCTGGGGAGGGCAGACACCTGCTTGGCACCACACATGCTTTCTGGTCATCTGGTCACCTGTGGGCCTGCAGCTGGGGCGGTGGTTGTGGCTGGAGCTCAGAGCCACATCCAGTGAGGGTCACAGAGCTCCTCAGCGAAGTGCTGGGAGACTCCAACCCACCCCAGCGCTGAGGTGGGGTTGAGGGATGTGGTTGAATGATCAAGAGGATGGTCATGGACTCTATCCAGGAAGAGAAATCCCAAGGGCAGGCAGGTTAACCTGCCCCACAAATCCATGGCCAGGCCCTGGGGTTCCCAGCCCTGACTGATGAGAACTGGCAGCTGTACCCTTTTGGTTGGCATTTCTGAGAATTGTGTGGACAATTCTCTTCTCTTTTCTTACTGAAGGAAGGACAGATATAGAGGTGGTTCCAACTCTGGTGCTCATATATTTGTGACAATCACTGGGATCATATTACCAGAGCAAGTTTGACCAATTTGGGGACTTGGCCTTGGAGAAGCCAACACTTAAGAGAAAGGCCAAGGTCATGGCCTGGCTTATGGATCCCATTTCTTGCACATGAGTTACGCTGATTCAGTTATTGGAGAGCCCACTTGTACTTGGGTAGGAATTTGAAATGTTGAAATAGTCATGGGTTAGGGACCTGCTGGTAATGACCCTCCTGTAAGCCAAACTTAAGATACTTCTGAAAAATAGACTACATCAGAAGACTTCTAAGATCCCTCATTCACTCATTCATCTATTCATTTGTCTGGGATTTATCAGGGACCTACCATGTGCCAGGTACTGTACCACCTGTTGGAGAGATGATCGTGAATGAGTCCCTGTGCTTCCAAGGCTTGCAGTCCAGTAGTAGAGAGGCAAGCAAAGACAATTAACTCGGTATGAGAAGCACAAAAGATAGGGGAGCACAGACCAGGAACAGCACACCCAGTTTAGAGGGACTGGGAAACATTTCTGGAGAAAATGATCTGTAATGTTAGATGTTTTTGTCCAGGAAAGGTTGAGAGGGGGTGACAACACCCTTCTGTGAAGGCTTGCACTGTGAACAACACTGAAGTGATTTGGCCAGGGATACTCTATAAGTAGCAGAGTCTGGATTGTTCAAAAGCCAAACCCTATGTTCTTAATCACATTGCTCCACTGTCAATATTGAAATGATTATTCAAGAGGCCCAACTATTGATTATAAACAATAGTGCACTGCAGATCTGGCTGCTCTCTTGGCCATGTGGGGCTTTGAGCTCTAGCCCCTAAACCAGTAGAGAAAACACAATCCAGTCACAGGAGGTGGCTCACGCCTATAATCCCAGCACTTTGGGAGGCTGAGGTGGGCAGATCACTTGAGGTTAGGAGTTCAACACCAGTCTGGCCAACATGGTGAAACCCGTCTCTACTAAAAATGCAAAAAAAATTTAGCTGGGTGTAGTGGCAGGCACCTGTAGTCCCAGCTACTTGGGAGGCTGAGGCAGGAGAATAGCTTGAACCCAGGAGGCAGAGGCTGAAGTGAGCCAAGATTGCACCACTGCGCTCCAGTCTGGATGATAGAGCGAGACTCTGGGGGGCGGGGGGGTGGGGAAGAGAGAGATGAAGGAAGGAAAACAAAGAAACAGAAAGAAAAGAAAAGAAAGAAAGAGAAAGAAAGAAAAGAAAGAAGGAAAGAAATAAAGAAAGAGAAAGAAAGAAAAGCAAGAGAAAGAAAGAAAAAAGAAAGAGAAAATACAATCCAAACTATTAGGTAGTCAGTGGAGTTAGGCAGAAACAATACTGATGTTGTCTGGACCCTGAATAACATATTCCAAACAACTTTCCCATTGCCTAAGTCAGTCAACAGTACTGTTTTGCAATTTGGTTGCAATATGCAAGTTTGGTTGATTTCATGTGTCTTAAAGAATTATGCTCTGTAGATACCATGTGATTACTTTCTAAAGTGAAGTGAAGTAAGAATGATACTTAATATCACAGTATTTGGCCAATGCCTTTATACATTAGATGCCTACTTTAAAATTTATAAAATTATGGCACCAAATATATGTACAGTCAACCCGCTGTATCTGGAGGTTCCACATGTGTGGATTCAGCTAATCATGGATTGAAAACATTTTTACAAGATGGTTGGTCATGTCTGTCCTGAACATGTATAGAATTTTTTCTTGTCATTACCTAAACAATACAGTATAGCAACTATTTACATAACATTTACACTGTATTAGGCATTACAAATAATTTAGAGATGATTTAAAGTATACAGGAGGATGCGCATAGGTTGTATGCAAATACTACGCTATTATACATGAGAGACTTGAGCATCTGTGGAGTTTGATACTAGCAGTAGGTCCTGGAATCAATCCTCCATTGATACTATGGGATAACCGTATATTCATATTCTGTCTCCTGGAAAGATATAAAATGTCTCAAAACAAAAGTAATTTTTAAAAAATTAAGATTCAAAGAAATAACACTAGAAAGTTAAGTCTGAATGGAATATACATAAAATTTATTTCTGGGTTCCCTGGGAGCCAAAGCAAAAAGGGAAACATGAAAAAATGCATAACTTTTTTTATCAAAAGGAGGAAGCATATTCATTCCCCTTGAGAAAAAATGTGTTTGCAAAGACAGAAAATTACTACTAAATTACTACTAAAAGTAGTAATTCAACATAGACTTAACCTTTGGAAGAAAGAAGAAACAATTCAAAGTGTTTGTAATGTAATGGATTATCATATATATAATCAAGAACTATGATGAAATAGAGTACACTCTTTCCTTTAAACCTAGAACAGAGAAAGAATTCCTGTCAGAGAACTATTAATGGGAAGTCAGAACCGCTAGGCTCTGATGTGCAGATATCGGTTCAAAATCTTATTTGTCTATTTAGTTATGTATTTATGAGGCAAATATTTGTTGATTACCTAGTCTGTGCCATGCATGTTTCTAGGGCTGTGATGGAGTGATGAACAAGAAAAAGTCCCTGCTCATAATCCACATAATGACTCCAGCACATTAATATAAAATTTTACAGTTTCAATTGTCACATGATGTGTGATGGATGAATTATATGTTAATCAACTTACACGATACTTTGTGGTTTACAAAATGTTTTCACACATCATTACAACCCAAATCTCCTTGCAGAAGCATGGGGACATTCCAGACATAGCTCAACATTCAAATTTGGACTGATGCTTCTGGTTACAGAGTCTTGATATATCATGAAAGTATTGTTTGTGCTTATATTTTTCCATTAAAAAGGATATGCTTAAGAGCCCATTTCAGTAATTAGGAGGAAGAAAGTCAGCTAGCAAATGCCACAAGAGACTTTAACATACCTTGATGTGCTTAAGAGTTGAACATTGCACTTAGTGACACTTGGTTTAATGAATATCACAATTTTCTTCACATCCCATGAAGCGCTGCAGGACTTTTGGCAAAATGTGAGGTCCTTGTGCTAGGCACAGCTAGGAAATGCTAATAACTGTTAAATGAGAACCACTTGTTCCTATCTTAAGGCAATGACCATCAGTCATGTGGTTCACTCAGCCTCTCAGACCTTTTATTCTCCTCCTTCAGCATGTTGCATACAATAGGTAAAGAATTCTCCTTCTTTTCCAGTTAATTAACCCACCTGCCAATAATACTCTTCTGCCCTTGATTGATTCAGAGCAACCTCCAGCTGTCAGCCTCCTATCTAGTCAGAAGCTTTTGATGATGAAAGTGGAGTCCATAAAGAAATGGGCTACAAATATTAATTGCAGGCAGGCAAGGTGCAAGTAGGGTGAGCTTTTACCCCAGTTTGCCCAGAACTATTTGCTTTTAGTGCTGAAGATCGCAAGTCCTGGGAAGCCCCTAAACAGGACTAGAATTGGTTACCCTAAGTGCAGGGAATCACCTCTATAGTCAAACAGCAACAAATGAGTAAACATGAGGAGGCAGGTAACATCGGATATCTTAGTTTGGATTCCTCCAATAGCAGGCCATAAGTCTATGATTCCATGCAAGTAGTTTACTGGGAGATGATCCTAGGAAACAGTGGTAGGGGAGAGGAGAAATGAGATAGGAAAGCAAGTTGCCACTGCGGGCATCTGGAACCTATTCCTACTAAGAAACACTGCGGGTGGTGCAATACATGTGCTTTTGAGCCATGCTACCTGAGGGGAATTGGAGTTGGGATAACTACCAGTTGTTAGTTGAAGTCTGTGGTGGAGGCAGAGGTTGCTAATTGTACCTGCGGAGCCTATGGGCAGAGTGAACCTCAACTTTCTGGCAAAGTTCTTCAACAAAAAGATGCAGATGCTGCAGGGGGAAGCTGTGCTATATTGCACAATGAAATGGTAAGGAAGGACAGTGATGGTGATGTTACAATGGGTCTACATCGTTATCCAGGTCAGCTCATTCTACAGCACTGACTGCCTAACTCTTCCCTGTGTGGACACAGCTTCTTTGGTAATATAAGAAAAAACATGTGTGCTAGACATGGGGGAGGGTAAGGATATGAGTGGGTATTTGAAAGGCAGATGAGTTTGATGCCTTGGAATCACACCTAATATATGTTATTTTCATTAGTGATTATCATATAGCCAAACTATAGGTATGTGGGATTAGTGGTCTTCAATAATGCCACTTCCAAGTAGTCTTCCAAGTAGCCTTCAATCATGCCACTTCAGGCATTAATTATGTTAGTCTGAATGATTTGGGTAGACAAGACTTTTGAACACCACTTAGGGTCTTACCATGGCTTATGAGTCCTCATTATCATAAAAAGTAGACTTGTTCTTTCACTTCCATCTTTCCCTGAGCCATTATAAGCCATTTTATTATTTCTATCTTTGAGCTGAACAAAGCTGTCTCTCAAGTCTCCTATAGAAACATCTAGAACATGACCTGCTTCTGAAGTTTGTAATGTATTCAGAGCGGAATGCAGTGGTAAGCTGTGCACCTGGGTATACAAGCAAGGCACCTGGAGTTGATGATTGAGCTACATTCAGCCTCATTCAGCCCAGAAGACCAAGATCATTGATCTTCCAGGTGACCTGACAAACACCTCTGCCAAATAGAGGTTACTGAATCTGGTTAGAGGCTGAAGAGTCAATCAGATTGTTGTTCAAGGAGTTTAGCAAAGACATTTGGTGAATAGAAGCCATATGTAATTAAAAGCCTCATGGTAGGGAGAGACCAGTGTGAGAATTGCTTGGTTGTGGTGGAGAGATCTTAGGCACAAATGCAGAGCAGTTGTGTGGAGCTGTGCTCATCACAGAGGGTCATTGGAATGAGAAGCAACGTTTCCCTGCCATGGAGAGGAAAAGGAAACCAGGTGGCTTAACCTGGCTTGTGTCTTAAAAGTCAACCCAGCATCTGAGAGTCTGCCTCTGAGGCTATTGGGACACTCTTCTGCATTCTTCAGTTCATATGTGCAGACTTATGAGAAATGGTTAATTGAAGTAGTCTAGGTGTTTGTCTCCACCAACCCGAAAGAACTCAACTAACATATCTTTTAAGCACTTGAAATCACCACTCACCTTGCTCTGATTTAGGCTAAACAATTTTAATTCCATTATTTCTTATTTTTATGATTTAAACATTAGTTTAATTTTAATTATTATGTTTTTTTTGAGATGGGGTCTTACTCTGTCCCCCACGGCTGGAGAGCGGTGGCACATGGCTCACTGCAGCCTCAACCTCCTGTGTTTAAGCGATCCTCCCTACCTCTAGGCTCCTGAGAAGCTGGGACCACAGGCATGTGCCACCACACCCTGCTAATTTTTACCTTTTTTTTTTTTTTTGTAGAGATGCAGTCTCCTTACGTTGCCCAGGGCTAGTATCAAATTCCTGGGCTCAAGTGATTCTCTTGCCTCAGCCTCCCAAAGTGCTGGGATTACAGGCATGAGCCACTGTACCTGGCCTTATTTTGAATTTAAAAACTCATACATTCAATTCAGCCGCTTCAAGTCCTCCTGCCTAGGAGGCACTGGGGAGTAGACTAGCATGAGATAAGAGACTTAGGGTCAGAAATACATAGATTCCAAGGTTGGCCCTGCAATCCACTTTAAATGTGCACAAGGGCAAGCTACTTAACTTCTCTGAATCTTAAATGAGAATTATATTTATAATTAACAATATTATTATTACCGCCACAAAAAATAAGATACGTGAAAATCTTTTTATCTACCCATTCTTGCCCTCAGATATAGTCTACGAAAGACTGAGATTTGTTATCTTATAAAATAGAATCTAATAATATAAAGAAAATAAAAAATAGGAATTAAAAACATGGTAAATGGAGAAATGATAAGTGAAGAGAGTCAATTTTATTTGAGCTACAAACTTAACAGTGAACTTCTTGGAAATGAACAAAAGCAAAATGCAATAGTCACATCCTACTCTAATAAAATGAAATATAAAATTTGATAAAGTAAGAAATATGAATTTTAGTTTAACTGTAATGTGAATTGTTACACTGGTTCTGTTTTAAGAGACATTGAAACAGACAGCAGAAATTTTATAGTAGACAGAGAAAGGACCTCTGTATCCTATTTCATACATTAAGTGCAAATTAAAAGCTATGCATGTAGAGTTGTGTTGGAGGTTTCTTGAAGGTATTTACATAGACAGATGAGAGAAGATACAGCCAAGGTAACCAAGACATGTTTTTTCTTTTCTTTTCTTTTCTTTTTTTTTTTTTTTTTTTTTTTTTGGCAAAAGGTTCTCACTCTGTTGCCCAGGCTGGAGTGCAGTGGCACGATCATAGCTCACTGCAGCCTCAACATCCTGAGCTCAAGCAGTCTTCCCAAGCAAGCCCCCCAGGACCTGGGACTATAGGCGCATGCCACCCCGCCTGGCTAATTTTTTATTTTTAGTTTTTGTAGAGACGAGGTCTCACTACATTGCCAAAGCTAGTCTTGAACTCCTGGGCTCAAGGAATCCTCCCACCTCAGCCTCCCAAAGTGTTGGGATTACAGGCATGAGCCACTTCCTGGCCAAGGCATGTGTTTTCTAATAAAAATAAATAAATGTAGCAACACAGTCTGAAGGATCTAGAGTAATTGTTTATGTCCTTTCTCTAATTGTTTTCAAATATGAGTTGTCTTGGTTTATTTTCATATCGCACTAGCTTCCTAACTGGTCTCCCTGGCTGCAATCTTGCATGCGTTGAGTCTTTTCTCTATGTGGCAGCCAGGACAATATTTCTATTTTGTTCTGTCACTTGCTGGTTTTAAGCTATTCCTACCATCCGGTCCTAAATTCTTGCAGTTTTTCAAATATGCCATGTAGTTCCCCCTTTGCACATTCTCCTTTTCCTGGAATAGCCATCTCCATTGTCAACTAGATTGCCAGGTTAATACCATTTTTTGGAAGTCAGATCAGACATCACTACTTCTAGAAAAACTTCCTTAACCACCCTGACCTTGTCTGAATTTGTTTCCTCTCCTCTATTCTTAAGCATTCTACTATACAGTATTGTTATTTTGTATTTACTTGTCTATAAGTCAGAGGTGCCATAGTCAGATCTTCATCAAGCCTTCTGTGTTGGCAGAGTCCTGTTATATAGGAGGGGCTTAATACATACTTGTTAAGTGAGTGAATGACTTAGTAGGAGCCAGCTTTCAAACCAACAGTCAATGTCATGTTAATAACCAACGGACATTTTCCCAAAGTATGTTTCAGAAAACACTGCTTCTGAGAAATACTATAGGTGTCCTGGACAGAACACTTCCATGGTTAAGGAAGTAGAAAATGCTGCCTATTCTCTCTCTCCAAAAAGTCGCTATTTTCGTTAGAATATTAAAGGCTCTGGCATGTTTTTCAATTAATAAACTTATTTACTATATATTTTTCTTACTTTTGTATGTGTGTGATTGTGTAGTACCTGTTGGAACTAATTCCTTACAACAAAAACAGCTTGAAAAACACTGCACTGCAGGCTTTACTTAAAATTCAGAAATAAGCCAAAGCACTCTAGCTCAAGTGCCTGTAATCCCAACACTTCAGGGGGCCAAGGTGAGAGGATCATTTGAGGCCAGGAGTTTGAGACCAGCTTGGGCAACATAGCAAGGCTCCGTCTCTACAAAAAATAAATCAGTGAAGTGTGGTAGCACATACCTGTCCTCCCAGCCGCTCTGGAGGCTGATGTGGGAGGATTTCCTGAGCTCAGGAAATGAGCCGTGACTGTATCACTGCACTCCAGTCTGGGTGACAGAGCCAGACCCTGCTTCTGAAAGACAAACAGAAACAAAAAAGATCTATAAATTAGAGAGATTATATTTCTGAATGAGACTATTCAATACTGTAGTTGGCTATATGATGATATTGACTGAACACAGTGATATTCAGAATCTCAGCTTGGAACTTGATAAAGTATTTCTTAGGTTCATTTGGAAGATAAATGGATGAAAGCAGCCAAGAAAAAGCAATAAAGAAGAGCAATTTGAGGAGACAGCAATGCCGATTATTTAAATATTAAAAGGCAAAATTCTTGAAACTATACTATATATGCAAGAATAACTCAAGAGATATTAACGGCATTGTTATGCCTAAAGACATAAGGTAAAATAAAGGTAGAATCTCACATAAATGTAAGAATGGGGGATTCTACTGCAGAAACTGGGTAAGAATTTTTAAAAATTAAATTTTGTGTCTCATTTCATGCTGTATACAATTTCCATGTAGGTTAAAATTTTAAACGTTAAAGAAGCAAAACACAGGAGAACTAAGAGCAATGTAGATACTTAGCTTTTACACTAATAGACTTTGGTTTTTAGAGCAATTTTAGGTTTACAAAAAAATTGCACAGAAAGTACAGAGTATTCCCATATGCCCTCTTTTCCTTCCACAGTTTTCCCTATTATTAACATCTTCAATTGGTATAAGTTTGTTATTGATGAACCAATCTTGATGCATTATTGTTAACTAAAGTCTGTAGTTCACGTTTTGTGTTCACTCTTTGGGGTGTATGGTTACATGGGTTTTGACAAATGCATAATGTCATGTAACCACCTTTACAGCATCCTACAGAGCAGTTTCAGTGCCCTCAAAATCCTTTGTGTTTCACCTATTCATCCCTCCATTCCTCCCCTTCAAGCCTCTGGCAACCACTTATTTTTGAACTGTCCCTATAGTTTTGGCTTTCCTGGAATGCCCTATAGTTGCAGTTTTACAGTGTGTAACCTTTTGAGATTGCCTTTCTTCACTTAGCAATACCTTTTTAATATTCATCCATGTCTTCTCATGGCTTGATAGCTTATTTATTTTGCTGGATAATCCATTGTATGGGTGTGCCACAGTTTTTTTTTAACCCATTTACCTAGTAAAGATCTAGATACTTAAGAATATGTAATATTCATTAAAGCAAAATAAAAGAAAAATATTTACTGAGAGTCTAACCATAAGCCAGACCCTCTTCTATAATGTAATCTTGAGATATGTTAATGAGCAAAACATATCAACCTTTGCTCTTGGGAGGATTACAAAATGGCAGGAAGAGGTGGACACACAGAAAATACCAAAGAAAAACAACAAATACATAAATTAGGAAGCATATAAGAAGGTGGTGATTACTAAGGCAAAGTAAAAAGCAGCCCTAGCCAAGGGCATTGGGAGGGTTGGGGCAGGTGAGATAAGGCTTGCATATGGAGACTCTGAGTGGAATGGTCAGAGCCCCAGGAGAAGATGATGCTTAAGCCCGGATTTGGTGGACTTTCCTAAGGTCAGTAGCAACAGATGTCTTACAAATGTGAAGTTTAGAAACTTATTACAAATAAATAAAGGCAAATTCACACAACGTTATGATATTTCACTTATTAAATTGGCATACACTTTAAAAAATAAGATTGGCAATGTTATATGGAGATTTCACACCATAGGAGTACATATTAAACTTGTTTAATTGTTCTTGAAGACAATGGGATGACAGGAAATAAAGAATCTTAACAGTGTTTAAATCCAGTCGTTCCACATTTATGAATGCCTGGTAAAAAAGTAATCGGAAATGTTAACAAAATTTATGTAAGAATTATTTAGCAATTTTAAAATCTGAAAATAGCACACCTTTTCTATAATGCGGACAAATTAGAAATTATTATGGTATATTCAATTAAGGTAATGCTGCCCAATCTTTAAAAATGATGAAATTATTTTTTGAAGGTTATTAAATGATTTGAGAAAGTGCTTATGCATAGAAAATGTTCCAAAATAAATACACCAAATGTTAACAGTAGTTGTAAACTTGGGGTGGTGGGATAATGGCTGCTTAAAAATAACTTCTTAAATGATATTTATGTATAATACATTACAAAATTCATGCATACTACATATATATTATAAAATAGATTATTAAAAATGGAAATTACAGAAAAGTAAGAAGGCAATAAAGTTAATTTTGGCTTATTTCTATTACTTCTGTTCATTATTTTACTTTCTTTTTCCAGATCAACCATCATTTATCTTTTTCCCAATGCCTTCCTTTGTACCTTCCTGGGCCCTTTTCTCCCTGCTTCTTTCTCCTTCTTCACCTTCTCTTCTGATTTGCATGAGGAAAGGGGGATCACACTTTTATTCACTGCCAGATTGTACTCTGCAAAGACATCTATAATCCCACCCTTTTTATATATATATATATATTCTAACTGTTCTATTTTTACCATTTGGATGGGTGAAGAGGAATGTCTTGCTTTGAATTGAATTTCTGTGATTTCCAGTGGGATTGATAATCTTTTCATGTGTTTATTAGCCATTTGGGTTTCCCTTTTTGTGAATTCAGCCTGCAGAGCCTTTGCCCATTTTCCAGTTAGGTTATTTGTCTGTCTGTCTGTCTGTCTGTCTGTCTGTCTATCTATCTATCTATCTATCTATCTATCTATCTATCATCTATCTATCCATTTACCCTTGCTGGCTTGGAGGCATTCCTTGCTGTTCCAGGTGGTAATCTCTTGTAAGTTTCAGGCCTCTCACAAATATCTTCTTTCAACATATCCCCTTCTCATTTAAATTTGATCCATTAGTTTGATTAATTGGCCCACCAATATTCGCAGGCAGAACATCATTTAGATCTCTGATTAGATCTTTGTTTTGAATTTCTGTATCTGTCACTTTTTTCTCTCGCCATTTCCATCTTTGTCTTTTCCCTCTTTATTCTATAATGAATTCTCAAGTTTGTCCTCCACATTACTTACTCAGTCTGCCAGTGCCAATTCTGCTATTTCTGCCTTAAATGAGGGCTTAATTCTGCTTTTTAAATTTTTTTTTCCTTACAGCATTTCTTACTTCACAAAAACCCTACTTTCTTCTCATCTTATTCCTTTTAGATCTATTTTCTCACTGACATTTTTCTACTTCTCATCATCTATTGACATACAAGCAACTTACACTATTTTTTTCTTTGGTTTCTTTGAGTAAAAATTTAGTCTAGAGTATCTCCTTTTTTAAAAAAACGAATTTTCCTGAGTCTTCCAGAAGGTGTTCCCTCTCCCTTAATCTTCCTGACTTTTGGGAAGCCCTATCCCCAGGTAGGAAGCAGGTGGGAGGGGGCCTCGCCCCTCTGCTCTGACCGCTTCTGTAGCGGCTGAATTTCTGCCGGAGTCGCAGATGGCGGGTAGGTTGGTGAGCCCAGCGCCTCACACATTTCCTGTCGGCTTCTGCTCTCTCAGACAGAAATGGGATCCACTCCTACGTCCACTGCCGGCTCACTAGTACATGGAACAGATGGACTACATGGAAAACTCTAGCCCTGGTTTTTACTGCTTCTATTTCTATCTCCTCCCAGACCCATAGTGCTTTATTTATGGAGACTACTATGCTGGTAGCCCACAACCTAAGTCTTGCTCAGGTGTTTTCTGAAGAGTTGCAGTCTCTGGATGTAGATAGGGTTGAGGTGGGGGTGAGTGAAATGAGAAATTACCATCTGGCTGTCCTAAAAAACATGGCTTAGTGAAGGACTAGCTGGCTGGTTTTCTGGTTGGTACAGTTCATGTGCTTCTCAACTAAATATCGTATTTATAGTGGAGGTGAAACCAAGAGTTCATCTCTCTTCTTTCAGGTATAATTTGTGTTTGTTTTGTTTTTTCCTTTAGAAACAAAGCAAAATGGGTCCCTCATTGCAGCATGGTGCTTATGAGTCTGGTACTAGGGGCATTAAAGCCAGATTCTCCTAGATTTTGACAACAAGCTTGTTGTGCTAGTTTTCACAGGTGTTATGAGTTTTCATCTTTGTGTCTCTTCAGAGGTTTTTTAATGAGGCATTGAAGCGGCCAGCAATCAGTTGAAGCTGACCCATTTATTTAACAAGCCACAGTTTCATTCCTTGCTGTGGAGCAGTGATCGCTGCACAGAAAGTTCTTCAAGGAATACCAACAGGCCAGACCAGGGCACTTCACAAAGGAAAAAGGGCTTCAGTCTGCTCTGAATATCTGGGCAAGAAATTCTTCATGAAAAAAGTTGCCTAAGAGATTCCGAAGTCCAGCACTAGCAATACCTGCCTTCACGTCCAAAAAGTTCCAATGTGGCTTTTCCTAAAGGTTTGATCTTTGGACACATTACACCTTGATGAATTTTTTCTACTAGATGAAAATACAAAAATGAAGAGAACAGTCTGGTTGTATCAATATACAGTAAGAATAGGGGGCAAAGAATAATATAGATGAGATAAATAATATGGGTGAAGTGCTATGTGGTTTACTATGTTGTCCTGTAGATGGATTTATTTGGCATCATTACACTATTTAATATGGACTTTCTTCCTCTGAGGCCCACAAACCAAAGTAAAAAAAAACAATAGGTGGCAAGGAGACCTTATTTCAACATGAGGACTATGCCAGCTGTACATAATGTTGCCAGAGAAAATAGAGCATTACTAGTTAAATCTGAATTTCAGACAGACCATAAATAAATTTTTAGTATAAACGTGTTGCAAATGTATAAGATGTGCAAAAGGAGATGTCTGAAGATTTTTGGTGACACCTTGAATATATAAAAGAGGGGAGGCCGAGGAGGCCAGATGATACACTTTTGGAGATATTTGTTAGAGTTCGGTATCATTCCCCCTGCCTCTTCCGTGGCAGAGAGGAGGATATGCTTCCTTCCACTAAGGCCTCCTGAGAAAGGCCCAAAGGGACTTGGCACTTGCAGCCTGGTGACAGAGGGAGCCGGTGTGTTACCTGCCTGGAAGAGTTAAGTCAAAAAACTGGCTAGAGCCATCTGCCTAGCAGCAGAGCCAGGAGTTGGTGCACTGAAAGCACGCTGCGCCTCCACCAAAGGCATTCAGGGGGGTGTATTTCTCATGGATCAGACATAGCCCCATGGAGGGCAGGTGGCTTGCAAACAAACTCCGCTCAGGAGGACTTCCTTACAGCGAGGAATGGCTTTGGCAGAAAGAGACCCATGGGTTGCAGGAGCTGAGGTGATTGCTTAAACTGCCACCTGGAGGAGGATTGAGGGAGGTAGAGGCTGGTGTTCCCAGAGAAGAACTTTCTGTGGATTTTGTCCAAATGCCCCAGGGTAAGACCCATAGAAAGGCCAGGAAGCACCTGTGCAGATTGCTCACTTGCCCACTCATTCATATTCATTCATTCGTGTATGCTAGGTGCAAATATTTGTACCTAATGCTAGGCAGACAGTTCCTGGTGCTTGGGATACACCAGAGAACCCAAAAGAAGCAGATAAATGCTTGCTTTTCTGAAGCAAAGGGCTGGCAGACTGAACTAAACTTGATAAATACATACATTATAGTGTATGTTGGAAGGTGGTAATTGTTGTGCTCTACTTTCAGAGGAGAGTCAGGAGGCCTGGCAGTGCCACAGGAGGCAGGGCACAGATATTAGAGAGGTAAGTGTTGATTGGAGAGCTCCAGGCTCCTGGTGAAGAGTCTGCATTGTCTTATGGGATATGTCAAGTGGGCATGCATCGAATTCACTTAAAATCACCGGGAATAAATTAATGCATATTACCAATGGTCATGTCATTCTTAAACAACTTTTTCAAGATGTTTAAGAATGGCCAAAAGTGAGCATGGTAAAAGTAAATAGCATAATTCCCTGGTCGGGAATGTCATTTATGACAGAGAAAGCTAAGAGTCTTGGGGTTGGAGGGGAAGCTGCTAGGGAGAAATGTCAGCCTATCCCCCTTCTGCTCCTCTATCTACCTGATTCTTGGTTATGATGGTGTTAGTACTGATGAGTGGAGACTTTTCTGTTAGGAACAGAGAGGCAACAGAGGGAGTAGAGAATGACCCCACTAAGGGAGAGCACCCCAGTGCAAAAAGCCATTTCTAAAGGTAGGATTTGAGTGAAGGTTTAGAGGAGAAATAAAGGAACATATTTAAAGCTATTTTAATAGCTTTTCAATTATTGTAGCTTGTCAAGATAATGCTCCTTTGAATATGATTCTATGCTAAGGCTGATTTCAAAGCTAGGCACCAAGCCAACATCATGGGTTCAGGTTGCCAAAGGTTATAGTCATAGCAGGATGATTTGTGGAAAGTAAGAGCTGAAGATCATGAGGGGAATGTGTAAAAGTGTGGTATATTCCATCAACAATAATGGAACAGGTTTACTAGAGAAACACGGATAGATTTCAAAATATGAGGTAGCATGAAAAATAGAAAAATGCTTAATGGCATAACACCATGAATACAATCTAAACACACACACAAAACAACACCCTATGTTTCATGGCACATGACAACTAAATAGACACATTGAATGTAAATTCAGAGACTAAATAATAAATCCACTAGAGTGATTTTCAAGGTTAGGAGAGTAGTTAAGACCGGGAATGGAGAAAGAAGAACTGCTGACATTGTCCCATTTCTGGGCATGTGGGAAGTGTCAGATCATCTCTGACAACATGGGGCCATTGACTGCTGCTCCAAGGCTCAAGTACTTTGTAAGCTTTAGGCTGCCCTTTCTCTATATGAACGAATCTGGTGACTAGTGTGCCCCTATATAATCCCATGTGTCAATGCAAGAACAGTGAGATATCTGGGTTGCCAGTGAAAGCAGCAGAGTGAGTCTAGAAGTTTGGTGATAATAAGGAAAGAGGGGTGTGCTGAATTCTGATATTTAATTGTGGCTCTTTTACGGGCATCCTTTTTCCTGGTGATTGAGTAGAGGCTGCAGGGAGGATCAGATGGGCTCTGGGAGGCATTGTTAGAACTTAGAGGCCAGCAGCTGATGAAAGCTTTAGGTTTCTCCTGGTCTTCTTGCAAAGATAAATTTGCAGCTTCCCAATAATAGGCCACAGCTAGGACCCTGTGCTAGTTTGCAGGCACCATGGCAAGCCCAGGCTACCACTTGGTACGGGTCTGGAGAACAATTTTTTTTCTGAGGCAGACAGATCTCTCCTGCAGGTGAGCCTTGATTCTTGATCCCTGTCCCACCTCTTTGTCCTCTGTACCATTCACTAAGGAGTGGTGAGGACCAGCCAAAGGAGAAAGCATCTTCCTACCCTTTTAGACTCTAACTGGAGAAGTGTTATGCTAATTTCGTAACGAGCCAGCATGCTTCCAGCTTTTTTGTCAGCTCAAATTTGAACTTAATCCTACCAACTTCTAACACTGCATGCAAAATCTGGGTAGTAGTGGAAACTGCTGCACTCCACTGGAAGATCGAATTGCTTGCATTCAAGTACTGTGTGGCTTGTATAACAGAAATTATTTTATCATAGATTATGTTTTAAATTGGTTTGAATTATCAAACAGTAAGGAAATCACAGTTTGGTTGTTATTGTAGGGAATTCACTCTGTTTTCCAAATGCAATGTATTTTCTTTGTTTTCTAGCTTTATTGAAGTATAAATGACAACAATCGTATATGTTTAAGGTGATGTTTTGATATACATACACATTGTGAATTGATGACCACAATCAAGCTAATTAACATATTCATTACCTCACATAGTTACTCTGTGTGTGTTAAGAATAAGATCTACTTGTTAGACAGGAATCTAGAACCAACATGGCGGTATCACCCTGCATCGCAGGCCCTTTGTTAGGACTCCCCGCCCTTCACTTCCTGCTAAGACTCTCAGCGCACCAAAAAAGCCCGCGCCGGCCAAAAAATCCCTGCTCTGCGCAAGCTCCTCAGAAACCGAAACCTACAAACCCCGCCTACCTCGCCCTATAAAAGGCCTCCCATACGGGCCTGAGCACTTCCTCGGCCCTCTTCTTAGGGGAGCGGTGAACCTCGTCGGGGAGCCCAATAAAGGCTAGCTCTGTTCTCATCTGCCTCATGTCTTCTTGCCCAGCTCCCCATTACATTACACTACTCTGTTAGCAAATTTCAAATATGTGATATATTATTAACTATCGTCACCATGCTGTACATTAGGTCTCCAGAATTTATTCATCTTATAACTGAAAGTTTGTACCCTTTGACCAACATCTCTCCATTTCCCCTATCCCTCAACTTCAGAAAATCACCTTTTTACTCACTGTTTCTATGAGTTTGAGTTTTTTTAGATTCTACACGTGTGAAATTAAATAATTCAAACTTACAATAATTCAGATTTAAAGCTGTTGGAGCTTTACATTATTTTGAGCCTTGAGAGTGAGACGGGAATAATACAGGATGGTTGTTGGAGAACAGAAGATTCCAGGCAGCAGTTTCACATGAGTAGCAAAAGGAAACTGTTGAAATAGCTGCAGAAGCTAGGGGCTGATAAGACCCTAAAAAGCAGGGTATGGGCCAAGCTGGCTAAAGCCGACTGGACCCAATATGGCACTGGGTTTAGCCTGACTTTCTCCTAGGATCTCATTATATGCTCATTAACATACTCAATCACACACCCACCAGCACTGTAACAGTTCTGAGAACTCCCATATTTGGTGTAAAAATGAGTGGCACCACAGTTTCCAGAAATTGCTACCTTTTTCCAGGAATCTTCATAAATATTCCACCCCTTGATTAAAGAAAACTACAAAGGTGGAAACCCCAGACTCCATCACAAGACTCTTGAGTATGTCTGCCTATGCTCCCCTTTCTTGAGTGTATACTTTTCCCTTTGCAGTAACTCTTCATACTATCACTATTTTCTGACTTATCCTTGAATGTTTTTTCTGGATGCTGTCAAGAGCTTGGACACCTGCCTGAGTTGAGGTCCCATCAGCACTTGGAGACCTCTTCCAGCCCACCACTATCAAGAAGAAGGTGGATATGTGGCCTGAGTCACGTGATAGGTTGCTGCAACTTCTGCTTCTCCATTTATAGATTAAATCTCTTCCTCATTCCTGTCCTATAAATGATTAGGAAAGGCCAAATGGCACCAGAGATAAATCCCCTAGAGACCATGACTCCTCCTTATGGGAGTCTTGTGGAATGCTAAAGCAATATTCTTTGGAATGTAGCAAGCTGTACAGATTATTGTAACATACATACTTACCTTGAATAGAAGATGTTGTCTTCTATTCAAGTTGAGTGAAACCTTAATTTCCTCACTTAGGAATGCTGACTCATTCTTTGAAGTCTGTGTTTTCTGCATGGTCATTCCCAAGCTTTGGGATGGAATAAATGCTATACTCAACCATATTTTCTGAATCTCATTATTTAAGATCGACATTTGAGATCATGTAGTATTTGTCTTTCTGTGCCTGGCTTAGCATAATATCTTCCAGGTTCATCCATGATGTCGCAAATGGCAGGATTTCTTTCTTTTTAAAGGATGAATAATACTCTATTATATATAAATATATTTTATGGCTGGGCGTGGTTGCTCACGCCTGTAATCCCAGAACTTTGGGAGCCCAAGGTGGGCAGATCACTTGAGCCCAGGAGTTCAAAATAAGCCCTGGAAACATTGTGAGATCCCGTCTCTACAATAAGTAAATAAATAAATAAATATTAGCTGGGCGTGGTGGCACACACTTGTAGTCCCAGCATTTCAGGAGGCTGAGGCAGGAGGATTGCTTGAGCCTGGGAGGTTAAGGTTCCAGTGAACCATGGTTGTGCCACTGCACTCCAGCCTGGGAGACAGAATGAGACCTTGTCTCAAAAAAAATGTATATATGTATACACACACACACACATATATACACACACACACATATATGTATCCTAAGATATTACATATAATCTATATATCTTTAAATATAAAGATATATTCATATACTTACATAAACTTAAGATATACAAATATATCTTTTTATTAGAAAGATATATATATTTAAATTCATTTATTCATTGATGGACACTTAGATTGTTTTCCTATCTTTGCTATTGTGAATAATGCTGCTGTGGACATGGGAGTGCAAATATCTCTTTGAAGGAGTGATTTTTATTTCATTTGAATATGTACCCAGAAGTGGGATTGCTGGATCATATGATAGTTCCATTTTTATTAGGTTGGTGCAAAAGTAATTGTGGTTTTTGCCATTACTTTTAATGGTAATAATATTTTCAGGAACCTCTATATGGCTTTTCTAATGGATGAACCATGTAGGAGTGAAGAGAGAAGGCTTCCCCCTTCACCCTCTGCAGGTCTTCTGAAAATAAACTGACAAAGCAGATCAATAGGAGAAAAACGCACACAAATATATTTTAATGTACATTGCCCAGGAGAATTGCAGGAAAATGATTACCCAATAACTCGATGGAGCACAGATGCTTATATACCCTTCTATATAGAGAAGAGGGGAGATAGAAATGCAGAAGTAAATGACAAGTTTCCTTTGAGGTCTGGGGGAGGGGTTGGGAAGGTGAGGGATGGAACTTCATTGTGAACAAAGGCTGTCTTATTATGCAGATAAGGCCTCCCGGGCAGTCTCTGGAGCTGCCCTCGGGAAAATAGATGAAAAGTCTGTTTGGGTGTGGTGACAACTTCCAGTCTCTTCTGTGGTTGATTTTTCCTGGTTATGTGATGAGAATCCAAGAGAGGGGGGTCTTAAGACAATTGCATTTCTTTTGGAAAAAAGCTTTCTTAGATAAAGAAATTCCAGGGAGAGTCCTTCCTGGTGCTTTGAGAAAGAGGATCAGAGAGACTTTGGTTCTGAGGCTTATTTCTGAGGCTTTCAATTTTCAAAGCACTCAGCACGCCAGAGTGCCATGTTTTGGGGAATCGTTTTCTGTGCTCCAACAACCAATGTACGTTTCCACCACCAACATAGAAGGTTCTCTTTTCTCCACATCTAAATGTAATGTATTTTCTTATTTTCACCTAGAAATTGGATGTATTCATTTATTAAACCATATGTGCTAAGCACCTAAATGTGTCAGAACCAAATGTTTAAGAAGTCTTGGACTTAAACAGATAAACTCATGATTCCTGCTTCTATGAACTTACCTACAGTCTACCAAGGAGACCACTGTGATACGTTAAGACTATTGCTGTAAGAGAGCACGTACAAAATATTGTAGTGGTAGCCTAGAAAAAAAAAAAATGTTTCTTAGAGAATCAAGGATGGCTTTGCAGAGGAGAAATGTTTAGCTAAGTCTTGAGGGATGGTAGGACAAGATATAAGGGCAGGAAAGAAGAGCTATGAAGAGGGTTTATTAAAGAAAGAATGCTATCTCTGTTTCTAGGACACTGAGCAAAACAGAAATGAGAATATATGGACAGTTCTTGTCCCTGGTTCTCAGCACAGCCTTTGCAAATACGTTAGGCCCTTGAGGAACTTTGACTGAGGAATCTTTATAGATCGCGGACTCCAGCAGAGTCGACTTTTTTCTATATCTTTCAGAAAGAGGCATGAATTTCAGAACTAGTGTACATTGCAAAAATTCCAACTAACGTATCACAATTATAGAAACACCTGTTCCAGACATAACAATATTTTTTTGTTGTTAATTCAGTAGGCTGGGTACACCAAAATTAACTTCATTTAAAACATTGTAATGAATAAGTAAATGATAGTCCTGTCTTTAATTTTTTTCCCCTGAAGCTTAAAAAACCAGTTTAGGTGGAAAAAACCACAAATTTTTACAGTACCAGAGAATCTCACACTGAGCACTGACTCATAAGCTATTTATTATAGAAGTCCATTTTCCTTTAATGTGTGTAGCTGATCATGCAAAATAAAGTTTAGATTTGTTCTTATGGATCCCAGTTTTCTTGCAGGGAACTAAAAGTTGAACCTCCCCCTCCCTCTCTCCCCCCCTTCTTTTTTACTCTGAAAGCACTAGTCAACTTTATTTGGGGACCAAAAAAAAAAAAACCAAAAAACAAAAAACAAAGTATGCTCACCTGGCTTCAGACCCACAGAATGTAACCCCTGGAATGGAAGGTGAGGCCACTTGCTATTCAATGGTATTATCCTTTTGTGATTTTGATCAAATTTTCACAGACACCTAGACAAAAATGAATTAACATTCAAAATTTTTAAAATGTGAATTTCTTTCCCTACTCATTAAGCCAGAGCAATTACCCTTTTAATTCAGTGCATTGCATATGTTCCATACAGCAGCAACCTGTATAAAGAGGATGGGGGTGAGAAAATATACCATGGATTCCAACTTCAAAACTTTTCAGGGAACCTCAAGGCCAAGATTATATAGCTGAAGCGAAGAGCAAGGTTCAATTATTTGACTTTTTTTTCCTGCCAATTTAGCTGAATATTTCAAACAAAATATATGCACAGAAAATTTTCTATGATTGAAAGAATCCCGTATTTACCAAGTTTTTAACTAACCCATCAAAGAAGATGACTGGCCACTGTGTTGATAAGTTTTTAGCCCTGTACTTTGCCTTCTATGTGGTAAGCAATAGAGTGTAGGAGTTAAATGTGCTGGCTCTGAAGCCACACTGGATTTGAATCCTAGCTCTTTCACTTAATGGCTGTGTGACTTAGAAAAACTTACTTACAACTCAGTATGCCTCACTTCCCATATCAGCAAAATGGGACTATTAATAGTTCCTGCCTTGAGGGGTGACTGTGAGGATAAAATGAGTCAATGTATTCATGGCTTGCCTTCCCAAACTACCAGGCTAAAGCCATGTGGCAGAGATAGTGAGTTAGTGCTTCCCAAATATCCATGTACCCGCTATGGATCCCACGTTTCCTTGAAGTTAGATGTGGGGCTGTGTGACTATCCCTGGCCAATCAACTTCAAGCTGCAGTGAACTATGTCACTTCTAGGCCAAGGGAGTGAAGCGCCAATATGCTTTCTCCATCCCTTTTCTCCTCATCCCTTTTTCCCCTCCCATGGTGACTCTGGAGACCACATGTTTCTGGTGATGGAGCTTTGATATGGTAAGAGCTTGGGTCCCTAAGCCGTAGTTTGAAAGACACAGGCTAGCTGCTGATCCATGGAAAACTTTACATGAATGGAAAATAAATGGTTTATTGTGATATGTGGTAAGTCAATGAAATTTTAGGGGCTTGCTTGTTGCCACAACATAGCCTAACGTTACCCTGTCTAATACAAGTCACAAGCAGTTTAATTTACATTTAAATAACCCTGCTTCCTCCTTTTAAAACTTTATTTTAGATCTATTTTAATTTCCTATAATGATTAACTTGAAACATTAAGCCATAAAACTCTTCAAGAAGTAAGATGTAGCCGGGCGTGGTGGCTCACGCCTGTAATCCCAGCACTTTGAGAGGCCAAGGCAGGCAGATCACCTGAGGTCAGGAGTTCAAGACCAGCCTGACCAATATGGAGAAACCCCATCTCTACTAAAAATACAAAATTAGCAGGGTGTGGTGGCACATGCCTGTAATCTCAGCTACTCGGGAGGCTGAGGCAGGAGAATCGCTTGAACCTGGAGACGGAGGTCGCAGTGAGCTGAGATCACGCCATTGCACTCCAGCCTGGGCAACAAAAGTGAAACTCTGTCTCAAAAAAAAAGAAAAAAGTGTGTATGTTTAATTTTTATTATATGCATTTTATTATACAATTTAATTTTATAAACCACAATTTTATTGTATGATTTTGCATTGCACTTTGAGGTTATTCTATTTGAGTAACCACATTCAAATGAGGTTTGGTCTCCCGTTAGAGAATGTGTACCAGGCTAATCTGCAGAATTACAGCCAGAGACTCACCTGAAGAATTTCTAGTGTCAAATATCTAGGAAAGAGGCATGCTTCACTATCAGGAAACAGGAGCTCCAAGGTGTGAAATTAAAGGTGTCTTGTTCTTGACATTTCGTTCTTTGTAAGGAAAAGAACCAAGGATCGAAAAGGCAGAAAAAAGTTGGAGGTTGTAGTATCAGGAGGCTCTGCCCTTGGAAACAGTTCAGGTATCAAGGAAGTAGAGGTCCTAACAAGGGCTGTAGCCCAGTATTAATGTAGCAGCAGAAGTGATAGCTTATTTATTTACCTTTTTAAGAAAAAATAATAAAAGGGAATGTAAGCTCAAGGCAACAAAAGTGGTATCTCTTGGTCTGTCAGCAAACAAAATTTTCCTTCCAGAATTACATGGAAGTAAATTTTTTTTTCATCCCCTTAGGAAAGACAGCATTTTCTTAATTATATTGAAAAAAAAATGATGACTTTTCCACTAGTCTGTCAGGATTTCAATTATGCTAAGATTCATAATCTTATGAATAAGTACCAATTAAAAGATCTTTCTGAAGTTCAGTACTCAACTTCTAATCTGGAGTCTCAAGCTTGTCTCTTCTTTACTGTCTTTTCCAATACTCATCAATTCTCTGAACTCAAAATTTTTGCATTTTCATTCCACTGATTGATGGGAAGCCAATAGAATTCTTGTATAAAACAATGAAAATCCCATGAATAGCTTTTCTTGATTGCAGATTTGGGTGACAAGTTACAACTGTAGAAGTGATACAATATTTTATTTCCCATCCCAAATCCTACCACTTGACCTCATGCAGTAAAGTATCTCGCTAGCAATTCTCTTGACATTTGCTTTCTCCAAATTTTTATGTGATCTTTTACAACAGAGTACCTAAGAGAATGGTCTTTTAAAGCTATAATTTTATTATTAAAATTTAAAATATAGGTAATAAATTCATGTGGTTCAAACTTCAAAAAGCATAAAATGGTCAGCAGTGAAGATTGGCTTTCTATTACTATTCCATCCCCAAGTTACCCATTTCCCTCTTGGAGGCAGTATTGCTAGTTTCTTATACTGTATGTTTAAAGATACAGACAATGCATAGACAAGTAAGTACAGAAATACATTAAACACACACACACACATAAACATATGGACACACCCACACATTTCATTTTTTTTTTACACAAATGGTAGATACCATATGCCCCCTTTTGAGCTCTCATTTTTTCCCTTAAAAATATATCTATGAGATTATCTCATCTCAGTCATAAAGATTTTAGTTTATTTTTACTTTTTGAATTGAAATAAATGTATATATAGGAAAAACATAAATATCATAATTATGCAGCTCAATGAATCTTAACAATGTGAATGCATATGTTTCATCAGCACTTGAATCAGGAAACAGATTTATTATAAATACCCTGAAAGCCCATGTTAACAGGTCTCCCAATCACTACTACTCCTTCCACCACCCTATCAGTTAGATTTGCTGCATAACCAACCACTCCAAAACTCAGGGGCTTAAATCAACAGTTATTTACATTTTTGTGGGTTGGCAATTTGGGTTCAGCTCTGCTGGGCAGTTCCGTGGGGCTGGAGCAGACTCAGCTCATCTCAGCAGGGGCTCACTCATGCATCTGCAGGTGGCTGCTGGATGCCTGGGACTGGCTGACTTTTGGCTGGAGTGTAATCCCTCCAGCAAGCCAACCCAGGCTTGTTCACAGAGTGGCAATATTTCAACAACAGCAAGAGCAGAAGCTGCAAGGCTTCGTGGGGTCTCAACTCAGAACTGATAAGTTGCTCTGACGCATTCTATTCGTCGAAGCAAGTCACAAGGCCAGTTTAGTTTCCAGGGATGAGACTCTGCCTTTTAATGCAAGAGTTTTCAGAGGATTGCAGTCATTTTTGCAATCAGCCACAATCACCATTTATTGATTTTGCCTGTTTTTGGATTTCATATAAATACAATTATACATTATGTCTACTCTTTTGGGTCTGGTTTCTTCATTCAATGTTGTCTATCGTTCTGTTAGCATTAATTTATTCTTTTTAAAAAATGTTTATTGAGGCCGGGCACGGTGGCTCATGCCTGTAATCCCAGCACTTTGGGAGGCTGAAGTCGGTGGATCACAAGGTCAGAAGATCGAGACCATCCTGGCCAACATAGTGAAATCCCGTCTCTACTAAAAATACAAAAATTAGCCGGGTGTTGTGGCATCTGCCTGTAGTCCCTGCTACTTGGGAGGCTGAGGCAGAAGAATCACTTGAACCCAGAAAGCAGAGCTTGCAGTGAGCCGAGATCCAGCCACTGTACTCCAGCCTGGTGACAGAGTGAGACTCCATCTCAAAAAAAAAAAAAAAAAAAAAATGTTTATTGAACACCTACTATGTTTTGGTAATAAAGTCAAATGAGGTATAGATCCAGTCCTCAGAACAGGGGAGGTTGCTAAGTAAATATGATGTATATATTATGATAAAAGTATGCAGAGGGAGTTAGGAGTAAGATTAAAGTCAGACCTCACTAGGAGAGGTAATGTTTACCTGTATCTTAAATTATACACAGGAATTAGTGATATGGAGAAAGATGTGGGTGAAGGACACTCCAATTGGAGGTACCAGTGGTTGGGATATGGAGCTGTGAAACATCATGATGGCTCAAGGGCCACAAATAATGTATTACAATTATTACAACTAGCACTTGCAGGTGTTAGAAGAAGAGCTCAGATCAGTGATTTTCAAACACTAGTGTGCATCGGAATCACCTGAAGGACTTAATTTTTTTTATTTTATATTGTATATAAAATATACAAAATGTATATTGTATACAATAGATGTACATATTATTGGGGTATGTGTGATATTTAAGACATTTATATAGTTTGTAATAATCAAATCCATGTAGTTGGGATAGCCATCATCTTAAATATTCATCTTTATGCTAGAAACGTTCAAATTATTGTCTTCTAGATATTTTGAAATATATAACAGATTATTGTAAACTGTAGTCACCCTACTAATCTATGAAATGCTAGGTCTTATTTCTTCTATCAAACTGTATATTTGTACCCAATAATCAACTTCTTCATCCCCCCATCCACCCTTCCCAGCCTCTGGTACAACTGCCAATCTACTCTCTAGTTTCAAAAGATCTACTTTTTTAGCTCCCACATGAGTGAGAGCCTGTGATATTTGTCTTTCTGTGCTTGGCTGATTTCATTTATCGTAATGACCACAAATTCCATACATGTTGCTGTCATGTCATCTGTACACATTCAACTTTAGCAAATAGTACCAAATAGTTTTCTAACGTAGTTGTAACAATTTCCTCTTTCTCTAGCAGTTTATGAGCATTCCATTTGTTATACATTCTTGCCTAAACTTGTTATCACTTACTGTCAGTGTTTTTGAGTCATTCTAAAGAGTGTGTACTTATATCTCATTGTTTAATTTGTATGTCCTTGATGAATAATAATATAGAGTTTCTTTTTATATGTTTATTGACCATTTGGATATCCACTTTTGTAGTGTTTATTAAAGACTTTTGTCTATTTTTCCATTCAGTTATCTCTGTTTTTTAAAAATTTATTTGTAAAACTTATAGATATTTGATATGAGTCCTTGGTCAGCTACTTGTATTGCAAATACTTTCTTGCAGTCTGCTTTTTCGCTCTCTTAATAGTGTTTTTTAAATAATCAGAAGTTGTAGTATTTTAATTAGTCCATTTTATCAACCTCCTTCATAATGGTTAATGTTTCTTGGATCCACTTAAGAAATCTTTGTCTACCCCAAAGTCATGAAGATATTTTTGTATGTTATTTTCTAGCAGTTTTATTGTTTTACCTTTCACATTGATATCAACAATCCTCCTTGAATTAAGTTTTGTTTGTGGGGTGACATAGGAATAACGTGTTTTTTCAATCTGTATGAATATCCAATTCACTCAGAGCCATTTATTGAAAAGACCATCCTTTCAATAGTGCATTGCTGTCTCGTCTTTGTCATAACATGAATGTTTCTATCAGGTAGAGTATGTTCCTGAATTCTCTGTTCAGTTCCATTTATCTATCAATGCTTGCACCAAATATCCTACTATTTTAATTATTGTGGCTTTATATATTGTAAGTTATGATATCCAGAAGTATAAGTACTCTAATTTCATTCTTCATACTTAAAATTATCCTTGTTATTCTTGGCTGTTCCATTTCATAGGAACTGACCCCACACAGGTGAAAGCCCTGATGGGTTATTAGCTAGGACTGTATTTAATCTATTGATCATTTTGGGAAGAACTGTCCAGGTAACAAAATTGAATCTCTAGAGTCATAAATGTGTTTTATTCTTTCATTTATTAAGGTTTTAAAAAGTATTTCTTAAGAAAGTTGTGTAGTTTTCATTAGACTATATATTATGTATATATGAATGATTGATTTTTGATGTGAATCTTGTAACCAGTGACCTCGCTGAGTCCACTCATTAATTTTGATAATTTGTCTCCATATTCTTATAGATTTCTTTCATTTATGTAGTTTACTACATACACACAATATGGTATCTGTGATAACATAATTTTTATTCTATTATTTTTCATTTCTCCTTTTCCAGTAGTTCTTTTCCTTGCTTCATTGTACTTGCTAAAACCCCCAGAACAATGCTGAAGATAAATAAGTGATGACGGCAGGCATCTTACCTTGTTTCTGATCTCCAGGGAAAGCTTTTCATGTTTCATTGTTGTGTATAATCTTAGCCATAGGTTTCCCATAGTCTTCTTATAGCAATACAGCTTTCTTCTATTTACAGATTTCTAAGATGTTTTAATTTATTGAGTTTATCTTATGATTTTCTATTTTATGCTATAAAAGTAAATTAATTACTTTTTGGATGTTAAAGCAACTTTTCTGGAATAAAGGTCTCTTGGTTGCTGAATTCAATTGCTAATATTTTATTAGAATTATTAAATTTATATTTGTAAAGAATATCAGATTTTTTTTTCTTTTTAACAGTACCTTACCAGGGTTTGATATCAAGATCATGCTTGCCTTATAAAATGGGTTATGAAGCACTTTTCTTTTTGCTGTTTTCTCGAATTGTTTGAAATATATTGGTGTTATTTCTTCCTTAAATATTTGGCAGAATTTACCAAAATATCTTTCTTGATCTGAAGATTTCATATCAGAATTATTTTTTATGGATTCAGTTTCTATAATCAATACAGATCTTTTCAGATTTTCTATTTATTGTGTTAATTTTAGTTAATTTTGTTTTTCTAGCAGTTTGTCACTTCACTTAAATATTCAAATTTATTGACAAAAGGTTATTCATAATATCCTGTTTATTTATTGAAGTCTATTGGATCTGTAGTGTGATTTTATTTCTAGTATTGGTAATTTGTGCCTTTTCTCTCTCTTTTTAAAAAACTCAATGTTACTAGGGGCTTATCAATTTTATTAGATTTTTCAAAGAACCAAGTTTTGACCTTGCTGATTAACTCTATTTTTCAATTTCATTAGTATCCGTTCTTATTTAACATGTTTCCTTTCTTCTTTTGGTTTAATTTGCTCTTATTCTACACCTTTTTGAGACTAATATTTCACTTACTTATTTTCAGTCTTTATTATTTCTTAAAACATGCATTTAAGGCTATAGATTTCTTTTGAATAGTGACCCTACATGTATTCCCCAAGATCTGACTTGTTATATTTTTATTATTTCAGTCTAACATTTTTTAAAATTTCCATTGAGATTCTTCCTTAATCCTGTGTTATGTCAAAGAGTACTTCTTAATTTCCATACATTTGGAGATTTTGTAGGTTCTTTGTAACTAATTTCTGGCTTGATTCCACTGTGATCAGAGAACGTACTCGGCTTGATTATAGTACAGCATATGGTCACTTTGGTAAGTGTTCCAAACACAAGTTGAGAATCGTACATATTTTCTGCTTTTGTGTATAGTTATTGGTTTCACATTTTTATACCACTTTGTTCAAAATTTCTAATTTTTACTTATCTTTTGTCTGCTTCTCTATCAGTTACTGAGAGGTATGTTAAGGATCTCAGTCTAAACTCAAACTGCGGGTTTCTCTATCTTATTAGTTCTATTGATTTTTGCTTGATATATTTAAGCTTCTCTTATGCTTTTTTCATAATCTTGATGAACTAACACTTTTATCATTATAAAATATTTCTTATTTTTTCTACTGACCTACCTTCCAAAACACGAATCCTCTGTACAGGTGTGTCAAATTTAATATTTAATCCACCTATTGAGTTCCTAGACTAAATGTTTATTTTTACATTCTAGATTTTCAACTTGATTGTTTTAATTGTTTAGTTTAGTTTATTAAACATGTTTTCAATAGTCATTTTAAAGCCCGTTTATGAACACTCAGTTGTCTGGATCACTTTTAGATTTATTCCTATTGTTTATTTTCTGTTCTATTCTTTCTCTTTTGGAAGAAAAGAATAAATTGTATGGCAGACATTGTGTATGAAATATTGACATCTTTCTCTATGAGTTTAGCTTGTGACAGGCAGAATAGGGAAAATTACCCTATTCCAATCAGGGATTAAACAGTTTTAAGGTTGTGTTTCAGACTTTGTAATGTTTGGTCAGTTTCTGCTTTCTCTAATTCCTAGGTTGTGATTCTAAGGGATCCCAAACGAAAACTTGAGGTGTTTATCGCTGTCTTTCAGACAGCCCTAAAAGTCAATGAAAATATCTTCCTAGCATTGTGAAACTGCCAAAAGCTCCAAACTTCTTGGTTCCCACTTTCTTCTAAGCTTCTCTTGAACGACAAGCTTCTCTTGTTTCTTCTCTGCTGTCGAAATCAGGAATCCACAAATGCTTCAAGGGCAAAAGCTGCACATTTTCAGTCTCACATCTGCTTCCTTTCTCTTAGCTCCTCAACTCCTGGATATCTTAGTGGCCCTGAACTGCAGTGTTTTTTTCTCACTAGATCTTGAGACTTCTAAAAGCTGTTCTCCGTTTCTCTGTCTCTTAGCAGCCTCTTTTTTCTCCTTTTCTCAGCTGCTTTGCCTGTTCAATTTTGAGCCATCTCAGTTTCCCGTCTCTTAAAGATCTTGGCCCTTCAAGTTCTGGCTACCTTGGTAATACTCTGTTGCCTTCAAATTTCGTTTTAATCTAGTTATTTTAGTTGTTATTAGTGGGAGGTTTGGTCTGCTATAAATTAATCCCTGTCACAAATGGAATGCCTTTTTCCTTTTCTTTTCTTTTTTTTTTTTCAGCTACATAGTATACCATTGTAGAGCTATTCTAAAATAGCTTTGTACAGACCTAGTTATGGATATGTACAGACTTAGTTATTTCTTTGTATAGACCTAGTTATGGATACTTAGGTTGTTTCCAATATTTACTATTGCAAAGCATAAAGCAGTAGCTTATATGTACATTATAAATTATATAAATAATGGTAACTTAGTATGTACGTAACTCTATGTGCATTATCTGTACAGTTGTACACATATACAAATGTATATAAAATACGAAGTCTTAGAATAAAATTGCTTAATCAAAGGGAATATTCATTTGTGTTTTGGTATACATTGCCTATTATCCTTTGTAGAACTCATACCAATTTATATTCCAAAGATTATATGAACATGCCTATTTTCCCACAGCTTAACAACATACTGTGTTATTTTAATTTTGACATTTGTCAATGGTAGCTTAAGAAATGGTATCTCATTATAATTTTAACTTGCATTGTTTCTATTGTGGGGGAGGTTGAACATTTTTCATGCGGTTAAAGCCTCAAGTAAACACACCGTTCTGTAGATTTGTTGTAGATGACCAACATCTCACAGAGTATATATCATGACATTCACATAAAATTTTCTGCAACAATTATGTTGTATCACATATTTCCCCCTTTTGGCGATTCATAAAAAAGCCTCTGAGAAAAGAAATTCCTTGAAATCTTTTATTGTGGAAAAATATATATATATAACCAGTTGTAAGTATGTGATTTAGTGGCATTAAATACACTGACAATGTTGTGTGGCCATCACCAGTATCCATACCCAAAATGTTTTCATCATCTTTAACAAAAACTCTGTGTCCACGACTCCCTTTCCTTCTGCCTCCCAGCCCCTGGTAACCTCTTCTTTACTTTCTATCTCTTTGAATTTGTCTATTCTACATACGTCATATAAGTAGAATTATACAATATTTATCTTGTGTCTGGCTTCTTGCACTATGTATATTTTCAAGGACCACCCACGTTGTAACATATATCAAAATTTCATTCCTTTTTATGGCAGAATAATATACTATCATGTGCATAATCCCTTTATGTGTTGGTGGGCATTTGAATTGTTTCCACATATTGGCCATTGTGAATAATGCTATGAACATCAGTGCACAAATGTGTTTGAGTCCCTGCTTTTAATTCCTTTGGATATACACCTAGGAGAGAAATTGGTGGGTCATATGGTGGTTCTATTTGAACTGTTTAAGAAATTGCCACATTGTTTTCTACAGAAAATGTACCATTTTGCATTCTCACCAGCACTTATGAGACTTCCAATTTCTGCACATCCTTGCCAACACCTTCCGTTTTCCCTTTTTAAAAATTATAGCCATCCTAGTAGGTGTGATGTGCTATCCACTGTCATTTTGACTTGCATTTTTCTAATGATTAATGATGATAAGCATCTTTTCATGATTATATTGGACATTTGTATATCATATTTGGTGAAATGTCTATTGATGTCCTTCATCTACTTTTTAATCTAGTTGTTTGACTTTTTGTTGTTGAGTTGTAGGAGTTTTTAAAATATATATTTTGAGTATCCATCACTTATTAAGTATATAATTTAGAAATATTTTCTCCCATTCAGTAGGTTGTCTTTTTACTTTCTTGATGGTATACTTTGATGCATAAGAAAAAATTCTTAATTTTGATAAAATCCACACACACTATATATATATATATATTTCATTATCTGTGCTTTTGGTATCAAATGCATGAAACTGTTACCAAATCCAATGTTATAAAGATTTTCCCCATTGTCCCCATCTAAGAGTTTTATGGTTTTAGCTATTTAGTTTGAGGCCTTTGATATATTTAGAGTTAATTTTTGTATATGGTACATATATATGTAGCTCACATTTTGCATGTGGATATTCAGTTTTCTTGGAACCATTTGTTGAAAATACTATCCTTTCCTCATTAAATGGTCTTGACATCTTTGTCAAAAATTAATTGATTCATATGTGTAAGAGTTTATTTCTGGGCTCTCTATTCTATTCCATTGGTCTATCTCTCTGTTGAAATGTGAGTCCCATACTATTTTAGTTACTCTACCTTTGTAGTAAGTTTAGAAGTCAGGAAATGTGAGTGCCCCAACTTCATTCTCCTCTTTCAAGATTGTTTGACTATGTAGGGGTTCTTGCAATATCATATAAATTTGAGAGTTAGCTTTTCCATTTCTGAAAAAAAAAGGCTGTTGGAATTTTGTTAGTGATTGCACTAAATCTATAGATCACATTGTGTATTATAGACCTCTTAACAATGTAACTCTTCCTATGTATGAACATGAAATGTCTTTCCATTTATTTAAGTCTTCTTAAATTACTTTCAGCAATGTTGTAGTTTTAAGTATATGAGTCTTTTACTTCTTTCTTTAGATTTATCATCAGTATTTAATTTCTAATTAGTTAAGATTTATTCCTAAGTACTCCTAAGTATTTAATTACTAAATACTAAATATTTAGTAATAAACATACACCTTGTTTAGATTTGTTTTTAAGTATTTTAGTGACTATTATACATAGCTTTTGTATTCTTTCCTTTTCTTTTTCTTTTTCTTTTTCTTTTGAGATGGAGTCTCGCTCTGTCACCCAGGCTGGAGTGCAGTGGCATGATCTCAGCTCACTGCAACCTCCTCCTCCTGAGTTCAAGCGATTCTCCTGCCACAGCCTCCTGAATAACTGGGATTACAGGCGCCCGCCACCTCACCTGGCTAATTTTTTTATTTTTATTTTTATTTTTTATTTTTTAGTAGAGATGGAATTTTACCATGTTGGCCAGGCCAGTCTCGAACTCCTGACCTCAGGTGATCTGCCCACCCTGGCCTCCCAAAGTGTTGGGATTATAGACATGAGCCACCGCGCCTGGCCGCATTGTTTTTCTTTATTTCCTTTTTGGGTTGTTTATTGATGGTATATTGCAGCGAAGTTAATATTTGTGTTGATCTTGTACCTTGAAATTTTGCTGAATTTGTTTACTAGGTCTAGTAGCTTCCTTACAAATTCTGTGGAATTCTCTTTTAAGAAATTTTTTCCTCTAGTTCATTGGTTTTTCTTTATTATTATTATTTTTTATTATACTTTAAGTTCTAGGATACATGTATAGAATGTGCAGGTTACATAGGTATACATGTGCCATGATGGTTTGCTGCACCCATCAACCCACCATCTACATTAGGTATTTCTCCTAATGTTATCCCTCCCCTAACCCCCCATGCCCCAGCAGGCCCCGGTATGTGATATTTCCCTCCCTGTGTACATGTGTTCTCATTGTTCAATTCCTGCTTATGAGTGAGAACATGTGGTGTTTGGTTTTCTGTTCCTGTGTTAGTTTGCTGAGAATGATGGTTTTCCAGCTTCATCCATGCCCCTGTAAAGAACATGAACTCATCCTTTTTTGGAATTTTCTACATATAGAATCATATCACCTGTAAATAGAGATATCATTACCACTTCCTTTTTAATTTGAATGGCTTTTATTTCTTTTACCTTTCTAATAGTTCTGATTGGAACTTCCGGTGCAATGTTGAATAGCAGTAGTGAAAGCAGGCATTCTTGTCTTGTTCCTGACCCTAGAGAGAGAGTTTTCAGTCTTTTAGCATTGAGTATGGTCCATTTAACTTTGTTTTAAGTCAGCATCTTCCCAACTTATTTGACTGAGGAACAAGTTATTCATATTGGGAAACACTTTTACTGATAAATTAATAAATGAGTCTAAAATATCTAACAATTAGAATGAAAATTCAGGTGCTTAGAGTAACACAGAGCATTTAGATTTCAATCTTTGACTCTGACAGTTGGACGCTGCCATTTTTGAGAAAGTCATTGAATTTCAATCAATTTCTCTTTATAATTTAGTTCAGTTCACAAAACAAACACAAGAAATAGAACTTTCTACATTATATAAGCAGGACGTGACTACCTATTAAAATGCTGAGAATTACTTGTAGGTGGTGTTGTTAACAGAGGGAGGACCAGAGGGAGGACTGTCCTACATATGACTTGGTGTTCTGTAGTGATTTATGGTGGCTGCATTAAATCAAAATTTAATACTTTGCCTTTTTAGGGAGAAAGGCGAGAAGATAATATGAAAACATTGGGTATTTTATCCTCTTGCCAAAGAATTGTTGATTGTATCTTCTTCACTTCACCAAGCATCTCATCCCCACATGCTGTGTTCTCTCACAAAATTCCAAGCAAGACTCTCTGAGTCTATTACCCTCTCTACACTTTATAGGTAACCGAGAAAGGCCAGTAAACAAAATGATGAATACAACAATTGCTGAAAACTCAGAGTTGTTACAAAATTGGCAGTGGTAAGATAAGCAAGGAGAAAAATCTTGCAGTGATTAAATACTCAACCAGGAGTGTCTGAGTGGCCTCATCAGACTCTCCGGCCTTGTGGGCAACCCCAGAAGAAGGTCACTTCTTGAAGATTTAGTCATAAGCCTAAGTCAAAGAAAGTTTTACTATCTGTTTATTTAATGGTAGCTCACTGTTGTCATGTCTTTGCATACATTCTATCTATATTTGGTGAAGGTCAAACAAATGGTGGGTTCAGAGGGTCACTGAAAGAATAATTGTCATTCCTTGTGGAAGCCATGCCACACTGGCTTCCTTGTGTCTCCCTCAAGTATACAAAGCACGTTGGCTTCTTAATTTGAACTTTTTGTCCCTATGCTTAAAATAACCTTCTATAAATACTTAGAGGGGTTTTTCATCCCTCACTTATTTAGGTCTCTGCTCAGAAAGACCTTCCCTAGCTCTTCTTTCTAAACTATTCCCCAATATTTGCTCTCCCATAACCCTGCCTTCTTTTTCTTTACAGGTCACAATTCTTGGCATGACATTAAATGTTCATTGATTATTTATTTGTTATCTGTTCACCAATATAAGCTTTATGAGGGCGAGGCTTTGTTTTGTTCAGTACTATATTGCCAACATTTAAAACAGTGTCTTGAATATATGTTAGGTATTTAGAAAATATTTTCTGAATGAACAAACTCATAAATATGCTGATGGAAAAGTTATTTAACAATCAAAGGGAATTTATTGGCTCAATGAAATTAAAATGATCTCTTCTGAAGTACCCATATAATGTCACTGGGACTCTCTCCAGTCCCCAGCTCTGCCTCTTTCCTGTTGGCCTCACTTTCCAGCAGATCTTCCCCCCAGCTGGTCCCTGGCTACCCTAGGCTTACATCATGCAAAGTTAAAACATCCAGAGAAGAGGACACACCTCTTTTCCAGTAGCACCAGCAGAATTTCAGGGCTCCAGTGGCTTCCACTGGGCAACACACCTGAACCAAATCCTCTGGCCAGGGAGCTGAAATAGGCTTACTGGCTAGGCCAGGTCACTTCTCCCCTCCTGATGCCCACTGGAGACACATGGACAAAGAATGGGGAAAGGCAGTCCTTCAAAGAAAAATCAAAGTGTAGATATTGTAGACATGTAGATGGTGTAGACATGGGAGAAAGGATGCCCCAAAGGCGAAAGAGACAGAATACACTTTATTCCTGATGATTTAAAAAAGATAGAGATAAACAAAAATAGACAGACAAAAACAAACAAAACTTCGTTGTCACTCAGTAACAACTTGTTTAGGTCCTCATTTCCAAGAAACTGATAGAAATACATCAAAATTTTGTTCCAAGTTAGAACTCTTGTCTTTTTAAAGCTTTGTTAGCACCCCTGAGGTGCTAATGGAAGCAATAAACACATAGTAAGTCTGTAAAATTTCCAATGTTAAACTCAGTCTTGAGACTAAGGCACTTAGCTATGAACTTCTGCCTTTTCAAACACATGTGTTTGAAACCTCTGTGCCAGGAACTGTTCTAAGTGTTGGGGACAAATTTCACCCCCACTCCTTATCCTTCTTCTCTGCTTTGGTTCCTTCCACAGCACTTCTCTGTCTCTAATATATTTATAATTTATTTATTTGTCTATTGTCTGTTTCCCTCCCCACCTTCCAGGATGTAAATTCCATGAGGGCAGGAATTCTTGTCTCTTTTGTCCACTGCTATATCCACAGAGGCCAGAACTGTGCCTGGCATACAGTAGCACTCAGTAAATATTTGTTGAATAGATGAATGTGATAAATTGAACCTTGGTGGTTTGTGTTTTTTTCTGTACTCTTTTTTCTGTGCTCTGTGTTTTATTTTATTATTATTATTATTTTTTTTTTTTGGAGACAGAGTCTCACTCTGTTGCCCAGGCTGGAGTGCGATGGCATGATCTCGGCTCATTGCAACCCCTGCCTCCCGGGTTCAAGCAATTCTCCTGCCTCAGCCTCTCAAGTAGCTAGGATTACAGGCTCCCATCACCGCTCGGCTAATTTTTGTATTTTTAGTAAAGATGGGATTTCACCATGTTGGCCAGGCTGGTTTCGAACTCCTGACCTCAGGTGATCCGCTTGCCTTGGCCTCCCAACGTGCTGGGATTACAGGTGTGAGTCACTGTGCCTGGCCAGTGCTTTGTATTTTAAAGTTTAGTATTTTACTATTGAATAGATTTTGCTCATTCTTTTTCTAGATTTTGATTTTTTCTTTTATATTCATTTCTTACAGTGTTTCTAACTTCTATGCTATTCAAAAGAATGTAGCTTTTACCTAAAAATGTGTTCAGATGATCTTCTGATATTGTTTTTGCTGAACCAGATTGATTGAAACATAGTCTAAGTGAGTGCACACATGCAGAGGTACACACACAAATGTACACACACTAATGACAAGCTATGCAATGACCCAAATTCATTGAAACACAGCACATGTGAGTATACATATACACATAGACACACACACACACACAGACACACATGACAAGCTAGCTATGTATTGTAGTTTTATAGCAATTCTCATTGTAGTTTGTGTGCCAGGGAAATAACAATCCCCTGTGATCAGAGCCTTTTTTTTTTTTTTTTTTTATGCTTAGCTGTTATTCACATGAAGATTTTCTAACTTGATTTGTCAGTTTTGTACTAGAAAACCCAAAGAAGAAATGGGAGCCAATTTTGACATATAAAAATCAAACATTTAAATCAAAGTGAACATTTTAAAACAATGGTTGGAGGCTACTTGTGGCATTCTCAAAGGCTCCCAATGTTTGAGTCTAGCAACTTAGTTGAAACTTAATAGAATCTTCTGTGTGTCTCACTCAGCAGGGCAAAACAAAACGAAACAAAACAAGCAAAAAAGGTGGAGTTCCCTTTTACCTTCACCACATTTCTGTTTCTAATTGATGAGATGTTTTTCCACTCTCCCACCATCTCTTGTTCCTCCTTGTAAAAGCCTTAACTGCTGCCTAATTTTCAATATGAAAAGTTACTGTCCTGTTTCTCTTTTTGTCACAGTTGCCAAATTAGAATTACTCTGCTGCATTTAGGGTTTGTGAACTTACCTACATCAATATATTTGCAGTCTTCTTTTCCCCTCTATAATCCTAATTTCTAATTTTTGTTTTGTTTACTCTTTTGACAGTAATTTTAGTTATATTACATTTCAAAGCTTTTATGGAAAGAAACAATTATAAATTAGGCAATTAAAATGTCTGGGTATGTTTATGTGCTGGTTCCTGAAATATCACTAGGGATGGTGTGGAGGGCTCAGATGAGGGATCAGACCTTCCATGCTCCTGAAGAGTTGATAGTAATATTTGTTGAATGAAGCCAGTGTAGATGTAAGAGGCTGGATGTGCTCCAGATCATCCTGTCCTTTTCCAGGGATTGTGATGGCTGTCTGTTATTCAGAAAATAGCTCACAACCTTTTTTCAAATATGAGAAGCTCCTTTTTATGTCAAAAGATACTGTAGACCCTTTACCAGCCAGGATAGGGTAGGCTATGTGGCAATGACAAACAACTTCAAAATGCTAGTAACTTACAAAACCATCAGTTTTGTTTCTAGGTCACTCTACATATCCACCCTGAATCAGTGAAGGCCACTGATCACTGTGGCCACTCTGGCAGCCAGGCCAGTGGAGCCACCATCATCTCTGATCGCTGAAGCAGAAGGAAGAGTGGAATGCTGGAGAATCTCTCACTGGCAGTTCAAGCCTGGCTCAGAAGTCATCACTTCCACTCACAACTTATTTCTCAAAGCTGGTCACATGGCCCCACCTAGCTCCAAGGGGGCCTCCATGTGCAACCCTTGCACAGGCTCAGAAGGTGGGGAGAACTGGAAATATTGGCCACGTGGCACTAATGCTCATCATAGAGGTGCCTGCACAGTGGTGGTTGTCAACTTTTAACATTTCTGGCTTGAGAAAATACATAATGATAAAAAGTTGCTATGAATTTGAGTCATATTCAAATTTAAAAAATTATATTGAATTAATCATATTAATAACTAAGTAAACAAGACAAACTTTTTATAAGAATTAGCACCAGGAAAAAATAGTTAATACTAGAATTATTTTTAGTGAACAAATTTGCTTTGAGAAAACAGCCTGATGATTCTTATAAAAAAACAAACTTTTTATAATGATTAACACCAGGAAAAAAAAAAAAAAAAACCAGCTAATACTAGGATTGTTTTTAGGGGGCAAATCTGCTTTGAGAAAACAGCCTGATGATTACGTGGAGGGGATGGCAGGAATGTGAGGCAGGCACTGCTCTCCATAACGCAGAGAGAGGATAGGATTTGGAGGTTTAAGAGACACTGCAGGCTGGGTGTGGTGGCTCATGCCTGTAATCCCAGCACTTTGGAGGCCAAGGTGGGAGGATCAACTGAGATCAGGATTTCAAGCCCAGCCTGGCCAACATAGTGAAACCCCATCGCTACAAAAATAAAAAAATTAGCTGGGCATGATGTTGGGTGCCTGTAATCCCAGCTACTTGGGAGGCTGAGGTGGGAGAATCACTTAAACCCAGGAGGCAGAGGCTGCAGTGAGCCGAGATGGCCCACTCCAGCAAAGGGGACAGAGCGAGACTCTGTCTCAAAAAAAAAAAAAAAAAAAAAAAAAAAGCACTGCAAGAGGATGACAGGGAGGAAGAGTAGGAAAGGGGAAGAGAAGACAGGAAGAGTGGCTAGCAAAAGGGAAGGGAGATCAGTCCCTAAAATGACTCTCTTCCTTTGACCTTCCCACCCGCAAATTTCAACGATGTTTTGTAAACTCACAAATGTAAGATGTAAATACATTTTGGTTGTGAAAACTAAAGAAGGAGACAAGTTTCATGCTGGGTTGAAGTAGCAAATGTCTTAGACAGCCTGTAAGGATGCAGGGGACTTCAAGAAGAAGACCAGAGAATGCAAACTGCTCAAAAATTTGCAGAAGTCTTGGAGAGTGCTTTAGGCAGCCAGGACATAAACTACCAATTTTATGGAACCCTTGAAGGTTCCCAGCTGATGTTTTTGTTAATTAATATATGTATTATCATTAATGTTATTTTTAAATGCACTGAAATCAGTTTGCACATTGATTGATTTAATATTTATGGATTGCAAACAAGATAATGAACATGATAAACAAGATTCCTGTCACTTATAAAGCTTATCACTCAAGAGAGGCAGAAGTTAAATATATATGGAAATAGACTTAAATTATTTATTTATTCTACAACAACACTCAATGGCTATAGATTTATGGACCCCAACCCATAGGGTCTGTGGGTTGGGAAACATAGGACCAAGAATTTAGGTGATTCCATAACAGGACTGACATGGAAAGACCTAAGCATACCTACACCAAATTCAATGCTTCTCTTTTCTGAGAGTGCTAAAAGGTTAGTTTTCTTAATTTCCAACCCCCTAAGAGATCCATGCCAGATTGTTAGCCAGTACAATAAAGAATGGAAAATACGGCCGGGCGCGGTGGCTCAAGCCTGTAATCCCAGCACTTTGGGAGGCCGAGACGGGCGGATCACGAGGTCAGGAGATGGAGACCAGCCTGGCTAACACAGTGAAACCCCGTCTCTACTAAAAAAAATACAAAAAACTAGCTGGGCAAGGTGGTGGGCACCTGTAGTCCCAGCTACTTGGGAGGCTGAGGCAGGAGAATGTCGTAAACCCGGGAGGTGGAGCTTGCAGTGAGCTGAGATCTGGCCACTGTACTCTAGCCTGGGCGACAGAGCGAGACTCCATCTAAAAAAAAAAAAAAAAAAAGAATGGAAAATGCATTTGAGGAACTAAAGATAATATGTCAAGTAAAAATATTTTAAAAGAAATATATATTTTTTAAAATTTAGGAATAATCAAATCCACAAGGCAAAATTGAGGTTACATGAATAAAAGAATAGACAAGTTTGAATAAGAAACAGATGGGTATTCTAGAGATAAAGAATATAGTCAAGGAAAAAAATAATTTTAAAATAATAGGGAAGTTCAAACAGAGCTTAAATATAATTGAATGTGGAATTAGTTGATTAAAATATGGATTATAGGAAATGAATCAGAACACAGCTCAGAAAGAAAACAAGAGATTTAAATATCAGAGAGAAGAGAAGAGCCATGGAGAAGAGAAAGAGAGCAAGTTAGATAATAGTAGTTCCACAAAGCAAGACTCTAAAATAAGGTAAGGGCAAGGTTAAAAGAAATTATGGATGATAATTATTCATAATTGAATAAACAAATGAGCTCTCAGAGTGAAGAAACATAGAGTCCTGCACAAGATAGATTTTTAAAAAATGATCTCTTATTCACATCATGGTAAAGTTACAGAATATCTATGAAAAAGAAAAAACTTGAAATGCTACCAGAGAGAAAAGATAAGAGGCAGTAAAGAAATGACCATCAGATTTATTGCAGACTTCTCACCAGCAACAATAGATGTTATAGGACAATAAAAAAAGAACCTTCACAATGCAAGGAGAAAACAATTGTCCACCTTGAATTCTCTACTCCCTGTGGTCACAGAAAGTGAACATGATATAAGGGCATTTTCAGTCAGATCCTCCATGAATGTGCCATTCACAGAACACTCATTGAAAGAACTACTAAGGATTTCACTCAGAAAGAAAGAAAATGAACCCAGAAGGAAGGTGTTGGGTTGCAATCAACAATGATATAAAGGAAAGAAAAGGCTAAAAGTAAATGAACCAAGTATAGAAATTGACAAACTAAAAGAAAGTTGGGAGAAATGAATTGAAAAACATAAAAGGTGACTATAATAAATAAAAAACAAGGGATAGTAGAAAATATAAATAAAATAAAAATTTGTAAAACTCAAATTAAAAATAAAATAAATTAATGACAGAATTTAATCCTGAAGAAAAGAGGATGAGGAGAAATGGCAGCCTCTGGAGGGGTTTTGAACAAATAATCAGCAGAACACTTGACAAGTTAATTAGAAAAACCTTTTTTTTTTTTTTTTTTTTTTGATTTTCACTATGCAATTTTATTTATAGCAAATACTATTTGTACAGTGACTATTCATTGAAAAGAGACCTTGAGAAGCCAATAGAATCGATCTTTCCACATTTAGTCAAGGCCATAATTAAGCCATCATGGAATTCTTTTTTTTTTTTTTTTTTTATTATTATACTTTAAGTTCTAGGGTACATGTGCATGATGTGCAGGTTTGTTACATATGTATACTTGTGCCATGTTGCTGTGCTGCACCCATCAACTCATCAGCACCCATCAACTCGTCATTTACATCAGGTATAACTCCCAATGCAGTCCCGGCCCCCTCCCCCCTCCCCATGATAGGCCCCGGTGTGTGATGTTCCCCTTCCCGAGTCCAAGTGATCTCATTGTTCAGTTCCCACCTATGAGTGAGAACATGCGGTGTTTGGTTTTCTGTTCTTGTGATAGTTTGCTAAGAATGATGGTTTCCAGCTGCATCCATGTCCCTACAAAGGACACAAACTCATCCTTTTTTATGGCTGCATAGTATTCCATGGTGTATATGTGCCACATTTTCTTAATCCAGTCTGTCACTGATGGACATTTGGGTTGATTCCAAGTCTTTGCTATTGTGAATAGTGCCGCAATAAACATACGTGTGCATGTGTCTTTATAGTAGCATGATTTATAATCCTTTGGGTATATACCCAGTAATGGGATGGCTGGGTCATATGGTACATCTAGTTCTAGATCCTTGAGGAATCGCCATACTGTTTTCCATAATGGTTGAACTAGTTTACAATCCCACCAACAGTGTAAAAGTGTTCCTATTTCTCCACATCCTCTCCAGCACCTGTTGTTTCCTGACTTTTTAATGATCGCCATTCTAGCTGGTGTGAGATGGTATCTCATTGTGGTTTTGATTTGCATTTCTCTGATGGCCAGTGATGATGAGCATTTTTTCATGTGTCTGTTGGCTGTATGAATATCTTCTTTTGAGAAATGTCTGTTCATATCCTTTGCCCACTTTTTGATGGGGTTGTTTGTTTTTTTCTTGTAAATTTGTTTGAGTTCTTTGTAGGTTCTGGATATTAGCCCTTTGTCAGATGAGTAGATTGTAAAAATTTTCTCCCATTCTGTAGGTTGCCTGTTCACTCTGATGGTAGTTTCTTTTGCTGTGCAGAAGCTCTTTAGTTTAATGAGATCCCATTTGTCAATTTTGGCTTTTGCTGCCGTTGCTTTTGGTGTTTTAGACATGAAGTCTTTGCCCATGCCTATGTCCTGAATGGTACTACCTAGGTTTTCCTCTAGGATTTTTATGGTATTAGGTCTAACATTTAAGTCTCCAATCCATCTTGAATTAATTTTCGTATAAGGAGTAAGGAAAGGATCCAGTTTCAGCTTTCTACTTATGGCTAGCCAATTTTCCCAGCACCATTTATTAAATAGGGAATCCTTTCCCCATTTCTTGTTTCTCTCAGGTTTGTCAAAGATCAAATGGCTGTAGATGTGTGGTATTATTTCTGAGGACTCTGTTCTGTTCCATTGGTCTATATCTCTGTTTTGGTACCAGTACCATGCTGTTTTGGTTACTGTAGCCTTGTAGTATAGTTTGAAGTCAGGTAGGGTGATGCCTCCAGCTTTGTTCTTTTGACTTAGGATTGTCTTGGAGATGCGGGGTCTTTTTTGGTTCCATATGAACTTTAAAGCAGTTTTTTCCAATTCTGTGAAGAAACTCATTGGTAGCTTGATGGGGATGGCATTGAATCTATAAATTACCTTGGGCAGTATGGCCATTTTCACGATATTGATTCTTCCTATCCATGAGCATGGTATGTTCTTCCATTTGTTTGTGTCCTCTTTGATTTCACTGAGCAGTGGTTTGTAGTTCTCCTTGAAGAGGTCCTTTACATCCCTTGTAAGTTGGATTCCTAGGTATTTTATTCTCTTTGAAGCAATTGTGAATGGAATTTCATTCATGATTTGACTCTCTGTTTGTCTGTTACTGGTGTATAAGAATGCTTGTGATTTTTGCACATTAATTTTGTATCCTGAGACTTTGCTGAAGTTGCTGATCAGCTTAAGGAGATTTTGGGCTGAGACAATGGGGTTTTCTAAATATACAATCATGTCATCTGCAAACAGGGACAATTTGACTTCTTCTTTTCCTAACTGAATACCTTTGATTTCTTTCTCTTGCCTGATTGCCCTAGCCAGAACTTCCAAAACTATGTTGAATAGGAGTGGTGAGAGAGGGCATCCCTGTCTTGTGCCAGTTTTCAAAGGGAATTTTTCCGGTTTTTGCCCATTCAGTATGATATTGGCTGTGGGTTTGTCATAAATAGCACTTATTATTTTGAGGTACGTTCCGTCAATACCGAATTTATTGAGCGTTTTTAGCATGAAGGGCTGTTGAATTTTGTCAAAAGCCTTTTCTGCATCTATTGAGATAATCATGTGGTTCTTGTCTTTGGTTCTGTTTATATGCTGGATTATGTTTATTGATTTGCGAATGTTGAATCAGCCTTGCATCCCAGGGATGAAGCCCACTTGATCATGGTGGATAAGCTTTTTGATGTGTTGCTGAATCCGGTTTGCCAGTATTTTATTGAGGATTTTTGCATCAATGTTCATCAGGGATATTGGTCTAAAATTCTCTTTTTTTGTTGTATCTCTGCCAGGCTTTGGTATCAGGATGATGTTGGCCTCAGAAAATGAGTTAGGGAGGATTCCCTCTTTTTCTATTGTTTGGAATAGTTTCAGAAGGAATGGTACCAGCTCCTCCTTGTACCTCTGGTAGAATTCAGCTGTGAATCCATCTGGTCCTGGACTTTTTTTGGTTGGTAGGCTATTAATTATTGCCTCAATTTCAGAGCCTGCTATTGGTCTATTCAGGGATTCAACTTCTTCCTGGTTTAGTCTTGGGAGAGTGTAAGTGTCCAGGAAATTATCCATTTCTTCTAGATTTTCCAGTTTATTTGCATAGAGTTGTTTATAGTATTCTCTGATGGTGGTTTGTATTTCTGTGGGGTCGGTGGTGATATCCCTTTATCATTTTTTATTGCGTCAATTTGATTCTTCTCTCTTTTCTTCTTTATTAGTCTTGCTAGCGGTCTGTCAATTTTGTTGATCTTTTCAAAAAACCAACTCCTGGATTCATTGATTTTTTGGAGGGTTTTTTGTGTCTCTATCTCCTTCATTTCTGCTCTGATCTTAGTTATTTCTTGCCTTCTGCTAGCTTTCGAATGTGTTTGCTCTTGCTTCTCTAGTTCTTTGAACTGCGATGTTAGAGTGTCAATTTTAGATCTTTCCTGCTTTCTCTGGTGGGCATTTAGTGCTATAAATTTCCCTCTACACACTGCTTTAAATGTGTCCCAGAGATTCTGGTATGTTGTATCTTTGTTCTCATTGGTTTCAAAGAACATCTTTATTTCTGCCTTCATTTCGTTATGTACCCAGTAGTCATTCAGGAGCAGGTTGTTCAGTTTCCATGTAGTTGAGCGGTTTTGATTGAGTTTCTTAGTCCTGAGTTCTAGTTTGATTGCACTGTGGTCTGAGAGACAGTTTGTTATAATTTCTGTTCTTGTACATTTGCTGAGGAGTGCTTTACTTCCAATTATGTGGTCAATTTTGGAGTAAGTGCGATGTGGTGCTGAGAAGAATGTATATTCTGTTGATTTGGGGTGGAGAGTTCTATAGATGTCTATTAGGTCTGCTTGGTGCAGAGCTGAGTTCAATTCCTGGATATCCTTGTTAACTTTCTGTCTCATTGATCTGTCTAATGTTGACAGTGGAGTGTTGAAGTCTCCCATTATTATTGTATGGGAGTCTAAGTCTCTTTGTAAGTCTCTAAGGACTTGCTTTATGAATCTGGGTGCTCCTGTATTGGGTGCATATATATTTAGGATAGTTAGCTCTTCCTGTTGAATTGATCCCTTTACCATTATGTAATGGCCTTCTTTGTCTCTTTTGATCTTTGATGGTTTAAAGTCTGTTTTATCAGAGACTAGTATTGCAACCCCTGCTTTTTTTTGTTCTCCATTTGCTTGGTAAATCTTCCTCCATCCCTTTATTTTGAGCCTATGTATGTCTCTGCATATGAGATGGGTCTCCTGAATACAGCAGACTGATGGGTCTTGATTCTTTATCCAGTTTGCCAGTCTGTGTCTTTTAATTGGAGCATTTAGTCCATTTACATTTAAGGTTAATATTGTTATGTGTGAACTTGATCCTGCCATTATGATATTAACTGGTTATTTTGCTCGTTAGTTGATGCAGTTTCTTCCTAGCCTTGATGGTCTTTACATTTTGGCATGTTTTTGCAATGGCTGGTACTGGTTGTTCCTTTCCATGTTTAGTGCTTCCTTCAGGGTCTCTTGTAAGGCAGGTCTGGTGGTGACAAAATCTCTAAGCATTTGCTTATCTGTAAAGGATTTTATTTCTCCTTCACTTATGAAACTTAGTTTGGCTGGATATGAAATTCTAGGTTTAAAATTCTTTTCTTTAAGAATGTTGAATATTGGCCCCCACTCTCTTCTGGCTTGTAGAGTTTCTGCCAAGAGATCTGCTGTTAGTCTGATGGGCTTCCCTTTGTGGGTAACCCGACCTTTCTCTCTGGCTGCCCTTAAGATTTTTTCCTTCATTTCAACTTTGGTGAATCTGGCAATTATGTGTCTTGGAGTTGCTCTTCTCGAGGAGTATCTTTGTGGTGTTCTCTGTATTTCCTAGATTTGAATGTTGGCCTGCCCTACTAGGTTGGGGAAGTTCTCCTGGATGATATCCTGAAGAGTGTTTTCCAACTTGGTTCCATTTTCCCCCTCACTTTCAGGCACCCCAATCAGACGTAGATTTGGTCTTTTTACATAATCCCATACTTCTTGCAGGCTTTGTTCATTTCTTTTTCTTCTTTTTTCTTTTGGTTTCTCTTCTCGCTTCATTTCATTCATTTGATCCTCAATCACTGATACTCTTTCTTCCAGTTGATTGAGTCGGTTACTGAAGCTTGTGCATTTGTCACGTATTTCTCGTGTCATGGTTTTCATCTCTTTCATTTCGTTTATGACCTTTTCTGCATTAATTACTCTAACCATCAATTCTTCTACTTTTTTTTCAAGATTTTTAGTTTCTTTGCGCTGGGTACGTAATTCCTCCTTTAGCTCTGAGAAGTTTGATGGACTGAAGCCTTCTTCTCTCATCTCGTCAAAGTCATTCTCCGTCCAGCTTTGATCCATTGCTGGCGATGAGCTGCGCTCCTTTGCCTGGGGAGATGTGCTCTTATTTTTTGAATTTCCAGCTTTTCTGCCCTGCTTTTTCCCCATCTTTGTGGTTTTATCTGCCTCTGGTCTTTGATGATGGTGACGTACTGATGGGGTTTTGGTGTAGGTGTCCTTCCTGTTTGATAGTTTTCCTTCTAACAGTCAGGACCCTCAGCTGTAGGTCTGTTGGAGATTGCTTGAGGTCCACTCCAGACCCTGTTTGCCTGGGTATCAGCAGCAGAAGCTCAGTTGAAAATGCAGAAATCACTGGTCTTCTGTGTCGCTCGCGCTGGGAGTTGGAGACTGGAGCTGTTCCTATTCGGCCATCTTGCTCCGCCCCTCTCTAGAAAAACCTTTAAACTAATTTTTTAAATGAAAAAGTTGCAACCCAGAGAGTGTGTCTAGTTTTTGAAGAACATGTTATTCCTATATTCATCTTTTCCAGGACAAATGAAAGGATGAAAAAATGTCCTAAATCATTTTAAGAAACAGCACAATATTAGTACCAAAACCTGGTAAAGATGGTGTGAAAGGAAAACTAGAGAATGACTATACATAGGAAAATCAGTGTCAGCAATTCTAAATGAAATATTTCCAAACTGAATAGAACAGTCTTTCAAAAATAATAATACAACATAGTTACATAGGTGTTATTCTAGAAGAGATGACTTAGTGTTAGGATATCTATTAATTCATTAAATCAACAGATTAGCAGTTAAGAATACAGATTTATCACAATAGATGTTCTATGTAGAATTTGAAAATAATAAATATCCACCACTGATGGAAACAAAACTAGAAAACTAAAAATAATAGGAAACTACCTTTACATGATTAAAAAATGCATATTGAAAACCAATAACTCAAAGTCCATGGAGACACTTCTGTTAAAATCAAGAAGACAAAAATTCCTACTTTCCCTAGTATTACTGAGCATTTTTGTGAAGTCTAGTTAATGCAATAGATACGAAACTGGTATACATAAAATTACCATAAGAAAGGATATAGAATAATCATTATTGACAGGTGATATGGACTTCTGCCAAGAGAATTAATGAGACCATCTTGAGCTAATATATTTAAATAACATAACAATCTAAAAAATAAATGCAGTAACCTTTTTCCTACAGAATCAATAATCAGTAGAAAATATATCAGAAAATGTTCACGTTTAAAATAAGCAGAAATAACATTACCTAGGGAAAACACCAGTTGGGTGTGGTGGCTCACACCTGTAATCCCAGCACTTTGGGAGGCCAAAGCGGACCAATCACTTGAGGTCAAGAATTCAAGACCAGCCTAGGCTACATGGCAAAACGCTGTCTCTACTAAACATACAAAAAATTAACTGGTCATGGTGGTGCACGCACGCCTGTGATCCCAGCTATTTGGGAGGCTGAGGCACAAGAATTGCTTGAACCCAGGAGGTGGAGGTTGCAGTGAGTTGAGACCGTGCCACTGCACTCTAGCCTGAGCCAGTACTTTATGTGAAGGGGAGAAAACCCTGAATTGGCTGTACTTCTCCAGGTATACAAAGGATTTCTTGAAGCAATACAAGATGATTGAGTATTATACAGATGGACAATCTCAAGGTATAAATTTACCACCACTTCAAGTGAAAATCCCTATGAGATTTTTGGGAGTGAAAGGTAGGTGAGATCAATAAAATTATTTTTCAAATAACACAGAGTAAGTGCTGGCTGTCAATAGCATTTTGGGGTTAAGCACATAACATGCATTATCATATTTAATCTTTAAAAATTTTTAAGTTCAAATTTAGGCTCAGAAAGTTTAAATAATTTTTCAAGGATCACACAGCTGTGTGGAATTGGAACTCCAACATAGATCTGACGGCCTTATTCCAAAACCTGAGATTTTAAAAAACCGTGCTGTATATTGCAAAAGCAACAGCTATTTTAATTTTTTGTATTAAGAATATCTAGATCCGGCCGGGCACGTGGATCACGCCTGTAATCCCAGCACTTTGGGAGGCTGAGGCAGGTGGATCACCTGAGGTCAGTAGTTCGAGACCAGCCTGGCCAACGTGGTGAAACCCCATCTCTACTAAAAATATGAAAAATTAGCCGGGCATGGTGGTGCGCACCTCAAATCCCAGCTACTCGGGAGGCTGTGGCAGGAGATTCGCTTGAATCTGAGTGAGAGATCATGGTGAGACGAGATGGTGCTACTGCACTCCAGCCTGGGTAACAAGAGCGAAAGTCCGTCTCAAAAAAAAAAAAAAAAAAAAAAAAAAAAAAAAAAAAAAAAAAAAAAATGGAATGTAGAGCCTAGAGGAAAAACCAGTTTCACTGAATGGTGTTATTCACATTTCATTTAAAACCTATTCCAAAAGGATACTACAGTCTTTATTTACCTACAGTTAAAATAGTAGTCTTACAGAAAGCTGTTTAATATACATGGTCAAATGAAAATTAAGTATATTGCAAAGCAGAATAACCCATCTTATTGATCATTCTGCTTTAAAATGTTTTTACTTATGATATATATATTAAAAAATTTTAGCCTTTTAATAAATATATTCGTATATGTATATATTATATATAATACATATTTATGTATAATTTGTTTTTATATACAAAATTACATAATTATACATAGTCCACTATGTATACGTGGTTATTAATACTCTAAGAGTTAACAGTGGCTAAATCAGAATAATTTTTATTTTATTTCGTTTACAGTTACTTCTTTTAAAAGTTATAGCATTCCAAAAAGAACAGCTCTTTTTAAGTTGAAAGACACAGGAGGCTAAGTTTGTTTCTCCATTAAGTGAGACATTTTTATCTGCAACCTGAAAAACAGTAATAGTATTAATAAAGTTATTTGGGGGATTTGGTTTGTGAAAACTGTCAAATCCAATTAGCTTGATCTTTAGCAGTTATCTAAGTGTAAGGTGAAAATAAACAACGATTTTAGTATGGTAATCAGGTGAAATTATACCATGCGTTTATTTTAGAAATCGGTGTTGTCAACTTCCAAGTCTATTTCAACGAATCCTGGTTTTCGTGCTAAAGTCAAAATGTGGTCCTGTTTGGCGGAGAGTTTCCTAGTCCCTCCCATTTCTCCTTTCGCAATCCTGGCGGTCTGGTACTCCTGGAACGCTCCACTAATAAGCAGCATTCTTTCCGTAGTAAGGTTCTGCTCCTTTGAAAATGCCCAACGGTTCTTGTTCTTACCATACAACTCTAACATGTTAACATGCATCTTAAGCAAGACCTTAAATACTGACTTCCACACAGCCACACTTCAGCTGCATTCGCAGTATTTCCTTTTCATTCGTTAGCTGTAAAACTGAACAAATGGGACTGAGGGACTTTGGCACGGCTCCAAATCAGAGAGAAACGCATCCCGAATTGGCCCTTTGCCCAAAGGTATAATTTTCAGCTGTGAGTTGCCCTTAATTTTGAAAATCATCTTTGTAGCTTCGGATTTTCCAGAGCAGTAGAAGCATTGTGTTTGCTCTCCAGGCGACCAGCATTGAAAAACAAAAATAAAAACACAGTATCTTGCTTTCTTTTTGCATCAGATCAGATTTCTTTCGCTAAATGATTCGACATATTAAGAAAATTCCAGTATAAATGATATAAATACCTTGTGCCTGCCGGCCATAAGTATCTCAATAGTATGCAGATTTCTCCAGGTCATTTGATTTTATTCCAAAATCAAATGACCTTTCAAGTTTGGTACTGATATGTTTTGAAACTAGATTTCTCTGCATTTATGAACAGTAGAAGTACTTAGCATCAATTTCAATTATGTTGTTGAAAATAAATTACTCTGTGATTAAGGATAACAATTGACAATACACTTATTTAGTAAACATGTATGTCTGTATGTATAAAACATCAACATATGCTAATGCACAGTATTTTATAAGACTACTGAGCATAGGGACTTTCCAACCAGCATGTTGATATTTGTTTCTATGAATAAAGTCTTCTAATATGTCTTAAATTCCACTGGGCAAATGATGGTTTTAATCAATTAAGATCTGTGCTTCTCTGAGAAGATAATGTCTGTAAGAACGTGAATAATTTTTATAGTTGCCCTTTTGTTTTTTGTATTTATTAGCTGTAAGATGTGATTTTTTTCTCTGCTTTATCAAGTTCAGCTTATATCTGGCAATTCAATTTTTAAAAATCTGATTGAATTACATCAGCTAATCTTACATATTGTTTATCCCCCAAATTGCAAAACCACCATATAAAATAAAGAGAATTACATTCCTTTTAAAAATTAGTTCTGCGACAAATACATATCACGGTATTTGGAATCAGACATACCTGGTTTCTAACACCCAGATTAAGGAATTAAATCTATGCAGAAAACACCAATAACTGCCAGCATTCTGACACATTAGCTCTGTGTGCCTGGCATTCACTCCCTGAGCCTCAATTCTCTTATTTGAAAACATTGAAAAATATTTCTTTTTTGCAACATTGTTGTGGGGAGCCAGGAGATAGTATGTGACTAGGTCTCGCACAGGACCTGACAATATTGAAAAATGTAGTTGCAGTTTTTCTCTTCAGATTATTAAAGGAATATAATCTTATTATAGAAAATTGAAAAAAAAAGTAGACAAAAATGACTATTGTCATACCACCCACTTTTTTTCTTTCCTATCATGGTTTTTCATAGCTGAGGTATTGTTCAATATAAAATTTTACATTTTGCTTTAATTCAATTTACTTTATAATACCAGTATTTTCTCATGTTATGACATGCTCTTCATAAACAACAGTTTTAGTGCCTTTGTACCATTTCCCTATTGTTGGATAGGTGATTTCCAGTGTTTTGTATTGTAGATAGTGCCATGATAAATCCCTTTGTTTCTAACTTTTGTATTTCTGATTATTCTCTCAGAATAGATTATTTTTGTCCCATCTGTTGTTTGTTTCATGTTTCTACCTTTTCTGCTTTTTTTTTTTTGCATTAATGACTTTTTTTTATGATTCCATTTTGTTTCCTTTACTGGCTCACTTGTTATAACCTGTTTTTTTTAGTGAATGTTTTGGTGTCTGTAGTATACATCTCATACTTATCATAGTCTACCTTCATTATAGTTTAGAACTTTCTTGTACAGTAGGACTTTAAAATAGTATTTTTCCATCCCTCCATCCTGGCCTCTGTGTTATTTTTGTCCTATACTTTTCCTCTATGTATGTTACAAATACCACAATACACATTTTAATTTTTGTCTTAAACAATCAGTTCTCTTTTAAAGATATTTTAAAAGTAACAAAAATGTGTTTTCTATTTAGTCACATATTTACTATTTCTGTTTACTCTTCATTCCTTTGTGTAGCATCAGATATTTATCTGGTATCATTTCTCATTTTTCATCAGCCCGAAGGACTTCCTTTAACATTTTTCTGTGGTGCATTTCAGCTTTTGTATGTCTGCAAAAGTATGTATTTAGCCTTCCCTTTTGAAAGTTTTTTTTGCTGGGATAAGAATTCCAGGTTGATGAGTTTTTTCGCTTTTCTTTCAGTAGTTAAGTATGTTACTCCACTGACTTCCGGTTTGGATTGTTTCTGATAAGAAGTTCCTTGTAATTTTTTTTTTTTTTTTTTTTTTTTTTTTTTTGAGCAGCAGCAAGATTTATTGTGAAGAGCGAAAGAACAAAGCTTCCACAGCATGGAAGGGGACCCAAGCGGGTTGCCCCATTGTCATTCTTATCTTTATTCCTCTCCATAATGTGAATTTTTTCCTTTGGTTGCTTTTTAGATTTCTCTTTATCACTGGTTTTAAGCAATTTTATTTTTATTTTTAGTTTTTGAGACAGGGTTTTTCTCTGTTGTCCAGGCTGAAGTGCAGTGACATGATCTCGGCTCACTGCAAACTCTGTCTCCTGGGTTCAAGTGATTCTTCTGCCTCAGTCTCCCAAGTAGCTTGGACTACAGGCATGTGCCACCACACCTGGCTAATTTTTGTATTTTTGGTAGAGATGGGGTTTTACCATGTTGGCCAGGCTAGTCTCAAACTCTGATCTCAAGTGATCCACCAACCTCGGCCTCCCAAAGTGCTGGGATTACAGGCATGAGCCACCACGCCTGGCCAGTAATTTAAATATGTTACTTGATGTAGTTTTCTTCAGGTTGTATCTGGAGTTTGCTGAACATGAACCTGTGGGTTTGTAGTTTTCATCAAATTTGGACAATTTTCAGCCAGCCCTACTTCAAATGTTTTTTTCAGATCCCTAATCCTAACCTCTGGAGACATCAGTCACATGTACATTAGGCCATTTCAAGTTTTCTCACACACATTGATTCTGTTCATTTCTTTTAGTCTTTTTCATTCTGTATTTCATTTTGGATAATTTCTATTGCTGTGTCTTCATTCCATCCTGGCTGGAAATGGAAATCCTCTCAGAATAGGTTTTTTAGGAATTATGTGTAATCTTTAAAAACAAATGTACTCATCAGGAATTCTAAGTATAATATCAATAACACATAAGAGAAATAACAAAATTTATTTTTTTTCCAGTTGAAATAGCTAAGAATTTAAATTTATCCAGGATCTACTAACGACTATGATCGAGTTTGTTCTGAACATTGAAACTCACTTTGAAATGAAGGTCTGTTATATGCTATGGTATGTGTTACGGTTTATTCTGAGTTTGTCCTTTTAATTTTATGCTCTTCCAAAACATCCCAAATCATCCATCTGGGAGGAAGGTGGATAAATTTCACCAACATTTTCCCTAGCACAATACCTGGCACCCAGAAGGCATGTGATAAGTAATAGTGAGAAGAATGAGTAAATAAGATTCTAAACATACTAAGAAACACTACTAATTTTAAGACGAAAGCAATATGGCTAGGTTTACACACATACACAGAAAGAGAATTCAACTAAAGTCTAACACAAGAAAATCTAAATATTTTAATAAATATTGGGTAATTTGTTTCAAGGAAACATTACTGAAAGAGGAGAATGTATAGGTTCAGTCGGCAGAAATAGTGTATGCTATTCATGAATTCAGTGAAAACCTTGGGAGAAATGGGTTAGCAAAGGAGACTACTTAGTGCTTACATCCTTCAAAGTAAGCTTCCTGTGAGCCTGGAACACAACTGCAGTTCAGATAGTGGAGCAGATGCAACTAACACACAACCGTGTAGGCACCACTCTCCACTGCCACAATTCTAGAACCCTGACTCATGATCATAATATTAAAATGGACAAATGCCATATGCAAATAAATTCAATTGCAATTTGTGATAGAGAGACATACAGTGTCATGTTCTCTACCTTGGGGAAAAGTCTGGGGAGTGGGTGGAGTGGACACGAGCAATGGCAAAAAGACAAGAGCATGAAGGGTGGTCTTGGATTGCAAGTAAAAGTGATTTCACAGGCAGCGCATAAAGCCCTTGGTTCTGTAATGTTTCATTTCTCCCAGTGATGATGTTATGGTCAGTGTTTTCATGAATTCCTGTCGCCTTCTCAGTTCTTGTGGTGGCTGTTACTGATTAAAAGAAAATACTAGGACTGGGAGATGGTAGAACTCTTTCTCCTGGTGTGGCAGAGTTTTAAGAACTAGACTGAGAGTCTGGAAATCATAGTAACTTGCTGTCTTGTTGGTTGGTACCACAAACAGAACCCATGTACACTTATAACTTCGTGTAGAAGATGTTAATCCACTCTGCATTGGCTTGCCGTAAGACTCTGCTAAGTAGTGAATGGTGTAAACCCAGATCACCAGATCTTTTAACAAGCATAAACACCCAGAGATTCAAAATAAATTAAGAGTAGTTTACACTCTGAGAAACTCGAAATGCATTTCCAGATCCTTCTGATAGGTGCTTTTCATCACAGCCTGGGAAGCACATGGGCATAATTGTGGAGGTCCACACTACTTCATGTTCTCGAATGTCTTCTCTGATATCTTCTGAAACCTTAAGAGCATGGGAAACAAACCTAATTTAATCAATATGCTAGGTCACCCCTTGGAATACCCTAGTAGCAATCTTTCTAGCGTGTCTTAAATAAGAAGTAGCCATTCATACTTTAAAAGAAATATTGAATTTATATTTATTATAGGGCACATAAGGAAATTTCTTGAACATCATAAAGATAATTTATCTGGAACCAAGAGCAAAAATTAAAATAGGGGAAAAATGACTAAGGTATTCACAATTAGATTAATAACAATAAGATGCCCATTATTATCATTACGTTTTAAAACATTTTGAAGTTTCAAAGAAATGTCACAATACAAGAAAACAAAACGAACAGTCTAAATATTAGAACAGAAAAACTATTATTTACTGCTGATATGATTGCATAATTGTATACCTACAAAGTAGAAGAGTATCGTTTTAAAACTATTAATAAAGCTAACAGAAGTTATTACATTGTTGGAATATAAAAAAACACATGAGAATCAATAGCTTCCCATCTGCTAGATAGAACCAGCAAAAAATTGAAATGAAAAAACATAAGAGCTCATTCATAATGGCTACAGAAACTATAAACTACTTGTGAATAAATTTGATTAAAAAACAAAATATACATAAAAAGAAATACAGTGGAGTCATATCATATGCCCATTTAGCATACACAAATTAAATTTCATTTACTCCATGCAGCACATGTTTCTGTTATTTTTTTAAGATATGTATATTTCATGCAATAGAGCTCCCCAATGTAAGCCAACTCCTTCGCTGGGTATGCAACTTATGAAATAGTAATCTATTTCAGTACTGGAAGGAAAAGCGGTGTTGAATTTATTGTAAGATAATTACATCTGTATACTGGTCTTCAGGGGCAATTTAAAGAATTTTCAAGGATAATTTTGACTATAAGCAATTGTCCCCTCGAATGCTAGTTTTGGAAACCAACTCCTGGCTGAGATGAGACTCCAGTGTGGATGCAGTTTTTCTTAAGGATATAAGATAGGACCAGGACAAATGGAGTTAGGCATTGTGATATTATTAAACATTTGGATTTCTAATATTAAAATAAAGTACACAGAAGCTTCAAAAGAAGCAGAAAACCATCAAACTATGCTCCCTCCCCCTACTCATTACTGGAGGCATCCTAAGGCAGAATGCTTAGAACTGCCAGACATCTGCCTTTCCTTTATTGCTTTTCTTCCTGGCTAATTGAGTTAGAGAATCTCCATTATTAGGAAAATGTGCCTGCCTCCAGACTTTAGAACTACTACAGCCCTCTGTAAATAAGACTTCAGGTGGAAAAGGTGGAGCATGCCGGTTTCCTCTAACTGGTATGTACATTTAGAATATTAGAGGCTGGACCTGGATTCCAAGACGCTGGTGATGCTTGGATGCTTATAGTGTACGAGTGAAGGGAAAGATCACGTAAAGTGTAAGAGCTCACAGGGACTGGGTAAAATTAGAGAACTCCCAGGGCAAAGTGTGAAGAAGGTTAAAGCTCTCCTGAGAAAGCTCTACCACTTCATCACTTTTGGAGGATGCTTGTGTATATGTACGGGAAGAGGAATGTTCCATGACTCCCTGTCTATCTTCTACCTCGAGGATAACAGAAGCCCCTAAAATTTGTCAGTCAACTGAATGCTGTGCATATACCCTGGGGGCGACCATTACAGGGGAAAATGCATCCTGGTTGGCTATGGCAGGAAACAATGTAATGCAAATGTTGCTCTTCCCCATATAGACATATAATGCAATTACAATCCGAATCCCAACTGTCCTTTCTGTTTGCTTGTTTTTGGAACTGGACAAGCTAGTTCTAAATATATGATAGTTGTCAAGAGAATTTTGAAAAAGAACTAGTAAGAGGCATTTACTCCATCAGTTATAAATAGATACTGAAAAGGCTGCAATAAAAATCCTGTGGTACTGGAATAGAAATAGCAAATAAATCATGAGAATATATAGTAAACATCTCAATGAAATCATTCAACAACAAATGATTTATTGGGCACATACTGTGTGTCAGACGCTATTCTAGTCACTGGTTAAAGAGCTGTGAACAATACACAGCCACTGCCTTCAGGCAGCTCACGGTCTGTAGAGGGTGAACTACAGGTTGAATATTTACAAAATGTCAGAGAGGGAAAATAAAATGTGCTATGAGATGCAGCTTAGAGTGATCCATCCTAATGTGGACCCAAGAGAAACCTCTCTGAGAGTGCGCCTGGAAGGATCACTCACTAGGGAGCCAGGTTAAGGAGGGAACTGGCAGGAGGACATGATCCTGCTGGGAACCGGAAGCAGCCCCATTTGGGAGCTTTTTGGCACATTTGAACATAGGGAAAGCCTGTGGTGGACGTGGATTTGTTTAGGGGCAGATTGTGCAGAGTCTAGAGAGACTGAGAGGATTTCTAATTTTCTCTTAAGAGCAATGGAAAACCCTTGAAAGTTTTATCTAAATGTCTTTGTCTTTCTGATATTGTTGATTTATAAATTTTAATGCAGTGTCAATTGGTAAATGATATATCTCTGTATCTCTTTGATACAGAATAAAATTTTAGCAAATATAAATGGATATTTCTTATCAAGTACAAAAGTACTAATATCCATGTTATCAATGGAAAATACTTCTTTTATTTTGATTTTTCCTTTTTCTGAACTTACTAATTTCATTTGCATTGTTTTCATTAGCTTTTATATAGTATACTTTGCCTAACAATTCTCTCCCAATTTATATATTTACATGTGTATTGTTGTAACTTTCTTTTTTCTCTCTAGTGCTTATCTGAAGGATTGAAAAAGCTTCTCTGTTTTGTTTATTTCCTCAAATAAGTTTTTTAAACTTTTTAACATACAGAATGTAAAACATACACAAAAATAGAATTATATAATAAACTCCCATGTGTGAAAATGGTATTATGGCTATGTTAAACAGAGAGGCCTTATCTTTAGTGATACATACTGAAATATTTATGGATGAAATGATATGTTGTTTAGGATTTACTTTAAAATAATATTTCTTCAAATAGTTTGATGCAGGGCTTACACAAGAGTGAGACACATGAGGAAACTTGAGGGCAAAATTTACAAGGGAGGCAAAAACTCAGAAGTCAAGATAAATAATATTTTCATGCATTAAAATCATACCCCCTAATAACAGAGTTTTGGTCAATGATAGATCACATATACAACAGTGGTCCTATAAGATTATCATGGAGCATATGTAGAAACCTGGTATATGGCATTTGGTATTGCCACTGCAGATCAAGTAGGAAAAATGATTGATATCCAGTAATGGTGCTGGGACATTGGTTTTCTACAGGAACAACAACAACAAAAAACAGATATACCACCTAGATTTGTGTAAGTACACCCTATGTTTGCACAATTGTGAAATCACCTAACAATGCATTTCTCAGAATGTATTAAGTGGTACATGACTGTATATGAAAAAACAAAATCAATGCAAAAAATCCATAATGAACAATACATGATAAAATAAGTAAAAATAAGTAAACACAGGAATCCTATCACAGGATGTTTCACACCCTACCTCACTTGCCTCATCCTAATCCTAGCCCTGGTTCCAATAAGACTTTATTTAGAAAAACAGCCAGCTAGCCCTGAGGCTACAGTTTGCTAATTTGATTTTGCATTCAGCATATTAGAATTTAACTTTGTCTTTGAACATCGAGCATATTAGAATTTAACTTCGTCTTTGAACAACCAGAATGTAATAATGTTTGCAACACTGTCTCCTCAAAAATAAAAGAACATTAATATGTTTTACTTACCTTCTACCTGCCCTCTTGCTAATAATTTTCATAACTCAGAATTGTAGTTTCAGTATCCTTTACTTAACATCTTCTAAGTAAGAAACACTTCTTCTTCTTATTATTATTGTTAATTTATTATTTTCGTGATGGAGTTTCACTCTTGTCACCCAGGCTGGAGTGCAATGGTGTGATCTCGGCTCACTGCAACCTCCCTCTCCTGGGTTCAAGTGATTCTCCTGCCTCAGGCTCCTGAGTCGCTGGGACTACAGGGCCCGTCACCATGCCCAGATAATTTTTGTATTTTTATTAGAGACAGGGTTTCACCATGTTGGTCAGGCTGGCCTCAAACTCCTGACCTCAGGCGATCTACCCACCTCGACTTCCCAAAGTGTTGGGATTAAAGGTGTGAGCCACCGTTTCTGGCCTTCTTAACTATTATTAATAGGATTAAACTTCACAACTCCGCTAACAATTATTTAGACATAATTACAAGTTTTACTGTTTACATTGCTCATTGTTGTATTTTTAATTTCCCTCTCTTGAGCTCTGCATTCAGTCTTTTTGTTGTTGAGTGATTAGTCAATACTCAACAATAGTCAATAATTTTCCCTAGTGCTTTTCTTTTTTTTAATCCACCGAAAATGGACATAGGTGGCATATTTCCAGAGTCTTTGAATGTCCAAAAATGTCATACTTTCTTTCTTAGATGAACAACCATCTGAGTACAGAATTCTAAGATAAAGTTCCTGTTTCCTCATAACTTATCCCAGTATTTAGTGCAGTGCTCTTCTAGTTTGCTTGTTGATTTTTCTTGGAATTTGGAAATGTCATTACGGCATGCCTAAAGTGCAGTTTCAATATTCTTACCCAGGACCTTTTAGATCTGATGACTCAAGTTTTTCCTCATCTTTCGTATTATTTTTGGAAGCTGTTTCTCTCTGTCTAGTCAAATTCAGCCTTTAGGAACTCCAGTTACATGGGGTGTTATAGGTCTCAGTGTGGGTTGCAGGCATTGGGGATGCCACCCCTGATATGGGTTCCCTGTGACTGTGCCTGTGTTTTTAGGCCTTGATCCCTCCTGGCCATCCAGAGTTGATCACCTGAGCCAGGCTGAATCCATCAAAATTCTTCTTCAGGATTTTTTTTTTTTTTCAAACTGAACTAAAGGATGCAAATCAGTCCTCCTGAGTGGAGGAGGAAGAGAGATGTAAAGTTTTTAGCTTGCGCTCAGCTTTGCTTTCTGCCCTGTGGAGAATCCCCACCTACAGTAAGAAAGAATAAAACTGCACAAAGAAAGAGAAGTGGTGGCATTTGAAAACCTGATTCTTGATTTTTACTTTGAAGTAGAGTGTCAAGTTTCCATTTTAAATGACCAAATTGGCACCAAAGTGGACAGACCAAGAGAAAGGAGGCAGGAAAACAGGTTGAGAGAATATCTTCACGGTTCCCGTAAGAGGTGATAAGAATGCTTTTCGAGACTTTAATTATAGAGATGAGTTGAAAACATAACTAGAAGTTAAAGTTGCTAGACCCAGTCATAGATTGGATGTGAAAGTGGGGAGACTGTAATAAAATGTTAAAAGTAAGGGTGAGAGGCTGTGGGGATAAAGAGGGTGATTACCACTTAGAGTACTATATATCTGAGGTAGCTATAGGACGGTGATTCTCAAAGTGTGGTCCCCTTGGCAATATTGGCATCACCTAGGAACCTGATAGGAAAGCAAATCTTTGGGTTTCATTTTAGAGGCACTAAATCAAAAATTCTGGGGGTAGGGTCCAGCAATCTGTGTTTTAACAAACTCCCAGGTGATTTTAATATGCATTACCATTTGAGAAACAGTACTGTTGGATATCTAATGGATATATTAGGTATTTGGCTAAGTATGGGTCTGAAGTTAAGTAGAAAATTGTTTGGGCTAGAAGTGTAGTTTAGTGATTTGCATCATTTATTTGAAATGATCCTTGAAGCCATGAGAATAGATAAACTCTCTCAAGGACATTACATACAGTAAAAAGAAGGAAGGGTCCCCAACAGATCCCTGGGAAACAGTGACATTTCAGGGATAAGTAGGAAAAGAAGATATTGCTTGAGATGACAAGTATAGACACACAAACATTATTCTGCTTTAAAATATGTTGGAGATGAATGTTCATATGGAAAGATTTTCATGATGTATTTTAAGTGAAAGAAGATAGGCAATAAAAGGGGGCAAAACTTACAATCACATATGCACACACTAATGATCTGTGAAGTGTGCAATTAAAACTATATTTTTATTTTCTTCCTTTTGCTTATCTGCACTTTCTATTTTTTCCAAATGTGAACATGCCTACATTTTGTAAATAAGGGAAAAAAACAATAATTTTTTTAAAAGATAAAAGATATCTTGTACCCATGGAACTAGATACAACAGACATGAAGAAAATGCAGTTTTGAGATTTGAAAAGTCTATGTTAAGACAAAAAGCACAACTGAACAATTTAAAACTGTAATAGAGACAGAAAATTGGGTACTTCAGACAACTGAAGTGGCACATTGGAAGATGAGTTCTATAAATTCTTTCAGAATGTGGAAGAAAAGAATGAACAAGAACCAGAATATAATAGGAGCAAAGGTAAGATAAATGCAGGACAGACAAAAGGAACAGCTGTTTATGAAATCCAGAGGTCAGTGCCAGTTTCCACTGCTGTTCTCCCAACCTTTTCCCACCCACACAATAGCTAGAGTGCTATATTAACAGTGTAAATCAGACCAGGTCACTCCCCTAATTACATTCCTTCAGAGGCTTCCTATTGCATTTCACATACAAAATTCTCAGCTGACTACAGAACTCTCTTCACTCTCCCCTCCAGCAGACTCCCGACACTCCAGCCACACTGGTCTTTCTGTTCTTTGAAGGTCAAGTTCTTCATCTCCAGGCCTTTGGGAATGCTGCTTCCTCCACTAGAAATGTTCTAAATTCTCTTCTTCCTTCAGGTCACAGCTTACATTAAACTTCTGCAGAGAAGCGATCCTCCCCATGCTATATGTTCCCTCATCGGATGCATCATCATATGTGGTTATATTGTATTTGTATATCTTTCACCATGGGATAAACTGAGTGGAGACAGGGACCATGTCTAATTCATTCTCTTGTGTTATGCTGTGCATAACACAGTACCTAGCACACAGTGGGTGCTCAAGAAGTCTTTGTTAATTAATGATTGTCTCAAATGTTCTTCTATTTGTGTATTTTCACAGTTATTTTTTAAAGAAGCTGGAAAATTGATTCTCTTGCATCTATGCTTATGCTGTCATCTTACAGTGATATTGCCAGATGTTGGTGTTTAATTGCCACTCCTCCTATTACATAAACTAATTTCTAGAAGTAAGCTAACCAAATTTTAGAAGCTGTGTTGTCCATTTAGAGCTTCCGAGTGAGGTATCCAGATGGTCTGGAAGAACGAAAATGGCTTCGAAACCTGCCTTGCATAATCTCAGTGAGTAGTTTATGCATCGATAGACTCTAGTTCAATCAACAGCAGGGGCTATCTTTTAATTATGTTGTTTTCATTCTGTCATCTAAAACATTGCTGCACAAATTGTAGGTGTCTTATAAATGCTTATTGATTTAATTAAAAGTTAATAGATGTGTTTTCTTGCAGAATGGTAGTTCAGTGTTTTCTCATTTTTACCGATCATCTCTTATCACCAAATGGACCTTCCCTACCAAGCTGATTAACGCCTGAAATAGTAGGAGTTAGATCTTTATTGAAAACAATAATTGAAATTGTGATGTTTCAAAATCTCTCTAGAAATGTTATGCTTTTAGCCTCTTTTTTCCCCATTGTATGTGTATTAGTTATCCATTGCTGCATAACATATTACCCCAAAATTTAGGGGTTTACAACAATATTTATTACATCACAGTTTCTATTGGTCAGGAATCCAGGAAAGCTTACCTGGGTCCTCTGGCTCAGAATCTCTCACAAGGGTGCAATCATCTCAAAACTCAACCCAGGTAGGATCCTCTTCCAAGCTAACTCATTGGCTCTGGGCAGGTCTTAGTTTCTTCCTGGCTATTGGCTAGAGGCCTCAGTTCCTTGTCTTTTCACAGGGTAGCTCACAACATGACAGCTTGCTTTTACTGGGGGAAAATTCAAAAATAATGAATTCTAACCACAGTTTAAAAATTCAATGAAAGAAAAAAGAAAGGTTTGATGTACATTAACAACAACAGCAAACTATAAGTCAATAAACCTAACACAATGTACGCATGTCCTATATGAAGAAAATTGTAAAACTTTGGTAAGATGCACTGAACAAGGACAAGTAAATAGTGAGGTAGTCCATGTTCATAGATAGGATGACCCAATATAGTACAGATGCTAATTATTTCCAAATAAATTAATTTCCAATCAAACTCTTAAGAGGATTTTTCATGAAATCTGAGAGGTTGATTCTAAAATTTATATGAAAGACCATAGAGTCAGGAAGAATCAAAATATTATAGGAGATGAGAAGAAAATCTTACTGTTTTTGATATCAAGATTTGTTATAAAACTATGTAATTATGACATTATAGTATTGATACAGGAATAGACAAACGGAGTAATTGGACAGATGGGGGAGCGCAGAAATAGACCCACATACACGTCAAGCTTTAATATATGATGGGGGAGTGTTTTAGATTGTTGGGGAAAGGACAGCATTTCATTCAATAAATGGTAGCAGATTTTTTCTGCAGAAAAATAGTGAAAATAAATCTTACTTCACACCATGTACAAAAACCAATTATTGAATTTATATATGTATGAAAAGCACAACAATAAAAAGTTTAGAAGAACAAATCTAACATTATCTTTTTGACCTCAGTATATTTCCTATACTTAGTATAGGAAAGAATTTTTTAGATAAAGCATGAAAAGAGTGTCTACATTAAAATTAAAAATTTATTTGTAAACAATATAAAGTAGAAATACAAGTAATATATCCAGTAATATGTAACACATTTAATTAACAAGGTAATTTTATACGTGTATGTATGTATTTCTACAAACCATTGAGAAAAAAGGAAAAAACACATAAAAAAATCATTTTACAAAAAAGGAAAAAATGGTGAATAGAGCTATGAGAGGATGCTTGGCCTCATTAGTAATTGAGGAGATGCAAATTAGTATCACAATGAGATATTGTTCACCAACTTGTCTGGCAAAATTAGGATGCCTAACAGCTTGTTTATTTGTACTACCAATATGGAAAAGACAATAGGATGTTACTTTTGTGATTGGGTTATAAAGTCTCATGATCTTGTTAGCTGATTCTCTCTATTGCTTTCTTGGCTTGCATGCATTGATGAAGCAAGCTGCCACGTTGAAGAGATCTACCTGGAAAGGAACAGAAGATAGCCTTTGGCTAAGAGCCAGCAAGGAACCGAGACCCTCAGTCCAACAGCCTAAGAGGAAATGAATCTCACCAACAACCACATAGGCTTGGAAGCAGATCCTTCCCTAGCTGAGTCTTCAGATGAGACCGTAGGCTTGGCTGACACCTTAATTACAGCCATATCTGCACTCACTCCACTGTGCATAGTGTGTTAAAATTAACTCCCTTTGTGGCAATTCTATTTCTAACATTTACAATGTAAAGTTTCCGGTGTACAGAAGTGTGACTAACATATGTCTTATGTATATTATACTATAGCAATCAAATATTTATTTTGAAATTCCATATAATGAATTTTCATATACTGTATGGCAACTTGGTGATTTTAGTGTAGCCGAATGGTCTTATGTTTGTTTATTTTTGACAAAGAAAAGTGATAAAAGCTCTTGTAGATGGCTGAAAGTTTCTTAGTTTAGCAGATGTTTTTGGTACAAGAATGCACTATTATATTTACTTAACATCTATAATGGAATTTTGTTTGCTTTATCAATTGCCTAATATATTTGTGTCTTATTGTTCTTGTTAAAGAACTTACTGGATACTCCCTCAATATTTTACTCTTCAACTGGCACTGGAATTCTTAATGGCTTGCTTCTGTTTTGATTTTACAATAAAGACTGGAAATTTTATAACAACAAAAAATGATGTCTAATAAGTGCAAGTGTCAGAGAGGATATACAGCAGCATCACCTCTTACATAATGGTAGCAAATAATACATTTGTGCAATCACTTTGGAAGTAAATTTGTCATTATCTTAAAAAGTTGTATTCCCTAGAAAAATCATCTCTTGCACAAAGGTAGCAAGAAATATGTGCCAGAAAAAATAATTTATATCAGAAATCTTCATATTCACAAAAGTAAGGAAAAAATCCCAGATGTCTATTGACAGTCTGGATACATCAACTGTAGTGTATTAACCTAGTAGAATATTATGTTGCAGGGAAAATAAGGTACATTTGTTAAACAACATTGATATAATTTAGAATTACAATATATAGTGGAAAAAAGCAAGTTTTTCAGTGTTTTCAAATTCTTATAGTAAATTCTGGGATTCAGACATGAGAATTCAGAATTCCCATGAATTCTCAGAAATTCCTGAAATCATAGTTATTCTTAAAATACTGCCAACTCTTCATTTATTATGTCTCACTTTATTTGTTATTATGGATATCTAAAATGTTTGTTTAGCAAATAAAACATACTGATTAGTAGTGCTTACCAATAACTGTAGCCTACAGCAAATATCCAAACAATGAAAAACACCAGTGGAAATTATGCATAGCATGGGAATAATTTAATATTCAATCTCTCAGCAATGTAACAGCACTTCATGGAATCACATGTTGAAACTGTCTATTTAAGAACTGATATTTTATTTTATTTTATTTTAAGTTCTGGGGTACATGTGCAGGACGTGCAGGTTTGTTAGACAGGTAAATGTACGCCCTGGTGATTTGGTGCACCTATCAACCCTTCACCTAGCTATTAAGCCCAGCATGCATTAGCTATTTATCTTGATGCTCTCCCTCTCCACCCACAAATAGGCCCCAATGTGTGTTGTTTCCTTCCCTGTGTCCACATGTTCACATTGTTAAGAACTGATCTTGCATTCAGAACTTGTCATTCCTTAAAACACCACTCAAAGGATTTATACAAAGTATACCATGTCTATAAACTCATTAATACTTGTTTTATTTGTGAGAATGATTCACTGTTAGGAGCAGACAGGACCAGGAACACATAGTTATGATATGAGAACTGCTAGAAGAAAGGCTGACTTGATCAGATCACGATCCTTCTCTCCATGATGCTACTGTCCTGGTTCCTAGAAAAGTCAACCTTAATATTCCATTTTCCAACTCTTCCCGCTCTTGCTTTCGACTTCACATCAGTTAGATTCCTTCAAAGCAGTATCAGCTCTAGGTACTAATTCTAGTACTTTTCCTCATTTAAAGACATTTTTTTCTGACTGACTTTTTTCAGAATTTGGGATTCAGAAAAATATGTAAATTTGCTGAGAAATGTCTAGAAGGAAATCCTGCCTGGAACAGTACTTGAAACTATATATAGTATAGTGGCATTTTTATAATCCTCAAAAATGTGCAAAAGGAAGTAAAAAAATATATAAAAATAGGATAGTGGTTACCTTTTAATGAGGGACCAGACTTGGAATGGGAGAGAAAAAAAGCACATAGGTGGATGTAAGTTGTTGATTATGTTCTGGTTCTTGGCTGGGAAGTGGTCACAGGTGTTCGTATAATTTTTCTCTGTAATTTACATATAGGTTACAGACATTCTGGAGAATATATCAAATATTATATTAGAAAGATAGTTAAGGGGCTGGGCGTGGTAGCTCACTCCTGTAATCCCAGCACTATGGGAGGCTGAGGCAGGCGGATCACGTGAGGTCAGGGGTTCGACTCTGGCCTGGTCAACATGGTGAAACCCCGTCTCTACTAAAAATACAAAAATTAGCTAGGTGTGGTGGCGCATGACTCTAATCCTAGCTACTCCAGAGGCTGAGGCAGGAGAATCGCTTGAGCTCAGAAGGCAGAGGTTTCAGTGAGCTGAGGTCATGCCATTATACTTCAGCCTGCGTTGCTGAGAGACACTCCATCTCACACACACACACACACACACACACACACACACAAACAAAAAACAAAAAACAAACAAAAAAACCAGGATGAGATCAGAATACTCTTCTTTTTATCCATAAGTTTTAGTCCTAAAGTACAAGGTAAATAGTTAATCCCCTACCCATGCTAAAATTTAAATTGTTCATTATTTCTATCATGCCCGCATATGTATTTAGTTAGAGAATCCATCCTGTCATTTGACTTTTAGTCTGTCTTCTACATTCCTGAGTTACATTTCTAAAGCAGTGGTTCTCAACGTGCAGTCCCTGAGCCAACAGCATATGCTTCTGCCTGAACACTGGTTAGAATGCTTATTCTCTAACCCCACGCTAGACCCACTTAATCAGAAACATCTGCAGGTGGCGCCCAGTGGCTCTCGTTTTTAACAGGCGCTCTGGATGACTCGAATGCAGCTGAAGACTGAGAACCACTGTTGTAAAACTTCAAGTTAAAGAACTCAGGTAGGCCTGATTTAGTTACCTTTGTTAACAACTGTTACTTGTCAAAATACCTTAAAGTGGGCAGAACAGGTAAACAGGCTTCCTCATGGAATGGGCACAGTTTTGTTTTTGTTTTCGTTTTTTTTTTTTTTTTTTTTTTTTTGAGACGGAGTCTCGCTCTGTCACCCAGGCTGGAGTGCAGTGGCCGGATCTCGGCTCACTGCAAGCTCCGCCTCCGGGTTCATGCCATTCTCCTGCCTCAGCCTCCCCAGTAGCTGGGAGTACAGGCGCCCGCCACCACGCCCGGCTAGTTTTTTGTATTTTTAGTAGAGATGGAGTTTCACCATATTAGCCAGGATGGTCTCGATCTCCTGACCTCGTGATCCGCCCACCTCGGCCTCCCCCAAAGTGCTGGGATTACAGGCGTGAGGCACCACACCCGGCCAGAATGAGTACAGTTTTTAAGGAGTGGGACTATGTGCTTCATGTGATAATTCTAAACTTCCTTAAGGTTTGTATCCGTCTCCCAATGCCCAGGAATGAAGTACTATGGAAGTGAGAAGGAGGGGAACACATTGTTTTCAGGACAAACTGTTTTCCACTTGGTTTTCCCCAAGGTGAGATGAGTCGAGCACATCCATCACTGACAGGAGAAATCAAACGGATTTTTTTTCTTTTCATTTTTATATAAGAGGTATAATTGTTTCTCATAGGCATCCCTCATATTGTTATAGAGTTGAGTGCTCTTTCTAGCTTTATCTTTGACAGAGTTTAGAAATTTGTAGACAAAAATGCCTTGTTGCCTTGAACCTTACACTTTGCCCATTTAATTTCTCAATTTGCTAGGATTCATATCAAAATGTATAATACAACTTTAAACTCTAGATGGTTGGGGGTAACTTTTTTATTGTGTTAACATATACAAAACATAACATTTACCATTTTAACCATTTTTGAGTCTCCAATTCAGCACATTGAGTACATTTGCAATGTTGCATACCCTTCATCACTATTTCCAGAACTTTTTTTATCTTCTTAGAAAGTCGGTACTCATAAACAATAACTCCCCATTGTCCCATCCCTTTGGCCCCTAGTAACCTCCATTCTACTTCCTGTCTTGATGAATTTGCCCTTTCTAGATACTTCATGTTAGGTGGAATCTTACAATGTTCTTTTGTGTTGGCTTATTTCACTTAGCCTAACATTTTTAAGGTTCATCCATGTTGTATGACTCATAATTTCCTTCCTTTTTACGGTTAAGTAATATTCCATTTTAATGGCACAGTGTATGTCTATACCACATTTTATTTATCCATTTATCTGTTGATGAACACTTTTTGGCTACCATGAATGATGCTGTTTATGTGTTTAAATCCCTGTTTTTAATTCTTTTGGGCATATGTACCTAGGAGCAGAATTGGTGGATTATATGATAATTCTATATTTAACTTTTTGAGGAATTTCCCAGAGTATTTTCCACTGTAGCTACACCATTTTGCATTCCCACCAGCAATGTGTGAAGATTCCAATTGGGAGTATCTTTATGTGTCATGTCACGTGATTTTAGAAACAAAAGCAAAATATGTAAAGATTAGTTTTCACCTACAGGTGAAAACCAATAGTTAAATTAAAAGCAAAGCTATGTGACATTAACACCCAAGATTTGTGGTTTTCCTTTTGTTGGGAGAACTTTTCCAGAATCCGCAAGTGTTGCTGGCACAAGCTTCATTGTCAGTAGGTAATGTGAAAATTGAATTTGTTGTTGGTGATAAAGTTCACGTCTGCTTTCTTTGGGGGGACATTGATTTGGGATTATAGTTTACTGTAACCTGGTAATTTCAGTAATGCAAATGCAACAAAATGTTACTTAAAAACAAAACATAAATTCAATCGGGGGTGGCAAGGCAATTAAGGGGAACTCTCTCCATTTGGCTGTCCTTCTGGGGTATTATGGCAGCTGCAGCCAATATTGAACAGGGAGCTGCAGCTGTTTACAGATGCATTAGGAAGGCGAGGCTCTGGAACTCAGTTGCACAATTTCTCCTGTGCAAAAGAAAGGCCAAAATTGTCAGAGAGGGAGGAAATCTAGGGGATATAAGTAAATTTAATTTTCAGCAAGAGCTCAATGTGCTAATCCTGAGTATTACAGCTGCAATCAGTCAGAATCTAGGTGTCTACTGGTCACAGGAAAGGTGATTTATGTTCCGAATAGTCAAATCACTCCTTTATTTCCCAATGTGTCAGCTACTCTTATACATGTGTGCCAGTTTGTCTTTCATTTAGAATATTTATAAAGCTCATTCATGCTAAGGAATTGTTAGGGTTTGAATTGTCTGTGGGTTGCAAGGCTGCCAATTTTCAGAAGTTTGCACCATGATAAATTCAGAATTGTAGGTAGGGACTAAAACATCAAGTCGTCTGGAGCTTTGGTAAGCTTTGAAAAGCGTAGAGCTTCAAATGGGAATTATGAGAATTAAAGGGTCTGGGCAACATGGTAAAACCCAATCTCTAAAAAATACCAAAAAATACCAAAAAAATTAGCCAGGCATGGTGGTGTGCACCTGCAGTCCCAGCTACTTTGGGGAGCTGAGGTGGGAGGATCACTTGAGCCAGGAGGTCAAGGCTGCAGTGAGCTGTCATCGCACCACTGCACTCCAGCCCGAGTGAGAAAGTGAGACCCTGTCTCAAAAAATAAAAAATAAATAAAATAAAGGGGAATACAAACTCGGGGCTCCTGGACTTAACTTGTGACTAGACACTTAAGAGGTGGTCTGCCACTTGCCTTATGACTCTGATGACATCATCTCTTTGCCAAGATGTTGAAGCTGAACACACATCCAGCAGAACAGGAGCTACCTCAGTAATTCAACAAATTATATTTATTGTCTCATCTGGCTATCCCCAGTTGCCCAGGAGTTTGACTTTTGGTCATTACTCTTTACCATATATGTGGTTGTCACGTAAAAAAAAACAAACAAAACAGTCACAAAATCAATTTGTTGCCAGGGAAGAAAGGGGGCTTCAGGGCGAGGAGGAAGACCCCAATTCCCTCGGGGAAAAAAGCAGAAAGGTCAATTTAGTTTATTAAAGAGCTGATCCTTTTAGGTTCAGGATATAATACACTTCCTTTAATGCCATCTAATAGGAAATCAGAAACAGTCGAAAGGCACACTATTCCCTTAGGAAGAGTCAACACAAAATTAGCACCACCAGACCAAAGTCTAGTGCTTTGTGCTGCCCTAAGCACAGAATCCTGCAATGCAAATGCCATTTTAACTCCTTGGAATTAAATTTAGGGCCTGGTGTGTGGAGGTGTTCTGGTAGGCCTATGTATATATAAAGAAAGGGCAAATAAAGTATAGTTTAGAATGATCTGGTAAATTTGTGCCATAGCCGAAAAAGTACAGAAAAAATGTGTTTTCCCCTAAATAATCCATCCCGAACATACATTAGGTAGGTTCTTACTATATTGCTCAGTATTATGAGAGTAGATCAATTGAGAACATTCCTCAAAGGGAAAAGACTGCTGGTTGCAAATTATGCCCAGGGCCACGGGGAGAAAAGTGGCCGAAGTAAGGTAGGGCTCCCAATCAGAAATCAGAGACGGCAGGCAGTCAAAGAGGACCATGGTGAGAATCAAATTTCAAGGGCACGGGAAGAAGGGCAAGAGTCTGAGTCAAGGATGAAATGCTCCTGAAAAGTAAGAATGCTAGAGGCCTCTGTGCCTGATACCTGCTGTGCAGTGAGAAAGCTTGGCACAATGGCTTAAAGGCACCAGGCAGTGTTTGTTGGTGGTAATAGACACAGATGTGTATAACATGCAGCCCTCATCTCAGCCGCCTCCTGGTGTATCTGGGCACACTCAATGATCACATATGAAGCAACCAGAGAACAATTCAAAGTTGCAAATGATTGAGAAGGACTAAATAATAGGTCCCTGACTGTGAGGTTCTGAGGCAGTGGTTAGGGAAATCTTCACAGAGGAGGGAACTTGAGCAGGCCTCCGTAAGGTTAGGGAGCAGGAAAGGGATGGGGACATTTCAAGCAAACAGACAGCATGCCCGAAGGTCCTGAAGGTGAGGGAACATGACATGGTGGCTGCATGAAACATGAGTGATTAGCCCAGAACAAACATAGCACTGCACAGCCTGGGAGACTGAACCCCGTGGAGCAAATGGTAAGCTTTGAGAGCCTGTGGGAAGTGAATCTGGCTGGAGGAGTATGGGCCAGCGAAGGACTGAGTGAGATAGGAAAGACAGAAAGCCTTGAAAGCAGTGGGAAGGGATGATTTGTCTGAAGGGGAACAGGGAGCATTGGAGATGTCAGAGGCAGAGTGAGAAGAAACCACACAGGAGGTTGACGAAGTGGCCCAGCCGTGGGACCGGAGAGGAAATCATCATTGTTATGCCAGTTCAGAAGAAAATCAAACAGCTTATGTGTTTGACTACACATGAAGTATAAAGAAGAGAAGCATCAAGAATATCTCCAAAATTTCAAGTCCAAGGGAAAGGGAGGTCAGAGAAAGGAGACTTTCCATGTGAACCTGGTTTGGGCAAGAATGATGTATTATATTGGACACACTGATACTAAAGTAATATCTAAACATCCAAGTGGAAATATCCAGTGAGCAGTTAGAAAGATGGAAATGAAGTTAAGATCACAATGAAGGACCGGAAATATAGATTTGAACATGTACAAGGTAATTCTCAGAGAGTTGTATGTTCATATGTTATGACCCTGGGTGGAATTCTTTTCTGGATTCCACATGGGACATGAATTTGTGTCCTTGAATTGGTTGAATATACTTTTTCCTTTATCAGAGGCAGCACTAAAATAAAGCAATCTCTTTGCTATCAGAATGGGGAGGAGAAAAGTCAATTTGCATAGAATCTACTAATAGTTGACTTGGATCAGCATTTTCTCTGGGTTTTGAGACTCCATAACCATGATTTGGGGATGAAAAGGAGACCCATCAGAATGGTCATCACTTTTTAAAGATGCTAGTGGAAAACCCAGCGTAATAGCCAAAGGTAATTCTTTTCCACTGAAGCCCAGCCTTTTGGTCTAAGTATCACTTCTCTTACTGAATGGAACATCTTTAATCTAAACAGGTTGCTTTGTTTCCTCAGTGAGGTGTTCTCATCAGAGAAATCTGTTGTTTAGTGTATACAGGTTGATTTGGTGAAATGGTATTTGTGTGTGGTGTTATGTAAATAGAGGTATGGCCCATCTTTCTGATAGTAGCATAGGCTATAATTAGGATGGACGTGCATGTAAGCAGAGAGGTGTGTGCGTGCAGGCACATGTGCATGCTGAGGGGCAGGGGGTGGAGAGGAGTGTACGCCAGCCTGTGTTAAAGTTCTTGATGTAAAGAAAGTCGCCAATTCACAAAGGAATTTGATTACCTCTATCCATTATACACACACAGTGAGTGAGCGTGCTACTCACCATCTGTCATCTATTTCATTTGCATCACCAGCACCTGGCCTGTTTATCTGCTACATTCGTTTCTTCACCGAGTTCTTACGCTGCTTTAATAAAATACAGAAATGTTATTGTTAAAAACCAATTAATTTACAATCCTCCACAGAGATAGTATTACTTATAATTCAATTTGGCTTCTAATGATCTGCTTTCTTACAAAATGACTTAATTCTCGTGTCAAAGATTAGTTATTAGATATTACCCCGCTGCACCAGCCATGTACTGCTGAGGTAGGCAAAGCAGCTTGGAATGTCCCTGGCCATTAATCAGAAGTCTGATACGTTTTCTTGTTTAACTCCTTCAAGAACCTGGCCGCAGCCATAGTGCCCTTAACTGTTCCCCTGACTGAATGTTCTCTAACTTGATGAGGCCTGGTACAAGGAGATTTGGAAGTTTCAGACAAAGCTTTTGTCTTTCATCTAAGAACTTGAATAAACCTACACAACTTGGGATTTTTTTTCTAGGTCCCTACACCCACATACATTTTCACTTGGCCATTTCCTACAGGATTGACTCTCCTAGCCAGCCATTTTGTGAACGAGGTGTAAAAAGGTTGCTCCCTCTTCCCTCAATCTGGCCTTTAGGAGTGAACCTGGTTGGATCCACACACAATGGCGAGGTGCAGGTGGAAAGTGATCATGGTATCATCCACACCCATCACACAGGCCAGCCTGCTCACACAGTGGCAGTCTGGCAGCCCTCAGCCACTTGTCCACACATTTCACGAATGAAACCACTAAACATATGGCTGTAGCCAGTACATTCGAGAAACATCAGCTTGGGCTTACAGATAGAAAAGCCTTAAATACCTTAACAAAATATTTTATACTAAAATTGTTTTTGGTATAACGTTCTTAAGCTACACGTGTCTCTACTTTTTTAACCTTCTGATGCGACGCATAATTTAGTGTGGAAGCTATTACATTCTTTCTCAATTTAATTTCCATTATAGACATGGCAAACGTCACACAGCTAACAGTGGGACGTATATATATTTATGTATTTTTATTCCATATATAAAGAATTTAAAATATAAATATTTTCTACTTATATTTTATACTTATATTTATATTTTAAATTGTGACAGTAAAGACTAAAATCTTTTCTGAGAAATGTATGAACAATATGAAGCCATGAAAATAATCATTGAAGATTAGTAATACTCAAACGAGGATACTTTTCAAACCTTGAAATGACTCAATTTGCTGAAACTGAAGGGGTTAGAGAATTTTAGAATACAGACAGAAAGCATGTGAAAGGGGGAAAAAATCTTCTGTGGTAAAATTAACTAAAAAGCCAGCATCCTACATTTACAAAATAGATTTTTAAAATGATGCGTCCATGCTGCTTATACTTTTTGGATTTATAAAAATGCAGTTGCTGCCAGCTCTGAAGCACGTGCTTCTGTTAAAACTACAGGGGGCTACAAAGGTAGCAGCAGTTCAGTTTGACTTCTTCTCTGGATTGTGCTACATTCAAAGCATGAGGTGCTCATTATTTTACAAAAGCAGAGAAACCAGCTCTGTGACTGGGGGAGGCAAAACTTGAGCAGCTGCCCTGTTAGAAGCATTTTCTTTTTTGTACATTACAATATCAAGAGAACCATGCCTAGCACCATACACTCCATTTTACGTAACAGGTTTCCTGCAAATGATCAAACTCATTGGTAAACTCTAAAAGATGATTTTATCCCAGCCCCATGGTTCATCCCGCAGGCTGCTCTCTGATTACCCAACGAATTATAGGTATTACTCTAAATATCGTATTCTGTCCTTTCATATACATTTTTATATTCTTCTGCTAGTAAAACTGAAGATCATATTTAATATGAGACTGTCCCAGAATTTGAGATATTTAAAAATAAAGTCAGAGTGAGCCAAAGGAAGAAAACAATAGGAATAAAGAAGGACAAATGGTCACCAAATCTGTTCCCTGGTGACTGTGACTCAAATCAATATGATTTAAACTTCTTTTGGGATAATAAATAATTCACATTCCTGAATCACTTCTCTATATGCAAAGCAGAAATGGGAAGCAAATGCCAAAATGTCCCCAAAAAGAATAATTTCCGAATAACCCTGTTTTCCGAAGTTTATTCTTCAAATTCAGACAATGCATCATCAACCTCAGAAATAGGAGTTGAGCCAAACAAGCTGCAATCTAATATGGAAATGTGGTCCTGGCCCCGGTACTGTGTCATTCTTCTGAATGGGATCACCTGCACCCATCCCTCCTAGGAGAAAATTTCAAACAGAGTTAGCTCCTTAAACCTTCTAATTAAAATGAGAAATCCCCAGGCTTCCATGACTCAGCCTCAGAAAAAGATTATTAGGAATTTAATAGGGAAAATATAGCAGCTCAGACCATCTGTGACCCAGTGCTCTGTGAGAATTTAAAGAAAACTGGAGGGAGGCAGCCCACACTCCAATGCACGCTCGAGGAGTACTTTGTAGGAGCTGCAATAAATCAACATAGTTAGAGTACAGCCTTTTTCAGATTTAATTACTGTTACATAATTATTAGCAAAGCATTCTCCTCTGAAACTGTAAAACTCATTACATCAAAAATCCCCAAGCTCCTGATGGAATTTATGAACTAGTTACTTTCTTTCTAGCTCTGGGAAAATAGTGGAATAGAGTCCAGATTTGTCTCCAGCTTTTCAGAAGCAGAGAGGGATTTTTTTCCCTCCTGTTTTGTGTCATTTCAGTAGGTTTCTGAACTGAGTGTGCTATGGACCATTCTCTTAGACATTTATCCATATTCTCACCTAAATACTCGTTTAAATGATTGTGTTTCCTTTCAATAGGAATGGTATTAAGCAAGTAAGTTTCAAACTGTCAGCAAGAAGGTGACTAATTTTCAACAGGGTGAAAGATAATCCACTTGAGGTGTATGTGAATTTTTGAGGGTTCACCTAGGGTCAAAAAAGTCCCAGCAAGTAGTGGGACTTGTTTTGGAAGGACAAATGTTATCATGGGAGTGATACCACTGCATGCAGTGGGGCATTGGGTATGACCTGTGCATCTCTTCCCAATACCACACGTGATGGCGTTACACTGGTAGCTCGAAATTGGCCATGGTGGGAGTATTTGTACCACAAAAATTGGCAAATGCTACAAATCAAGGCTTTTTCCCTGCACAGCCAGTTGTTAAACATTTGCCAACACAGCATTGTTCCTGTGTTCACCAATGACACAAGTGTAAATGCCACCTCTATTGTCCACAGAACTCTAGCAGTTATCCTAGGATAAATCTCCCTTACTTATGCACTATGCCAGTAGAACTTTAACAAAAACAGGTTTCCAAAAGTCTAAAAGTCTAGCTTGCACAGGGTGTTCGTTTATGGAAGCAGGGATACTGTGGAATGGGATTCCTTTGGAAGACAGGCGAGCACTCTTGCCTGTGCTAGTTAGCTCCTTACCATCAAGTGTTACTTGGCCAAGGATGGGAGTGGTCCCTGCAATGTGGGTCAGGCAGCTTCCTGGGATCCTTAGCTCCTTTCCTGCAGAGAACTGCAGCTGCTAGAAAACAGTTTGCTCTTGCTCCTACACTCGAATATCCAGTCAGATGTTTTCTGTTGTATTTGTGGGCTCTCCTGGGATTAGCACTCATCAGAGTGAGAGGAAGATAAAGCCAGCCAAGGCTTACACGGTCAGCTGCCTTGTACCTGTTCTCTCTGTTGCTGCATATCCCATTCACTGACTCTTCACCAGCACTGGGACAACCTGTTTCTCTCTGGTGATCCCCTAATCCACACTCCGACACTATCTCCCACCACTCTCTCTACTCATAACCTCCAACACAGTCAAACTAAATGACTTCTTGTCCTGAACATGCCCCAGGCACTCTCATGCTTTTTTTTTTTTCTTTTCCCATAGAAGGTGACTAACAATGCTTAAGCACTGTTGCAGTTCTGTTTCAGTATCAAAAATGCATTTTGCACTTCAGATTGTCTATTGATTTTTTTAGTAATCTGTGTTAATTAACAAAAGTTTTCACTGCTTTTTTTTTAATAGTAGCCTGCTCTTTTAAAATTTATGAATGTGATCATTTTATAGATCTCTTAGATAATAATGCACTTAAAGTTTTCTTTTAATTAAAGGTAATTCTGTGTTCTCTGGGTATAGTTCTTCTGTTTGCTGTTGTCTCATGTCAGAATTTTCCGCATGTTTGATGATTTTTGTGTGTGTGTGTGTGGTCTGTTTGTAGTATAGATGATCTAATTTAAACAATATTGTTAGGAAGAGTTACTTCCTCAGTCAAGTGAAACCTCCTGTCTGGCTGTGGGTTTGTGTTCTGATTTAGAAAGTCCTGCTCTCTGATAGCTGGATGGAGGAAAAGGACATTAAGTAGAGTCGGAAAGGCTCTTCCTTTCTAGGAGTACAGGTGATTTTTCTTCTGGGTATGGAGACAAATTGTTTAGTGACCATACATTTGTTACAGTGCTGTTTGTTTCTACTGCCCCATACTAATTATTGAATCTCTGAGGTCAGAATTCTAAAATCAGAAAGTTGTCCTCCATAATTTAATCCACAGCCAAACATGACATCCAAGAACATGAAACTTACTGAACTGCCTTACCTTTTTTTTTTTTTTTTTGACACCGAGTTTTGCTTTTGTTGCCCAGGCTGGAGTGCAGTGGTATGATTTCGGCTCACTGCAACCTCTGCCTCCCGGGTTCAAGCGATTCTCCTGCCTCAGCCTCCTGAGTAGCTGGGATTACAGGCATGCGCTACCATGCCCTGCTAATTTTTTGTATTTTTAGTAGAGATGGGGTTTCATCATGTTGGCCAGGCTGGTCTCAAACTCCTGACCTCAGGTGATCTACCCGCCTTGAAAAGTGCAGGGATTACAGGTGTGAGTCACTGTGCCCGGCCTGCCCTTTTTTTTTTAATTGCCACTTACTTTGTTAACTATCCAGCCTCTCTCATCTGCCTTCTCCTAGACTCTTGGAGTTGCTGTAATGAGTTTCTCCTGGGGAACCTCACCAGGACAATAGAAGTTCTCTCCTTGAACTGAAGTGGCTGCAGTTTTCTTTCTTCCAGTTACATATTTAAGAAATTGTTTTGTGTTCTTGTCTGCTGGTGCTAGAGTTTCCAGATTTCCAGTGGTGCTGTGTGCTGAAATTAATTTTTTAATGTCTTCCTGCATTTTAATAGAATTTTGGGAGAGAGTGATGGCAACACATGGTTACAGCCATCTTTAACCAGACGTCTTCCTCTATTATTTTTTACAGCATTTATTTCTGGGTTGGTTATTACTATTTATGCCTGTAACTGAAAAAAACAAAATTTAACTGTAGCATTGTGGACACTTTGTGCCAAGAAGCTTTAAAATACATGCTTGATGAAATAGTATTAATCACATAAAATACTAGGGATCTATACTTTAATTAGGAAACATAATACTGGACCTGCCCATCCACTCCACATTTCTGGATTCGACATTGAAGAAAAGAATACTTTTTATGTAAGCTTACTATGGAGGATGAGACACGTTAAAAAGAAATACCAATTCTTGTCTGTTCTTCATTTTTGAACATGTTTTAAATTACTTCTATTAATTTCTTTTGTATTTTATGTTGTAAAATAAATTTTATTGTGTGTATTTAAGGTTACATCATGATGTCATAAGATACATATATAGTTAAATGGTGGCTATAGTGGAACGTGTCAACATATTCATCATCTCTTCTCCCCACCACCTCTTCCCGTGGCAAGAGCAGCTATAATCTACTCATTAAGCAAAAATCTTAAATACAATACAGTTATTAACTTTAGTCCTCCCGTTGTATATTAGATCTCTAGACTAGTTCATCCTATCTCTCTACTACTTATTTTGTCCTAAATCTCCCTATTTCCTCCCCATCACCCTGACCCCAACCACAGTAACCACTGTGTTGTTCTCTCTTTATATTTGATCCTTTTTTTAAGATTCCATATATAAGTGAGATTATGCAGTATTTTTCTTTCTGTGTCTGACACTACTTCAGTGTCCTTCAGGTGCATCCATATTGAACCCTCTCTTTTCTAAGACTGAATACTATTTCAGAATGTGTGTGTGTGTTTTTGTGTGTGTGTGCCACAGTATCTTTATCCATTCATTCTTTTTTGTATTTTAATAGAAAATTGTTATTTTTTAAAAAAACTATAAACGCTTATGGGACTGTTAGTCTTTTCAGAGATTTCTGTGCATGATCATATTACTTTGTAGACAGCCACGGTGTCTAAGGCTGAAAAATAGCAAGCCTTTCACATAAAACTGGCATTCATCGTTTATTTTTCTAAAACACCATTATGGTAGGTCCAAAGCTCATTTTTCAAGTAAAGGAATAGATTATAAAGATAAAGAGGAGACATGCTAATATTTTCTTACTCTAACTTACTAGTTTGCAATATAATTGCATTAGAATAGAAAGTTCTTAAATATATATTTGTGAATATCAGATACAGTACTTAGAATCTTGTACTATGATCATGTGACAAATCTATTTTAGTTTTATTGCCGTGACAATTAATTACTTAGGGATTTATTCTGTCTTGTAATTCTTTTTTTGTGTTTTGTCAGTGGATGAAAGTTGCTCAGTGTAAATCTAGAATTCAGACATCTGACTGAGAGAGTAAGTGTTGGGCTCTAAATTGGTCAGCATGTCAATGCCGACAAATCCTCGAGGGTTACAGATGATATCAGTCACTTGCCACATTCATGACTAATTTAATATCCTCCTTGCCATGTTCTCTCATCAGGGTAACACGGCATGACCTGTTAGAGTTTCTGCCATTGTGTGACTGGGCTGGAGACAAAACAATTTGTTCAGCCAAACCTATCTGGCCACCATCTGATTCAAGTTTTGTAATAACCTATTCCAGCTTGACTGAAGTTCATTTTATCATAGTCTATAAGAAAAGTGTTTGATTAGCAAGTTAGAGGTAACATGAATTTAGTGTTTATTCTGGGTCAGGCATGCTGTCCACATTTTACATTTATTGTCTCGTTTAATCCTCATATCACCCCAAGACGCAGGTGCTACTGTTTGAGGAAATATACAAGTGAGAAGGCTGAGACCCAGAGAGAATGAGTTACCTGACCAAGGCCACACAGTTGGTGGGCAATGAAGTGAGGATTTGCATCTATGTGGAGTGAATCTACAGTCTGTGCTTTGATAACCTCTTAACACACACACACACACACACACACACACACACACACACACACACAGTTTTTGTTTAGAGTTTTAGGACCACGTATTAACTATTTACATACAAATACAGTAAATGGCCCTAAATAATAAATGAATTGTGTTTTATTCATTAAATTAAGGATATGTGTACTCAAATATTTTATTTTATTGTTGGGACCTGGCTAAGAGCTGCTGACTTGGGGATACATGTAATTTGAATAATTGGGATTTTATTTATGTGATTCTCAGTCACTTCATACTCTTGCTGGCGTTCTTGGTATGGGAATGGCTTCCCTGGAATAGGCCTGCTAACCACCAAGGTGCCTGAATCCTCTACTGAGACATGAAGAGGCAGCTCCAGAGGTGTGGTTATCACAGGAGTGTGTCCTGTAGCATCAGCATATGTGATAAGGGACAAAAAGTAAGAAGCTCACTTTTGGACTTGAAAGAAGAATACATTTCTATTAAAATGTTTATAAATCAAATATTTTCTTTGTTCACATTGACTTTTTCCTCCAATCAGTCTGAATATGTTGGCTTCTAGAAGGCAATATTCATGCCTTCTAATTTGACTTTAAAAATACCTTTCCCTATCCATTTAAACTCTCTGGTTGTCATCCTGCCTTTTGGACCTTAATCCCACCTGCAAGGTTTGGGACCATCACCTTTGCTCATCTGTTCCAACCCTGTACCCAGAGGCAGAACCAGGTTGGTGAAGACTGGAGTTTATATGATTATTGGGAAAGGGAATCTTTAATTTAAAAAGGCAAAATGAAAAATGCAAAATTGGGTCCTAACTGAATATTTACTTAAAGTAAGAAAAGAAATCACAGTGCATTGAAGATTTTTTTTAAAGTTGGAAAATACTACAAATGTTATGAAATCCAAATTTTTGTATGTATAATATTTTTAATAATCAACTTATTGACAACTTGAAAATACCCTTTTCCTTACATTTTTTGGCTACATAATTGTTCATTATCTCCTCTCATAACAACAATTTGGTGATACAATTTTTAATAGCGTAGAAAGCTAAGCCAGTCTTTACCATAGTTGATCACAATATTGCTTTTGTTTAATGGCCCATTATTTTTATCTTCAGTCTCTCTGTCTCTCTCTCTCTCTCCCCCCCTCTCTCTTGCTCTCTCTCTGTGTATATGTGTTTACAAATAAATTTAATGATTAGCAAAGAAGAAGATATATTTCACATATGTTCATATTAAGATCTGGCAATTTTGCAGTTGCTTTATTGAACATTCCAAAATGTCTTTACAAGTGGCAGTTAAATGGTATTTATTTTAGCTTTATCAAATGTGTTATTGCATCAAAAAGGGGGCAAATGTATGGTGCATTTATACTTGGATATGCAACTTAATCGGGTATAATGCTGACAGAAGAAAGCTTCTGTTTGACCAGACATGTATATAACTGAAAGTTTCACATGTAATGATACACATCTGATAGATGGAAGCACTTTCTACTGAGTAGCTTCTGGCTTCTTACTTTTTGAGCCTTATCACATATGCTGATGCTACAGCACATGCTCCTATGATAACCCCACCTCTGGGGCTGCATCTTCACGTCTCAGTAGAGGGTTCAGTCAGCTTGGTGGTTAGTAGGAGTACTCCAGGGAAGTCATTCTCGTACCAAGGATGCTCACAAGAGTATGACATGACTGAGAACTACATAAATAAATCCCAGTAACCCAAACTATTAGATTGGTGCAAAAGTAACTGTGGGTTTTGCCATTAAAAGAAATGTCAAAAACCGCAATTACTTTTGCACCAACCCAATATCCGTGTCCTCATGTCAACATATCTTAGCCAGGTCCCAAAAATGTCATCAATGAGCAATGGCCTTATGATAGAGAGAGGTAGAGGGGCAGAGGGCCATGTGTACATGTCCACCCTAAATCTGTGCACACACCCTAGACCAAACTCCAGGTGCCTGGGACCCAGAATTCCCTTCTTGAATGTCTTAGAGCATGTTTTCAGGGCTGCTGACCTGCAGGGTGAGTCCTCAGAGTGTGGAACATGCTTACTTAGCCTTAAGTGATGGCCACATAGAGTCAGGTATAGAAAGAAAAGAGGCAGAGGCCAACACCTGGGGATTGATTTTTCCCACGCTGCCAGATTCCAGGAAGAACCTCCAGGGAGCCAGAGTATTCTCTGTTTGAACTTGGCCTTTTTAAAATCAGTCATTATGAAGGCATAATTTGTAGAGATAGAGGATAGGACATATTTTATAGTCTGTTAGGCTCCTATAAATTTTCTGGAATGAACATGCAATACTTTTACTCTCAGAACTAATTATGAAAAGTTAAACATTAAAGCAGGCAACTAAAACCTTAAAACCTAATCGGGACATGCAATTTAAAAACTCTGGTGTGTTGAGAAAGCATACAGGACTCATGTTTGCTTAAAAATCATTGACCTCTGGCAAGAAGCTTTGAAGGCACTTTGGTGTGAACAGCCAGGATTCCCAGGGTCCCCAAGCCTATGGGACAGAGAAGGCACAAGCAACACTGTCCCAGTTTCTAGAGGAGCCCCAGTAAAACAGAACATCTACTATGGGGCTTGAGCAAATAGAAGTATACCTCATTGCTCACAATGGTAGGTGCTTAGTCAGCAGGACAAAGACTAATAAGCAACACACCCTAGTACCACGCTGAGGAACAGAGCAAACCATAAAGATCTCACAGAGGAAGGCCTCCCTTGGCTGGCTAGGTTGAACACTCAATGGGCTTATGATCACTTAGCCAGAATCTGTAATATTAGTGTAAAAACACCATTCTTGGAAGGAAGGAAATTACTCCAAGAGAGGAATAGTGACACTAAGCAGAATGGTGAGTTTTTGTTACACAGCTGTTTAAAACTCGCTGCACTGTTACCTGTCTTATGTAACACTTTGAGAATGACATAAATAGGACACGTTATTAAGAATATAATCATGTAAACATGTAGATACCTTCTCATTACTCTTCAACTGTTGTCAAGCAACTGCCACCAGTTCCCTCTTACTCTAACCCTGATTCAGTGTCCAATATAGACCTGGACAGAAAAGGTTGAACAAAGGGCTAATATCCAGAACCTACAAAGAACTCAAACAAATTTACAAGAAAAAAACAAACAACCCCATCAAAAAGTGGGCAAAGGATATGAACAGACATTTCTCAAAAGAAGACATTCATACAGCGGACAGACACATGAAAAAATGCTCATCATCACTGGCCATCAGAGAAATGCAAATCAAAACCACAATGAGATACCATCTCACACCAGTTAGAATGGCGATCATTCAAAAGTCAGGAAACAACAGGTGCTGGAGAGGATGTGGAGAAATAGGAACACTTTTACACTGTTGGTGGGATTGTAAACTAGTTCAACCATTATGGAAAACAGTATGGCGATTCCTCAAGGATCTAGAACTAGATGTACCATATGACCCAGCCATCCCATTACTGGGTATATATACCCAAAGGATTATAAATCATGCTGCTATAAAGACACATGCACACGTATGTTTATTGCGGCACTATTCACAATAGCAAAGACTTGGAACCACCCCATATGTCCATCAGTGACAGACTGGATTAAGAAAATGTGGCACATATACACCATGGAATACTATGCAGCCATAAAAAAGGATGAGTTTGTGTCCTTTGTAGGGATATGGATGCAGCTGGAAACCATCATTCTTAACAAACTATCACAAGAACAGAAAACCAAACACTGCATGTTCTCACTCATAGGTAGGAACTGAACAATGAGATCACTTGGACTTGGGAAGGAGAACATCACACACCGGGGCCTATCATGGGGAGGGGGGGAGTGGGGAGGGGGGAGGGATTGCACTGGGAGTTATAGCTGATGTAAATGACGAGTTGATGGGTGCTGACGAGTTGATGGGTGCAGCATACCAACATGGCACAAGTATACATATGTAACAAACCTGCACATTATGCACATGTACCCTAGAACTTAAATTATAATAAAAAAAAATTCTGAGATGCTGTCCTGAATATCTGGGTTTTAGGACTACTCAGGTGAGCAATCATTACAAATGTTGGAAAAGTTGACCTTTGTTCTTCTCTCTCTCGTTTGCTATGTAGCGTTCTATATGCAACCGCACAGTCCCCCATCTCTCTGCTTGCAGAAGAACTGGGCTTGATGTTTTATTGGCTTTCAGATTCACATGGTTTTCTGCCCCACATTGCTTAGGACAAGCTGAAAGGGAGAGATCAGAGCCCCACCAGGGCTCCTCAGTGTGAGTCCCTCCTAATGATCCTTTTCCAATCAGAAGGGAGTAATTTTCCTCCGCCTCATTATTTTCCTGCCTAGCTTTCTGCCCTTTGAAACTGAGTTTTCCCTTCCATTAACAAATAACTAGGAAAGTGTACTCACTAGAACTTCTTACTAATCTCCTTGTAGTTTTATAGCTCAACCTCTGACCAACATTTTGACACAAGTGATTTCTTAAAGGAGCAATGCCTGCTATTTTCTAAACTTCTTAAAAGACATTCAAAGAGATCCTACTTCCTTCTAGGGTTCTCTGCAGAAACTGACACATACAACATATAACTATGTTTAATTATTGCAGTGGAGTGCCTTTTAGTACTGACTATATGTCAGACTCCACGTTGTAGCCTGGATACTTGACATTCAGCGACCAAATAAGAAATTAGCATTTCAAACTGATAGGACATACAGATCAAACTCATTCTCATCAACTTTGACAGGGATAGCACTTGGTAAACCCATAGGATACTTTCTGGATATAATGTAAATACATCTGGTTAAACATTTATTGGGCACCTTCTATGTGCAGAATACTGTGTTGAATGTTATATCAAATGCCATGTGAACCAACAATATGATCAGGATTTACAGTTTGATAGAAAGCATATGGCCTTACACAGACATTTATAGAGTGTTCATATAGAAGGTTCACAAAGTGAATAAATACAATATGATAAGATGATGGAGTAAATACTCCAGGAATTGAGAGGGTGATGGGCGATGCATGTTTGTGTTGCGGAGGACGAAAGGGAATCCATGATGCCGATTGCCTTTTTCTCTGAGATTCTCTTAACCAGTATCTTTCCTCAACTCCTATACCAAGTCACCCAATCTGTTCGTGACTCTTCTCAGGTCTCTTGCCAGAATATACCTTTTTCCATGGTCTGGAGTCTATATTTAAATGGAGAGATTTATGATGTTTGTAAGCATCTTATGTATTTAGATTTGTAGTAAAACTTTCAAGGAAATATAATTAATCCTTAAAAGTCATAAAACAGATACTACGGTCCACTGTTTCCAGGAAATATGCAAGTCAGATTAGTCTCTTTTTTTTTTTTTTTTTTGAGACAGAGACTTGCTCTGTCACCCAGACTGGAGTGCAGTGGTGCAATCTTGGCTCACTGCGACCTCCACCTCCCAGGTTCAAACGATTCTCCTGCCTCAGCCTCCTGAGTAGCTGGGATTACAGGCACATGCCACCATGCCCAGCTAATTATTAAATTTTATTTTATTTTTAGTAGAGACGGGGGTTTCACCATGTTCGTCAGGCTGGTCTCGAACTCCTGACCTTGTAATCCGCCTGCCTCACTGTTCTAAAGTGCTGGGATTATAGGCGTGAGCCACCGCGCCTGGCCTAGTCTCATTCTTAAAGCAAGATTTTACATTACTTTATTAAAATAACTAAACTTCTACATTAACCAGGTCTTTTCAAGCAATGCTATGGCAGAACTATGGGACTGTATGTTGAAAGACTTGGATGTAATTTAAATTCTGCCATTTGCTAACAGTGTGAATTTGGATGTCACCTTACTTCTCTCAAACTTCTCTGCTTTTTCGCAGACAGGTAATTACATTTATTTGCCACAATATGTCAAAAGAGTTGTTGTGATAATTCTTGTAAAGTAACATTTACAAGTATCATTCAGAAGGAACGTATCATTATTCTAACAAGCTTTGAAATAAACTCCTGGGTATAATTCATTGCGTTTTTTGCTAGTCCCTAACAGTTATCTAATTTTCTTCACAGATCTTTATAGAATGTTTCTTTTCTAATTACTCCGCTTTTTTTTTTTTTTTTTTTTTTTTAGCTTAAGATGAAAATACAAAAGACTTCTGCAGAGATGTGAACCTTTATGTCAGTTTGAGAATAAGAACCCTTTGGCGTTGCTTCTCTCATCTAGCCTTGCTTTCTTTTCTAATGAGAACATCATTGTTTGGTACAAATCAGGCCAAAGATTTATTGCCTTTCTGTATTCTCAGCTCCTCTTCTCTTTTCCTACTTATCCACTGCCCATCCTCTATAGAACAGAAGCAAAAGTGTGCAATTGCCAAATGTAAAGTTGAGAAGCTAAATCACTGCCACTATTTTATTTTCTGAATCAGAGGCTTCTCTTGTCAGTTTAACTTTTGAAAGTGACAGCAGAAAAGAATCTGTCAGGATATGTAGAGTGAAACATAGTGATGTCATCACAGACTTCATTGTGATTGACAGAGAGATGAAGGACAAATTCTGGAATAAAGATGATTTGAGTTGTCTGGTCTATTCAACCAGCTTTCATGGTGGGAATGGCCAAGGAGAAAAGTCTTCACTACAAAACACACTGAGAGACTCAAGGATGCAATTCAAACTTATGTTTCTGGGGACGTAAGTTCCCCAGAAAATGAAACAGTAAAGGAAAACACAGGTGAGAGACATTCCCTATCTTTGAGGCATGAGATATGAAATGTAATTATCATGTTTATTGCTCTTCTGGAATGATGTAAATTGTGTGTATCTTATTTATTATAAAACTTGAATTTCTTGTAAATGGAGGCATGAAATCTAGTTATGAAAAAAATGACACCATGCTGTTTGTGAGGGCTTAAGCTCTGAACAATTCTTTTATCCCAACCTTCTTAAATAAATCAAATAGGAGTGTGTGTGTGTGTGTGTGTGTGTGTGTTCTCCTCCTTCTACATCTTTTTGGGAAAAATAGTGAAAACAAGAAGGAAAGTTGGGAACCAGAAAAAATAGAAGAGTCTTGGCTAGTATTGAATATTGAGTGCTTTGGGCTTTTCTCCATCACTGAATCTCTATTTAATAGTATGGCTATAGATTTAAAAATATATTCTTGCTTTATACAATAAAAATGAGATGTAAACCACAACTTTAATTTCACAGTTCGAAAGTACATGCTTCACATTTCAGTTAGGTAAAGTGCCCTCTAACTAGACATGCTGGGCTATTCTGTAAATGATTCAATGGAGTGACCAGAAACCTAAAATTGAAGCCATATGGAAACTTACTGTGCATATTAAATTGTGTGTAGCAGTGTTAACAGCATCTTGATTTGTGGCTGCAAGTAATAAATGAATTATATTAATTTTGTAGCTGCAAGCTAATTTCTCCAGAATTACTTTTTAATAACCAGAATCATGTTCGCTGGTAAGATTTAAATACATTCAGGAACAAATTTGTAGACTTTTAAGCAATGCTAGATTATCATTCTGAAAGCTTAAGAGTTCATTTACTATTTCCCCTAACACAAAATTTTTGGAGAGAAAACTCTTTTGCTCAGACTGGATAACTTAGTTGATAAACAATATGTATATTAATACCTAGAAACAGTCACTATTCTAGTACAACCAGGTGGGAGCTGAATTGTTGCAAGAATTTTTCCCCCTATTTTATAGGTGATTTGTCTTTCTCATATAACATCATTTTTTTCTCCCTTGCTGGGCTGAGACTCAACATGCTTTCATGTCACTTTAAAAGTTGGAACATTGTGGTTGGTTCTCTTAAGTGAGGCCTTTTCGTTTAGAGTTGAAGAGTATAAGATCTGGAGGTTGACTCCCTTGGATGAAATTTTTAACTCACTGCTTATTAACTGTATAGTCTTGGGCTAGTTTTTGTGTCTCAGCTTCCTGATGTGGCTTTTAATAGTATGTACCCCCCATGTTGTTAGGAGGATTAAAGAAAAAGTACACATGAGGTACTTAGATGGGGCCTGCCTTGAAGAAGCTTTGTTAAATGTGAACTACTGTAATTCTCTGGGGAACGGAGGTGCATGGAGAGATTGTGAGGTTGCTGGTCACACAGACCTGGGTTGGATCCTAGATCCACTGTTGATTGACTTTATGAGCTTGGGCAAGTTGCTTCATTGTTCTGAATCTCAGTCTTTGTCTGTAAAATGGAATTGCCATACCATATCCCTCTCCCTGCACTGTCCGGAGGACTACATGAGATGATGCGTGAAGTCAACATAATGATGGTCATGGAATAGTTTCAAAAATACCAGTTAATGTTCATTTCCTTTCTCTCCATGGGCAGTAGCCATTTCTCTATTATTTGGGGTGGAGAGGGTTGGGAGGGTCTCCACTAAGTCAGGTGACCTATTTCCCTCATCTTCTTAGGCTCCATGTCAAAGGGGATCTCTGATAATATGGGACAGTGGTATGAAAAATCTGCATTCACAAATAATATAGCATTTATATATGACCTTTAACAAACATATATTGTAATTTGGTTTTGGCTACACATTTTTGTTCTTAATTCTATTTGATTTGGGATAATACTAAAATTAGTTGGCCTTCCCAGAATAAACACAGACTGGCAATGAAGGAGGTGATAGCAAAAGAGAAGTCAGCTCATACTTTCAAAATGTTGCTGTGGGTGATGTGCATGCAGAAGAATTACAATTGTATTACCAAAAATGCTCAGTTCTCTCACAAATAATCACAATAATCATTACTTATAGAGCACTGACTATGTGATAGAATGCTTTACATATATTGTTAATTTAATCTCCCCCAAATGCTATCAATGAATATGTTATGGATCCCACAAATGCAAATAAAGATACTGATCATTAGAGAGGTTGAAAAAAAATCTCTCTAGTCACTTTCTAAATGTGTCATTCAGCTCAGCTAATAGAATGGTTTTGAGTTAGGTCACTAACTTTTTCTTGTTACCGTATCTGATTCTATGACACGAAACTATACAACAGAGAAGTTTTGAAAACTTTACAACAATATTGTTTCACAAATCTTCTTATTAAAAATTGTGTTTTGCATTTGTCTGTGTGGTCTTTAATCATAGCCAGAAAATAAAAATCCTGGTATTGTCACTTACAGTTGCTCCTGCAGTAATTCTGGGAGAATTCTGGAATAATAACTCCAAATACAAACAGAGAGCCTCTCCTGCAGAATATTTAATTATAGACGAGGAGCTATAATCAGGACACTTAAGTATTAAAACTTTGGCCTTGTTTCTCTTTTCTTTTCAGGCCCTGCACTGATTTTGAGCCCATCCATGCCCCTAAGTCCACAACTGCAGCTCAGACCTCGCTTCAACTTCAGACATAGAGAGCTGCCGTTCAGCCGCCTAGTACATAACTCAGTCAGGACTTTCCACAAGGGACTTAGTCTCAACACATTCAAAATCGAGGGTCTCATCACCATCCCACCCCAACCTACCCGATCTAGGTCACACATGTGTGTGTTCTTCCCCCTCTCCTCTCTTCCTTGGTTTCCAGATTCAGGCAGTGCATACTCTCATTTTTCTCTATTAATCACCCCTGAAGCCTCTCCTCTCCTTTCTAACTCACTGCCATCTTTCATTGGAACTATTTCCTAATTGGTTCCCTGGTTCAGGTTGCAGCTCTCACTTTGCTACCATAGAGCAGCAATCCTTCTAAAATGCAAATCTGCTGATACATTCCTCTGTGGAGGATCCCTCGGCTGACTCCTCTGCAGACCTACAAGGCTCTCCATGATGTTTCCTTGGCCAGCTTCTCCAGGCTCACTTTAGGAAAATCCCTGCTACTCCAAACACCCAAGTCAAACAGAACTTGCAGTTCTTGAAAGTGATTTGTACCTCCCCCTTTCTAGGGGAACATTTCTACCTGAAACCCCCTTCTCTTAGAGTCTCAGAGGGAGCTCTCAATAAGTAGCAACCCCTTTCTCTTTGAATCCAATTGCTTAGAACCACTGTGGAAGACAGTGTGGCGATTCCTCAAAGATCTAGAGCTAGAAATACCATCTGACCCAGCTATCCCATTACTAAATATATACCCAAAGAATTATAAATCATGTTGCTATAAAAACACATGCACACATATGTTTATTGAGGCACTATTCACAATAGCAAAGACTTGGAACCAACCCAAATGTCCATCAGTGATAGACTGGATTAAGAAAATGTGGCACATATATACTGTGGAATACTATGCAGCCATAAAAAGGATGAGTTCATGTCCTTTGTAGGGACATGGATGAAGCTGGAAACCATCATTCTGAGCAAACTGTCACAAGGACAGGAAACCAAACACCACATGTTCTCACTCGTAGGTGGGAATTGAACAATGAGAACACATGGACACAGGGTGGGGAACATCACACACCAGGGCCTGTCCTGTGGTCGGGGGGAGGGATAGCATTAGGAGATATACCTAATGTAAATGATGAGTTAATGGGTGCAGCACAGGAAGATGGCACATGTATACATATGTAACAAACCTGCACTTTGTGCACATGTACCCTAGAACTTAAAGTATATTAATAAAAAAAAAGAAATAAGAAATAAGGTAAATGGAAGCCAAAGATCAACTTTATAACAGACAAAGTAGAGGTCAGAGAATGTCTCTTGGAGCATGAGCTACATGCACTTGCTAACTCAACCCTGGAATTGGACAGACTATTCCAAATAATCATAGAAGACCCTGAACCACTGCGGGCCTCCCACGGTTCCTTAACTTGGAGTGCTTGAGAACACACAAGAGCGGGCTGGCTGGAAAGAAGGAGAAACTGAGTCAAGCATGCCCAATTTTCCTTCCCAATGCCTTCCATTCAGACGAAGGCATTCCGTCCCTAGAGAGAAGGGTATAAGAGATACTGGGAGGCTGGGAGTGTCACATTTCCATCTGGAAAGAAATAATGGGAGAAATAATCTGGAAATGAAGTTCCCACACTGGCCCACCTGAGAAATATCACTGACCTCTGACCCACATGGTCCTGGTTAAGTACCTGTTCCTCCAGGAAACTCCTCTTCTGGCCCCCCATGGCCCTGCCCAAACTGAGCAGACAATGCATCCATCTGTGTCCCCTCCACTAAAGCTTTAGACTTACTTATTTATATTTATAATTTATATATCTGTCACTCATCTTGTATTCCTTGTTCTTGGAGGATAGAAGTTGTGTCTTTTACATTTTTTTATCCTCCACACCTAGTGTGGTGTCTGATAAACTGTAGTTTAGTAATAGGTATTTGTTGGACAAATGGGTGGTCTTTGGGCCTTGATTATTCAGGCTTCAAGAGAGCAGGGACCACATCTACCCTGTTCACCACTGAGTCTACCTTCTTCCCCCACATTGTGTAGCACTTGGTGTGGGATGTCCTGAACAGTGATGACTGGGTGAAAGGATGTATAGACATCCTCACTACACTAGAAACCCCATAAACACAGGGAGCTTGTCACTTCCTCCTCCTTCACTGCATTCTCATTGCCCGGAGCAGCAGAGAATTCATTAGGGTAGGGAGTCGATAAAGAATTGTTCAATGAATGAACAGCTCTTATTGAATCCTCCAGTTTCCTTCCCTTGTTCAGACAGAAAATGTGAAGGCTAAGACCTATTGTTTTAAGGTTTAGTTGAAGACATACAGCAACTGCCAAAGTATTGCCCTTGTTTTTTGTAAGGAAAGTTGACAGCGTTTCTATCCCTCTTTTCATGACCATTGAGTCACCAGCTAATGGAAATCTATGGCTATACAGCCCTGAAATAGCCAACTGGAAGAGTGAAAATGTTTTTCCCCACAGTTCAAGTTCCTGGAAGGTGTTGGCCAGTCTGCATTCCTGTCCAGATCCTCCTTGCTGTGATGTGGGATGCCTCCCCCGCCCCGCCACCACCTTGCATAGTCATCCTGTAGAGACTGAAGCATCTCAATTTGCAGTTCTCCAGATGTAGTAGAGAATAACATTTAAAAAATTAATTGGAGGATATCTTTTTTATTCTCCAAATCTGTGAGAGGATCTTGTAGAACATGCACACAGACAATTTTGCCATTATAACAAGCACACAACCCTAATTGCTATTATGTGACGCTGCCGTTGAGACACTGCTGTGAGGTTGGCTGCATTCAGTGTTCCCAGGGCTACTGCAAGTCTGGATTCCTCCTTCACAAATGAGGAGTGACAGTCCCAGCTCTCAATCCACTAGGATGTCCCCTTTTATCTCAAGTTGTGTCTCACACACAAACACATAAAAATCTGATGACTAATATACTTCACTTATATTTTGAAAATAAATTATGGAATATTCATTAAGGGAAATTTGAGAATAGGTATATTTCAAAATTGAACCGGGAAGAATGCCAAAACGTTTGGGGATCATTGCTTTCTGATGACAGATCCCAGGGTCTTCAATATGCATACATGACTTTTTTACTAGAGCACTAACTACTCAGAGGTGGGAAAGAAAAGCTGCCATTGTATCTAGGCAGATCACACACCTGTGACATTACTTCACTGCTGCTCTACAAAGGCTAGGGTGGCTCATATTCTGATTTCACTCTTTTTTCTCATTGTTACAAATTCAAATGGGCACCTGGAATTCCTCCTCCTCTTATTCTATCCCATCATCTGCATCCAATTTTCTGTATCCAACTGTCTTGCTGAGAGCTGAAAGCCTGTAATATTTGGCCCAAGGTATTGCAGATTTCCTTTCACTAGCCTTCATCTGTCACTTCCAAGACTGTGCTTATTGTTTAATGATGTGGAATACGTCTGCTGATGGCATTCCAGGAATGTATGTGGGCCGTACAATGAAGTGGCCCAGTGATTTAGTAGGTGGAGGTGGAGTCTGAAAACTGGTACCCCAGAATCAATTCCTGGGTGACTCAAATGCCCAGCCATGCTTGGCGATCCTAACCTAGTGAATCCAGGACTTGATTGGATTCTTGCAGACAACGCTGATAGGTGCTTCAAGACATTTTTTTTTTCTTGTTGTTCTTACTTTATACTTCAAAGTAAGGTCTTTGAACTTACTGGGCTCCTCCTCTCCTTCCTAACGTTAAAAGGATCCCAGTTCTTTATCATCTTTTCCTGACAGTTATTTTTTTTTTTAATACTTTAAGTTCTGGGGTACATGTGCAGAACGTGCAGGTTTGTTACATAGGTATACGCATGCCATGGTGGTTTCCTGCACCCATCAACCCGTCATCTACATTAGGTATTTCTCCTAATGCTATCCCTCACCCAGCCCCCCACCCTACGACAGGCCCCAGTGTGATATATTCCCCTCCCTGTGTCCATCTGTTCTCACTGTTCAACTCCCACTCATGAGTGAGAACATGTGGTGTTTGGTTTTATGTTCCCATGTTAGTTTGCTGAGAATGATGGTTTCCAGCTTCATCCATGTCACTGCAAAGGACATGAACTCATCCTTTTTTAAGGCTGTATAGTATTCCATGGTGTATATATGCCACATTTTCTTTATCCACTCTATCATTGATGGGCATTTGGGTTGGTTCCAAGTCTTTGCTATTTGTAAACAGTGCTGCAATAAACATACATGTGCATGTGTCTTTATAGTAGAATGGTTTATAATCCTTTGAGTATATACCCAGAAATGGAATTGCTGGGTCAAATGGTATTTCTGATTCTAGATCCTTGAGGAATTGCTGCACTATCTTTCACAATGATTGAACTAATTTACACTCCCACCAACAGTGTAAAAGTTTTCCTATTTCTCCACACCCTCTGCAGCATCTGTTGTTTCCTGGCCTTTTAATGATCATCATTCTAACTGGTGTGAGATGGTATCTCATTGTGATTTTTATTTGCATTTATCTAATGACCAGTGATGATAGACTTTTTTTATATGTTTATTGGCCCCTAAATGTCTTCTTTTAAGAAGTGTCTGTTCATATTCTTCACCCACTTTTTGAATAGGGTTGTTTTTCTCTTGTAAATTTGTTGAAATTCTTTGCAGATTCTGGATATTAGCCTTTTGTCAGATGGATACATTGCAAAAGATTTCTCCCATTCTGTAGGTTGCCTGTTCACTCTGATGATAGTTTCTTTTGCTGTACAGAAGCTCTTTAGTTTAATTAGATCCTATTTGTCAATTTTGGCTTTTGTTGCTGTTGCTTTTGGTGTTTTAGTCATGAAGTCTTTGTCCATGCCTATGTCCTGAATGATATTGACTAGGTTTTCTTCTAGGGTTTTTATGGTTTTAGATCTTACGTTGAAGTCTTTAATCCACCTTGAGTTAATTTTTTGTATAAGGTGTAAGGAAGGGTTCCAGTTTCACTTTCCCGTATATGCCTAGTCAGTTTTCCCAACCCTGTTTATTAAATTGGGAATCCTTTCCCCATTGCTTGTTTTTGTCAGGTTTGTCAAAGATCAGATGGTTGTAGATGTGTGGCATTGTTTCTGAGGTCTCTGTTCTGTTCCATTGGTCTATATATCTGTTTTGTACCATTACCCTGTTTTGTACCAGTACCATGCTGTTTTGGTTACTGTACCCTGGAAGTGTGAAGTCAGGTAGCGTGATGCCTCTAGCTTTGTTCTTTTCATTTTGGATTGTCTTGGCTGTACGGGCTCTTTTTTTGGTTCCATATAAAACTTAAAGTTGTTTTTTCTAATTCTGTGAAGAAAGTCAATGGTAGCTTGATGGGGATAGCATTGAATCTATAAGTTACTTTGGGCAGTATGGCCATTTTCACGATATTGATTCTTCCTATCCATGAGCATGGAATGTTCTTCCGTTTGTTTGTGTCCTCTTTTATTTCCTTGAACAGTGTTTGTAGTTCTCCTGGAAGAGGTCCTTCACATCCCTTGTGAGTTGTATTCCTAGGTATTTTATTCTCTTTGTAGCAATTGTGAATGGGAGTTCACTCATGATTTGGCTCTCTGTTTGTCTATTATTGGTGTATAGGAATGCTTGTGATTTTTGCACATTGATTTTGTATCCTGAGACTTTGCTGAAGTTGCTTATCAGCTTAAGGAGATTTTGGGCTGAGACCACCCCTTAGAGTTCTTATATACAGTACTGCCTTTTCCAAGCTCTGGCAAGAAATAAGAACTAAGGTTCCTGACTTGGCATCTTAGTGGTTCTTGCTACATTGCAAAAGTCATCTGGAAACTGGCAGGGGATTCTGTAGGGGATTCTCCCAGGAATTCTCACCTTTTTGGTGTGATAGGATTTGCCATGATATAATACAGTTCAGAAGTTGGGGTTCAGGCATTGCAGAGCCTGAATTCTCTGATCTTCTCACACATTTGTGCTACCACAGATATCTTCCAGATTAGTGGCTTTGCAACTTTTTTGACATTTGACATCATAATGTGTATGTGTGTGTGTGTGTGTCTAAAGCAAAGTTTTAGGTGAACTTTGCTTTTACTATGTGTAAGAGACTCTGTTTTCTATTGTATTAAAAAATATATTGATAACATCCACTAGACCAAATTTGTATCACAACATGCTACTGGGATTGAACTTTTACTTTGAAAAATATTGCTGCTTACATTGTTCAGATTTAGGAGGGGTTAATTAGTGCATACCACATGAGTAACAGTAATAGTAGTCAGTCTCATCAATGATGTGCTTACTTTGAATCATGATGTGAGCTAAGTATTTTTTCTAAATGATTGCATTCAATCTTCACCAAATTCATATGACATAATTGTCATTATTCTTACTTGAAAGGTGAAAAATCTGAACCTTCTGATGGTTGCTCAGTGTCAATTGTTGGATGTGAAGGTTCATGCTGCTTTGTCTTTCAGTTGGGCTTATTCTTTAATTAAAACAGAGCTGTATCCCTAAGTACAATCTATGAATCAAGAATTTAATGAGTGCAGGCACTGTAGGGACACAAAAAAGATTGAACATTGATGTTGCTCTCAAGGAACGTACAAGCTAGTTATCTCTATAAGCTAAATAGCAATACATGTTCTAAATAAGATTTTTAAATGCCACATAATTTAGGCACCAAAAATTTAGTTGACAATTGTGTGGTTGAAACAACAGGGCTGTGGTTTCAGGGCAACATGATGCCATTGTAGGCTGGAGGGATCTGGGCGGCTTCATGTAGGAGGTGACCTTGAAACACATGGGAATTTGAGAAGTCGAAGGAGAGAAAAGAGACCATCTCTAACAGGTGATGCACTGCAAGACGTGAAGGCAGACAGATGTGCAGCAAACAGGTCCAAACTTACAGGTGTGTTTCTGTAGAATAGAGGCCTTTAAACCTCGCTCCTCAAACTCTGCCAGAGAACTATGGTAATTTGAACCTTTTTTACTAGTGACTTCATGACTGGTATGCCTGCAACACCTGTCAATGAGACCCCTGTAAAGATGGTGTTAAAGATGGTCACTGAGATTACTAACATTCCTGGTGTTTCTCAAGTTATGGATGACTTAACATCAAAGTCCCCAGGAACTACTGAGTGGGAGTAATAAAATTCTTGTTCTATTAAAAAAAAAAAAAAAAAAACGCTGGGCGTGGTGGCTCATGCTTGTAATCCCAGCACTTTGGGAGGCCGAGGTAGAATGGATTGCTTGAGCCCAGGAGTTCGAGACCAACCTGAGCAACATAGTGAGACCTCATCTTTAGGGCAAAAATTAAAAAAGAGAGATGAGAGGATCGCTGCAATGAGCCATAATTGCACCACTGCACTCCTGCCTGGGTGACAGAGTCAGACCGTCTCTCAACAAAATAAAAGAAAAAGAAAAAATGATCATAAGGTTTCTCCTCAGAGACACCTCCAGAGCTAGGGCAGGTAGGGTAGGGGGTCTTGGTTCCTGGCCCTCCACACCTGTCTTCACCAGGAACAGAAACGTTTCCATGTGTATACTGACTCCTAAGATATCCTTTGAATAAAGCATACATAAGGCTGTTTTTTTAAAAAGTTGGCCAGGCGCAGTGGCTCACGCCTGTAATCCTAGCACTTTGGAAGGCTGAGGTGGGTGGATCACGAGGTCGTGAGATCGAGACCATCCTGGCCAACATAGTGAAACCCTGTCTCTACTAAAAATACAAAAATTAGCAGGGAGTGGTGACGCGTGCCTGTAGTCCCCACTAATCAGGAAGCTGAGGCAGGAGAGTCACTTGAACCCAGGAGGCGGAGGTTGCAGTGAACTGAGATCGCACCACTGCACTCCAGCCTGGCAACAAAGCAAGACTTTGTCCAAAAAAAAAAAAAAAAAATTGGTGGAAACCGTGGTGGAAACTGTTTATCATTGATACGATGAAATGAGATTTCGGATTAGAAAAGTGGGCTAGGGATCCCTACACGGGCCTTCAGTGCCAACTAAGGGGTTGTGAAATGTTGAGAGTAAAAGTATGAGAAGCCAGCTTTGGCCAGCTATGTTCATTATGTCTCTACCTATAGACAGTGGCATGACTTTGCTAATTCTCAGTTTCTGGTAAAATAAAGATCATGGGAAGTGTTACTTCATGACTATGTTCTTAGGACTAAATAAGGTGAATATGCAAAAAGGACTTTATAAATTCTAAAGTGTTACATGTAATGACAATAATTGTCTGTAGTTTTAATAGAGAGGACTTAGATAAATAAAAATTAAAATACATTTTATCACTTATTGGATAGACAATGAGAACCATGAAAGGTGTTTCTCTAAGGGACGGGTGTGTTGCAGTATTTTAGGAAGATTAATTTGGCATTGGGGAGTGGGCTGGTTGTAGGGAAGGTGGCACAGGGGACATTAGTTGGAGACCAGGATATTTGTCCAGGTATGAATTGAGAAGAATAAATCAACAGAACCTGAAGACTAACTTTAAAGGGGACAGCTAGAAAGAGAAGGAAACAGGAGAAATATTTAGTATCACTTTTTTTGCAAAGTGCTTTTCATATTCCCAATCTCATTTAATCAATGAAGTCTCAGTGAATTTACTCACAAGAAGCTACAGGAATGTTCTGGAAGGGGCTGGCAGGAGGGGCAGTGTTTTTGAGAGGGCTTCATTCTAGACACAGTGAGTTTTAAGAGTGAGTGGGATATCCAAGTGAAGATATTTGGTGGGCTGCAGCACAGTTCAGGAAGTCCTCATGTAGATGGGACAGGAGATGGGAAGTGGGATCACTGATGCAGTGGAGAGAGGTGCCTAAGTGCTGGTGAAGAGTTGAAGAAGAGTAAACAAAAATGAGGAGAGCCGCAATAGCTTGAGAAGGCTGGGACAGCTAGAAAGCAAAGAGTAAGAATTGAAGAAGAGTCACTGGACTTAACTAACTTGTTTTACTTCTTATGATCTTTATTTGACTGGAAATTGAGAATGGGCAGTTGCATCACTTGTCTGAGGGCACAGGCTAATGTGCATCGGTGGACAAAGCTGGGTCCTCGAGCTTACGGCCTGCAGTGATCTTCCATAGCTGCTTAGCTGGCACTCAAGGCCTTCTGTCATGATATTTCCAGCCCACTTTTCCAATCTGATATCCTAGTTCTTTTTATTAGTGGTTTTCAACACCTTAAAAAAAAAAAAAAAGAGCACTCACCAGTATTCTTTGTCCAAATGATATCATAGAAGTTAGGGCAAATATTACAACATTCAGTCTCAACTGGATGATAACATAGGAGAAGATCAAAGAGGAGATCAAAGAGAAGGCACTGAAGAAGTTGAGGTATTCTGTGTCAGGTATTTATTGAGAACTTTGGGAAAGAAAAAGAATGAGAGGTTAGTTGGGGCTTCAGGATGATGAATAAAGGTGTTTGGTTGTTGTTTTATTTTGGTTCTCCAATTTGGGTCTACAATTAGTTCCATCTTTGCCTTGGTTAGAGCATCATGTGATATACTCTAGCATGAGAGGACAGATTGTAGACCCTCTCTTCCTATGTCCCTGGTATAGAGCTGCTCAAGAGAAGAACTTGAACTTTCTCCTGATTTGGATTTTCATTGAGTACCTGATGAAGAAATAGGACCCCTTTGGAAGAGGGAGGATATACCATAAATAGGGAAGGTATCAGAATACATGAGAACATTCAGAAACAGGCCTGAGGGAAGCCATGTTACAATTGCTCTGAGTATCAAATGGCTACACTTGAACCTACCCTGACTCAGCACACGGGAGTGGCTGAGTGCCCTAGAACCAAGAGGGCTGGCTGGTTAAAACAAGAGAACTTTACCAGCAGGAGTTTGGGCACTCTGCCTGCTCTTTAAAATAAGAACATGCTTTTCTTTATGGGTCAGAGAACCAGAGATAGGTGATGAGAGACAGAGAAAGCAGTTTCGAAGGGGGGTGCAAATGCCCTAAAGATGACTGAGGTTAAAGGTGGGCTGATGAACTAGAACACCAGCCACACAATGTTTCATTGGAGGTGGCATCAACAGGGGCAATCTGGGCATGGGGAATATGACTGAGAAAAGGTGCAGGTAGAAACAGGGATGGGAGATGAAAGCAGGTCCCTTCATGCCTTCAAAACACAGACAGCAAGAAACCTGAGGTCATGCATTTTGCAGATGAGAGAGAGACTGGACTTAAGGACAAATCTTACCTAGCATCTACAAGCAATGGACACCTAAGAGACATTCGTAACACAAATGTATGTGGTCAAAAGAGGAAGAGATAATAGAAGCCAAAAGAGAATGCTTGGGAAAAATATAAGGTACCAGACAGGCGAGGAAGGAAATGGGTGGACAGTAGAGTTCAAGGCATGGCTACGTGCCTAACTAACATCCATTTTCTCTTTCATTCTCACTGATAGGACCTGATTTTATTCCAGGTGGCAATATACTTTGTTAAAAAGGATATATATTTCCCTGCTTCTCTTAAATCTACAATTAGTAAGTACAAGTCATTTGGTGGGGCTTCTATAAATATTCTCTAAAGGGGCCTGATCAGATGGATGGAACATCCTTTTACCATCCTCCTTTTTTCTTTTCTTTTCTTTTCTTTTTTTTTTTTTTTTTTTTTTTTTGAGACAGAGTCTTGCTGTGTCGCCAGGCTGGAGTGCAGTGGCGTGATCTCGGCTTGCTGCAACCTCCGCCTCCCAGGTTCAAGCAATTCTCCTGCCTCAGCCTCCCCAGTAGCTGGGACTACAGGCATGGGCCACCATGCCCAGTTAATTTTAGTATTTTTAATAGAGATGGGGTCTCACCATGTTGGCCAGGATAATCTCAATCTCTTGACCTCGTGATCCACCTGCCTTGGCCTCCCAAAGTGCTGGGAATACAGGAGTGAGCCACCGTGCCAGGCCTCCTTTTCTCTTCTTAATTGGAATGAAGAAGCAATGTCTAGAACTCCAGCAGCAGTCTTGGGCCAGGAGGTGAATGAAAATGGAAGCCCCACACTAAAGATAGTGGAGTTGAAAGGTAGAAGGAGCCTAGGCCCCTGGTGCCCCTGGCACAACCGTATCAGTCCTGGACTACTTCCCATGACTTCTCTATATGAGAAAGAGGTACATCTTTATTTTGTTGAGACCACTGATTGATATAGCTATATATCCTGATAGATATAAAATATAGATCATATATGTACACACATACACATATATATGTAAAACCTAATCCTAATAAAGGAAAAAGAACAAAATTGTGTGAAGGCAAATATAAGACTGACATAATTCAGCTCAAAAGAAGAGATGTCTAATCAATATGGAAGACAATAGTGGTTAAAAGCGTTCAGAAGAGAGGAAGATTTTTCACACTGGGAGGTGAGGGAATCATGAGGTCAGAAAAAGAGCAAGGATTTCAACCCAAACCTATCCGACCCCAAGCCTTGCATGCTCTTTATACCATACCATTTTCCCTTCTACTGGAGTGCTATCTTAAAAAGATTTTGCAATGCATGGCATCTGTGATGTTGGTGTTTGAATGAACAAGTCATATGATTTCTCAGGATTGCAATCAAGAGAGAACAGGAAGAGCTCTGCTGGGGAAGAAAACTGACAGACAGCCAGGGTGGTGTGTAAAGGGCGGGTTCCATGCCAGGGGTTATCAGGAGCATCTGAAGGAGGACTAAGCCACAAGGATTGCCCAACACCCCGTCACACACAACACACTGTCCCCCACGGCAAGCGTCACCGAAGAAGGGAGCATCCATCGCATTTTTGCATCCAAGTTTTTTAAGAAATTTCATATTCTCAGGGATCTGTGCCCGAAAACCCGGCTCTTTTGCTTGAGCTCCTTATGGACAAAGCTCTGAGATCAGAAGCTCTTGGAGGTTTGCTTCTTCCTCACTCAGCCAGCTGCTTTTCTTCCTAGCTCTCCCACATTGCCAGAGGGGGGCGGGAGGATACATCTCCTGTTGCAATCTCTCGTTCCAACGTGAATCTGTGACCCCGGAAAGACTGTGCGGGTTTCAAAAGCTGTCTGAACCAAGATTCTGAGCAGGCGCGAGGCTGTTCTCAGTTGGGCAGCCGGTCACCTTGGAGCAAGAATCAGGGGAGAAAAATGGGGCCCAGGGGGTGGGGGAAGCCACACCTATTCTGCTAGTGATTTAACAGGACTGCTTAAAAAAATAAACCAAAAAGTCCAGATTCTTCCATTTCCAGATGTTTCTTCACTTTCTTGCTGCTTTCTCAGACAGGGTGAGCAATGGTCGGGCTTTTAGTGTCTGAGGGTCCTTAAAGAGGCCTGGGAGTCCCGGACACAGTGCCAGGGAAAGCAGGTTTTCTGCGCATATGGGAGGAAGCAAGCGCGAGTCACTCCGGTGCAGAGAGACAGGCAGAGGGGACAGACGGTTGTCTAGTTTGGGCAAACTTCTGTCTACCTGGGGCGGGGGGCACAGTTCCTCCCCTCTCTCTGGCTTTTCCCTACGCCCTCTGGGGTTTGAATGAACAGGTGCTAACACACCAGCTTAGAAGGGCGCGTTCAGCACCCTCGCCAGCAGCTGCTCGGCACCTTTGCCCCTCGGTGGCGGCTGCCAGGCGCACTAAAGGCCCAGGATCGTAAAGCTGGAGGCGTAGAGGGAGAGGGCGACGCCGTCCTCTGCAGAATGGGGCGCGGGCCTCGCAGCCTCGGCTCAGGAAGTCCCGCCAACCGTAGGAGGGGCAGGGCAGGGTCAGCTCTGGGCTGCACTTGAGCAAGAGAGAGCTGGAGCTATCGCCGCCTGCGCCGCATTCCTCCTTGTGGCACAAGGGGCGGGTGAAGGGGCGACCCCCTTTCTCCCTCTCCGAGCGAGTGCGGGGCAGTCTCCAGGCCCGCGCGCTGCGGTGCGCTCGCCGCTCTCCATGCCACCCGGCCCCTTTCCTGGGCAGGCCAGGTCAGTGTGGGCGCCGCGGCCCGGGTTCGCAGGGCACAGGCCCCCAGCCCCCAGGGCGCCCACTGTGGACGGGACAAGGGCTTGCAGCCTGTGCCAGGGCGGCCACCGAGGGACGCGACGCCTCCAGCAACCTCTCCCCGCGCCGCCCGCCAGGCCCTGCCGGGCCTGCGCCGGCTCTGGCGGTACAGACACGGCCCCCGAGGGGCAGCGTTGGCCAGGCCCACCCAAGACCTGCCCCGTCCCGCCACCACTGTACCCACTTTCTGCTGCCCTCATCGGTCTGCGCAGCTGTCCCCGCTCCTCCCCCTGAGGCAAAACTGCACCAGAGGGCATCTTGGCAAGGTCATTGCCACCCCGCCCACGATTGTAGAAGAGGCTCAATCCTGTTTAAGAGGTTTAGCTCCCCAGGCGCTATTAAAAGTAAGTTTTTGGTGGCCTTCTATAAGGAAACTTTTAATCACACAGAATTTAGCCTCTGATCGGCCAGACATTTAAACGGCGCAGAGTAAAACCTTCCATTTTTAACATCCACTCTGGTGTTTGCTGGAAATTTGCCACCGATTTTAGGCTCGAGCTGAAGGTTACCAGGATTTATCATTGTTTCCCCAGGATGTTTAACCCTCATGGGCTCCTCTTCTTTCATTTAAGACACTTGAAAAAAACAATTCTTGTAAGCGCTTTGGCCATTTTGTTTAAGAAATTTGTTTTAGCTCCTACGGTTTTGTAATCCAGAAATATTCTGAAATGAGGAGTGGGGAGTATTGGAGACAGAAAGCAGCTGTGTACCAGGAAATAATAAATAGCATGCAAAAATATCACAGCTAATAGATGTCCTTTACGAGTGGAAATATCTATGTTTAATTGCCTTAAAAATGTGGGGTGGAAAAACACAATTATACATTGTGATAACAAACCTGTACAGTTAATTTCTGAATAATACAAAACAAGTGCTGAAATTTTTTCTTGATGGTTGAGATAATTGTCCCCAAATTATGACATCAGCTACCCAAATATCATGTTGCCCCATCTGCAAATACTTGAAGAGGAATAGTTACCAATTGAATTCATTTAGATTCATCCTTAATAAAAAGAAAATTGCATAGCTTTTTATATTGTTGCAAATGCATCTCCCAATATCATTGTCAGCTTAGTGATATTCTCAATATTTTAAAATTTCAATTTTTAAAAGATACATAATATATAATTCCTAATAATTATAAACACATCATTTTATTCATCTGATTTTAATAACATGCATTTTATAATTACTGTACAACCAAAATAGACATTGAATTATGCTGTGTGCATGTCTTTATTCAACAGTATATTCTTAGACACCTTGTTCAAACAAATTAAGTAAGTTTAAAATAAAATTAAAAAGGAAAAAATCTTTCCAGTAGAAACAGAATCACAGTGCTTTACAGACAAAAGGAAAGGAAAAGAAGTTCTCATACGAAAAGAGATTTATTATTACATAGAAAATTCTCACAATAGTTGAAACACACTTCAGAAACTAGTAAACACCTTAGATAGAGTTGTGCCAATTACTCAGCCCACAAGCATCTGCTTTGTCTTAATTAGACGGGGAAGGTGAATGACCACTGTTTATTTTCATTTTCCTCATTAATTATGAAAAACTGCATTTAATTCATCTTGCATGGTGAGAGATTGGCTGCGCAGATGTAAGTCGTAAGGGAAGTGGCTGTCGGTGGGCAACCTGAACATGGCACCCTGCCCAAGGGGACCCCTGGGTGGCACTGCACAGTAATGCATGCCATAATTGTAATTTTTGCCATAGTCCAAGGTTTCTTCTTGCTTCAGGGAAAATATCCCATTATAGTTAATTGGGGGAGGACTTAAGGGACCTTCAAACTGGGGGCTGGCACACTCAGGGGAAGTACTTTCATAGAAGGATTCATACGCACTGCAATAATTGTAGGGTTTCATGGACTTGGAATTATCAAGAGTCCCATGCCCTGGGGGAGTGGTGAGCTCAGGGCTGTGGTAGGGTGGGTAGAAGGTAGAGTAGGGTGACCTTGTGTGGTGCGCAGCCTCCCCACCCTGACCCATCAGGAAACTCCTGGCGTTGAGCTGCAAGCAGCCTGCCACCAAGTTTGTAGTTGGCTGGGAAAGACCTTTGCATAAGTTTTGGACGAATGTGAGCAGATCTGGTCTCTTGCCGATTCTCAGAATTTCAGAAAGTGCCCAGATGTAGTTTTTGGCCAGTCGTAAAGTCTCTATTTTGGACAGTTTCTGGGTTTTAGAATAGCAGGGGACCACTTTTCTTAAGTTGTCCAGAGCGTCGTTGAGGCCATGCATCCTGTTCCTCTCGCGCGCGTTCGCTTCCTGTCTCCTGAACTTGACCCTTTCCAATCGCAGCTTGGTTGTCTTTTTTTTCCTGAGACCCCTCCTTCTAGGCAACCCATTTTCGTCTTCCTCTTCCCTGTCTTCCTCCTCTTCTTCTTTCTCGGTTTCTTCTCCAGGGGCCCTTTTGATGCTTTTTCCTCGAAGGACAATCTGTTTGGAAAAGCTTTCTGGTTTCTTAATTTGCTTCTGGTCCTCGCATTCTCTAGAAAACTTTCTGCACATCTGGGATTCTGGCATTACAACAGACTCATCAAACGGTAGTGTTAACATGGTTCTCTAATCTTAAATTACCTGAAAAAATGCCAGCACAATATTTAAAGAGTTTTCATTTTTAAAGTTTATACACTTAAAACATATTTAATTATTTAATCATAAGACTACAAAAATACGTGAAAAAGATTGATTCTGGGCTGATTTTTTAACATTAAATATAATTTTGAGTTTGTGAAGGTAAGTAATTATGAAGACATTGATGCATTCAATAGGATTAATTTATATGAGCAAATTATCAAAAGAAAATAAAAATGAAACATATAATTATTGTGATCACCACCATCTCCATTTCTCTTTGCCTTTAAACTGGATTTTAGTACCCCCCAAAAAAGATTGTGGAATTCAAACAAATGCAAAACATGAAATTTCAATGCAGAATTTCATTAATTCCAATTCCCCTGAGCACAAAATGAGAAGATAAACCAGTTTTTAAAATGGAAAGTACTATCTCTCCATTAGCTGACAAATTCGTGTTCTTTTTTAAAAACAAACAAACAAACAAACAAACAAAACCTTAACTTTATTTGCTGTATCACACAACTGTGAATTTAGATAAGTGGGTGTGGGAATATACAAATTTAAAGAAAAGATTATAATCAGAGTCAATTTTTAAACTGATTTTTTCTGATCAGTAAAGAATTATGTAAAAGAGCACTATTTTCCCAGGCTTCAAAAAGAAAAGGGGATTAGGCTAATTTGGAATAAGCTCTATAAATAAATTTAAAGCATAAAAATCACTGGCAATTTCTTTTAATTAAAAAAATATTGAGACTGATTTTATTTACATTTAATTTTTTTCCGAATAGAATTGTCTGTTTACTGCTGTTCAAATCATCCTGGACAAAAACCACTCTCGTAGTGTTTTTGTTCTACGAGCCATACAAGTCTCCCTCTAGCTAATATCTGACAGGAACGGTCCAAGGATTCTGACTGCAATTGTGCACGTGTGTTCAGAATCCCAAATGAAAGGGGAAAATAATTTGTGTTTCAAATGCATTTTGGTTTTTGTTTGGTGAAGCAGCAAGTATTTTCATCTAAAGTCTTCAAACAAATAGGCACATTAAAGCAGAGACTTTTCAGTTTAACAATCTCCAGCCCCCTCAACACACACATATACACACGAACACATACACAAACTCTTAGTAATGTCCACATACTTGCAGTGTTACATAATAGCAGTGAAAGTATGTGATAATTACATCATAAGAATGAAATATGATAAGAAGTTATAGATGGCAAAGAGCATATAAATACTATAAGACAGTGACACTGTATCTTTAAATACTTGCATGCAAAGCCAGCATCAATTGAAGTATATCTTTATTTATATTACCTTAGGTTTTAATTTCATTCAATAATCAGTTTTCATTTTGGGTCTTCCAAATCTTTTCAGGCTGAGTGTCGCATCGTCTCCTGGAGTCTCTAGATCTGTGTATATCTGCACTATCTCATTGATCTCTAAAAAGTGACATTGATGCCAACTGCCAGAGCTGGTACCCATGCCATCTGCTAGTGACGTCACAGGGCAGAGAGAGCCATGTGATCCTCTCTCTTGGGACCTTCATTCTGCACTGATCATCTGGCATCCCTGTAAGTGGGTACCAGCATTCATGCATCAACACAGAAGGTTAGACCGATAGGAAAAAAATCTGCACCAGCATTTCACGTACAGTAGGTGCATTTCTCCTCGAGCTGCTTCAGTTTCACTGGCAATCTGTAGAAATAGCTGTGTTAGTGTTCAGTTTCGCCCTGCCAACGGTGCAAGTATTAGGTGGTCGTTAATATTCCATTCATTTACAAGGTGGGCTTTTGTGTGAGCAAGAGGTTTTTGTTGTTGTTGATGATGTTGTTTTGTAAAGATCACCATCCCATTTGTGCACCTGGGTACCCAGGGAAAGAAAGCCATGAAAAGGAGCTGGAAACTGGTCTTAAGATGTTTAACCAAACTAAGATTCGTGTAAGTGAACAGGGGTCAACAAAGGTTTCATTTTCTTGTTTTGTTTCACAGCATGTAACTTATGAGTGTGTGTCTGTGTGTTCTCTTATTAACATGTAAGACTTCTGTGCTTCTTAGGGATTTGGAATAAAAGAACAGCTTCTCCATCTGGGGTCTGTGAAAGACATCCTCAGATACTCCCCTTCCTACACTTGCTGGTATCTTTCACCAACTTTTGCAGAGACACTGCAAGTCCATTGTTAAGGATTTCAAACTACATACTTTGTCCTCTGCGGAAAGTCACTAACTTCACTGTTTTATTGTCCCTTATCTCTTCCCAGCGTTAACTTGCTCGTTCCTTCTCATTTCATTTCAGACACAATAAACATAAAAATTATCACTCAGGTTTTTGTCTTCCTCTCCCTGACATTCTGCTGAGTATTTTAATCAAAGATTAGCTTTCCTGTTTTTGTTTCTTTTTTTTTTTTTAACTTTCAGATTTTTTTCTTTCTCTTAAAAATCTTGTCCTCGCATTTTTCTCTAGACTAACATCAATTTAAATATCTTCTTGTTCTTTTATCAGTGTCCACTTGTTTTTCCCGATCAGGTGTATTTCAGATTTATTTTTTTCCCCACTCCACACTTTTGATTTCTTCTTAACAAAAGCAGGGTGGAAACAGTTAAGCAAAGCTGGCAAAGCCTTATAGATAAAACGAACTGTGGAGCTAGAGACAAACTCCACCTTCCTCCCCTTTTCTCTTCTCCCGTGCCCCCACCCCTATAAAGGACATTTGATTTCAGGATTGCCTGCCAGTAAAGTAAAAAGTGAGCTTACAAATAAATAAATAAATAAAAGTTTTAAAATAAACAAATAAACACAACCTTTGTTGTTTGACAACTGAGTAATCTCTTTCTATAAAGTGAGAGAGTATGCTTTTGGTATTAAAGTAATCCCTGGCAGAGCTGTAACTGTTGAATCTGTGTTAGCATTCCCCTTATAAATCCCAGTTTTGAAAGGTTTAGAATTCTGCTGCTTTAATGCACTTTGGATCCAAATTGGCACCAAGGGCCTCACACTAAATTCAATTTTGCTCCTGTCATACCCAACTAATTTCCACCTTCTTCAAAAAGTTGCTCGACTTTTCCTGGACAGTTCTAGAAAAGATGGGGAAGTCGGCAAAAAGTAGAATCAAATATGTAAAAGCAGATCATTTTTCTCTCTTAATGGCCCAGTAAAAAATGCAAATTAAAATAAGAGTCAGACTATAAACTCCTAAGTTAAAATAGGTAGGTTGGCCTAGCTCTTGTTTTTCAAAAAACCAGATATACCATAGTCATTCTAAAGTTTGTTGTTTAAGAATATATCACTTGGTAATGGGTGCATTGAGTATATTTCATATGGCTTTTAATTCAAGAAGTACACACAGTTTTTATATTAGCATAGTGAGTTTCTATAGGAAGGCTAGTTGCAGAATTTTGTTGGTCTCACATATGGTTTAATTTTTAAATGTAAAGGAGCATAAGTATCAGAGTCATGAGCCACAAAGCAGCCAGTGCTGTCTTGCGTTTTATATACTGCACCATATTCTAAACTTGCAAAGTCTCCAAAAGCTGCATTGTATTAAAGTCATCACAAACATGAAAATCAAAATCCAAGGAATAGATGACATGATACGCCAATAGAAAATTATCATGAATGTACTTCATTGAAAGGGTAGATTTTATATTTTATCTTGGCATTTGCAGAAAAGTGAGAAACAATTTATTGATAAAAACATTTGAGGCTGTGCTATTCCTGCCTTTGAACATGAAAGAAAAACCTTTGGTGCTGATGGGGTGGAGGAACAGAATTAGTGTTCAGGTTTTCTGACTGCTAATCTATTGTTTGGATGCTTTAGCTTTTTGTTTTTTTCAAAAAAAGGGGGGGAATAAAAAGTTGTTATGTCAAGATTTAGCAAGAATTAAGTATGTTTGTACAATAATCTTTCAAAAGAAATTTTGTTATGCATTTTCTACTATAGTTCCAGATATGCAAATGCCTGTGCTGTTAATATGCATTCATAACATACACCATAAGGGCTGTTCTACTCTTCTGCTAAGAAAGCATGTTAACACCAATACTCCAAACAGAAATACATTCTGACTTATAGATGAATATGCAGAGTATGAGAAGTGTATTATCACCATTTCTATAATGTAGTTTCTCATTTTACAACAACTACCGCATACCAAAGTTAATATCTATAACTCATTTTGGTATTAATTTAATTGAAAATGATTTTTGCTTCTGGGGTCATGCAATTTTATAGATTTTTTAAAACGTGTCCGATGTCTGCCTGTCTGCCTACCTCTTTCTTTCACTGGGTAAATGCTCGTATTTCACTCATAAAAATGAGCCACGGAAAATTTAAATATAATTTTGACTCTGTTGTAAGACAATAAAAACCAAAAGTCCCAATTAAGGCTCGAGTGTTGTTGTTTTGTGGTCATCCTGTTGGTGCCTGTATCTTAGCAAGTGAAAATTCTATTGACTCCCTTTTTCACAGTCCCCTCATCATCTGAAATCAGTTTGAAACATGACAGGCATTTTTCTCAACTCTCTAAGGGTATAGGGCAACACAATGTAGACTGCGACAGGATCAAGCAGCACAAGCCCAGGACCAGAGTTTTGTACCCAGATGTGGGGTACTAACACACAGAGAGATTGATTTTGAATATTTTTCTCTATTTCCTTCCTTCCTTCCTTCCTTCCTTCCTTCCTTCCTTCCTTCCTTCCTTCCTTCCTTCCTTCCTTCCTTCCTTCCTTCCTTCCTTTGTCTTTCTGTCTTTCTTCTTCTTTTTACCTTAGACAGATCTTCAGGGTGCTCATGAAGCTTGTGAGCAAAGCTCCCCAGTGTTAGTCCCTAGAGTTTTAACTTTGTGATCCCCAGTGACTTGAAATAGTTTTATGGCTGTGGCAGTGTCCCACTTTGGAAAACAGCCCTTGGAATTTACATAAAAGTGTTTAAATTATGAGGCAAAATATAAAACAACCTCATTCCCTCAAAGCCTTAGAGGGCTTAAAAATATAATTTAAACATAGATGGTACAAAGATGTTGTTTGTATATACACATGAGGATTACGTAGACTAAACAGATAATCTGTAACAATGTGAGGGCAACTCTTGGATTGCTTTTTAGATTTACTTTAAGGTGAAGACTACACTGAATTATCTTATTATTATGTAATTAATTATGTTTGTTGTTTATGTGCCTCATAAAACACTGCACTATTCAGTCTTCTACTATGCTTTGCTCAAAATAGCACTCCTTCTAGAAATATTCTTTATTATTCTTCCCCCATGGAACATTTTACTGACCAAACCACATTTAATTTTTATTTCTCATTTGTTATTAAATAAGGGCATCTAACTCCATTAGTTAAAACTTCTACCAGTATGAGAAAACTAGTATTACTGGACTGAGTTCTTATAATTCCAGCCACAAGTAGAGAGACGATGCTTTAACTTTTGTGATCTCACTGTAAGGAAATGTACAGTTTTCTTTAGGCTTTAAAAATATCAAGAATAATGTGTTAACCCTAATTACTACTTTTTATAATACTGAATTAGAAATTATTGTTCTATTCCAATGCATGTAACGTAGTGATTATTTTTAAACGTAGATGACAGAAATACAATTTGTTTCTTTTTCCTATTACATTCATTCATTTTGTAAGATTGAAGTAAGACCATTTTATAAGACCTTTATGCAAGAGATGCTTTTGCAAAAGTTTTATACAAACTGCATTTTTGAAAATCAAGTTTTATGTTCGGTAGATGGTATGATGAAGTGCAGGCTGTCTTAACACAGACGATTCCCGGATGGATTTGAAGAGGTCCTTGAGCCTCCCAAGATGCTGTGCAAATTTGGCACGTATGTACATACGTGCACTTTTCTAAGGAAAGGCTTTCTTTGTCAGATTCTAAAAGGATAAGAATGACAAAGAGTATTTTGACATTTTACTAACCTTGTTTCAAATCTTGATCCTGCTGTTTAATAGCTGTATGTTGTTCATTCGTTCATCCATTCATTAGTTCATCAAAATCTTATTGAAGATCTATTTTGGAGTAATTCTTGACTCCTCTTTTTCTCTCACATCCCACAATCAATATGTCAGCAAATCCTCTCAGTTCTATGTTAAAATTACACGCAGACTCTGAGCGCTTTTCAGCAATTGCCCTACTCCTACTCTGACCCAGAACACCATCACCTTTCACCTGGCCTAGATGGCATTGGGCTTTCCCTCTTGGCCCCTTACATCCCATATAGGATTCTCAACTCAGTAGCCAGAGGCATCTGGTTAGAACATAAATCAGACTGTGTTCTCCTGCACTCAGAACTCTCCAGTACTTCTCCTCTCCCTCAGAGCAGGGGCCAAGTCCTGGCAGAGGCCCAGAGGTTTCTCCTGGCTTCTGCAATTCCATTTTCTGCTTTCCCCTGGACTCACTCATCTCCAGTGACACTGGCTGCTGGCGATTCCTTGAACGCTGAGGCACACTCCCACCTTAGGGTCATGGCACTGAACTTCCACCTGGCATTTTCTTTTTGCAAATCCCCATTGCTCATTCTCGCACCCTTCAAGTCTCCGTCCACGTGGCCCCTCTCAGTGAGGCCTCCCCTGACTCTCCTAATTTATACTGTAGCCCTGCACCCACTCATTCCTCTCTATCCATTTTCCTGTTTTACTTTTCTCTGTAGTACTTATCACTTTCTAACACAATACATTGCTGATTTCCAGTGTGTATTAATCTACATTTCTAATGCCTGCCCATGAAAGCCACTAAGTACATACTTGTTGAATGAAGAAATGTGTTCCGGGCACTGGGTTAGTGACAGCCATTCAGCAGTGTGTAGAGCAGCTGTACAAGGCTGTGGGGAAGTTTCCAGTCTAGTAGGGGAGACAGACAATGAACAGGTAAACACACGCATGTGGAATGTACACATCAGAGGCTACAGAGAAAAATGGGAAGACCTATTTCATTAAAGCACTGAGGAGCTCTTTCTGAGTCGTCCTTTAAGCTGAGACAAGCAGGTGGAGCAGCAGAGGCAGGAGCTCATGCTATTTCTGCTGGTCTGGGAAGACCAGGAGCAGTGCTGTGACAGTAAGCCCTGGATCGTCCAAGGGTGCCTGGGTCGTGGTAAAGTATTTTGAATATATTCCAAAGGAAGCCTTTGGAGAGCTTGAGGCAATTTAAGATTTGAAATATTTTCTTTAGCTGGCTCCGAGGAGAAGACTTGGAGAGGGCAAAAGAAGAAACCGGGAGAGAACAGACAGGGCTCAGGACACACTATCCCAAAATATGGCATATTGGAGCTGAAAGAATTTGAGAAGCCTTAGAAGCAGGAAGATCTCTCAGACCTTCCCCACCTCTCCCTTGAAGCAGATGATAAAACATAGGGAGGATTTTCTTTTTTATTTATTCCTTTCTTTAGAGACAGTATCTTGCTATGTTGCCCAGGCTGGTCTCGAGCTCCTTGCCTCAGGTGATCCTCCTGCCTTGGCCTCCCAAAGTTCTGGGATTGCAGGTGTGAACCACCACAGCAGGACCAAGAAGGATTTTCTGACCTCCACTGAAGCAGGTCAGAAGACTCACATGTGAGAGGTGCCCTCCCTATACCCAGACAAAAGGAATCCTTTGTCTTTGAGGACACAGGAACACAGATTTGAATCTGAACAAACAGATCATGCTAAGTTTCCTCAGTGTATTACCATTAGATTATATTCTTTGTCCCATCATATTTCTTCTTGACTCTTCGTTTTTATAAAATCCAGTGTAGAAACACTAAAGTTTAACTCTTTGTTTGGGTTGTCATTTCTTTATGAAGGCTCCCATGTCATAGAAAACTTATTAAATAAATGTGTATGCTTTCCTCTGGTTAATCTGTCTTTTATTATAGGGACCTCATCCATGAACCTAGGGTGGGTAAGAAAAGAGATATTTCTCCTCCTCCACAGAAATTACAAAGCCTGTGAGAGTAGACAGAGCTGGAGGGGATGACTGTGGCCCCAGGTTGAGTGGAGACAATGGAAAAGGAGAAAAAAGGAGGCATGGAAATATATTTTGGAGATGGAATCGACAGAATTTACTGTTGAATGGATGTGGATTACCTGTAGGAAAGTTACAAAACCTCTGATCATGAGGATGATGATGATGACGATGAACAAAGTATTCATTCATACACAGGGCACCAAGCATCAGGCTAAGGGCTTTATAAACATTAGCACATTTGTTCCTTGCAGAGGTAGATGTGAGTGTCCTCATTGCAGAGATAATGAATCTATGGCTCAGAGATATTAACTAATGTTCCTGGACTGCTCCGTTTTCAAGTGAGAGAATCATCATTTGGACTTAGGTCAGTCTGAATCCAAATCCTACCTTCTAAACTACTATACCTTGCCACCTTAAGAATTAGATGATCAATGTCAATGAACTGCCTACGACTGCCTCTGGTATAAAATAAATACTGAATTAATAACACACATTAAATGAAGTAGCAAAATTTGACCATGAATCTATTTACAAAGTGAATAATTATCTTAAGAAGTGACTCTTCTTAAGTCACCAGATACATTATACTTTTCTATGCTTTTCATTTTTGGATCAATGTGTATAGGTAGTTGTAGACTGTTATGTATGGTGAAATCATATAACAATAATTACAAAATTACAATTGTCATGACAACAGCTTTTTTTTTTTTTTTTTTTTTTTTTTTTTTGTGATGGAGTCTCTCTCTATCACCCAGGCTGGAGTATAGTGGCATGATCTCGGCTCACTGCAACCTCCGCTTCCTGGGTTCAAGTGATTCTTCTGCTTCAGTCTCCTGAATAGCTGGGATTACAGACACGTGCCACCACGCCCAGATAATTTTTGTAATTTTTAGTAAAGACGGGGTTTCACCATGTTGGTCAGGTTGGTCTCGAACTCTTGACCTCATGATCTGCCCGCCTTGGCCTTCCAAAGTGCTGAGATTACAGGGGTGAGCCACCACGCCTGGCTGACAACAAGCTCTTATTTGACTCAGAAGAGTTGAGGGTTGAGTTGTTCAATTTTATTCCTTCATTCTTTTTCATCCATTCAACAAAACTCTTACTTTTTATGTTACTGCTGTAGCTATGAGAGGAAGTATGGGTACCTAACAGAGGCCCAGCTCTTATGGAAGTCAGAGTTGAATTAGGCACATGAAACGCATCCATAATCATCTAATTAAAAATAGTAAGAGCTCGCTATAAGAGAGGTTGTTGTTAGGGATAAATAAAACATTTGACTAGAGCTTGCAAGTATGTGAAGAATTTTCTTTTACTTTTATTTGAGATATAACAGAGACTGAAAAGCACACATGACATTAAGTTCACAGTTCACTTAAATTTTTCCAAGCTCAACACATCTATATGACAGGATCAAGAAACAACACCACCAGCTACCCAGAAGCCTCCTTCTTCCATCTTACAGCTACCAGCCAGCCCTCCCCCAAATAAACCAACAACTTGACTTCTAACTGCATCAATTAAGTTTGTCCATTTTGTACATTATACAAACGAAATCATGGGCCTGGTTCCTTTACCTCAACTTTTTTTGTGTGACGTTTATTCACATTGTACGCAATTGTAGATTGTTCACCCTCGCTGCTATATAGTATTCCATTGCGTGACTATATCACATTTTGTTTTTCCATTCTGTTGTTGATGAATATTTGGGTAATTTCTAGTTTGGGATTATCATAAGTGCTATTCTAGTACATTTAATTTAGTAAACGTATGTATGTTAGCTGCATCCCATTCCTATGTATATATCCAACAGAAATGTGTACATATATTCTGTGTGTAGGACTTTAAGTTTCATTTAGAATGAGACATTTGGGAAAAGGTAATCTTTACTAATTACCTACCTGACAATCACACACATCCTAAAATCATTACACAAGTTTGATAACATTCTCCCAAAGCTATAAACACACTAATCAAGAAGGGTATTGATCATCAATTTACAAATATTTCTTGAATGATTCCTTTGTATCAAACAACTGTGTTTGATGTTGGAGACAGCAGAAGACACAATCCATTCATTCAAAGAGTCTAGAGATCTGTTGAGGAAATAGAACTGACATATTCGAAGCATTGAGATGCATCACTCTGGTATAGAGTATCAAACAAATGAATATCTGCTTTGTTTTCTTAACAGCCTTTTGGAAGACAGTGCAAACCTAAGATTATGCAGTAGTTTACCAAGAACATATTTCAGAATACTTGCCTTTAGAGAGTGCTTTAGTGGAAATTTAAGTTTTCAAACACTATGGCTAAATTATTAAAACTAATATTTGATCAATGTTAATATGAAGACTAATTTTTTGAATACATTGTGCTAACTTTTCTGCATATATTATGTAGTTTTTACAACAACTATATGAGGATTATATGCATAGGCAGACTGGTATAGTGGTTAAGGATGACAAATGGCACCAGACTCCCTGGTTCTGCTACTTTCTAGCTGAATGACCATGGGCAAGGTCTCTATGCTTCAGCTTCTCCATCTGCCAATTGGGACTGGTTCTATTCTTAGCTCATAGGTTGCTGGATATAAAGGGCTTAGAATGATACCTGCTACACAGGAAGCATCGTGTTATTTGACAGATTAATTTAAAATAAAAATTGAAGGAGGGTGAGAGAGTTGAGTATAAAGCATTTATGTGAAATAATTTCTCAACTCTGTGAAGAAAGGACTCATGTCTGTGGCAATGTCCCACAGCTGGTCATTCAAGCGTTCAGGGTGTAGATGGAGAAGATTTTGTTTGTTTGTTTGTTTCTTTTTTGTTTTTGCTTTTTTGAGATGGAGTCTCGCTCTGTCGCCCAGGCTGGAGTGCAGTGGCGCGATCTTGGCTCACTGCAAGCTCCGCCTCTGGGTTCACGCCATTCTCCTGCCTCAGCCTCCTGAGTAGCTGGGACTACCACCTCGCCCGGCTAATTTTTTGTATTTTTAGTAGAGACGAGGTTTCACCGTATTAGCCAGGATGGTCTCGATCTCCTGACCCCGTGATCCACCCACCTCGGCTTCCCAAAGTTCTGGGATTACAGGCGTGAGCCACCGCGCCCAGCCGAGAACATGTATTATATTGTCAATGAAACCAATTATTCGGAAGGTATTATATAGATTTTTGCTTGCAACTTCAGCACCTTGGACTCGGAAATATGGCAATGTTTTAAGGACAAATAACTTCTCAGTGAAGCTTGAGCCAGGCTACAAATCTTTCAGTGACTTAAACTTCTTGGCTGTGCATACTCCAATTCTTTCCTACAGAAGCACTGCAGGCTTTGTTCTTTGTTGCTACCTACTTTCAAATCTCTTGGTGGCTTTGATGGAAGGAGTATATGGCACAGCAAAAAGACACACAGAAAGCATTTTCAGTCCTGATGTTTACACGCTTGCAGACAGAAGTCAGCAAGGTGAGTTTGGAAACTAAAGCTTTAGGTTGAAGGCTGACCTTGCTAAAGCCACAGATTCAAATGGAAAAAGGCAGGAGCTAGTCACCACCAAAGGAATGCATTTATTGTCCTGGGATGTAACATATGCAGATAGGTCTTATAACCCCTAGAACACAGTAAAAAAATTCGTGGTTCACACCTTACAGGAATAAACAGCTAATGAATCCTAAGCAAAAATGAAAAAGCTCAAATCATTATTTGTCTTTTAGTATTTTAGACTTCTGGTTGGTTTGCTCTGTTTTGTTGGCAAATTTCATCTAATTACAATATATTTTTCATTTGTGTTTTAAAATAGCAATCCTAACCCACTGTTATTATAACATATGTGGTAAGTTGTTATTCCTAGGGTGGTGATAAATTTGTGGCGATCCATTCGCATCCTCATGGATTGGAAGTAATCTTTCTCCTCTGATTTCCCACTACATTTTGTGCTTCTATTATTGTGCTTTAGCGTAATCTGCTTTGTAGTATAGCTATTTGTGACTGCATCTGTCTCCCCTACTAGATTGTGAGGACAAAAATGATCTCGGATTTCTGTTTGTTTCATTTGGCTTTGCATTACCTGCATCACATAACACACTGATTTGCACATAGTAGGAACTCAATAAATATTGATGGTAGAATCAATTGATCAATTGCAGTTACAGCAGATTTGGCTGCAGAACACCTCAGAGCAATGAGGCCCATCTGTCAATAAAAGCTGTGATCTTTGCCTCATGAACACCATGGCTAAACAATGAAATAGTAAGTCAGTGACAAAAGGCTTTGTGTCCCACATACCGTAGGCTAGATTGTAGATTATGTAATATTCCTTCAGCAGTAAAAAATCCTTTGGAAGGCAAGAGGCTATATAGTAGCAATAATGATCCATAATTTTTTGCAGTCTGCATGTGAAGGTTGACCCCAGCATACTCTCTCCTGGCTTTTTCAAAGGAACAAGGCTGTCCAGTGCTAATTATTTCTTTCAAAAGCTAGAATAACTTTTTTTACTGAGCAGTTTGCATTTTGGCCGCCAATACTGGTACAAGATCCAGTCTAATATAGTGGCACATGGCTTTTGATTCTATTATTAGTCAGTGTCCTTTTCTGGAGGAAATATATCATTATATCATTGTGTTTTTTGATTCAGAGATCAAGCATTCCCATGCTGGACTTTCTACCACTTGCACGATGTGGGTTTGACTTGTTAGTGGTGAAGCTAACTCACGTTACACCAGCTCTATTAGTTCCACTGCTGCTTTCTGTTGAAAGGTGTTGGACATCAAAGAGAACAGAGGGGCAGTTCTTCATCCTGCCCTCTTTGACCCTGCTGGTTCCTCAGCTGCTGAGGCAGCACATATATTTGGTGGACTGATAAAGAATGGGAAACCTATGATATTGACAACATTTTTCTGTTCTCCAAAGTAAAAATCCTTCCAGACTAGCACCTCTCTTCCAAATGATCCATGTTGGGAGGAGTCTGAAAGAGAATTAGTGAAGAAAGTGAAATAGAAATAAGTAAATATGTTATACATTTGGGAATAAAGGCCAGACAGGACACCTAAAGCCAGCATGTAACTAACTAACCACAATTATCAAATGCCTGGCATGGTCAATGAACAGAACATGATCCTTGCGCTTGAGGAGCATTTAGACGCCCAAGGACCTATTGCTGAAGCAGTGGGGTACGAGCCATAGAAGCCTACCTCTTTTATGTCTGAAATGACCCTAGACATTTTCAGTGGTGATGGCAGTAAAAATATACACTAGCCCTTTGGGAATTTTTATAAAATGAACATTCCAATCTAGGAGAATAATTGTTCTACAATTAGAAAGAACAAATTAAGTTAAGGCCTTTTGGAGTGCTTGGTTTTCAATATTTCCTCAGGAGACGAGACTTATTTTTATTTTTTCCATGGAAATTCATCATAACTAAATAAAAAGTGAAAGTTGTGCACATGAGATGATGTGTCCTTTAAATCCAAATCTCTGAGCAGTGTGAAATTATAACTTTTGTGGGCTCTAGGCACTTTGATTTTTTGGGTCCTGATATGGTTTGGCTTTATGTCCCCACTCAAATCTCATCTCAAATTGTAATCCCCAGGTGTTGAGGGAAGACCCGGTGGGAGGTGATTGAATCATGGAGGCAGTTTCCCCCATGCTGTTCTTGTGATAATGAGTGAGTTCTCACGTGATCTATTGTTTTTTAAAGGGCTCTTCCCCCTTCACTCTCTCTTGCCTGCTGCCATGTAAGGCATGCCTACTTCCCCTTTCACGTGATTGTAAGTTTCCTGAGGCCTCCCAGCCATGTGTAACTGTGAGTCAATTAAACCTCCTTTGTTTATAAATTACCTAGTCTTGGGTAGTATCTTTATAGCAGTGTGAAAACAGATTAGTACAGGCCCTTTCCTCCATAAAAAATAAAAATAAATATATTTTATGATTATATTAGTATGAAGACAAATATAATCCAGGCTGAGTTATATTCATTTTTTATTCTGGTTTTCTTTTGGTGGGCCACTTAAAATATTATGGGCTCTTGGCACTGTGTGTACTATGCCTAATGGATAAGTCCCCTGTCCTTGGAGATTGGGTCTGGCCAACAGCATTTTAAAACCTCGACCTGGTTGAGAATCTCTGTGGTGTGAGGGTTACCTGCTACCTGCAAGGGCCTTCAGAATTATTTGTGGAAGTGTCTGTCTCTTCTGTCTTTTCCAGCTCTAGTTTTCATAACCTTCTTACTCTCCATATGAGATATACAGATGATTCAGGGACATGGCAGAACGGGTATACTATTAAGGTTGCCAGATTCAGCAAATAAAAATGCAGGCTACCCAGTGTAATTTGAATTTCAGGCATACTTATAGGTGGGGCAAACTTATACTAGAAAGTACTTGCTGTTTATCTGAAATTCAAATTTAACTGGGCATCCTGTATTTCACCTGGCAACTCTACATGTTTCCTTTATTCTTGGAACCCAAAGTCTTTCTTCCTCATAAAATACATTTTATGATGAATATGCTAGGCACTAATCAAGTGTTTCTTAAAGAATGCTCTGTAGACTATTAGGAATCACATTTTTGAAAAAGAGTTGTGTGATTTAAAATGTGTATTTTTTAATTTTTTTATTTTTTGAGACAGAGTCTAGCTCTGTCACCCAGGCTGGAGTGCAGTGGTGCGATCTTGGCTCACTGCAGCCTCTGCCTCCGGGGTTCAAGCAATTCTACTGCCTCAGCCTCCCTAGTAGCTGGGACTACAGGCCCGCACCACCACACCTGGCTAATTTTTGTATTTTTAGTAGAGACGAGGTTTCACCATGTTGGCCAGGATGATCTTGATCTCCTGACCTTGTGATCCACCCACCTCAGCCTCCCAAAGTGCTGGGATTACTGGCGTGAGCCACTGCTTCCAGCCGTGTATTTTCTTTAATGCAGGTTCTCTTGTATTGTCCCATTTGCCAATGCACATCAGGAGATCCAAGAGCAGGATATGACAGAAATGGGTCCCAAATTTATTTGACCACTGAGTGGTTTCCCTTCTTTCCCAAGTTTCTCACAGGATTGAAATTTTTGATGGAAATGCTTCTTATTCTGCCAGTGGTCCATCTGTCTTTATTTGTGATGAGTGTAATGAATATTTTTATCTGCCTTACTGATTTACTTTCTTCTCCTTTTTTGTGCTGAGTGGCTTCTATGGTGGTTCATACACAGCAGGGTGAATCCAGATTACTTTTTTATCTCAGAGTATTTTACAGTCTCCCTTTGTAACTAGAGTAGGTTTAGTTAGAACTGGAGCTTACAGTGTGGGGTCTTTATTTTACCTTTTCGTTGAATGAAGGGCATCTAGAACTGATGTATAGGGCCAGCTATGTAATTTTGGGGGCCCAAAACAAAATAAAAATATGGGTCCTCTTGTTCAAAAATGATTAAGAATTTCAAGATGGCAACAGCAGAGCGTTAAACCAAATGTGGGCCCTGGTTCAAAGGCACAGGTCACAGCCAGGGCCTGTTCAAAGGGACAGGTCACAGCCAGGCCCTGTTCAAAGGCACAGGTCACAGCTAGGCCTTGTTTACAGGTCACAGCCAGGCCCTGTTCAAAGGCACAGGTCACAACCAGGCCCTGTTCAAAGGCACAGGTCACAGCAAGGCCCTGGTTCAAAGGCACAAGTCACAGCCTGTGAAGCCAGCCTACTGCATTGCCACCTTCGGTGTCATGAAGCTGAGAGAGCCCTTGCCTAGAAGACCCCAAGAAGAGTTTTCAGAGGCTGATCACCAGTAGTGTCTTCGTATACCAAGAGTTTGTAAGAGGAAGCAAGGGCACGAGACTGGGCCCCAGGGGACATAGACACTTTTGATATTTTGTTAATTGTGAATTTTTTGTATAAAAAATATTGTATTAAATATTTATTTTGATTTTGACACGGTTTTTTTTCTGCTTGGGCTGCCGTGACTAAACATCATAGACTGGATAACTCAAACAACAAAAATTTACTTCTCAAAGTTCTGGAGGCTGGGAAGTCCAAGGTCAAGGTGCTGTTCAGTTAGGTTTCTGGGGAGAGCTCTCTTCCTGGCTTTCAGATGGTAGGACCCCTCCTTCTTGCTGCCTGACCTCACATGGCCTTGACTCTGAGCATGTGTGAGCAGAGGGGGAAAGAGAGGAAGATATTCTACTTCTTATAAGGCCACTAAGAAGGCCCCACTCTCACAAGTGCCTTAACCTTACTATCAAATCTAACCCTTATTATCTCCCCAAAACTCCCAAAAATCTCCAAATACCATCACATCGTGGGGTCAAGCTTCAACATATGAACTGTGGGCAGGACACAAACAGTCTGTTTATAACAGATGCCCCTTTGTACCGGGGTGGGTGACACACTCACTTCATCTTTGTCTTAGTCAAGTGGAAGATGATGAAAAAGTTATACTCTATTATTACTTACTCTAAAAAATATGTTTAAAAGGGAAACATTTCCTTCGTTTATGTTTTACAACTCACCCAGAGAAAAGCTAGCACAAAATCTAGAACCATTCTTGAAGACTTCACATAGAAGTGACAAAAATAAAATTAATCAATTATTTTCTCATTAGAATAACACTTGTTTTATATGAGTGTTTGCTTCAAATAAGGCAAATTAAAAAAAAAAAAAGTTGTGGCCTAACATATTTTATCTGCTAATTTATCTTCTGGTGTCTTCTGCTTTCTTAATATTAATAAACACTTATCTGATTAATCATAATTTCTGAATGATGTAAAAGAGGCTGGTCTTATTGAACAAATCACAGCTTTAGTTTTTTTCTTAAGTTTCTAGACTACTGTTGGTTTATTGCTTTGAATTTTGCTTACTTGTGGTAGCTGTTTCTGCATGCCAAGGGTCCGTTTCTTCCTGTTTGGAGGAAAATGTTCTTTATGAGCACTCTTGTACTTTTAGCCCACATGCCTTCTGTGGGGCTAAGTCCCATGATGATAGATTAGACACAGGGCCCAGCATTGGCCAGTCAACAAAGTCCATCCTCTGGATGAAGCCATTGGTTGGGGATCAGCCTGGATCCCCAGTGAGCCCCATAAAAGTTGGCCCCAGGCTTTTGATGAGACTATTGGGAAAGGGGCCTCCTTTTCTCCGAAGTTGTCGAGCAAGAAGGACATCAGCCTGGAGCTGCAGGTGGCATCTCAGCCACTCCTGAAGGTGGGCTTACTGAGAAGAATGTACAGAGGGTCCTGATGGCATTCCTGAGCATCTGGATCAAGCCATTGTTGAAGCAAGGTCTGTGCCAGACTTTTAGTTATAGGAGAAGTAAAATCACTTAAAAAAATTCTGGTTTGAGTTTCTGTCATTTACCACTAAGAAGTGCTGCCACAATATACTAGCAATTTCAGAACTGGAGATAAGCAATGATTGCATGGCAAAAGTGGCCTCTCTCAGTAATACCCGAGTCAGTCTGGAGGTATGCTCACCAAGACCTTGCCCCAGACTGTATTAAATGTCCCCTAGAAACACGTGATTGCTACACTTGAGATGAGGAGTTGTAGTCACTTGCTTATCGGTATCTCTCCTACTGGACTGTGATACGCCCTTTAGGAGGCTTTTTTAGGGGGCAGGAACACGACGAGGGAAGGCATTTATTTAGTGCTTACTAGAAGTATCTGTGTCTGTTAGAAATTTGCATCCTTGTGCCTGGCATGTAGCTCCATCTATGTGTGTAAGGGGCCAACTATGCAACTAGGAGTTCTCTGAATTTACTTCCCTTTAGAACAATATATTAAAACTCAACAGCAACAACAAAATCAATTCTGGTTTTTTTTTTTTTTTTTTTTTTTTGAGACAAGATCTCACTCTGTCACCCAGGCTGGAGTGCAATGGCAGGCATGATCATAGCTCACTGCAGCCTTGAACTCCTGGGCTTAAGCAATCCTCCCACCTTAGCTTCTCAACGTCCTGGATTACAGGCGTTAGCCACCACACCCAGCTGGAATCAATTCTTCAGAACAGAGGTGGATTAACTTTTTCTGTAGAAGGCCACATAGTAAATATTTAAAGGTTTAGCAGGTGGTAAGGTCTCTTTTGCCATTGCAATGTGAAAGGAGCCATAAACAATATAGAAACAAATGAGAGTGGCTGTATTCCAATAAAACTTTATAGACACTAAAATTTGAATTTCATACAGTTTTTACATCACAAAATACTGTTCTTCTTTTGATTTTTTTTCAACCATTAAAAAAGATAAAACCATTCTTAGTTGTCGGCCTATAGAAAAACAGGTGGTGAACTGAATTTTGCCTATGGGCAGTAATTTGCATACCCTGGTTTAGAATTTAGACCAGCACTTTCAAATAGAAATATAATCTGAGTCACATATGTAATTTAAAATTTTCTGTTATCTATAGTTAAAAGAAACACAAAAAGGTAGAATTTATTTTAATAATATATTTGACTACTCCAATGCAACCAAAATACCATCATTTCAACATATATTCAATATAAAAATGTATTAAAGCATTTTACATTCTTTATTTTTGTTCCAAGTCTTCCAAATATGGTATATATTTTACATTATAGCACATTTCCATTTGTATGACAAATTTTCAACTGAAATACTTGATTTGTTTTCAGATTTCATAAAATTTATGGTTGAAAAATAGACATACACATGGTGTTAGAAAACATTCTGAAAGTTGTCCAGTTGTTCAATCAAGTATCGGTTTTTAAATGTAAGTTAATTAAAATGAAATAAAATTTAAAATTCAGTTTCTCAGTAACTCTAACCATATTTTAAGTGTTCAATAGCAACTATATTGGACAGCACAGACTTAGACCAACAAAAGGTATTTTTTGTTGTTGTTTTTTGTTTGCCAAGAGGAATAGTTGATCACCGTCTTCGTTTAGAATTGCTAGAAAATGGTGATTATAAAAAGCAGGTAGACTATATCAGCCAAGTTGCCAGAGCACAGAGTTCTTGTGAAATCCATTTTAAATGCTTTGAAATCCTCTCTAGACAATGCAGACCCCCACCTTGGTTCAGCCCTGGAAGCCCTCTTGCCTGGAGTGCAGTGACCAAGTTAGAGAGGAATATGACATTGCCAAAGAGGTATCGAGTTGAAGATCTTGTAGGGCGTGGTAAGCAACAGTGAGGATCTCAAACTTTCTCCCAAGTGGATGGCCAGTTACTGGCGGACTTTGAGCAGGCTCACTGTGGCTGCTGCTCTGTGGGGAACAGGGTTACCAGAGACGAAACAAAGTTGAGGGCAGTCGTGAAGTTATTGCAGGTGGCCCGTGATGGTGCCTGCATGGCCACGATGAAAATGAAGCAAGTGAGGTGCCTGGGGTCCTAGATTTAGGGAGACACTCACCCCTAGGGTCATGCAAGTGAGTGCTGCTGTACAATCCTGGCAGTGAGCACCTCATTAAATTTTGGCCCTGGCGGCTTGGACAAGAAGGGTTCCATATAAAAAGTGAGAGAAGTAGCCAGAATTGAGATATATTTTGAAGGAAGAACCCACAGGCTATACTGATGGATTGGATATGGGATGTGAGAGCAGAAGAGAGAAGCGGGGTGATACCACATTTTTGATTTTCTGTAAACCCAGCGGGCCCCTAGTGTAGCCCACTTTGCTCTTTCTGATCCATTGCCAATTTACCAGCGCACAGAGTTCTTTTGAAAGTAAGAGATCTTCAGTTAAACACATCTTGAAATTGCAGAGAGATTTAGTTATGCAGCTCCAAGCTGCTTCATTGTAACAAAGGTCACACTGTACATAAAGCTGGATGGCTTATAGTTCCACTTCATTGTGAATGAACACAGGGCTGGCTTGTCCTTCAATGCCACTTATCAGGAGTCTCAGCAGGTCTAGGGGCCATAGGGTGGCATTGCAGCATTAACTTGTTTTTGCCTTTCTGGAATGCAAAAGCTGCTGTGACCCTTCACCCCATGAAAGCAGGGCACCAGCCCATTCCCTGGGCTCTTCCTGGAGGCCGCGCTCTCCAAACAGCTGCTCCTCTAGGTCTGCCATGGAAATCCAGGCTTGCTCTTAACCCCCTTCCTCCCATCATCTCTACCCCTTTCCACCCCTCTTAAATTCCATTTTACAACACACAAAGCAAGATAGCCTTTGTTAAAAAGTTTAATGTTCTTAATTAGTTGAATCGGTTGGGCTAATTAGAATACCAATTAGAACTGGCAGGGCTATCGTTAATTTGAAAGTGCTGTGGTCTAGTGTTAATCGCTATTAAACCTTATAGTTTGTGAAAGATAGAGAGAGGATGAATTCACAAAATACTTTTTAAATGTTAAAGGTCTGTGGTCAGAAGGATCCTGCCTGCCAGTGAGTATTCTAGGGACGCATAAACCACAGAGATGATGCAGTTGGCGAAGACTTGGGTGCTGCAAGGGGTATAAGTGCCTCCCTTTTCAAAAAATGTTAAAAAGTCTGAAATGTGTTTTGCTAAAATAACCAAAGTGTTTAATTCATCAAATAGACTAATGATCTGGAATGATTCTTTAAAAAAAAAAAGGGGGGGGGGCATGCGCGATGGCTCATGCCTATAATCCCAGAACTTTGGGAGGCTGAGGTGGGCAGATCATGAGGTCAGGAGATCGAGACCAGCCTGGACAACATGGTGAAACCCCATCTCTACTAAAAATACAAAAATTAGCCCGGCATGGTGGCAGGCACCTGTAATCCCAGCTACTCAGTAGGCTGAGGCAGGAGAATCACTTGAAACCAGGAGGTGGAGGTTGCAGTCAGCTGAGATCGTGCCATTGCACTCCAGCCTAGGTGACAAGAGCAAAACTCTGACTCAAAATAAAAATAAAAATAAAAATCAGTGTTTATGTTACTAGGGTGCAAAATAGTTTCCGCTGTTTCCAGAGCTGTATGTCACCTTTGGCTTATTACTTCCCAAATATAAAGAGCAATCCACACAACTAACCTCTTTTATTTGTGGCCACTGTCTGAATAAGAAATTAGAAACAACAACGAGGTCTTTGCACCAAAACTTCATGTTGGGGCTTGCAGGTGTGAGAGTCCTTATGTTTTCATGTCTCATTTGGAAATGACTAAATGGATAAACAAGTCCTAATTTGTTTTCAGAAGCATATAAAAATCTCTCTTCATTTCCTCAATAAGCAAATATGCAATGGACAATTACAACTATTCTTACTGTGCATCCTCTGAGATCTGACTTTATTTTCCCTCTATTCCAGTGATAAAGACAGCAAGGTATTACCATCTATTATCCTTGCTGGTATCCTCTCAGTATATCCGATAATTTTCCAGAAAATAAACCATGCAGTTTACAGAAAACAAATATAAACATATATTTCATCATATTTATTACGGCACAGGAAGTAAGGAATCTATCTTTTTAGATGGTGAATTGCTTTACAAAGGATATAAAAATGTTCAATTAAATTGCTACCTTAAATCTTCTTGGAGGTAAATTTAAAACAGACAGACAGAGCAACAAATACATAAATGACTGAGCAATTACCAGTGTAGTATGATGTGTGGACAAAAACTTGCAGGAAGGAAAAAGGGTTTATAACCCAGAATCTTCCCCGTGTGTGTGTGTGTGTGTGTGTGTGTGTTTTAACGAAACATGGTGACATTAATATCAAGGATACTAGATTGAAGTAACATTTAAGTGAAGTTCCTGGTAGTCTTATCAAAATTGATTTTACCTTAATCAAAGGCTACTGCATTGCCGGTGCTATGCTAGATGCCTGCCTAGGCACAGTAGAACATGATGAGGGTTCACTTAGGAAGACTGTATGAATGATAGTAGAACAAATAAACAAAAGAATACTTGATAAAGGACCAAAATAAACACTTGTGTCCTTTGAATGTGGGTTCCAATATCACATTAAGCCTTGTGCCTTCCCACTAAATTTTTTTACCTTGTTTTTAATCCTGCTCACCAGTTCCAATTCTTTCAGGGCTGTTAGTTAAATGAAAGCTTTAAGTTATGGTTAAAAATTACATTCAGGCAGGCCAGATGCGGTGACTCACGCCTGTAATCCCAGTACTTTGGAAGGCCGAGGCGAGCGGATCACGAGGTCAGGAGAGCGAGACCATCCTGGCTAACACAGTGAAACCCCATCTCTACTAAAAATACAAAAAACAAACAAACAAACAAACAAACAAACAAAACAAAAAGAAAAAAGAAAAGAAAAGAAAAGAAAATTAGCTTAGTGGTGGGCGCCTGTAGTCCCAGCTACTCGGGAGACTGAGGCAGGAGAATGGCGTGAACCCGGGAGGCGGAGTTCGCAGTGAGTGGAGATTGCGCAACTGCACTACAGCCTGGGCGACAGAGCGAGACTTCCGCCTCAAAAAAATTTGTGAATAGTAAGTGTTTTCTTGTAAAATGACAAGGAATTAAAATTTTAACATCTATTGAGCAATTGTTAAGCACCAGGAACTCTTCTTATGCAAAGCACTGAGACAAGAAAAAATCCAAAATAAATGAAGTCCACGATTCCCTAATCCTAACCCAAAATCTAATCCCAAGTAAAAGTTCAAACCGGGGACTACACTGATCCACTGGTCATTTTAGTTTTCTCTCATTTTACTCAACTCATTTTGAGTTACACATTTCCTCGTGTGTGTTTTGTAGCTCCTTTTTTTTTTCTTGTAGGCAACTCCCTAGATGAATTTATTCTCTAGTCAAACCATAAATCCCTTTGTTAATTCATTCATGCAGTGATTCAACAAGCATTATTTATCATCTACTATGTACCAGGCAGTGTGCTAGGCTGTGGGATATAAAGATGCAAATATAAGATAGCTATGTCCAAAAAGTTTCCAGTCTAAGAAGTGAAGTAAAGATCTCCAGAAATGGCTGTAAGACTTCCTGGCAAGCAGTGTGTCAGGGTCAAGAACAAGGTGCTTGGGAGGACAAAGGATGGAGGAAGGAACTTGCTCTGTGGTCAATGAGAGAGGTGAGGTCAGGGTGAAGTTTGAAGGACAGGTAGGACAACTATGGGACTGGTACCTCTTGGAATATGCAGTGAAGAGTTCCTGGCTTAGGATTCAGTGCGATGCGAGGCGTTTCATGTCATTTGGACCTGGGCAATATAATGCAAAGGAAGGGACGGGACGATGACTAAAGGCACCACTCTGACGTTGTTAAGAGAAGGGCATGTTTATGTTCTTTCTAAAATCTTTCCAGATCCTGAAGAAATGAAGTGATCCACAACATATCTAATTTCATACTTTAGAGAGTTATTTTATAAATTAACAAACTTCAGTGGTAATTTTTCATCTACAAATAATCTATTGCATTGAGCCGATATGACATATTTTCAAAATTTTGTTTTGGCATCTATAAAGGGTATACAAACATCAAGGAAAATAATACAACTAATTTCATTATTAGAAAGAATGTTAAGAGAACAAATGATAATAATCTTATTTGTCTTTTGAATTGACTTTAGACTAAATGCATTACTTATTACTAAAGACAGCATTCATACTAAGTCAGACTCTGTCCTAATTTGATGTGAATTCTTAACTTGAAAATAGATCCAGTGAAGTCAAATCAAGACACCATTTCTCATTTCCCCCCAACCTTCCTGAACATTTTTGAGCAAATCCCTCATTTTACTCCGGGTGCTGGATGTTTGTTATTTGATGTCTGTGTATCTGCATGTCTGTGTGTATATTTATAGTTTATCTGCCCTGTGTCATTCTGCAGAAATGGATTCACTCAGTCAACTGGATATGAGAGATTTGAGCTCAGTAATCAGCTGGAGGAACAAAGAGACTGCAATCAGGAGAAGCCCCTGAAGGGAAGGTAGTCTACTCTATGAGAGTCCCCTGAGGGTCCTCATCAGCACTAGAGAACTGTTTTGACAGAACCACTGAATTGGGTGCAGGAGTCAAATTCCTGGGACATCAAACCAGGACAGATTTTCTGCTGGTCCACAAACAAGAGAGACCCCTCTGCCTTTAGGGAATAGGAGGAGCCTGCTCTCAGGGGTGCAATGGCTTCCAGGGTTGGTTGGAATAACTTGCTGTAGGCAAAAGGGCAAGGAACATTGAGTAGCAGAAATGGAAGCAAATAATTTATTATTTTTTTTAAATTGCAAACCCTGATGTCTGGCCCCAGATATTTGAGCATATTCTCCATTCTTCTAACAAAAGAAACACACATGCTTATTCCACCCTTTTCCGCCTCATCTGGCAGCCGCTTTCTGGTCCAGCAGACACTAACATCTAATGAGTCAAACTTCTCATTTTCAGACTAATCAGTCGGCTGCACTAATTGCAAATGCAAATATGCAAATTTATATTAATTAATTACTCTGCTAATTAGTTCTGCGGTCTTTTTTGGGTAATAAATCATTGTGCAGTGGAAGGGAAACAAGTCCTGTCCCATTTCACTCCACATAAAAATTTAATGTACTCATGGAAGAAAGTATATTAAAAAAAAAAGAAATCGTGAGCTGATCACTGTGCTTCCACTGACAAGTCCTCTACAGAAAGGTGCAATTGTGAGAGGGCTTTCACATCTTCTGCAAATGCCATCACTAAGGTGCCTGTTAGCAATTTAATTATCACATTATGAGCTTCAGAAAAAGCCAGTCTGCTGTGCTGCAGGCTGTGACATGGAGCTCGGCAGTTCACCCACTTTGCAGCAAAACACTTATAAATAAAATGAGAATATAGAGAGGGAATCAAATTTCTTTGCTGGAACATGATAGCTTGGGAACAAATGTTTTCAGGGTTTCTTCTTGTTGTTATTGTTTTAAGTTAAAGTTATCATCTTGCTCTTCATGACCTTGGAGTAAAAGTTTTATCAGTTTTGGGATGCGTCGAAGGGGTGTGGAATGGCAGGAGGGGGTTGGAAACAGGGAGGTGACGAGTTGCTGGCATAAGAGGTTAGGAAACAGTCTTTCACAATAGCTAGCAGTGATGCACACTCAGATTTATTTATTCCACAAATTCTTGTTGGAGACTTACTATGTTCCCAGCTGCCCACTGTGAGGGATGGTGTGACATGCATGTGATGTGTGAGAAACATCTCTCCCAATTAGACTGTGGATTTTTTGAAGATAAGACGCTAAGTCTCATTTACTTCTGTGTTCCTAGTTCTTTGCCCAGAAAGAATACTCCACAATGAATGGATGAATATATGAATGAAAGAGTGAATGGCTGCAGCCTTAAAAAATCTCGTCGAGTTATAGTGACAGTAACTGTTACTCGTGTCCAGTATTGCCTTTATTGTCGGGTATGTGTCAAGATTACGAGGTGATGGCCAGGCACAATGACTCACACCTGTAATGCCAGCACTTTGGGAGTCCATGGTGGGAGGATCACTCAAGCCCAGGGGTTCAAGACCAGCCTGGGCAATGCGGTGAGACCCTGTTGCTACATAAAAGTTAAAAAATAGCCAGGTGTGGTGGCACATGCCTGTAGTCCCCACTATTTGGGAGGCTGGGGTAAGATGATAGATGGAGCTCGGGAGTTAGGAATTACAGTGAGCTATGACGGTGCCACTTCACTCCAGCCTGGGTGATAGAGGGAGAGCTTGCCCCTAAAACAAAACAAACAAACAAAAAAGTTTAGGAGATGAGAGGAGTGAGAATGTGGTGGTTCAGATTTAAATCCTCACGTGTTAAATGTCTCTTCATTTCTATCCTTCATTTCCATTTTCTCTAAATGAAATGTCTACTTCACTTCCTTGTGGTCTTGCCTTACTACTGGGGCATGAGATGTTTGAGCAATAAGAGGAAACTGCTATCCTTACAGCCGCCCTCAGTCTCTGGCTTGCCCATCTCCTGGTTTTGTGATTTTGAGCAAACTATTTAACCTCCTCAAGTCAGTTTCCTTATCTGTAAAAGCAAGAGGAATGCGTGTATGGAGAATGGTGTGGTGGAGCCAGGGCTCTGCCGTCAGGCAGCTCAGCACTGGTTCCTCACCCCGCAACTGCTCTCTTCATGGCTTTAGGTCTTCATTTTTTATTATTTACAAACAAATTATTTACTTTCTAACTTTTTGAAAGATTAGAATGTAGGACACATGCACATGGTACAAAATTCAAAAAGCATATAAGGTATCCAATAAAAAGCGAGTCTCGACCGGGGGCGGTGGCTCACGCCTGTAATCTCAGCACTTTGGGAGGCCAAGGCGGGCGGATCACAAGATCAGGACTTCTAGACCAGCCTGACCAACATGGTGAAATCCCGTTTCTACTAAATATAAAAAAATAAGCTGGGCATGATGGTGGGTGCCTGTAATCCCAGCTACTCAGGAGGCTGAGGCAGGAGAATCACTTGAACCTGGGAGGCGGAGGTTGCAGTGAGCCGGGATCGCACCACTGCATTCCAGCCTGGTGACAGAGTAAGACTCTGTCTCAAAAAAAAAAAAAAAAAAAAAAAAAAAGCGAGTCTCCTTCCCTGACCCTTGCCCTCTCTGTTCTCTTCCCCAATGGCAACAACTAACTTCTTTGTATCCTTCCAGAGGTAGACACTGTATTTCTAAATAATATATATTCCCCAACACACAAATCATAGTGTACCATATTTCTATTCTGAATCTAACTTTTTAAACTTTAATGTATCAGTACATGCAGAGCTATTTTGATGCTGTTAAGCCTGCATGTTTTCCATTGTATGAGAACATAGGAATGTATTTGTATTAGCCACCAATTGGTGGACATTTTAAATTGCTTTCAATTTTCTGCTGCTTTGCAATTAACGTTTCTGCATATACAACATTTTGTCTATGTGGAGGTAGACCCGTAGGACAGATACCTAGAAATAAAATTGCTGGATCAAAGGATACATACATTACACTCTGAAACACTGCAAAGCCCCCCTCCATAGAGGACATACCAATTCACTCGCTTACCATGACTTACCATGACTGTGCCTCCTCCTGACACCCTTGCTTGGGCAAGTTCTCTAAGTCTTGGTTCCTTAGTGTTCTCATCTACAAAGTGGGGATAATAATGCTCCAGTCCTCATAGGGAGGTTGTGAGGAATAAATGAGATCATTCATGAAGAATCCTTAGCATTGTCATGTGTCACTGTCTTCAGCATTTTCATTATTGTTTTCATTTTCACCACTGTATATAATTATTTTGGGGGTAAAAGCAAATAACCATTGTGAAAGCACTGTGTATAGGGCTATACAAATATTAGTCATCAATAAGAATCCATTATGCTTCTCCTTCTTTGTGCATACGAGTATTCCTCAAGTGTCTTTGAAGTTTTCTGAAGTTTCAGAACCGTTCACGTATATAATACATTTAACAATAGGAACAACGATTAACTTCATTCCCCCAAATTAATTAAGTGCCCTAAGTGCAGAATAGGAAAAAGAAAGAGGTGTGGGTGATGGAAAGTGAGAAGACAAACCAAGGAATTAAACTGAAGGAGACAGTAAGAGACAAGAGCAGCAGGGGTGGGGAAAAGGGAGCATGCAGTAACCAGCGCAAATGGCCAGCTGGATTGTGGGGCACAAAAGTGAGAGGTGGCACCAAGGTCCAAGAGCAGGAGAGCTTCCAGCTGAGAAGGTGGCTGACAGGCTGAACTAAGTACTTGGTTAGCTTACCAATGTGCCCAAATCCTCACTCCCTCTCTGGATAATACTGCCATTGTGTGACCAGCTAGGAGGCTCCCTTCTGTTTCTTCTTTCCACTCCATGCAGGAGTTGATTCCAGGGCTCTTATTTCATCTTCTTTCTCTACTGTCCTTAAACTTTCCTTCGTGAGTCCAGTCTCTCCCCAAAGTTTCAACAGCCACTGACTACTTCAAGGTAACTGGCCACTGGGTGTTTTAGCACCATGTTTGTGGTCACCCACTGAGCTTTTGAAAGCCATTCTTAAATGATCTGTATTCATTTCCAGCACAACTTACCGAAAGCCAAACTCATCTCTCTGAAATGCCTTTTTTTCTTATCATATTTCAGTGTATGCTAATAAACTGTAAGTGATCTATTCCTTGGTATATACCTTGTTTGCAAAGACAGTGCTGCCAGGTCCCATGTGCTCAATAAGTGCTTGTGGATCAAAGATCAAAGAGTGTTTTCCATGTCCCACCCCCATCTTTCTCGGTGAAACTTACTTCTATTTTATATTTTGATATGAACACAATTTGGAGATTATTTTCTCAAAGATAAAACAAAGTAAACATCTTTCAAGTATTCCATGGTTTGTGCTGGATGACTAACATTTCTTCACCTGAATCCTCCAGGCTGCTGGTCTGGGAAGAGCATTGGGAAGAGCCTGTAAGGACCTTCTGTGGGTTTATGTGCATGGGAGAGTTCCTCTTCATCCACTCTGCAGGGCATACAGCTGTGCTCTGCAGAGTTCAAAAGGGGGAGCTGGACTGATTACTTCTTTAACGTGAGAGTATGAGAGAGTTAATTATCTTAGATCGTAATTAGACTGATAGAAGTGAACAGTGATGCAAATTTTAAGAATACAAATGGGTATGGCTCCAAACCTGGAGAACCAAATCTTTACAATTCCATCTAAAACCCCAGAATAAATGTCATTACTAAATGTTTTGTGAAGATGAAGTGGAAAAAATATAAATTTGTTTCTTTAGATAATTAATTAAAAACCCTGTGCCACATGTAAGATGTTTGTATTTGAGTCATGTTTTTCTAGCAAAAATACATTTTTCAACAGATTATTTTTCCTAACCAATGTTTTAAATAGGAGAATATTGAGTTTTGTGTTTGTTTTGGTCTCACATTTCTCAGCAATCATCTGTAGTTAAAGGATGATGCCAGCGAGTTGAGGTTGAATATTCCATATTCAAAAATGACCAGATGACATATCCTAAGAAACTTGTCTTCTGTACATTCACACTGTGGCCACCTCTTCTAAAAACATGTGCTACTTGATATGAGAAGAAATGCATTAGGTTTCCAGGAAAAGCAGTTTAAAATTAATGCCCTTTTAAAACATATTATTTCATATTCATGTTTTAGCATGAAGAAAAATAAAAACTCCAAACTCATCAAATATGTGCAATTTGTATATATCAGTTATATCACAATAAAGCCTTACAAAAAGAAAAATAAACATTAGCCTTAATCTTACAATGCAAAGATGATGCCTATAAACATTTGGGCTGTACCCTTTTAAACGTGTATCCATAACTCTATCTAGAGCTCTAAGTATCTACATACATACATACTTCTCTCCGCAGACCTGTCTCTGACACCCTGGTGTTTGCACTGATGCTGCAGCTCTACCAGTTGCTTAAGACTTGTTCTGATTGGCTAGAGTCAGTGTTGTACAGGTGATACATACTTTGAATATCACCTGGTATCTGTTTAACAAAAGTGGTGTCAGCCTCTCCATACTGGTTTGTTGTGTGTGTGCATATGTGTGTGTGTGCATGTGTTTGTCACTTACTGGTGTCATTTTCTTCAAAATGCACATCATTTTTATGGCTACAGAGTATTCAGTTGTGCTGATATTCTGTAATTTATCCAACTAGTCCCATGTTATGGGACATTTTGAATTGTTTTCAATTCAATTATTTGATATTTATATATCATCCTATTTTGGTCTTAATCTTCATTTTTACTTTGTTATTTTTGTTGCTAATATCTCTTTCTACTAATGGTTTGAAAGGGCTATAGAGTTCTTATTGTTCTCTAGTGGTCATTACAATTTTACTGAAAACATTTGAATCAATAATTGTCTATCAGCATTAGGATTTTTTTTTTTTTTTTTTTTTTTTTAGCATTAGGATTTAATTCAATTCTGCTAATTTCCCCACCCCTACTTTTCCTGCTTTTACTGTCACCTTTTATCTCCAATTGTCAGTTGATGTTTAAATAATTTGGGGCTTTCAGGTTCATTTCTTGAAATAAGATTTGTATCTCTTCTTCCAAGAATAATGCCCTTTGACATTTGTATTGTTTATAATTATATTAGTTATTCAGCTATTAACTCTGAACTTTACTGTTTTCATTGCTCATTGTCATTTCTTTCAAACAACATTTTACATATATTTAAATTCTTTATTTTGATACCTTTGTCAGTGAACGGAAATACTGAACCAGGGTATTTCCCTGACTGCTTTGCGGGACTAGCGACAAGGTTGTCTTGTTTACTCAGCCAGCTGCTCTCAGCTCCTCACGGTAGGGAGCAGGTGAGCAAACGACGTGGGAACTGGAGTGCACAAGCACTGGAATTGGTAGGCCCCTTCAGTGCCAGTGGGATCAAACTCCACTCACTCAGACCTGCTGCATTCCACCCACTGTGGGAGGGAGCGCACAGGTGAGTGGGTGCAGGAGCCAGAGCAAGTGCTTTTGGGTGCTGGCAGGAGCGAATTCCATGCGGGCCCTGCTGCAGCGTCAAGGCAGGGTGTCTGCAACTCCGGAAGCCCCAGAAGGCATGTTACAGTGCCCTTTTAGCTCTGCCGTCCGCGGACGGCTTAAGTATGAACAGCTCAGTGAGCCCTCTGCCCTTTCACGTGAGGCAGCTGCCCTCTGCTAGTGAGGGCAAAGGGCCAGTGTAGCAGCCTTTTGTATCCACACTCGTGGCTCCCGAGCTCTTGTCCAGCATCCAGGAGAAAAGAAGTCACACAAATAAACTGAAGGATGCTAAATGCAGGGAATTTTATTACCAGCGAAAGTGTCTCTCAGTGGGAAGGGGAGCTGAAAAGGGGATGGGAGGTAGGTAATCTTCCCCTGGAGTCCGGCCGTTTCTGGCTGGATTCTTTTCCCGAGTTATGCCATCAAGCTGTCCCTCTGAAGTCAAGTCACTTCTATCCAATGTCCAGCCATAGTCCCCGTCATCCAGCTGTTTCTCCTCTCTGCTCTCTGAGCCTGGGGTCTTTATAGGCACAGGGTGTGGGGCAGGGCAGGCTATGGGTAATTTAGGAAAAGGCAACATTCAAGCAGGAAAACAGGGATAGAAGTTTTCACTGTAAGCGGCAGTTTCAGGCCTTTGGGTTTGAAGGTGGGGTTTTTGTCAAAGACCTCCCCTTTTCTGCCTAGAATTTTGCTGCCCCCTGTTCCTATTAGTACTTTTGTGAAGACATTTTTCAGAAAGTGTAGGTGAATGATAAACACTTTTAGCCCTTGCATGGCAGAAAAAAACTTTCTCTTGTCTTCAAACACAAATGGCTCACAATTTAAGGTTTTCTTCAAATTATTTTTAACGTATTTCTCCCAATTATTTTCTGGCTTTGAATTTTAATCTGAATTTTTTAAACTAGATTATCTTTAACAACAGCAATGGAAAATCACTGATGCCTGACTGCGTATAGGTTGTTTTTCTTTGTCTTTCAAATACAACTGCATAAATAAATTTGTGTGGTATGTGCCATTCTTCACCATCTGTGTAATGGAACCATGAAACCCAGATTCACCTCGTATTTTTTTTCATCACAGGAATCTTTCTGCTGTGATTTTTATATTAGAGAATTGCTTCCTGCATGTTTCTATTTTCTCACATTTTTCTCACCATACTTATGTTGTGTCTTGTGGATCTATCATCTATGTCATTGATCTTTCTGCATATCCTATGTCCCATGTTTGTCCTTTTACATTGAGCTCTGGGAGAAGCTCAAAAGCTGGATTTTCAATTCATGAATTCAGTTTTCTGCACTTTCTATTCTGCTGTTTACCACTTGCCTTTTTATATTTGAAAATTCTATTTTTCACCTGAAAGCATCCACTCCTGGAAGTAGATTTTTCTTTTGCAGAGATGCAATGCTGAAATATACCACATTTAGAGTGCAACTCTAAAAATACAGTTTTTAAGTTTCTTGCCATTAATCTATATTGTTTTGGGAAATTGACTCTGCTACTTCTTTGGGTCAAGTGAATCTTTTCACATGTCTGGTGAATTTTCACCCTTGCGGGTGGGAGCAGAGATGGATGCTTGTTTATTTTAAAGTGTTGTTATGGCATTGTTGGCAATTTTATAAATCCCTCTTCACATGTATTTTAGTTCCAGACAAAAAAGAAATGAAAGCAGCTTATATTTTCTGTGGTTTTATTTTTGGCAGATAAAGGTTCCAGATGCTTGAGAAGAGAGAGTGGGAAATATAGCCAGAAGCGATTTTGCATTCTGGAGCAGCATTTGCCTGCCCATGGCTCTCTGTTTCACTTAGTACCTGGCCTGCCATGTGCAGCCCAGGCAGCAGCAATGACGCCATTGTCAGTTCATTCACACTTCGTGAAGCCACTGGCAGGGTGGTTTTTTCACCCTGCTGACAGCTGTGTTGCTCACTCCTGCCTAGGGGCCCTAGCGACTCCAGATTAGAGGTGGGAGACAGACCCCCAGGCCATCATGATCCCTATTAGTGTCATTTATAGTTGCTCCAGGTTGGCTTTGTGCCCTACCTGGCCAAGTACATGCTGAGAGGGAGGAGTGTAGACTACAAGCTACACTATTTCATGGCATCATTCAGAAAATTGAGATTTGTTCCTATGGCCCACCGTTGGCCCCAGCCCCAGTACTTGTCAGTCTGGGGCATTCATGGGGCTCTGCTGGTGGTTTGCCTTCTTCACAGGAAAATATATATTTTTTCCCGCTGAAAATTTCAGCCTGGGCATTCAATTCCTCAGTCTGGTGGTCGGCACTATGTCTGTAAAATATTCTATAACATTTCTCGGCTCTAGTGAACAGATTATCACCCATTTTTATTTTCATAGGAATCTGCATAGTCGGGACACTTAACTGAAATGATTGGACCACACTGTTAAGGACATAAAGAGCTATGAAAAATCCCACCCAACAGCTTTGTTGCTCTACAGAGCACAGAAATATCTGAATGAACAAATTCAGTAAACCACCCTGATATGTTGTCTCTGCAACATGATCCATTCACCTATATATAGATATTTAGGTTTCTCATTTTCCTCTTGATGTTTGATATCATAAAAATATGGACAACATCCATGGATCCTGATGATCAAAAATGTTTTTCTCCAGGTCTTAAGGCCATTTAGTCAGAGGTGCATTTCAATGCAGTTGGTTCATTTCTGAGCCCTGGGACTCTCTTATGTGTGTTTGTAGAAGGCCTGGAATAACAGTTTGTTTTGCTCTCACCTTCACCTCTCTTCTTAAGGTGCAAGCTGAGCTTTATAGTTCAGAAGTTAAACACAGTAGAATATTTATTTAAAGGCAATTGCACTTCCTGCTCTTTCTGGGTAGCTGGGCTCACCAGGCCACTAGACCCCCAAATGTGTATTTGCCTTCTGGTGGCCCAGTCTGCAGGGCCATTTTCTCCCTGTTGTTAGCAAACAGTTTCCTCCACAAGCCTTTTAACTCCACAAGTTTGCAACCATTAATTCTTAAGGGTTTTGACAAATCTCCCCAGTTAAATATTAAACAATAGATATGGCCCGGATGGTAACAGCGCATTGTGAAGTCTGTTTGAAGTGTCCTTTAAAATATTAAATTCAAATAAATGATTGAATCAGAACAAAGGCTATATCTTAAGACAAATTCAGCCAAGTCTCTTTAACCTTTGAGCTTTCAACATAGATTAGAAAGCCAGGGCAACGCATGCTTTCATAGCAAATTGAAATGGGATTTTTGAAACAGTTCCTGCAAATACAGGTAACCCATACCTAGGTTTGATCTGCCTTTGCCATTTTGGGGGAGAGATTTTGCTGCTCATTGTTTGATAAAAATGTGATTTTTTAAAAAGCCCTTATGTTCAAAGAAGCAAATCCTTGAAAACGCTAGCTTTGGGTGCTATGTTTATTCCTTGTCAATGTCTTCCATATGAAATCTGTTCTGCTTATAATATCTACCACAGTTGGAGCCTTGAAAAAAATCTGTTTCATATCTGCCCTTTGTACTTAGCTTATTTTGTTTTATGCTTCCCCCAAGTTATACGTCTGCAAGCTGTCTTTCTTCTAAGCAGGCAGTCCTAGAGGAGGAGGAATTGGGGGATTGCCCTGCATTTAGGGGAGCCTGGACTTCTGACACATGAGTTATACCTTAGGTAGGAAGCAGGTAAAGGAGAAGAAGGTGGCTTCACCAGCTGGGAAAAAAGATGAGTAAAGCCAAATTCTGCCTCCTTCTCACTCCCACACCCTGTGCGGCTGGTCCAGCACCCGTTGGCTCTACTCTTGGGTCTGTGCTCTGCCACAGCGTCCCCATCTGTTCCATCTGTTTCCTCGACACTGCACAACCTCCGGTAGCTCTTGATCCAGTCTGCCCAGAACAATGACTCCACATACCCAAGCTTCTTAGAAGAGTGTGACACAGTTGGCTACAGGGCATGCACGATAAAGGGACCCTGTTATAATAAACACCGGTTGCTCATTAGGAGCATATGGTTGACTTTGTGGGGGCTGAAAGGTGTGAGCATGTTGAAGACAAAGACACCCATCAAGCATCTCTTGAATGAATGTTTGTGGGCTGCAAAGGTTTCTGAAAGGAGCAGAAATGAGATGATGGTTTGTGCAAATGAACTGCACTCCGGGAGGCCTGTGGGTTTCTGTGCCTACCCTGGTGGGACGATGCTCCAACACAAGGCAGTTGGGTCCTCAGCTAATGCCCTATTGTCTGAACACTGTTCCGATGTAGACCTGTTCCCTGCCCCTCGCTGATGCTCCAGCAGGTAGACAGGGATCTTCCTCACTTCAGAAATCGACAAAGCAATTGTCTGATGCAGGAGAAGCTAGACATGGTCCAGACCAGCAAAGGGAGCTTTGACATTCAGAGAGAGAGCCTCCCTGAAAACCTAGGAATAAGATGCTCCTCTTTCCTCTACAAGAAAGAGAAATATCATCTGATGGGACAGCCCCCATGGTTTCAGGACCACCCGGGAGGAAGTCTAATTAGGAGCCTGTTGCTGATTCACAAGGCTAGACTTCTCCCAGAATCAGGGTCAGGCTGGACAAAGGCACTATTGGCAGTTCCTGCATGTCCATTCTGTTCATGCCACTAGGGGTCCTCATTGGTTTGTTCAGGACAGAGCAAAAGGCAGGTTTTGAGATGTAAACCACCAGAAAGAGGCCTTCAATTTGACTTCTTTGTGGGTCTCAGGCTGTGTGGTCTTGGACAAGTTACTCAGAACCCCTGGGCCTTAGTGTCCTCATTTTTACAATGGGAAGAAGAAGGAGTTGAGAACTTACTTTTGTGGAGGACCTACTAGGTGCCAGACATAGCTTTTGTTTTGATAGAGGTTCCTTCAGAAACAAAGCCTGAGACAAGGACGTGATACAGTGGTTTCTTTGGAAATTGTGGATGCCATCTGAGGGTGACACAGAATGAAGAAAAGTCGACCTACAGGTATGTCATGGAGGGGTTGCTGAGCACGGCGGAGACTCGAGCCCTGGGAGACCTCCTTCTCAGGGTAGAGTGCCTCCGGGAGGCTGGGCCATTTGTCTGCCAGCTCCTATCCCATATGGAGTGAAGGCTGTCTCTGAGATGATGCATTTTACCATGGAGAGGAGAAGGCCTCAGAACAGAAAGTGGAGACACATGGTACACACTTAAGGTGGGTGAATCTGAAACCAGACAAGCTGTCACTGAAAAGAGACATGAGTCGAAGGGCTGTGATGCAAGCACTGGGGCCACCATGCTCAATGATACATGTATAGATATACATAGCCTGCCAATGCATTGGACACAGATGAGGCAAGGCTACTGTCCTCCTCCCAGAGTTGAGAGGAGCGTATGACGGAAAGTGCTGATGGTGACTGCTACAGGGTAGATTTTGACTAATAGAACTCAGCATCTTGCTGGGGCAGGGAGAGTGTAGCTACTCAAACACTTCCACTGCCACAGAACACCTCCCTCCACTGGGGCCACTGTGTGTGGGGAGAAGGAGCAACGTGAGGAAGAAAGGGGCCCTCATCAAGGAATCATTTGGGAGTGATTCAGCAAACCCTCCGGCTGCTAAGATGAAGGTCGTTTTAGAATTTCTCTGTGCTTACCTGTGTAGGTGCAGGATCCTAGATATTTTTGAGATGATTAATTAAATCCAACAGGCAGATAACTTTCAGCAGCACATCCAACAGCCACAGAATGTGTGGCAAGTATTACATTTATGTGTGTGTAAAAACTTTTTAATATAATTGTTACCGCATTTCCAAAAGACATACTTTTCCCAACTGGAAGAAAGACAGAAAGAAAGGAAGGAGGGAAGGAGGGAATGAAGGAAAGAAGGAATAAAGGGAAAGAAGGAAAAAAGAGAGAAAGAGGAAGGAAGGAAGGAAGGAAGGAAGGAAGGAAGGAAGGAAGGAAGGAAGGAATGAAGGAAGGAATCTGTATTAAATGGAGAGGAAGTTGTGAACATAGATCAAAGCATAACTGGCCTCCCATCCCCTCCAGTGGAAAATGTGAGCCTAACAGCAGAGCAAAGTTTTCAGTTGGTGGCCAGGGTGCAGACACAGCCTCATTAAAATGAAAAATTACTCATGTAATTATTAGCCCCCGACTTTACCTGAAGCACACATCTGCATTTCTACTTAGGATCATTCATACCTCAAATTATCTGAGATGAACTGCATCAAATTCCTACTGAGATTTTCCAGAGAATTTACCAAAATTAGGCCATCATTTACCATCTCCTGTCTTGCTTACTTCCCTTTGGTGCTTGCCACCAGCAAAAGGTATTTTGAATAAAAATAGTTACACTCTGTAGGCCAAAAGTTGCCCCCCATTTACCTCTGTACCCACAGACACTATCTTGGTTCAACCTCCTCTCAGCTTTCATCTATGTTTCTGTGACCTTCTTTGTACCTAGTGTCCCTGCCTCTCTGCTTTTTTCCCTGCTCCTGTCCAAACTCCTCACTGCTCCGAGAGGGATCCTTCCAAATTGCGTATTTGAACATATATATCACCCCTCTGCCCCAAATCCTTCAATGGTTCCAGATGTTTTCAGGATGAGACTTAGGACCTCACATGACTGTGCCCTGTCTGCTATTTTTGGCCCTCTCAGTCCCCACACACTTCTGCGTTCTAACCAAACACCATCCATGTACACACAATGCATCACACTCTGTGTCTTAGCTGGAAACACCCACCCGAGCTGCACCTGCTCAGCACTTCCTTGTAGGCTTCCCCAGCCAGGGCAGAGATTCTGTCTTTTACACATCTGCCCCCTTAGGACCAAGTACATTGCTCAGTCAATATTGAATGTGCTCAACAGAAGCACAAATAACATAAAAGAAGCCTACTTCTTTCTAAGTGGTGACTTGGCCAAAATACAGCATGGCAAAGGAGAGGTAGGGGAACAGTCTAGGTACTGGTAAGAAAAATGTGTGATATAAATTTCCAACTCCTCCTGCATCAGATCTTCATTATGTGTTTTGTCTATTTTATTTAAAAGAATTCTAAGAGTGCCACACCTCTGCACATTTAAATACATGCACCTTTGCATGGACATATTGTGTGACAGAAGAAAACAGTAAAAAAATAAATACATGAACCTTAGCAACAGAGCAAGACCCCGCGTCACAAATAAATAAACCTTAAAAGTTCATACAAATGCTCTGTAACTGATTCTTGGGTTTTCCACCATTTAAAATTGTCTGATGCCCTTTATTAGGAAGAATGAGAGTTGACTGGCAGCTATCTAGAACATAAATATTTCTAAGCTGTAACTAGTGGCCAGGTTAACTAATAGAGTCATTGCCTTCCTACCATTCAACACAATAAGATTTGACATGTTTTTCAAGGCATGAGTGAAAATGAACCAGGCTGTGATTGAATAAGGTTTCCGGAAGTTGAACTCCTATAATTCCATGGATATAAAAATATGTAGGCTGACAACTGAATTTGCTGTCAAAAAAGTGCCTTTCACTCCAAAGAAGTAAAGTTATTCAAGTTCATCCCAAGATTAAATAGCAATAAGGTTATTAAAAATAAGTGGCTTATTTGTCTTATATAAGATATTGAAGACTGTTTTCTATTATGCTTGTGCTACCAGCTGTAGGTCTAATTAATATTATTGGTGGCTTGAAGCAGAAGATAATGCACTGAGGTTTGTTGTTGCTTACATTGTTTTCTCCATGTATAGCAGGCCCATGTGGAGACAGCATTCATTTAGAGAACTCATTAAAACGTCACTTCTTGGCCGGGCATGGTGGCTCATGCCTGTAATCCCAGCACTTTGGGAGGCTGAGTCGGGCTGATTGCCTGAGCTCAGGAGTTTGAGACCAGCCTGGCCAACATGGTGAAACCCTGTCTCTACTAAAAATATAAAAATTAGCCGGGCGTGGTGACAGGTGCCTGTAATCCCAGCTACTGAGGAGGCTGAGACAGGAGAATCACCTGAACCCAGGAGGTGGAGGTTGCAGTGAGCCGAGACCATGCCATTGCACTCCAGCCTGGTGACAGAACGAGACTCCGTCTCAAACAATCTCTTCTTCATCAGGCACCGATAACACCAAACCTATCTTGACTCATCCATTCATGAATTCACATGTTTGATCTTATTCAAAATATTTATTGAACATTTATTTTTACCAGGCATGCTGTAACAAGGAACAATTTTTTCAGGGCCTGTATGATAAGCCAATTACCCTCCGTAGGGAGCCTGGTGCAGACTGTCCCTGATGCCAGATGTATTACGCAGATCCCAGGCAGAGGGAGTTTCTATCAATAATGTTTGAAAGAGAACCACCCAGCGAGGCTAGAACTAGGAGACGAGTGAAGCATTCAGTTCAGGTTCGGTTTCAAGGGAGGCATCATAATCCATGATGAACATAATATCAACATTAAAAAGAATCATGCATTAAAATATTATATTGATTACTGATTTTTTGTGCCCCCTTAAATTGTTATTATTTATTCAATTTTATTAAAATGTTTAAAAAATCAATTAATTATATTTTTTAGAGACAAGGTCTCATGATTTTGTGCAGACTGGAGTGCAGTGGCTGTTCACAGGCCCAATTACAGCACACTATAGCCTCAAAACTCCTGGGCTCATGCAGTGTTTGTTTCTCTACACCTGGCTTATTTCACTGGGCGTGCCCCCGAAAAAATGAAAAAATATTTTATCTCATGGCCCTTATTTTTTGTTCAGGAGAAGATCCACATGTACATTGTTTAACTAGTCTAAATATAGAGTATGTTAAGGAGAATAATGCCCTCCAGCTTCATCCATGCTGTTGTAAATGGCAAACTTTCCTTCTTTATTAAAGCCAAATAGTATTCCATTATGTATAATGATATGGTTTGGCTATGTCCCCACCCAAATCTCATCCTGAATTATCTTCTTTAATCCCCACGTGCCGTGGGAGGGAGCCGGTGGGAGGTAATTAAATCATGGAGGCAGGTTTTTCCTATGCTGTTCTCATGATAGTGAATAAGTCTCATGAGAGCTGATGGTTTTATAAAGGGGAGTTCTTCTGCACACGGTCTCTTGATGGCTGCCATGTAAGACATGCATTTGCTCCTCCTTTACCTTCTGCCATGATTGTGAGGCCTCCCAGCCATATGGAACTATGAGTCCACTAAGCCTCTTTCCTTTATAAACTACCCATTCTTGGGTATGTCCTTATAGCAGTGTGAGAATGGATTTATATTTATCTCTCTCTCTCTATATATATATATGTGTATATATATACACACACATACATATATATATCACATTTTCTTTATCCATTCTTCTGTTGACAGACACTGAAAACTGGTAAATACAAAGCTCCACGAGAGACTACTATAAACAATTATATGCCAACAAAACGCATAACCATGCCCACATAAATGAGTACCTGAGGCAAATGCCTCACTCTCCTCTTTTTAGTCCTGACCCTGCCACCACGCAGACTTCATGGCTGTCTAAACGTTGTGGAAACTCTGGGATGGCATCTCTCTCCCTGTTCTCATGGGCTCCTGCTTATGTATTTAGGGATAAAGCAATTCATTCCACAATAATAAATTCTAGACTTAATATGTCAGGGAAAAAATACAAGAATGATTTTAGTTCATACTAATGAGTAAATGACTAATAGCAATTATTTCCACAAATCAGATTTAAGATAAAGATGATGAGCAAAGAATCCAACTAAATGCGTGTGCCCTGAGGGGAGAAAATGCACAGGAAGGAAAGGCTGGGACACATATAAGATGGGCATATTGGTGTTACAGTCCAGGTCACGCCCAGATGGTGGAAGTGGCAGATTCAGAGCTCATTAAGGCAATGGCTATTTTTTCCATATTTTTCATATAAAGTATGCATGATTTTCTTCTTGACGGAGGAGCCATGGGCACAGCTTTGTATTTCCTTCATAATACAGCTAATTTTAATGGACAAGAACAAAGAAATTTAAAGTTAATAGTGAACATCTGTCCATGATTAACCCCAATTGCACTGAGAAATCAGAGGCGATCATGCCATTTTGAAATCACAATATTATCTTCCAGTGAAATTGGTGAGCCTGAGTTCTTTGTTGCCAAAAGAAATCCTAGTACTCAGTTTTAAGTTCTCAGGTTTTTGGAAAATATTTATTTAGAAATATAATGTTTATATATTTAAAATAAATTTTGTGATAATTGCCCTCTCCCCAACAAAAAGTTAAAAAAATTTCATCTCATCACCCCCGTTTTTTTTAATCAAGGGAAATATCTAAGTGTACATTGTTTAACCAGTCTGAATATAGAGTATTTTCAGGACAATAAAGTGGACATTTTGGTAATAGAAACTTTACCCTGCAGCCTTTAATGTATACATCAATGTACAATGTCACCAAAGTCAGAAAACTTTAACACAGAAATCCAAGCTCAGCCCTACTTCAAGATTGAAACCCATTTAAATTCCAAGAATAAGTAGCTGACAAAGATAATTTCATAGATTAACATTTTTCACCTGGGTTTTATATTTCTGGAAGAAATATACACTGCATTGGTTATGCATTGATCAAACTTTTATTGTGCCAGCTGTACTTCATAGACCTGAAAAAGTGATTCAAGCAAAACAAAAGAGAACATAAAAGCACAACTATAATGGTTTTAAATCCCAAAGAGGCAATTACAAGTTTGATTCCAGTGATGCAGCTGGACTCCATTGGAAAACTAAACACCTTATCCATATTAAGTAGTTATGAAGGCTAGGACTCGGGATGTAAATAATAAATTTGCACTGCAGTCATATTTGTAAAGTACAGCCCTTTTAATAAGTGGAAAGAATATGGTAATAAATTTCACACTAATTCATGTGCAAAGGAGAATTTTACAGAGTTCAAATGTGTTAAGACAGGTAAAAAATGTGAGGTAGGAAATAACTAATCATTGGGATAAAACAAATGAAAAAAGATCAGAATAATGTGCACAGGATTGGATGGTAACTCTTTAACCACTTGGAGCTGAGTTCAGCCTAATGCAGCTTTTTGTATGCATGATGCTTCTCTGCCTCTCTTTAAAAGAAAAATGAAAGTAAATGGGGCATTGTGCTGCTTCCCAAATTAATTCACAAAAGCCTAGGACAAGACACTTATAGAACTAATCGCTGCCTGGCTTAGAATATTTTTCTCTTCCTAAATTTTTAGACATAGGAATAAGAAGAGTAAAGAATTTGTACAGGATTCCATCCAGCATTAAGCAAACAGAATGAGGCTCATCCAAACTCCCCTCTGAGTGCTTCAGATAGGCTCATTAATTCATTAATCTGCCAAAGGTTTAGTGTCCGTTACATATCAGGCACTAGGGGTGCAAAGATCAGAAGGCACACCCTGAAATCTCAAGATGTAATGGGTTATTGGGGACAACAGATTGTCACACAGAGAACCCTAGTAAAAAACAAAACAAAACAAAACAAACAAACAAAGAAAATACATTGCCAAGTAGAGAAATTCACTGTTCAGTTGCAGAGAGAAGGGCTACCTAACTCTTTATCTTAGGGGAAATATTTCAGACAAAGGCTTACAAGAAGAGGGAGACTTGAATATTTTGCCCTAAATCTTACTGTTTATAGCAAATTACTGAGGGTTGCTTAATGTTTAGCCCATTTTTTCCTTAATAGGCCATTCACAAAAATTAAGTTCAATTCTTACCAAGAAGACCAAGAAGAGTCTGATAATTATCCATAGAGTAAAATATGAAATTGGATTACTTCCTCATGCCAAACATACAGGTAAATTTAAACATTAAGCGTAAAAGGCAAAAATTTAAACATTAGGAGAAAACAGAGGATAATGTCTAATAAAGCTGGAGTAGGGAAAAAAATTTTAATCAATTTTCAAAGAAGTACAAGACCTGAAGAAAAAGATAGACAATTTTCACAGTATTAAGGATTAAAAAACAAAACAAAACTGTGAGAGGACAACCCACAGCCTGGAGAAGATATTTCCAGCTTGTATAATCAATACAGAATTAGCACCCAGATATATGTAAATATATGGTATCAACAAATCAATAAGAAGAAATTTTAAAATAGAGACATAGAATAAAGAAAACTAAACTAAACTAAACTAAAAAGTAAAGGAAAACATGAAGATGCTCAATCTCTTCAACTATCAGGAAAATTCAAATAAGACCACATGGCCGAGTGTGGTGGTGCACGCCTGTAATCCCAGCACTTTGGGAGGCCAAGGTGGGCAGATCACGAGGTCAAGAGATCAAGACCATCCTGGCAAAAATGGTAAAAGCCTGTCTCTACTAAAAATACAAAAATTAGCCAGGCGTGGTGGCGTGTGCCTGTAATCCCAGCTACTCAGGAGGCTGAGGCAGGAGAATTGCTTGAACCCAGGAGGTGGAGGCTGCAGTGAGCCGGGATCGCACCACTGCACCTCAGCCTGGTGACAGAGTGAGACTCCATCTAAAAAAAACCCACAAAAAACAAATAACCCCACAGATTTCGCATGTGTCAGATTGTCAAAAAGACAAAAAGACTAATAATACACACTACTGGCGAGAATGTGGGACCACCGGAACACTCACATTCTGTTGGTGGGATTAAATTAGTACAACTACATTGAAAACCAATATGGCAAAATCTAGTACAGGTGAAGATGTGCATACTTTATGACCCAGCAAACTCAGTTACTGACATATACCCTGGAGAAACTCTTATATATGTACACGGAAGACATGTCTAAGAAGAACATACTTTGGCTATGAAAGAGGTAAAATATCCATGAATAAATAAATTGTGGTAGGCCGGGCGCGGTGGCTCAAGCCTGTAATCCCAGCACTTTGGGAGGCCGAGACGGGCGGATCACGAGGTCAGGAGATCGAGACCATCCTGGCTAACACGGTGAAACCCCGTCTCTACTAAAAATACAAAAAACTAGCAGGGCGAGGTGGCGGGCGCCTGTAGTCCCAGCTACTCCGGAGGCTGAGGCAGGAGAATGGCGTAAACCCGGGAGGCGGGGCTTGCAGTGAGCTGAGATCCGGCCACTGCAGTCCAGCCCTGGCTACAGAGCAAGACTCCGTCTCAAAAAAAAAAAAAAAAAAAAAAAAAAAAATTGTGGTATATTCATTAATGAAATACTACACAGCAGTGAACATTAATGAACACGCTAGATATTTGATGAAAAGGGGAGATAATGAAAATGAAAAGAGAAAGGAAAAGTGCGTGTTAAAGAGAAGCTGATCCTGGAGCAGCCACGGAGTTTTCAGAATAAATGAAGGTCTTGGGACTGAGGTCTGGAGTTTGAATGCCCATGCAGAGCAGGGAGTGGACTGCAGCCCATCCAGAACAGGGAAGCAAGACCAGAGCTCCACAAAGAAAGTTTCTAGCTTCAAAGTCTTTTCTTTCCTCACCATCTAGAAAAATTTCCTTCACCGGCCTCGTGAAGCAGCAAAAAAGTTTGCTCTCAGAAGAAAGAAGGCACTCACAAAAACTTGAAATTCTAGGCCTATTACCCTGCACTAAGGAGTCCCAAGTAAACCACAAACATCATTAGGAGACCCCATGCTGAGTAATCAACATAAAAGTTATTCCAGAGTGAGGACAAAATAATAAGAATGTCAGTGAGTGACTCAGTTTACTATATGCAAACACTCACTGGAAGATCTCTTGAAGGCTGAACTTTAGAAAGAAGGAAATTGGATCCAGGAAGACCCCAAAGAAAGATGAAGTCATGAGAGAATAAAAGATAAATATAAATTTTAAATGACTGTAAAAGCAAAACTATAACAATAATGACTAAATGGGGTAGGGGTAGAGTGGTTTAAAACAAGTTGAAATTAACATATGAGGTCAGAATAACATGGAAGACTAGTAATGGGAAAATGGATTTAAGGTGTCTGAAGGCCATAGTAGTGTAGAATAAATAGGTTTATAGGTGAACTTCAGACTTCATTATGGGCCGTAGGCTTGCTAGCTCTGCTCACGATTTACCAATAATCCCATTTTAAGCACTTTCACTTGAGTCATTTGAATGTACTGCTTTCTCTCATGACTCATTTTGGTACATACTTGAATACTTACATTAGAAATTCAGAAAGGTTGTAAATAAATGAGCTAATATTTCAATTCAAAATGTAAATAGAAGAAAATTGAATAAATGAGCTAATAAAGGAAGAACAAAAATTCATGATACAGGAAATAGATATGAGAGAGGATCAAAAAAGTAAAAACCTAGTTCTTCAAATAAGTTGAAAAAAATGTGGGTATTGTTCATGGAAAAGAGAAAAGAAACAAGTAATATCGGAAACACAGAAGGGTCATGGTGACAGTGTAAATTAAATATGTCAAAAGAGAGTATTTTGAAACCTTTATGCTAAATTTCTATAAAATGTAGACGAATTTGAACAAGTCACCAAAGTTGGCTTGAAAATTATCAGAATGCTTTAATATTTTCAAAGGATTTAAATCCTAATATTCTGAAAGAATTTATAGACTATTAATGAAAATCTATCTCCCAAAAGCACCACACCCAGTTCTATCAATGTGATGAAGAAAAGAAGCACCTATCTTATAAAACTCTTCCAGAAAATAAAAGAGGGTAAACTCCCCACCTGCCTATATGGGTCTGCTCGACCTTTGATGCAATAATATTAAATTTTTGTATTATAAAATATATCAAAAAGTATAAAGCAAAAATAATAGAAATAAATCAGGGCAAAGTTACGTTAACCTATTTATTACATAAATTCAGCATATTTTTTTTGAGATGGAGTTTTGCTCTGTCGCCAGGCTGGAGGGCAGTGGCACGATCACTGCAACCTCCGCCTCCCAGGTTCAAGTGATTCTCCTGCCTCACCCTCCCGAGTAGCTGGGATTACAGGCACCCACCACCGCGCCCGGCTAATTTTTGGTATCTTTAGTAGAGACAGGGTTTCACCATGTTGGCCAGGCTGGTCTCAAATTCCTGACCTCATGATCCACCCACCTTGGCCCCCCAAAGTGCTGGGATTACAGGCATGAGCCACTGTGCCAGGCCCAACTCAGCATATTTATATATAGAGTACCCACCATGATGAAATTAGAGAAGGCAGCTGTCTGAGGTGTGAACCTAATGGTACAAAATGGCTGCCATGTGGCTACAACAGTGTCCCTGGAATGCCACACGTTGAGATATGTCTCTTTAAGAATTTTTAGTCTTAGGGGTTTGTGCACAACAGAGAGCAGAACCTCATTGTGAGTGAGCGCATCATGGAATGGGGGCTGGGAAGTGAAAGGAGTTCAGGGAAGTGGAATTGATTTATTTTATAATTTCCCCATGTTCAGCCTGCCAATTTATTCCTAGAATCTGCACAGCAAGCTGGTTTTCCCTATACATGTAAGATGACTATTTGTACATGCTTTGATTGTCATTTTTGATTTCTCACAAACCCAGATACATTCCTACACTTGTCTAGTTGCTTCTGAACACCAAATAGAGTGACTGTTGTCTACTGTCTTAAGAGTCATTTGGGTCATGAAATTAAAATTTACATTTGTTTCCACTACATGGGCAGCGTCAAACAATGCCGCCTAATTTCCTATGGCCATATTTCTTGTAGTTAATTTTCTTGTAAAACTGAAATATTAAAAAAGAAGACATTTCTGAGGTGACTGTACACTTTTGAAAGTCGTATTGCAAGTATACATGCGTTGAGTTAACACAGATCTTGGAGATTTTTCAGACTTGAAAAATGCCGCTTTTTAAAATCTCCTACAACATCTCTTTAGCCTGAAGCCTTTTCACTCCTCTTATCCAGTGTGAGTGAGATTGGTCTGTAGAAATCAAAGTTACTAAGGAATGCCACAGCTCTGAGACAGAATAAATTACTTTATCATGTCTCCTTTCTTGAGTACCAGTTTAAAAGGAATGCAATAGCTTTAAACCCAGACAAGCGGCAGCCCTGCAGCCTGTCTCTCTCTGCATAGGAGCCCTGTCTCATCTGTGTTACCCCTGGAAGGCATTCTGGCAAGCCATTAAGATTTTTGTTCTTGGTATACAGAAGACCTGAATATAAATTCTGACTCTGCAATATACTGGCTGACAGATGCTGGGTGAGGCATGCATTTCTCTGAGTCCGTTTTCCTTATGTGTGAAGTGGGGATAATTTCCATCCCAAAGGATTGTTGATTAAGTAAAATAACTCCCGTGAAATCTAGTGCTGGCAAACAGTGAGGTCAAAACCAGTAATCGTTACTCTTCAGAGACTGACCTGGAGGTCCTCGCAGGAAGAAACTCATGCCAAGAGAGGAAAGGTGTATGAAGTCAGTTTGAGGTCATGGACCAAGGGAATTCTTTATACAGCAAGGTGTCCACCATGCAGACTGTCCGATAGCCCACGTCTCATAACTTCTGCCTGAATTTAAAGATGAGCAGTATAATAAAGAACAAGTCAAAAACAGAAAACTGGGCTGGTGCAGTGGCTCATGCCTGTAATTCTAGCACTTTGGGAGGCCAAGGCAGGCGTATCTCGAGGTCAGGAGATTGAGACCATCCTGGCTAACACGGTGAAACCTCCTCTCTACTAAAAATACAAAAAATTAGCCGGATGTGGTGGCTCACTCCTGTAGCCCCAGCTACTTGGGAGGCTGAGTCAGGAGAGTCACCTGAACCCAGGAGGTGGAGGTTGCAGTGAGCCGAGATTGCGCCACTGCACTCCAGCCTGGGTGACAGAACGAGACTGTCAAAACAAAAAACAAACAAACAAAAAACAGAAAACTGGGTTTTACCAAGAACGTTAGATGCTGTGAGCAGGAGCCAGCACTGTGTGACAGCTCACGTATGCAGATGTGGCACAGGGAGATAAAGGACACTTTCCATACATGGGCCTTGTGATGGTGAGAGTCTTGGGCATGGTGATGTGCCATAAGAGACCTGGGGGACAGTATGCTTCAGGAGCTCTGGGTCCTGCCCACAGCAGATGTCACTCAGTGGCTGGAGAAGGAGATGGCATGATAGATGCATGGACTACCAAGAAGGACAAGTATGGAAGTCTTCAAGATGGTGCTCAAGTTTCCACTTGAGAAATGGGTAAAGGTGGAGCCAGAGAAAAAGGTACTCTTACCCAGGCTGGTCTGGTAGTGTGAACCCGGCTTACCTTTTACATCCTAAGTGACCCTTCACAAGCCTCTATATTCTAGATTTCAAGGTCTAGTTCCTCTTGAGAGGGCTTGCCATCTATTTTTTCTCCCATCTCTATTTCTCTGTCTCTCATTTGTGTCATTTTTAGAATATGATCAATAATCTCTCATGTGTTTAGACTTATTTGTTGGGTTTTGCCTAACTTTTTATTTTTTACTTTTCTTTATTTTTATTTTTCATTTTTTTTCAATAGGTTTTTGGGGAACAGCTGGTGTTTGGTTACATGGATAAGTTCTTTAGTGGTGATTTCTGAGATTTTGGTGCACCCATCACCTGAGCAGTGTACACTGTACAATGTGTAGTCTTTCATCCCTCACCCCTGCTCCCACCCTTCCGCCTGAGTCCCCAAAGTCCATTGCCTCATTCTTATGCATTTGCATCCTCATTGCTTAGCTACCACTTATAAGTGAAAGCATACAATGTTTTTCTCATTCCCAGGTTACTTCATTTAGAATTATAATCTCTAACAACTCTATCCAGGTTGCTGTGAATGACTTTTTTTTTCCTTTTTATGGCTGAGTAGTATTCCATGGGGTGTGTGTGTGTATGTGTGTGTGTATGTATATGTATATATACACACATATATATGTATACACACATAGGTATGTATATGTATACACACATACAAATATATGTATACATACATACACACACACACACACCCCATGGAATACTATGTGTGTATATATATAGTGTATACATATAGTGCAACAAAAATAAAATAAAGAGATAGGGCTTGATTAGATATATATATATATTTTTTTTCCTAGAAGGAATCTTGCTCTGTCATCCAGGCTGGAGTGCAGTGGCACAATCTCGGCTCACTGCAACCTCTGTCTCCCAGGTTCAAGCAATTCTCCTGCCTCACCCTCCTGAGTAGCTGGGATTACAGGTGCCTGCCATCACGCCTAGCTAATTTTTGTATTTTTAGTGGAGATGGGGTTTCATCATGTTGACCAGGCTGGTCTCGAACTCCTGACTTTGTGATCTGACTGCCTCGGCCTCCCAAAGTGCTAGGATTACAGGCATAAGCCACTGGGCCCAGCCAATTAGATGGTATTTTGATGGGAATTTCATTGAATTTGTAGATTGCTTTTGGCGGTATGGTCGTTTTCACAATGTTGATTCTACTCATCCATTAGCATGGGATGTGTTTCCATTTGTTTACATTGTCCTTCAACAGTGTTTTGTAGTTTTCCTTGTAGAGGTCTTTCACCTCCTTGGTTAGGTATATTCTTAAGAATTTTATTTTAATTTTTGCAGCTATTGTAAAAGGGATTGAGTTCTTTATTTGATTCTCAGCTTGGTTGCTGTTGGTGTATAGCAGTGCTAGTGATTTGTGCACATTGATTTTGTATTCTGAAACTTTATTGAATTCATTTATCAGATCTAGGAGTCTTTTGGATGAGTCTTTAGGATTTTCTAGGTATATGATCATATCATCAGCAAACAACGACTGTTTGGCTTCCTCTTTACTGATTTGGATGCATTTTATTTCTTTCCCTTGTCTGATTGCTCTGGCTAGGACTTCCAGTCATATGTTAAATAGAAGTGGTCAAAGTGGGCATCCTTGTCTTGTTGCAGTTCTTGGGGAGATGCTTTCAACTTTTCCCCATTCAATATAATGTTGACTGGTTTTGTCGTAGATAGCTTTTATTACCTCTGTGTCTACTGAGATGATCATGTGATTTTGGTTTTTAAATCTGTTTATGTGGTGTATCACATTTATTGACTTGTGCATGTTAAACCATCCCTGCATCCCTGATATGAAACCTACTTGATCATGGTTGATTATCTTTTGATATACTATTGGATTCAGTTGGCTCATATTTTGTTGAGGATTATTGCATCTATGTTCATCAGGGATATTGGTCTGTAGTTTTCTTTTTTTGGTATGTCTTTTTCTAGTTTTGTTGTTAGGGTGATATTGGCTTCACAGAATGATTTAGGAAAGATTCCCTCTTTCTCTATCTTTTGGAATAGTATTTGTATGAATTTTTCTTAGAATGTCTGATAGAATGCAGCTGTGAATCCATCTGATCCTAAACACTTCTCTGGCAATTTTTTATTACCATTTTAATCTCATTGCTTGTTATTGATTTGCTCAGTTTCCATTTCTTCTTGATTTAATCTAGGAGGATGGTTTATTTCCAGTAATTTCTCCATCTCCTCTAGGTTTTCTAGCTTGTGTGTGTAAAGGTGTTTATAGTAGTCTTGGATGATTGTATTTCTGTGGTAGCAGTTGTAATATCTCCCATTTTGTTTCTCATTGAGCTTATTTGGATCTTCTCTCTTCTTTTCTTGGTTAATCTCACTAATGGTCTATCAGTTTTGTTTACCTTTTCAAAGAACCAATTTTTGTTTCACTTATCTTTTGTATTTTGTTTGTTTGTTTCAATTTCATTTAGTTTTGCTCTGATCTGTATTATTTCTTCTCTTCTGCTGGGTTTAGGCTTGATTTTTGTTTCTCTAGTTCCTTGAGGTGTGACCTTAGATTGTCTATTTGTGCTCTTTCAGACTTTTCGATGTAGACATTTAATGTTATGAATTTACCTCTTAGCACTGTTTTTGCTCTATTCCAGAGTTTTTTATAGGTTGTGTCACTATTATCATTCAGTTCAAATAATTTTTACATTTCCGTCTTGACTTCTTGTTTTTCAAATTTTTTTTTTATTATTATACTTTAAGTTCTAGGGTACATGTGCACAACGTGCAGCTTTGTTACATATGTATACATGTGCCATGTTGGTGTGCTGCACCCATTAACTCATCATTTACATTAGGTATATCTACTAATGCTATCCCTCCCCCCGTCCCCTCCCCACAATAGGCCCCGGTGTGTGATGTTCCCCTTCCTGTGTCCAAGTGATCTCATTGTTCAATTCCCACCTATGAGTGAGAACATGCGGTGTTTGGTTTTCTGTTCTTGCGATAGTTTGCTGAGAATGATGGTTTCCAGCTGCATCCATGTCCCTACAAAGGACATAAATTCATCCTTTTTTATGGCTACATAGTATTCTATGGTGTATATGTGCCACAGTTTCTTAATCCAGTCTGTCACTGATGGACATTTGGGTTGATTCCAAGTCTTTGCTATTGTGAATAGTGCTGCAATAAACATACGTGTGCATGTGTCTTTATAGCAGCATGATTTATAATCCTTTGGGTATATACCCAGTAATGGGATGGCTGGGTCAAATGATATTTCTAGTTCTAGATCCTTGAGGAATTGCCACACTGTTTTCCACAATGGTTGAACTAGTTTACAGTACCACCAATAGTGTAAAAGTGTTCCTATTTCTCCTTGTTGACCCAGTGATCATTCAGGAACAGATTATTTAATTTCCATGTATTGCATGGATTTCAGGCTTCCTTTTGTAGTTGATTTCCGATTTTATTCCACTGTTGTCTGAGGCAGTACTTGATATAATTTCAATATTCTTGAATTTATTGAGGCTTGTTTTGTGGCCTATCATATGGTATATCTTGAAGAATGTTCCATGTGCTGGTGAATAGAATATATATTCTGCAGCTGTTGGGTAGAGTGTTCTCTAAATATCTGTTAAGTATTTGTTGTAGGGTATAGTTTAAGTCCATTGTTTCTTTGGTGACTTTCTGTCTTGATGACCTGTCTAGTCCTGTCAGTGGAGTATTGAAGTCCCCCACTGGTATAGTGTTGCTATCTATCTCATTTCTCAGGTCTACTAGTAATTGTTTTATAAATTAGGGAGCTCCAGTGTTAGGTGCATATATATTTAGAATTGTAATATTTTCCTGTTGGACTGGTCCTTTTATCATTATACAGTGTCCCTCTTTGTCTTTTTAAAGTGTTGTTGCTTTAAAGTCTGTTTTGTCTGATATAAGGCTATCTGAGCCCGCTTGCTTTTGGTGTCCATTTGCATGGAATATCTTTTTCCACCCCTTTACCTTAAGTTAATGTGAATCTTTAGGTGTTAGATGAGTCTCTTGAAGATAGCAGATAGTTGGTGGGTAAATTCTCATCCATTCTTCCATTCTGTATCTTTTAAGTGGAGCATTTAGGCCATTTACATTCAACATTAGTATTGAGATGTGAGGTATTCATCTATTCATCTTGATAGCTGTTGCCTGAATATCTTGGGGTTTTTTTTTTTTCATTATGTTATGTTTCATAGGCTTTGTGATATTTATACTTCAAGGAGGTTCTATTTTGGTGTATTTTGAGGTTTTGTTTCAAGATTTAAAACTCCTTTTAGCAGTTCTTGTAGTGCTGGCTTGGTAGTAGAGACTTCTCTCAGCATTTGTTTGTCTGAAAAAGACTGTACCTTTCCTTCATTTATGAAGCTTAGTTTTGGTAGATACAAAATTCTTGGCTGATAATTGTTTTGTTTAAGGAGGCTAAAGATAAAGCCCCAATCCCTTTTAGTTTGTAGAGTTTCTGCTGCAAAATGTGCTATTGATCTGATAGATTTTCATTTATAGGTTACCTGATTCTTTTGCCTCACAGCTGTTAAGATTCTTTCCTTTGTCTTGACTTCAGATAACCTGATGACTATGTGCCTTGGTGATGATCTTTTTGCAATAACTTTTCCAGGTGTTTTTTGAGCTTCTTGTGTCGGATATCTAGATCTATAGCAAGGCCAGGGAAGTTTTCCTTGATAATTTCCTCAAATAATTTTTCCAAACTCATAGATTTCTTTCTCTTCGGCCTCAGGAACACCAATTATTCTTAAGTTTGATTATTTCACATAGTCCCAAACTTCTTGGAGGCTTTGTTCATGTTTTTAACATGTTTCTTCCTTGTCTTTGTTGTATTGGGTTAGTTTGAAAGTCTTGTCTTCAAGCTCTGAGGTTCTTTCTTTTACTGACCCTGTAGTGACTCTCTCTGCTTTTAAGCTTCCAAATATAGAAGAATTTTTAAAACTTGTAATCTGCTCAGAGAAAAATGATAAAATTAACAACTTCACAATAAAATTTTGAGGAAAAGTTAAAGAAATGTTGGGGGTTTAATCTAAGAAATATAAGATTGGGATGAAATCTGGTAATGGGTTTTTCATATTTGAGGTTATACAGGACACCAGCCTCTTTGCTCTGAGCCTGTTCTCTCACACAATGACTGTAAATAGGAGGGATACTTCAAATGGAATGAACTTGCCTCTTCTGGCCTCTTCTGGCTGAATCCACTCCAAAGACCTCAAGGAGGAAGGCAAGTGTTGTACCCCAGGCCTCATAGAGGCAGTTGGTCATTGGAGGTTCTTCTCTTGAGTGGGGCTCTCACAAAAGATTCTAGGATGGTTAGGCTGGGCGTGGCGGCTCACACCTGTAATCCCAGCACTTTGGAAGTCCGAGGCGGGCAGATCACGAGGTCAGGAGATCAAGACCATCCTCGCTAACACGATGAAATCCTGTCTCTACTAAAAAAAAAAAAAAAAAAAAAAAAGTCAGCCAGGCATGGGTATCGGGCGCCTGTAGTCCCAACTACTGGGGAGGCTGAGGCAGGAGAATGGCATGAACTCGGGAGGCGGAGCTTGTAGTGAGCCGAGATCGCGCCATTGCAATTCAGTCTGGGCAACAGAGCGAGACTCCGTCTTAAACAAACAAAAAACAAACAAACAAAGAGATTCTAGGATGGTGGGAAGAGAGATTTTCCTCACCTCCACTGCTAAGAGAGGTTATTTCCTAACCCTTGGCCTTGCCTCCAGGCTCTTCTTTTTGGTTCTCAATGCTGATAGAGGCTTCTGTTGGTTTTGTTCTTATTTTAAATTATAGGACTTTTCCATTTTACTTCCCTATCTTAACAGCAGCTTTGAATACCTCTTCATTGGGTCTGAAATAAAGTTCTGACTCTTGGTTATGGCATTTATATCTCCTCACATCCTGGCCCTGATCTTGTTTAGCCTGTTTTTCAACCAGTCCGCTCACTGCCATCTATGCCCCTACATGGGCGCAAGCGCATGGGGATTTTCATGCCTCAGAGCCCCGTGTTCAAACTCAGTCCAAATGCTGTTTCCTCTATAACATCTTCCCCGACTCCTCATCAATGCAATGTAACAATGGCTCAGCATACATAGTTCTGTAATCTAGTTTATTACGTGGTGTTATAGTCTTAATTTTTTTGTTGTTGTTTATCTGTCTCTTCCATCGACTGCGCTCCCTCAGGACAGATTCTCTATTTCTCTCTTTTTATTAACCTCAACATCTAGCACAAGGTCTGGCACAAAGACTTCCCTTAATATATTCTGGTTGAACTGCCTATGCTCAGGGAAGATTGTGAGTTAATTAGAAAGGAAAGAGTTTGTGACTTCCATTCCCAGGCGGATGAGTTTGGGAAATACTCTCAACCTTCCCCCTCAATGGTCTTAATATCAAGACTTCTTTTCTACAGTCTGTGCCTGTAATTCATAAGTCCCAGGCTCTGAAAAGAACTGCCTGGGTTTGAATCTCGCCCCCTACCTCGAGGCTTTGTGGCTTCTGGTGATCATTTAACCTTTAACTTTTCCTCAACTGTGAAAAAAAGGACTTCATGGCTGCATCTTAGTTCTGCTGTAAGAATGAAATAAGATAATCCACATAAAAATAGCACCTCACATTTGTGGGCTAGGCACTGTTCTGAGCGCTTTACATACTGCCTTCTTTGTAACAACCACAAGAGCAGAGCACTGTTTTAATCACTAGTCAGATGAGAAAACTGAGGTACAGAGAGGCTAAACAACTTTACAATGTTTGTTCACTTAGCTATTAAGTGGCTGAGCTGAATTCTGCTTCTCAAGTCTGCCTTCTTAACCAATCTTGACATTTATTTTATTTTTTATTAATATTATTTTAGTTTGCAAATCATAATTATATATATATATTTCTGGAGTAAAATGTGATGTTTTCATATATGTATACAACATGAAATAATTAAGTTAATTAACATATGCATCACCTCACTGTGAAAGTTGTCAGAATCAAAATAAAGTCTCTTGTGTTAAAAACCCTGACAAATAGAGCTGAGGAAAACCAAGAAGAGAGGGTTCTCATACACAAATGCCTCATAGCAAGAACTATCACAAAAGGCTCAGCAAAAACCACAACTTTGTGCAAAGGCCATCAAAACCTTACACAAAAATACACTTCTTCAAGGATGTCTGCCCAGCAACTGCCTTTCCAACCTCGGACTGGCCACAACCCTTGTCATTGATCTTTGTAGCCAAGGGTAATTATCTTAAAACAACTGTTTTCCTCTCCATTACTCTTTTAAAAATCTTTGTCTTCTTTTACCTCCCTGAATACACCATAGTTGACTATGGCATGCATATTTCTATTGTAATACCTATCTCTGAATAAATAGCATTTTCTTTCTGAGAGTCTTCCTCTCTGCTTGTCATTTAGGTTGACATCATTTACCCATCATTTCTTGTGATGAGAAATTTAAAATTTATTCTCAGCAATTTTGAAATAGACAATATATTGTTATTAATTATAGTCACCCCGCTGTGCAATGGATCTCAGAAATGAATTCTGCCTGTCTAAATGAACCTTTGTATCCTTTGACAACTTTATGTTCTACACTCCTTACATTAAGAGCATCAACTTGAACCACTTAATGTAAACTAGGAATACTATGATTCTTTAGCTTTTCTTCGCACCAAGGTTTTCTGCTTCTCGATGTATTTTTTTAAATTCTTACAGAAACAGAATGTTAAAAATCAATGTATGCATGCAGGGCATTTAGAAAAGCATTTGAAAATAGGTCATGCAGATAATTATCAAGGGTCACATCCAAAAGCAACTGTGAAAATACTACCTTGTGATTATGATGAATTGAAAGCTGCTGATGAGGGAAACAGCTTTGTTTTTGTTTTCCTTTTTTCTTTTTCTAGAGTCAGGCTCTCACTCTATCACACAGGCTGGAGTGCAGTGACATGATTATAGCTCATTGCAGCCTCGAAATTCTGGGCTCAACCGATCCTCCTGCCTCAGTCTCCCCAGTAGCTGGGACTACAGGCATGCACCACTATGCCCAGCTAATTATTTTTGTATTGTTTGTAGAGACAGAGTTTCACTTTGTTGCCCAGGCTGTTCTTGAACTCCTTGGCTCAAGCAATTCTCCTTCCTCAGCCCACAAAGTTGTAGTATTACAGGTGTGAACCACCATGCCTGGCCTATAATTGTTTTTCTTTCCTTCGTTCTGGAAAGCTAGGCATATTTATTTACCTACTTATTTGTTTGTTCATTTCTAGGCAGTCTAGGCATTATCATTAAAATTTGTGGCATTTAATTTAGAAGTCAGAAGGGTAATGCCATGTAGTAATCACAATCTTTAAAAGCAAATTTCCCATTGTCAGACAACCAAATTAACTGGCATAAATGTATGACAAATTGTGAAACAGTTGATTAAACCAGTTGCCAAAAAGAGCTCTATTCAGATAATAACTCAGTGTTCAACACATTTTAGCACAGATTATGTGAAAAGTCTTTATTTAGCAAAAGCAGAGATCAAAACTGTTATCCTACTTCTATTTTCTCAAGGATAATATGATTATAATACTAACTTGATTGTCTTTGGTGTGAGCAATTTCTGGGCTCCATTCACTGGAAAGTACATTAAGTTTTGTCAGTAAATGATTTGACTATATAGCAGAAAAGAATGGAAGGTTAGAGTTTTTTTTTTTTTCTCTTTACTTTTCTTTTTAAAAGACTCCGTATGTTACAGGTGATTGGCACAAAAGTAAAGTGATGTTAGCAAGGTTCTTATTCTTCCTATACCAATACATTGCTTTCTAATTTTTTGGATATTCCTCATGCCTTGTAAGTTCCCATAGTTCCTTGGAAATATATTCCAACAGTGATGCTTTGGGGTCACACTGGTGCTGGTGGTGCTTCATTCCCAAGGGGCATGGGCAAGCATGAAAAGGAAAGGATGGGCAGGGTGGGACTCATCGCTGCAAGTTCATGCTGTTGTTTTAACCACATAGCCCTACTCTATGAACTGCCATAATACAGTTCTTTACTTACCATGATCCAGATTTCACTCAAGCTAGGCAGCATCAATAGAAATAATGGTAACATATTTTTCCTCCTTTCCAACAGTTGTTATACCATATTTGCTAGAACTTTCAGAAAATGTTGAACAATAACATGAAAATGAACATTCTTTTTTTTTTTTTTTTTTTGAGACGGAGTCTTGCTCTGTTGCTCAGGCTGGAGTACAGTGGTGCGATCTCAGCTCACTGCGACCTCCGCCTCCCAGGTTCAAGTGATTATCCTGCCTCAGCCTCCTGAGTAGCTGGGACTATAGGCATGTGCCACCATGCCTGGCTAATTTTTTGTATTTTTAGTAGAGACAGGGTTTCACTGTGTTAGCCAGGATGGTCTCAATCTCCTAACCTCATGATCCACTCGCCTCAGCTTCCCAAAGTGCTGGGATTATAGGCATGATCCACCACGCCCAGCCAAAAATGAACATTCTTGTCGTGTTCTTGATTTCATGGCATTCATGAAATATATGCTGCCTCTCCACAGCCTTCCACTACTGATAGAAACCAGGACTCAGTCTCAGAGCTCTTCCTGCAGAACTTAGATGCTATTGATGCATCAGTCTCCAACCAGTTCTACCCCCGCAGCTACCACTAACTGATAGGAATGAACAGACAGTGAAAATCATTGGTCATTAACACTCTAGAGTTTTGCCATGTGTGAAAAGTGTTCTTTTGATCTTATTTACTTAGAAATTTCTTTCATCATTTGTTTTTCTTTTTAAACAAGAGTGCATGCTTAGACCATTTACCAAGATGATTATATGCGTTTTTCATTTGGCTATTATTATCATGGACTAAATCAATTTCATAATGTTGAATCACTCAAGTTTCTGGCTGAACTATTTCTTGGCCATGGTACATATACTATTATTATATTTGTTAATGCTTTATTTAGTTTTTTTATATCTATTAATATATTAGCAAGTGTTTACCTTCAATTTTATGAAACTTTATGTTAAAACCATGTGTTAGTATCAAAGTTTTGCTAACTTACTAACAGCACTTGAGGAATTCCATCTCTTGCTATGCCCTAGAATTTTAAATTGTATAAAATTCATCTATTTCTGACAGTCTATAGTCTCGCCTGTAAAACCATCTGGGCTGAGTAATTTTTGGAATATATTTTCAATTTTGTCCATGATTATTGGTATATTCACATTTTCTTCCTCTTCTTCAGTTACATTTGGCAATTTACATTTTCCTAAAAAAATTATTCACTTTATCTGTATTTTTGAATTTAGTCTTAAAGAGTTATAGCTATATTCACTTATAGCTGTGTTAAAGTGGAGACCAGGCCTGAAGAAGCCCTGAGCAGACAAAGCCAGTTGAGTCTCATAGATGACCTCAACCTTGCTTTTACAAACAGAAGTGAAACTTAACTGGAGCTGTTTCTTGCAAATGCCTATACAATATTAAAACAACAACAATAACAAACAAACAGAACTGGAGCTCAACCAATCAGAAACAAACAACAAACTAATATAGCTAGAGACTTTCCAATGGGATAAACAAAGAAGGCAATTGTATGACTGTAACCAAATATTTTCTTTGCTTTACTTCTGCGCTTGTTCTACAACACAAAAGCTTCTACAAAAAAATAATAATAATAATAAAGTTTCCCCATTGTGTTTCCTTAATGGAGCTCCCAAACCACTTCTGATTTGCAGCTATGGATTCATGAATCGTTTGCTCAAATAAACTCTTTAAAATTTTATTGTGCCTCAGTTTACTTAACTGTTGTTATATTCTCTTGCCTATATGTTATATTCTAAGTCTAAAATGTTTAAAATATTTGTTTTTTCTTTATCATTTTTACATGTTAGAATTGCTTATTTTATTGGTCTTTGCAAAGAAACAATTGTTGGATTAATGTATTCAACTCTATCATTGTTTTGTTTAATTGTCTACTTTTGTCTTTGCTATCCTCACCCTCCTATTTTCCATACTTAATTTGTTTGTTCTTGTTTTCATAGCTCAATAAAAGCATTCAGGACACTGAGTACAGTTCTTTGGCTACACCATCTTCTTAATTCTCCTAAGACTTGGTCCCAATGTCATCAATTTCTAAAATATCTTGTTTTAATTAAAATTTATTTTTTAGATGGAGTCTTGCTCTGCTGCCCAATCTGGCATGCAGTGGTGTGATCTTGGCTCACTGCAACCTCTGCCTCCTGGGTTCAAGCAATTCTTCTGCCTCAGTTTCCTGAGTAGCTAGAACTACAGGTGCCCGCCACCATGCCTGGCTAATTTTTATTTTTAGTAGAGATAGGATTTCACCATGTTGGCCAGGCTGGTCTCCAACTCCTGACCTCAAGTGATCTGCCTGCCTCGGCCTCCCAAAGTGCTGGGATTACAGGCATGAGCAACCATGCCCAGCCTATCTCGTTTTAATTGTTTCTCGGACTCACATTATTTATGAGATTAAAAAAACATAGAATTCCAAGTAATTCTTTTGTTTTATGTTTTGTTGCATAGTAGCCAAAATGAATATTTCATAAATTTTCTTTTTGATTTTTGAGATTTTATTTATAGACTTTTATGTGATTAGAATTTTTGAATGTTAAGGAAAATTCACTGATGGCACAAAATTTGAAATATATTTACTTTTTAATAAAATGGGAATATCTTTTTTTTCTGGCAATAGAAATATGTGCTTGTTTTTATGAAATTAAAGTGCTATACAAATGTGTACTATATAAAGATGCACACATTCTAGACTACAACCTTTTTTAATGAAAAACATTGTGGACATCTTTCAGTGTCAGCATTTAAAGTTTATAACCATTATATATCATTCTATTATGTGAGTGTGTCTTGGTTTATTTAAGCAATCTTTTAATCATTCACTTTTCCAGCAAACTTTAAGAAAGTTTGAGGCCTAGCATGGTGGCCTATGCCTGTAATCCCAGCACTTTTGGAAGCTGAGGCAGGAGGATTACTTGAGGCCAGAAGTTCAAGACCACCCTGGGAAACATAGTGAGATCCCATCTCTACAAAAATAAAAAATAAACAAAATAGCTGGACATGATGGCAGGTACCTATAGTCCTAGCTACTCCGGAGACTGAGATGGGAGGATTGCTTGAGCCCACAAATTAGAGGCTGCAGTGAGTTATGATAATGCCAGTGCACTTTAGCCTAGATGACAGAGCAAGACTCCGTCTCTACAAAAATAATAATATTAAATAAATACATAAATAAGAAACTTTTAAATATCAGGGTTTGCACTAAACATTATGATACAAGAGTAAAGAAAACATCCCCATTCCTTTTTTTCTTAACAAAATTTTCATTATGAAAATAATGCTCCCATGAGTGTCTTAATATATCTGTATATTGGTACATTTGCCTAATTATTTGTTTTAAATAACTTTCCAAAAGTAAAATTCTTTGGGCCAAAATCCAAGCACATTTACAATGCTCTGACATATCACCAAAGTCTCCTCCACCAGTTTATTCTTCACCACCTTTAGCATAGCTATTAGGGATTGAGTTGCACTTTGGGTTTGTAGACTTTGGTTTGTAGACTCCAAACCAACCAGACAACCAGATTCCCGCTGTCCCTCTGCTCCACTCTTCTGACATCTGGTTTCCATTCTCAAGTCCTCTCACTGTTCAAGATGGGCTCCTGGATCTCTAGCTGCTGTCTTCAAGTCACAGGACAAAGGAGGAGACATGAAGTACCCAGAGTGCTGCTGCTCCTCACTGAGGCGTTTTCTTTAAGTGTACTTCCCAGTAGCCCCACACAGCACTCCTGGTTCCAGCTCACTGGACAGAATTTAGTCACACGACCACACCTAGCTTCAAGGGTGACTTCAAGGCCCGTCACTAAACAGAAAATGCAAGTGACTCTCTCTGTCACACTCACAAATAAAACGTAGGGACAATCTAATGTTTGCCACTATAAAGAAATAGTAACTCATTATTGTTTAAATGCATATCTAATTTTTCACTGAACATATTTTTATATACTTATGTTTTTATTATATATATTATATATATTTATATTATATACTTATGTTTAATCTGTTTCTTTAGGCATTGCCTGTTTATGATCTTTATCCTCTTTTTTCTTTTCTTTTTTTTGTTGAGACAGGGTCTTGCTCTGTTGCCCTGGCTAGAATGCAGTGGCACAGTCATGGCTCACTGCAGCCTCAACCTCCTGGGTTCAAGTGATCTTCCTACCTCAGCCTCCAGAGTAGCTGGAACTACGGGCATGCTTCACCATGGCTTGCTAATTTTTGTATTTTTTGTAGAGATGGGGTCTTGTTACCTTTCCCAGGCTTGTCTCAAACTCCTGGACTCAAGCAATCTGCCTGCCTCTGCCTCCCGAAGCGCTGGGATTACATGCATGAACCAGCGCACCAAGACTTGTCTTTTTTTTTGTATTGAGTTATTTACTTTTTCTCTGCTGATTCTTAAGAGTTTTGTAGGGAATAAAAATACTAAACCTTTGACATTTATTTTGTAAGCATTTTCCAATTAGTTGCTTAACTTTCTATTCTGCCTGTGGTGTTTGCTGCTAAAGAAAAATGTTTTCTTCATTGTAGTCAAATATTTTTCTTACACTTTAGAGTTTTTAGCTTTTGGGTCATTTAGAGTTTTTAGCTTTTGAGTTTTTAGCTTTTGGGTCCTTTCTAAAATGACCCAAAAGCTAAAATATATAATATAAAATATATAATATAAAATATCTTAATCTAGCTTGTAAGATATTCTCCTACAGAGATGCTTTAAGAATAGACTTTAGTAATTATTTTGTTCAGATACTAGTTTTAGAAAAATTGCCACCATCATTACATTTTTATAAAATATTTTTCAGATTTCGATATTCCCCCATATTTCAATGCAATTTTATTTGTTCCGAGGTTGATGGTCATTGTACCATCACTATAACATTTGTCCTTTATCAGCGTAACAAGGCCCTCTTGATTCTACTTTTCTGTTTCATTCTAGAATGTTTGTCTTCTATTAACATAGGAGCATGTCCTTTTGTGTTAATGCTATTGCTTATCTTCATATAATGTATTACTTTTAAACTTTCTCTGTCACTTTATGTTATGAGTATTGTAAATATCAGCTAGGAAAGCTTTTAGCTACAAGTCAGAAATCAGAACTAACCATAACTTAAACAAATAAGTATATATTCTTTTGCTTTTCTAGCTTTTTTTTTTTTTTTTCATTTTCAAGAGTTTTAGAGGTTGTACTCACCTTCTTTCCTAGTGCTATCTTTAGCATGTTGCTTTGTTGCCTCATGCTTACTAGATGTCTACCGCAGCTCAAGACAACACAGTTATTTCCAAGTCAGGATTAAAGGGTCAGAGTACTCCAGCTATGTCAGTTCCTTTTGTCTGAAAAGCAAAAAGTTTCCCAGACACCCCACACTTTCATCTCATTGGCTGGAACTGTATCACATGATCACATTTAGCTGCAAACAAGGCTGGAAAATAAGTATTTATCTGTTCTAGACTCTGTAGTAGAGGATGCAGAGGAGGACTAGATTAGCCAACTAACTCTTACCTACGTCAATATGTTTTTTGGAAATAACATATTTTTTTTTTTTAACTGAGTTTGAAATGTCTTTTCAATTTATAATTTTAGCAAATGCATTTGTTGAATCTTCCTAAAACACCACTTCAGTCATGTCACTTCCTACCTATCTAAGCTCTAATGAGCTGGAGTTTCCCAGCCCTTCTTTTCCAAACCCAACAGGTTTTACTTCATTTTAATTTTCTCATCATGCTTTTCTGTTTTTTTAAATACTTTAGTATTATGTAGATGATAATTTCTTTACTGTTTTTCTTCTCTCCTCTTTTTTATTTCTACTAGTATTAACTTAATGTTTGCTGAAAAAATTCTTGTGTTTTCCTTATAATAAGATTCAAACATGGAATATCTTTAATATCCCATTATTTAAGAGTAGTCACTATTTCCTAAATTTCCCTTTGTTATACTTGCACTTCTATTATCTAGTCTGTTCTAATATTTGAAGTTTAGATCTAGAATATAATATTCTCCATTATGCAGTTCAGTGGTTTTTTTACACATTCACGGAACTTGTACCCATCACCACAATCTATTTTAGAAGGTGTTGGTGACCCTAAAAGGAAATGCATACAAATGCATTTCCCATACGCACCCAATTACTAGAAAGACTGGTGGCTTTTAGAGGCACATGTGGCCAATCTTAACACAACTGAAGTTCCCTTTTTTAATTAGAAAGAGAAAATGGGTATTGAATAGGCAAATATAGTCTTGCCACATTCTCTCTCTTGTGATCCCCTTCTTAGGTTAGTGTAAATATGTCTTCAATTAGCATTTTTAAAATAGTACATTTTTAATCCCTTGTGTTTCTGAGACTGTATCTCAATAGCTTTTACATGTGAAAGTACACATTTGCCTTGGATCTTAAACTTTCTCATTCAAAACCCTGTGGCAATTTTTTTTTTTTTTTTTTTTTGAGAGCAGTCTCACTCTTATCCCCCAGGTTTGAGTGCAACGGCTTGATCTTGGCTCACTGCAACCTCTGCCTCCCGGGTTCAAATGTTTCTCCTGCCTCTGCCTCCCAAGTAGCTGGGATTAAGTCGCCTGCCATCACACCCGGCTAATTTTTGTATATTTTAGTAGAGACGGGGTTTCACCATGTTGGCCAGGCTGGTCTCAAACTCCTGACCTCAGGTGATCTGCCTGCCTCGACCTCCCAAAGTTCTGGGATTACAGGAATGAGCCACTACACTGTAGCTATTTTTTAAGCTTTATTAAGATGTATTTTACATACCGTAACATTGACTCATTTGTAGTATACATTTTAGTGGTTTTTAGTATATTCATGGAGTTGTGCGCCCAACACAGTGATCAATTTTAGAACATGTTCATGACCCCAAAAGGAAATCCTATCCACATTAATGCACATTAGCAGTTACTCTCATTTCCTCTCTTCTCCGCCCCTGACAACCACTAACCTACTTTCTGTCTCTATGGATTTGCCTATTCCAGACATTTTGTATAAATAGAATCATACAATATATGACTTTTTGTGTCTGGCTTCTTTTACTTAGCATGTTTTCAGGGTACATCCACGTTGTAGCACAGGGATCCCCAACCCCTGTACTGGTCCATGACCTATTAGGATCCGGGCCACTAAGCAGGAAATGAGTGCGGCCTTAACACATTCTAATGGAGGCCTGATCTGAAAGGAGCCCTGAGCTCCGCCTCCTGTCAGATCAGCCCTGGCATCAGATTCTCATAGGAGTGGGAACCCTATTGTGAACTGCGCATGCAAGGGATCTAGGTTGGGCACTCCTTATGAGAATCTAATGCCTAATGATCCTGAGATGAAACAGTTTCATCCAGAAACCATACCCCCGCTACTCCCCTCCATGTCCGTGGAAAAACTGTCTTCCACAAAACTGGTCCCTGGTGCCAAAAAGGTTGGGGACTGCTGTATGTAGCATGGATCAGTACTTCATTCGTTTTTGTTGCTGAAGAATATTCCATTGTATGGACATTTTATCTGTCCCCATACTGTTGCTAGATATTTGTTTTGTTTCTTTTTTGGAGATATTATGAACATGTTATGAATCTTCATGTGCAAATTTTGTGTAGACATATCTTTTCATTTATCTTGGAAAAATAACTAGGAGTGGAATTGCGGCGCCACAGCGTAACTCTATGTTTAACCTTTTAGGAAATGGATAAGCTGTTTTCCAAAGTGGCTGCTCCATTTTATACTCCTGCCAGCAACCTGTAAGTTCTCATTCCTCCATGTTCTTGTCAAAACTGATTATTGTCTGTCTTTGTATTATAGCTATCCTAGTGCATGTGAAGTAATATCTTATTGTAGTTTTTATTTTCACTTCCTTAATGACTAATAATGTGGACCATATTTTTATGTGTTTGTTGGCCATTTGTGTACTTCCTTTGGAGAAATGTTTATTCAGATCCTTTGCCCATTATTTTTTTTATTGGATTACTTGTTTTCTTAATTGTTGAATTGTAAGAGTTCTTTACGTATTCTGGAAACAAGTCACTTGTCAGATATATGATTTGCAGACATTTTATCTCATTCTGTCAATTTTCAGTTTCTTGATGGTGTTATTTGATGCACAAAGGTTTTTAGTTTTGATGAAGTATGCTTTGTCCTTTTTTTTTTCTTTTGTCATTTAAATATATGGTGGTGTAACTAAGAAACTGTTACCTAACTCAAAGTCACAAAGACTTTTATGTTTTCTTCTAGGAGTTTTATAGTTCTAGCATTTACATTTAGGTCTATAATCCATTTTGAGTTAATCTCATTCACAGTATGAGATCTGGATCCAAATTTATTATTTTGTATGTGAATATCAAGTTGTCCCACTACCATTTGTTAAAAGGCAGATTTTTTTCCCATTGAATTGTTTTGACACCTTTATTGAAAATCAGTTGACCATAAATGTGAGGGTTCATTTCTGAACTCTTAATTCTATTCCATGGATTGTATGTCTATTGTTATACCATTTTCATACTGTGTTGCTTTTTGTAGTTTTATAGTAGGTTTTGAAATAGGTGAGTACGATTCCTCCAACAGTTTCTTTTTTTCAAGATTGTTTTGGATATTCTGGGTTTCTCGCATCTTCATTTGGACTTTAGGATATGTTTACCAATTTTTAACAGGAAAAATAGGAAAATTCTAATAGAAATTTTGATAGAAATGGTGTTGAATCTCTAATTCAATTTGAAGAGATGGGGTATTGCAATCTTAACAATGTTAAGTCTTCTTATCCATGAACTCAGGATGTCTTTAGACCTTCTTTGATTTCTTTCACCAATGTTTTATAATTTTAATTCCTGTATTTCTTTTGTCAATTTATTCCTAGTTATTATATTTTTTCTACTACAAATTATTTCTTAATAGTTTCTTAAGGATTATTTCTTAATTTCATTTTCGTGTTTTTCATTACTGCTGTACATAAACACAATTGGTACTTGCATATTGATATTGATTATTGCCAAATTGCTGGACTCACTTATTAGTTTTAATTGTTTTTTATTCTATTTTTTAGGATTTTATATATATATATATATAACCATGTCATGCAAATAAAGATAATTTTACCTATTCCCTTCCAATCCGGATGCCTTTTATTTCTTTATCTTGCATAGCTTCGTTGGCTAGAAACTCTAAGGCAATATTGAGTAGAAATGACAAAAGTGACAACTTTACCTTGTTCCTGGCCTTGAGGGAAAAACATTTCGTTTTTCTCCATTAAATATGATGTTAGCTGGAGTTTTGTTTCTTTTCATGTTTGTAGATACAGAGGAGAAACATGAGCTCAGTCACTCTCATGGAGTGAATGTTTATGTCCCCCCCAAATCATCTGTTGAAGTTCTAACTTTCAATTGGCTGTATTTGGAAGTAGTGCCTATGAAAAGGCAATAAAGGTTAAACAAGGTAATAAAGGTGGCCTTTAATCTGATAGGGTTGGTGTCCTTGTAAGAAGAGGAAGGGGCACTGGAGCTCTCTCTCTACCTTGTGAGGACACAGTGAAGAGACAATCATATGAAACCAGGAAGAGAGTCCTCACCGGGGACTGAACTGGCCAGCACTTGGTCATGGACTTCCCAGTCTTCAGGACTAACAGAAAATACATTTCTGTTGTTTAAGGCACTCAGTGTGTGGTATGTTGTTATGGCAGCCTGAGATGACTAATATACTCACTCTATGATTTTTTTACTAGATGTTTACAGACATTTAAAAATCTTAAAGTTCATAGATTTTGCTAGGATATGTCTAGGTGATGGTCTCTGTTCACCGGCATTGTTTAAAACAGTGTTAGTTTTTATATTCTGCACATCGAGGTCTTTATTTAGCCTAGAAAACATCCTCCCTGCTCTATGGTATTGTTTTGCCTCCTACATGCTGGTATGTTCTTTAGGAATACTAATTTATGTGCACATTGGTTTTGTTCTTTTTCTCCTCTATATTTTCTATCTTCTTTCATCTTCATCTTTTCCTTTGGATTCAGAGAGAACATGTGAAGAATACATGACCAAAATCTCAAGTCAGACTGAAATCCCGACTTTGTCATTCACCAGCTTTTTGATTGTATGCCTCCTGAGCGTCAGTTTCCTTATGTATAAATGGGGATACTATAGTTTCTACTTCATGAAACTGATGTGTGGGGAAAACATGTAAAGTTTTTAGAATAATGCTTTACAAATAATGAGTTATTGGTAAATAAATGTAAGCAATGAACATTAGTATCACTGATGCAATTTTTCAGAGTATCAGTTGTGGGCATTCTGCTTAAAATATGGATTCAATTTTTACATTTGAATTGAATTTCACTGCAGATCTCCCCATTCTTGCCCATTTTAATCTCATCCTGTTTCTTCTTCTCAGTCTATTCCCTTCTTATGACCATTTATTTTAACCCATAAGGGTCGCATCTTCTTGCACTCTTGTTGATACCCATTTCAGGAAAAAAAGACTATTTCTAATTTGAGGCACATCTTTTCCAGTGAACATAGTCTTGCACCTGCTCTCCCATTTTCTTTGTACACAGTTAGTTTTAAAGGCCCTTTGTTGAGTGTAGTCTGTTTTCATTGCATAAACTAGATCCATTTCAACTCAGTGTCTGGCAGCAGTCGAGGTGAGTGGGCTATGCTTGGTTCCTCCTTCTGCCTACTCTGTGGCGATCACATTGCAGTCCCAGGTCTCAGCTGGAAGGCAGGGTACTGTACTTGGTTCTTATTCTATTTCCCTGTGTTTTCAGACTTTCACTTAATGTTTACTACTTAGAGGTATACCTCATTCATTTTCCTGGCTTGTTGAACTTTTTAAAAATAAAATATTTGAATGAGTCCTTTTTCATGCTCTTCCTAAAGTTCTTCTTGTTTGTGCCTTTGGCTGATTGCTTTGTGTGGAGGGACATTTCCTAGAATGTACTGGGCCAGCATCACTTCTTCCTCAACTCCTTTTGCTATCTTACTGTTTTCTGGAATTTCCAGTCCCGATATCAATGTGGGAAGACTGGGAGAGAGAAGAGGTCATGGGTCATCCTCTAGCTGCCTTGAAGATTCCTGCAAGAAGTGCAGAGGATGATTGATGTCTCATCCTTTCACAGATGCAGGCCCTATATCTCCAGGGCAGGGTACAGATTGGTGGGGAAAGGCACAGTCATCTCTCCTCTTCCTCTTGATCCATGGTCTCTATTTCATAAAGTCTCACTTACTGAAGCCTGAGTACATTCCCTTCAGCCACAGTCTACTTTCCATATAACCGAGGCTGATGTGCAGCCAGTACTTTCCTTTAGAGTTGTTCATGACTGTCTTGGTAAGTTCATGCAAGGTCCTGGATGATAAATATTTTGAATAGCATCCTGCTCATAACACATGTCAATTGCCCCTGGATACCTAGATATGGTTGCTTTTCAGGGTAAGCCTTCCTGCTGTTATGAGCTTTCATCTAAGCTCGACTTGGAGCTCAAGCCAGGTGCCAGTTTGCATTGGAAGTCTCTGTGGGCTAGAGTATGAAATCCATGGCATGACTGCTGTTTCTGATTGCATTGAGTAATTTCATTTAATAATAATTTTGATTTTCCCTGTGTGTAAATTTTCCCTGAGAGGAGGTTAGGCTCATTGGGAGGTGAATTCTTTCTCTCAAGTCATTAAGGTTCCAGTTAGTGCTTTGTGTCTATAATTAATTAAACTATACTCAAGTAACCTAAAAATGAAATTCCCTATGTCCCTAGTGGAATTTGAGGTTCAAACTGAATATACTCAGGGATGAATATATCCAACCCTGGGTCTTTCTTGAGGATCATCTTATGTGTTTTTTTGCCTCCCAACCTGTCTTGGTGGACGTATCTTGTGGGAAGGGGCGTGATAAAGTTGATATTTCATATCTGTTTTTGTATTTTGCAGATTTTTTTTTGCTAACCTAATGGTCTTATCTGGTAATATCTGAGAAGAGGGTGATAGACAATAAAAAGGGAAGTATTCTTTATCTTAATTAAAATGCTAACATAAGGCACAATCATTGAGTGATTGCATTACAAAACAGCTACTTGTTCTGCCATAGTTAAGTGTGATTTGATGCGTCCATTATAAGCCTCTATTCTCAGGGGTTTATATCTTGGCCAAAATAGTCCCTCCAGGCTGAAACTTGGCAGACATCTCAGCCTAATTACAGTCGTTTTCCTTTTTGGATTAAGAAAATGGAATTATTAGTGCTTGAACCCCATCCCCCCATATTTTCAAAGGATCATATTTATATTCACATAAATTGTGGGCTCTTGATCCTTTCAAATAAAATGACAACTTAGCAAGAACCAAAGATCCAGGGACCCCACAGAGAGAAACTCATGCTTGCTCAAGCAACTGCAGGAAGGAGTCAAGGAAGTCACTGAATTAATGATGTGGTTTGTGGGTATAGCAAGAAGGCCAGTTCTGTGGGTTTTGGTGCCTTGAGTAAATAGGTGAGGTGCATTCCCTGATCCCAAATCCCAAGGCCACAGCCATCGTCACATTCTTCCACAGACTTTTTGCTGTTACCCTAGAATTCTCCCACCACTCATCCTCTGACCTCTCTTTTTCTCATTCATTTTTACCCATTAACAGAGGTGGACAAAATCCAAGGGGGATGGAGATGATTAAAGAGGTCTTTGCTATAATAGAGAAATTCTGGATATGCATTCTTCCCTGTCTTATACATTGTTTTCTTGGAGACCTCAGAGGAGGTCTCAGGGCCTTACCAGCCTCCAAAGAGCCATGAAAATAATATGTTTGCTTCCCTGAATTATCAATTAAAACATAGATGACTATAAAAAGCACTTACATTTTCATTATTATTTAGGTATAGTTGGTGAGATTTGATGTAAGATTTTACATCTTACCTTTTATGTCACCTGTTTGACTTTTTTTATTACTTGAAACATGTCACATGTCCTTTCAAGTAAAATTACTGTAAACAGTAAATAGAATACTTCTTGCAACTTTTAGATGACTTCCTGACAAAACCCACACTCTACAATTTGCAAAGTTTAGTGAAGAAACCAGTGAGGTTTACACAGTTTACGGCTTGGTATTCCCTGGGCTCTTGCTTATAAATCTATCTAGATATAGGTCATGAATATGTAATATGCAGACTGATGCTGAATGTAGCACCGTAATATAAATAGACTACATGAGCTTTTCAAAAAAGCAACAGGAGTTGGAAAAAAAATCTACTCAATTTCCTACACAGTGCAGCCCATTAAGGAGAGAGTAAAATCAAAATGTTGAAGTTACTAGAAGAAAATTTTGCTGAATCAGTTCCTTCAAAGAGGCTGGCATGAATGAGTCGTATTGTACACAGGGAGAAGCAGCTCAGGCACACCCTTAGCTGTCATGGGTTTCATTTACTTAGAAGGTTTGGTATTTGTGTGAGTGCAGTGAGCAAATAAGGTATGTCTATGGTACCTAAAAATGAAGGCTACAACAATTAAATTAGAAACTAGAAAGGTTTTGAATGGTAAAACTGAATACATTTTAATTGAACATAATTCTATTGAAGACTATTAAATTACCACCTTGGAACAGAAGCACAAACCATGTGATAATGAGCTATGGAACCAAAATTTAGAACAGACAAACTGAAAAAATTACAGGTACCCCAGTGTAGGAAATGCACAGTGCTGATGATATCAAAATATGAATTATTTATATCTTCTTTAAATGTAAAATGTAAATTTGCTTGGAATTAATTTCTGTTGGGAAATTACTGCTCAGTAAACAAAGATATCTCTTAGGGTAATATTTTTTCCTCCTAAATGTATTATTATTTTATTATTATTGTTGTTGTATGGGGAACAAGAGAAAGTTTAAGGATATTCAAGGTTGAAAAGAAAACTTCTGAGTTATAGTCACACTGGAAAATTAAGTCTTTTATTTCTAGGCAACATGTAATGTAGACAGTTAAAGAGTTATTTTCTTCAAAGGACAGCCAAACTAAGTGTGATGGACTGCATTGTGACCCCCAAATTTGTAATGTCGAAAATGTTGAACTCCTAATTCCCATTGTGACTGTATTTGGAGATAGAATCTTTAGGAGATAATTAATATTAAATGAGATTATAAGAATGGGACCCTAATCTGACAGGATTATAAGTCTTATAAGACTTATAGTCATATAGGAAGAGCAAGAGAGAGATAGTTCTCTCTCTCTTTTTTTCTTCGTAAACACAGAGGAAAGGCATATGAAGACAAAGCAAGAAGGTGGCCAACTGCAAGCCAGGAAGAGAGATTTCACCAGGAACCAAACTGACCAGCAAATTGATCTGGGACTTCCCAGCCTCCAGAACTGAGAGAAACAATTCCTGTTGTTTGAGCCACCCACACTGTGGTCTTTTGCGATGGCAGCCTGAGCAGATTAAGACAGATTTTGGTACTGAGAAGTGGGTGCTACTGTTAACAAATATCTAAAAACATGGAAGCATCTTTGGAACTAGGTGATGGCCATAGGCTGGACAAGTTTTGAGGTCCATTCTAGAAAAAGTCATTGCTATGATGGGACTGTTGGTAGAAATATGGACTTTAAAGTAATTCTGATGAAGGCTCAGAAAGAAAAGAGAACAGCTGTAGACAAAGCTTTCATCTTTTCAGAGAACATGGACAATTTTGACTAGAACGGTGGTAGAAATATAGACATTCCAGTGAGGATTCAGACAGAAATGAGGAACAGGTTATCGGACTAGAGAAACTGGGATTCTTACATAGTGGCAAAGAACTTGGCTGAATTTTATTTTAGTGGTTTGTGGCAGATAGAACTTGTGAGTAGTATAATTGAATAGCCAGAGAGATTTCAAAGTATTTTTAAGCAAAGTACTGGAGGTGTGGTTTGGATCCCTCTTACTACTTATAGCAAAATGCCAGAAGAGAGAGAATGGAATTGAAGAATAAATTATTAAACAAATAGGAACCAGAACTTGGAGATTTGGAAAATTCTCAGTCTATCCATATTGCAAAAAAAAAAAAAAAAAGAGAGAAAGCTTGTTATGAAGATAACACTAAGAGTGTAACCGAAAACCATTTGAGAAAGGCCATGATGGCAAATCATGAACTGACAGCCATCTCAGCGGAAGCTAGGAACAGAGATGGGATTATACTTGCGGAGATGCTATCAGTTTGAACTAAAGGGGACAGAGAACATGGGACAGAATGAAGGAAGGCTGTTGGGCCTCTTGGATTCTACAGGACTGAACCACAGAGCTCTTTTGCTGTAAGCCTGTGCTATTCTTAAAGGAAAGAGAAGAATTACCCCAAAGGTGATTCAGAGATTATTCAATGATCGCTCAAATGATAAGAAAGCGAAACAGCCTTATTCTTTATAGCGAGAAAGTGAGTGGTCTGGAAGGCCACTAATTTTTTTAAGTTATAAAATGGTTCCTACTAATGTGTTGCAGCTTTCATGCACGATTAGACATGGTCTGCCATACAAAATGCCCACACTGGCTGGATATTTATGGGGAGAATTTTATGTTATTATACCAAAGTCTTGCATAAAATTAGCACTAAGTATTTATGTGAGGAATCAGGTGAAAGGAGGAGGGATGAGCAGAAGGAAAGGACAATCAGAGAGATACAGTTGAGGGAGATAAAGAAGGAGGGAAAGGAAAGAAAGAAGGAAGGAAGGAAAGAAGGAAGGAAGGAAGGAAGGAAGGAAGGAAGGAAGGAAGGAAGGAAGGAAGGCAGGCCACCTCATGATTCCCCTCGGCCAGCTGTCGTTGTAAATGGTGAACAAAAAATGGTATGATGTTACTGAAGGGCATACAAAGGTCTGTTTATTGGGTTCTAAATTCTCTGTTATTGGATTCTTACGTGTATCTTCTGGAGACTTTTCCCTTTTAAATACTCTAAGGCACCAACAAAAGTTAATTGATCTGATTTATCCCTTTAGTCTTATTGTTGTCTGGAAGAGAGTAAATTTCTCAGAAACACGACCCAGGAGAGGAAGCGTGTGACGGGGAAGGGGCTCAGGTCTTTTAGATGGAAGTGTGGCTGTGTTGCTTTCAGACAATCATGGAGCTGCCAGAGTCCTGGGTTCCTGCGTCCCTAAAGGAAGGATAGGGACAAATGTTTTCTATTTCCTGATTTTGCATTGTGTAATTTTGAAAAATAACCCTTAATTCTCTGCCCTGACTTTTCAACATTCAGGAAAGAACACTGAGGTAAGAGCCAGAAGGTGTGTGATTAGGCTTGGGTCTACCCCAGAGCGGAGCTGGGGTTAGCTTTTGTCTAGAGTAGGCCAATTCCCTCCTTCCCCTGACTAATCCTCAGGTCCCAAGGATGCTCTCTCTTGAGCAGATGCAGAATAAACTGGACTCTCCAGTAGGGCCCTGTGCATGTCACCTCGACATGGGTGGAGCTGAAGGGGAAAGGAAGCCATGTGGGGTTAGCATAGGGTAGGGGGGAGATAAGGAGGAGAATGGAGGTAAGGCTGTGGTCTTGGAAAGGAAGAGGTGTTCCTCCCTAAGAAAACCATCCCTGGATACCCCTGCCTCCCAGCTCACCCTCCTCCACTTCCTCCTCTGACCTTCTTGCCTTCTCAGAATCATTTATATTCCAGGCTTTCTCCCTCTCCATGTTATTCTGCCCAGCAGTGTTCACAGCTGTTCCATGGCTTCTCTCCACAACACAGTCCCAGGGCATTGATTGAAGACTGCCAGCATAGGACCCTAGTCATATGGCTCAGAACACTTGCCCATTTGCACTGAGTTGAGGAAGTGTAGGCAGCACAGTGTGGCAGTGAAGAGTATGGCTCTCCAGCCAGCCAGCATCGGTTTGATTCCTAACTTTGTGACTTTGAGCAAGTTATTAACCTCTTAGTTTCCTCATCTTCCAAAATTGGGACATAATACTCTCTCTTAGAGTTGTTGCAATTATTAAAAAAAGTAATACATTAAAACATCATCAGCATTTCATAAGTGTTTGCTTTTTTACTGTAAATAGTTCCGGGAAACCAAGTACCACATCTGGCTAATTTCTGTATGCTCAGCCCTATACAGAATGCGTCCTAAATACATTGTAACAGTTTTAATCAATTGTTAATTAATTGATTCCCAGCTTCTTAATGGACTCTGATTTCTGACAGTTATGGGTGTGCAGGGTGAGGTAGTCAAGTCTTGCAGCATTGCATGGATTCAAATACACAGTAAAGGAGTCCGGCAGCCTGAGTTCAAATGCTGGCTCTACCATTTTTCAGTTGTGATGCCCTGGGAAAGTTTCTGAAACACCCTGAGCTGAAATTTTCTCATTTTCTAAATGGAGAAAGTTTTTCTTTGAAGATTAAATGTGACAGAGCTTTTAGTACAATGTCTGGCATATGCTGTGAACTCTTAATTAGCTATTATTATTCCCCTGTTGTGCTTTGCTGAGGATATGGAGTCCATGTCTGTGGGTGTGGAACTAGGGCTGAAGATCAGTTTGCAGAAATTCTGGCTTCTGGAGTGGGGTCAGCAACACTTAGACATAGGGCCGCTGGTTTTGTTCTGGTCTCGTCCTGGCTAACATCTTCCTCTCTGCCTCCCCTTTCTGTGAAATCTCTAAGTAACACTGCTGGGTTCAGAGCTGTTTCTGCATGCAAGGCAGTCAAAGGTGCTCATACAATTCCTAGATGTCCAAGCTGGACGGCACCTCAGCAACCCGCACACCCATCCCCACTTCACAGGTGAGGAAATGGAATCCAGAAAAGAAAAGCAATTGGTTTGACCAAATTACATAGTTAGCAGTGGCAGAACTCAGACTAACACCAGGTATTTCAGCTCTCTATCCATTGATCTTTGTTAAACCATGGCATCCCCGGGTTGATGCCACAAGGCCTTTTTAACCCTTACCAAAATAACACACAAAATGATGTATATAAATCATTCAAAGGTTCACAAAGTGGAGAGGGGATGGGAGAGAGGAGGGAAGGGACCTAAATGCATTAATTTCTTTAATTAACATAAATAGTAAGTTAGCTGCTCAGAGTATGTTTGCACTTGCTTGCAATTCATTCCTCTACTCTATTTCAGCTAAACAGAGGTCATGTTCTGAAAAGGTTAAGAATAAAGATTCCAGGTCCCAGAGGCGGAATGTACTTCCAACATGTACTAGCTGTGAGGCCTGCACATGTAACCTCTCTGTGACTCCATTTCCTTACTTTACAGAATAAGAAGGAAAGACACACCTACCTCATAGTGTGGTTGAAGGGATTTACTATAACAAGACATCAAAAAACACAGCAGAATCTGCTACATGTTAAGCATTTACTGTAAGTCAGTTGTTCTGGATGGAGAAAATTGCCACATGGCTGCATTTCACATGATGAAAATTCTTATTACTTCTTATTCTCTTGCAGTAAGAGATCGCTTCTGTCTGGAATGTCTCCTCTTCTTCCTATCAGAGTATACGTGGGAAGGGTGGGAGGCATGTGTAATGTGGGCCAGGTTCTGAAGGCCACAAGGCAAAAGGTATGATGCCTTCTCATACTCACACTCCAGACACTGACAGCCAAACACGTCCTAAGTCCTAAGAGGAGATTACGCTGGGGTCTTGTCAGTTAGTGAGGGGTTTATGGGTCACTGGAGTCTGATCAGGCCTCTGAGTCTCCCTGCTGCCCGCCCCTGCTCTGGTCTGCAGCCTGGGCCTTGCCCAGCCCCTCTTCCCATGAGCAGCCCTTGTTCCCTCCACCCTGCCCTTCTCAGGGCTTCCCCAGCCCATCAACCCTTATCCCATGCTGTATCACTGCACCTGACTTTCCCTCTGCCTGGGATATTCTTACCATTCCCTGCCTCCCACCCAACACCTGACTTGCCCTTTTCTTAGCAATGTGCAAGCTCTGATGCTAGGGTCTCTCTGAATCCGGAATGCTCCTGGGCTCCTCCAGCATTTTGTTTGGAATTGTTGTGCTACCATAATATGTGCATTGTGTCTCTTCCCTGCCAAGAGTGGGCTCCTTCTGGGCAGAGACCCATCTTACGCATACCCTCAGCTTCTAACACATGGCCTGGCATATCATAAGTGCCCATGGAGGCTGGTAGAGAAATTAGTGCCCCTGCCCACACCTGACCACCATTCTTGCCAGCATGACTCTCGAGTTCTTTCCCTTCTGCATTTAGAGTCTGAAACTCAATTAGGTTTCCAAATGTAAGTTCTGTCTTTTAATTAAGAACTGTAGAAAAGTATATATGTGAATGTTTTTCACATACATATTTTCAACCTCGATGCTGGCATTTTTTCTACATTTGCTTGTTTTGGAGATTCTGGTCTCCCCTGGGATCGCGCCTTTCTCCCCGTAAATGGACAGGAAAGTGAAGACGTGAATATTTTTATCTGACATGATTTTGGAGCCTGGCTTTCCTGTTTGCTGTTGTTTCCTTTTCATGGACCATTAGCAGCTTCCAAAGGCAATATCCTTTCACTGTCACACTGTGCCATGGGGGGCCATTTCAACAACTTCAGACTAGGGCATTAAGTGCAATTCTGGATGAGAGTCAGCACATAACCAAATAAAAATAATCAAAGGAAAGCTTGTAGGAGCCATTTGGAACGCTGTCCCGTGCTGAATTCATTTGCAGCCTCACAGAAACCTACCCATCACCAGTGATCAGCCCCAAGCCCGGTCGTACCTTATTTAATTGTAAAGTATTTCATATCTTCAGAAACAGCCCTGCTCATTTGCTTTTCCTTTTTTGGAGATTGTCTTGGTGGAATGCTGAGATTCTAATCAGTGGGGGAAGAAGAAAATGCAGGTTTTGATTTCAGCAAGAAAAAAAAAAAAAAAAAAGATGCACTTCTTGTAGCTTTTCTCTTCGCCTTAAAATGAGCATTTAGGAGACCTTTTTGGAAATTCTTCTAAAATAGGTGCTTAGCACAGCAGAGGAGATGGTAGAAAAAGCAAGGTGAATTAAGTTCAGTCACCTAACCCAGCATGAGCCACTGCTACCCTACCCCTGGTCTCCACGTGGATGGCAGTTTCAGAAATGAACTGGGGAAAAACAAGTATAAGAATTTGTCTCCAGGCCAGTGTCCCTGACAGGCAACCCAATCGAGAGCAAGGTTCCCCCAGATGGAAAGAGTCCCCTGAGCCAGAACTCCAGAAAAGTCTCAGGTCTAACCAAGTCAGGGCAGGTTAGCCTACATCAGTTCGTCCCTGGCATCACAGCCACCTGGGGGAGCAAGGCTGTTAAAAGTATTGCTGTAGACCTTTTACCTAGAAATTCTGACTCAGTTGATCATGGATGGGTACTGAGAATTCACATTCTATTGGCTTTTCTACATCTCAGTGATGCAGGTGAATAAATACCAGTGGCACATTCAATAATCAACCAGCCAAGGGAATGTTTGTTGAGGGTTTGTGCAAAACGCCATGCCTGAGACCTGAGATGGTCATATATTAGAGCTGCTCCTTCAGTTTAGCCTAAGGATGGTCTGCGTTAGAAGACCAGGGATGGCCATTAAAAACACAACCTTAGGAGCCTGAATAATAAAAGAGTAGGAGAATTCGGATCATAGCTAACATTTATCACACACTTATGTGGCCAGCACTGTGCTATAAAATTTTCCTCTAGACTCCTTAAGTTAAGGACTGTTTTGCTTGTCTTGTTCATTGTTGTCACCTCAGCTCCTAGGACAGGAATTGGCACATAGTAACTGCTCAATAAATATTTGTTAAATAAATGCACAAATGCATTATTAGCTTATCCAATCTTCAGACAGCACTCTAAGCTAAATACTAAATATTCCAGATACACTAAAATTCTGAGAGGGGGGCCAAAGAATCTGTACTTTCATCAAGCACTTTGAGAGATTCTTGATTTGGGATTGACTAGATTTGGGAAGCAGAAAATCTGGACCAAATTCCCTAATGGGTATTTAAATCCCCTGAGAAATAGTCTAATTCAATGTTTCTTCAGCTTATCCTTGAATTTCCCTAAGATAAGATACCCTTGAATTTTCTGAAGATGAGATATTCACTATATGCACTATATATTGCACTATATGGTAGTGCAAAACACAGCCCAGACCACAGTCTAATCATTTTAATTATTAAAATGTTCTTTCTTTCTTTTCTTTCCTTTTTTTTTTGAGATGGAGTCTCACTCTGTTGCCCAGGCTAGAGTGCAGTGGCACAATCTCAGTTCACAGCAACCTCTGACTCTCAGGTTCAAGCGATTCTCCTGCCTCAGCCTCCCGAGGAGCTAGGATTACAGGCGTGCACCAGCACACTCAGTTAATTTTTGTATTTTTAGTAGAGACGGGGTTTCACCATGTTGGCCAGGCTGGTCTCGAACTCCTGCCGTCAAGTGATCCACCCACCTCAGCCTCCCAAAGTGCTGGGATTACACACGTAAGCCATCACACCCAGCTCAAGTGTTGTTTTTTATGATCAAGTGACTCATAACTTTTCTTCATTTCTACACATGGCTCTTATTTCTTCTCCAAGAAAAAGATAATGTCCATCACATTGAGCTATCCATTACTGTGCATAAAGAAGATTTAAGATTATATCATTTTCCATATATTCATGGATCAAGCCAGAGGCAAAGGGAATGAGAGATCTATGGCCCAATCCAGATGAGAGACCTAGGCTCCTGGACTCATTGAAAATAATACTGTGTCCTGAGCTTAGGTAGAACATGGACTCAAGTCTGATAACCTTAGATTTGAAACTTGACTCTTTGACAACTAGCCATGTGACCTTGTGAAAGGCTTTCTCATCTTCAGTTTTCCCATGTGTGAAGTGGAAGTAATAAAATATCGTAGCATTGTGAGTGTAAAACATAATAGCTACCAATAACAAAACCAAAACCACATATGACAAAAAATTAATAAGAGTATAAAAGTCACAGCTAACATTGATCACAGTCCTATTATGTGCCCAGAATGTTGCTAAACAACTGTCCTCTAAGCCCTTATAAGTTAAGGGACTGTTTTATTTGTTTTGTTCATTGTTGTATCCCCAGTACCTAGAGCAGTGTATGACACATAGTAATGGCTCGATAAACATTTGTTGAATAAATGGGTGAACCCATTATTAGTTTGTCTAATCTTCAAAATAGTTCTGAGCTAAATGCTTCTGGTAATCCTATTTGACACATGAGAAAACAGACTTGACAAGGTAAAGTTACATGTTCAACCAGTAGGCAATGAAGCAGGGATTTAAACCCAGACACATTCCTGTGATTCCTACCAACTAGCTATTGTATGCATATTGCCATTTATTGACAATATTGGTAAATCTAACTTTATATTTGTATTTTTTGTAAATGTATTTTAACGCCTAATGCATTTTATATTTGTATTCTTACACATCATGACATCTGTTGCTGGAGAGAGGGTGCATTAATTTGGTTCTGATATGAGATCCCAATGCTGCCTTTACTTCCTGTAGACAAATGTGCATGTTCAGAAGCTGGGAGCCACCAGACAGGGCAGCAATCTTTTTGTCCAGCTTCTGGTGGCCTTGATGCCTGCTTTGTGAGACACCATGTTTTACCCAGAATCTTCAGCTGTCTTTTCCTCCCATTGAATAGTCACTGGGAAAAGCAAGAACTCTAAAACTGCTGGACTGAAAATGAAATATGCAGTGGCTTCAGGCTATGTTTTCCCTTTGCTGGGAAGCACTGCTATGATAATTGTTTCTACAAAAAGAAACTACAACTCTGGCAGAAAAAAAAAAAATCAAACCCTCTGTTTGCTCGAACCTATCATAAACCATTGCTGGTAATTATAGAAGCTGATTGTGCGACAGTTTAGTTTAACTTAATTGGCAATTTTTTTTTTAAGCGGCAACACAATAAAAATAGTAAAGAACGAGTCAGGTTCTAGAGATGGAACATTTAGCTTTGGTGAAATGTCAAAGATCTGCACACACTGCCAAAGGTGTGGGAATGTAACTGTGCTGTCAGCTCTGTTATTTAAACCCTTGCTTCTTGTGTTTTAAATTCGGCTTCCTGAGTGCACAGCCTGTTGTGGACTTGCATCCTATTGTGGCTAAGCAGGTCTTTAAGCAGTTGTGGAAAGAAATGGACCCCCTAAACCAATTTAGAAATACAGCTCTTGTGTCTGGAAGAGATGGCTGTGCAAAACCAACTAGCTGTGTCCCATTACGATTTAAGTATAATCACTTCTTTTGGGGGTTCATTTTACTTGATTAAAAAAATTGATTAAAGCTTTACCTCCTTTTCCATTACTAGGAACACTCTCATCCCTGTTTCCTTTCCTTTGGTCCTTCTCTTTCATCACCATGATTGTCATATCATCATCATCATCATCATCATCATCCCGTCTTAATAATAATGGTAAGAATAGACGGCATTTATGATCACTTCCATAGGCCAGATATTAAGTCAAGGACTTTCAACAGATTATCTCATTTAATCTTCACAACAATTTAAAAAGCTACCTATTAGAAAGTGGCAAGCCTAGATTCACACCCTGTCTGTTCAGGACCAGGGCATACACTTATATCCATGATATTTTCTATCATCTTACAGTTTTGTTTACAACTGGGTCTCCATCTCTGGGACAAAGCTTAGCTAAGTTTCATAGCCAAGACAGAAAATGGAGCAAAACCCCAGGGCCACCATCTAGTGAGGCTTGGCATTGGGCTTGCTACCTGTAAAGCCAGTATCTAGTATGTCAGGAATGACACTTGGGGGCCTGTGTCCCTTCCAGGTGGCAGTCTTCCATGTGTAATAACCCTTAGCCACGGCTCCTCCTCTGGATGGGAGCTCTGGCCTCCTTTCCCTGCCCTACCTGCCAGGTCCCCACTAGGCTTGGAGCTCTTCCCTGAACACCAGCCCACAATCCAGGGTCAGAGAGACCCCTCCCCACTCCTGCCAGTCCCCTTCCCCCAGTGCTTGGATTCTCACTCCTTGTACCAAGAGTGCGTAGTGAAGGTAAGCTCCATATAGAGATGTTTTAGTAACTTCCTTTGAAATGAAAATCGCAATGATGGTGATGATTATGGTGATTTATTGAGTGCCATTTGCCAGCGTTATTCTAAGTGCTTTTGCCTGTACTAGCTGCCCTCCCAATAACCCTAGGAGGTAGATCTATGCTTTCACCAGTTTCCAGATGAGGAAGTGAGGAGCACAAAGCTTAAGAGACTTATCAAAGGTCACATAACTAGAAAGTGGCAAAGCCAGATGTGCACCCAAAACTGGTAAGCTTAATCATAATGCTATGTTGGGATGTCAAAATAGTGTTACAAATGGTTTGAGGAACCAAACATTCAAAATGCTTCAGATGAACACAACAGCTTCCAGGTAAGTTGATTTGTGAAACAGTACTTTGCTCTCAGACTTAGCATGTCACTTGGAAATGGCTGTAATTAATGTCAAATTTAGTTCCAGTCTCCTGGAACCTAAATACCATTGAGACTAACAGTATTTTCTACATTCTAATTACATTTTAGAATATACTTACATCACTTGATGTTCCAAAGCTTTCTAATGATTGAATTGCGATTAAGAGCCTATGCCATATTCTTACACATACTGTTTTCCTATCAAAGTATAAATGATCACAGTACTACCTATATTTGTATGTGACTCATTAACATTCCACCATATTACAGACATTTATACATGCTGTCAACACTGATGGTTTCAATACCAGCCAGTTAACAAGGAATGACAGGCTTATTACGTGTTCAGTACTTGACGTATTTAATAATACATAGGTAAGTAAGGAAATTGCTGTGATAAGAAACATATACATTTATGACTGTGTATGCATAGCATTTTTCCCTTGTAAAACAGTGGTTAGCAAATTTTAAAAAATTATTTCCTAGAGGTTAGCTGTGGGAAGTCATGGAAGGAAACGTGAGTTGGAAGAGGAAGGAACTAAAGTCAGAACAAGGGCTGGGTCTGTTTGCAAATGAACCGTGAATAAGAAGTAGCATCAAATAAGAAAAGGAAATGCAGTAGGTGGCTCAGCTGAAGAAAAGAGAAGTCTGCTCATGTAAGGGTCTGGACTGAGGCTGGAGGGTCAGGGACTCAATCATAAAACTACCCTATGTGGACATGCTTTAGAAAAGATAAGTAGTAAAGAATAGAGAAAAAAAGGTGGCGAATGCTCCAGTGCGCAGAAGCTCCAGAAAGCTCCACTTCACTGAGGAACTGCATCAATCTCTGGGGACAACATCAGGGGTTTCTTTTCCGTGATTCAAGGGACTGAGTGACAGGGGGCTGTGGCCAGAGAAGCTTAGTGCCTTCCATCCAGTCTTCCACTAGGAGAGACATTGAGCTTGTTACCAAACTCTGTGGGCCAATCCAAAACTTCCTTCAATTAAGATACCAAAGTCCCTTTAGCTTCCAGGTGAGAAAAGATTCAGGTGAGCAGGATGACTAGAGGATGAGGGCCCCCAAAATGTACCTTGAAGCCTAGATATTGCTGGGTGAAACCAAATCTGTGGTCTGCTATCAGATTCTTTGCTTCCATGCATTCTTATCTACCAAAAAAAGCTCTCTTCATATAGAATGGCAGCTTTCAAAATTGTTAGGCTAATGTATATTCTTCTAGTTTGGGAGAATATTGAGATCTCTCATTTAACAAGCTATAACCATCTGGGATTTTTCCTGGATGAGATGTCACCTCTTGTGGGACAGAAATTGGAAGCAAGACTTGAGCTAGTGCCTGGGACACTGAGGAGCAGAGGCTTCCACTGTGCTTGAGGTACAGTGTATCTGGTTATGCAAGGAGGGATGGGTTGCAGAAAGGTCAGAAAGATGGACACATACTAAGATAATGGACGGACAGACAGACTAGTATGCCCCACCCTCGCCCCAGAACATACCTTGGGAATATGTGGACCTGTGCTGGGGAGAGGAGCTGTATGTGTGTGAGTAGATGGCCCAAGCTGTGCCTGGCAGCCAGGAGCTTGGGTTGGAGACCCGGCACCTGTTCGTCCCCTGCATTGCCCTCTGCATGCAGATTGTGAGTGACGGGACGGTGGCAGTGACTGTGGCCTAGCTGTGGACTCCTGGGCTAAAGCAGAGCTTGAGTTTCAGGCTCTGTTCCATGACTCTGCAGAGGACTACACCAAATTGGCCCAATGGACTGTCAGGGACACCATGTGGCTGCAACCATGACAACTGTCACATGGAGTTCCCCAGAGAAAGAAGCATGCTCACTGCTTCCTGTCCTTGCAGGGATTTAATCAGACCTCATGGAAACAGTAAGACCCCAAAGCTCTTGGACTTGTCACAAGAATATGAGGTCTGCAGAGGAGAACATTTTTTGTTGTTGTTGTTCCCATTGCTGTTGTTTTTGTTTTGTTTTTAAATTTTTATTTCCATAGGTTATTGGGGAACAGGTGGAGTTTGGTTACATGAGTAAGATCTTTAGTGGTGATTTGTGAGACTTTGGTGCACCCATCACCTGAGCAGTATACACTGCACCCTATTTGTAGTCTTTTATCCCTCACCCCCTTCCCACTCTTTCCCCTTGAGTCTCCAAAGCCCATTGTGTCATTCTTATGCTTTTGCATACTCATAGCTTAGCTCCCACTTATGAGAAAACATACAATGTTTGGTTCTCAGTTCTTGAGTTACTTCACTTAGAATAAGAGTCTCCAATCTCATCCAGGTCCCTGCAAATGCCATTAATTCATTCCTTTTCATGGCTGAGTAGTATACCAGTTTCTTTATCCACTCATTGACTGATGGACATTTGGGTTGGTTTTCCATTTTTGCAATTGCGAATTGTGCTGCTATAAACCTGCGTGTTCAAGTATCTTTTTCATATAATGACTTCATTTCCTCTGGGTAGGTATCCAGTAATGCGATTGCTGGATCAAATGGTAGTTCTACTTTAAGTTCTTTAAGGAATCTCCACACTGTTTTCCATAGTGGCTGTAGTAGTTTACATTCCACCAGCAGTGTAGAAGTGGAGGAGAACATTTTAATACATTAAAGAACCATTTCAAATATACAAAAGACAATAAAATAACAAGTAGTTTATACATGCAGAAATAATATATATAAATATTATATAATATAAACTATATCATAAACAATATATATAAATAAATGATTACCAAGAATTATATTATTTATAATATACAAAATAGATAATATATAAATATTATATAATTATATGATAAATTATTACATATATGTAGGAAAAACACACTGTTTTTCTTCCACCCCCACACCACAAAGTAAAAGTTTCCTCCCACACACCAAGCAAGCAGTCCTGTGGCAGACACCAGTTCCTGTGCTCCAATTAGGATCCCTTCCAACATGACCTACCTGGAGACAATGTCAGGTCTCCTAAGTTGAGGCTCAGTCCCACAAGACTGTACCCCACTTCCAATGCCAATCTCAAACCCCAAGTTGTTTTATCTGTGCTTCTAATTGACTGCCTATAAATTGGGGCATCCCATAACCCCCTCCTTGGGTTTGACTGATTTGCTAGAGTGGTTCACAGAACTTCGAAATAACACATTCATCCATTTATCATAAAATATATTACAAAGGGGACAGATGAAGAGATGATTCATACGAGAAGGCACATGGTGGAGCATGGAGCTCCTGGCCCTCCCTGCTGCGCCACCTTCCACATCTCCACGTGCTCAGCCATCCGGAAGCTCATCCTGTCCTGTCCTCTTGGGCCTTTTATGGAGACTTCATTGGACAGGTATGATGGAGGCGTGGACAACCATGTGGAAATGTGACTGGACACAAAGGGTACCATCCAACACTAACAGTGGGGAGGCAGCAGGGTCTCTCTGTCCAGATTCTTCTTGGCCTCTCTGTGTGGTGTTTCTTCCTCCTGGCTATGGGGCAGGACCTCTTCTGAAATGGGATCTTATGACCTACAGGGAGGCAAGGTAGGTAAGAAATTTTCTTTGTGGTCTAAGAAAGAAAAGTGAGGGAAGATTCCTGCCTCAGGAAGAAAAAAGAAGCAGGTAAAAGAAGGGCAGGAGAAGGTCAGAGAGATTGTTTTCTGAGGCCTGCTCCTGTGAAGTAAAGCACCCAACTTTTTTTTTTTTTTTGAGACGGAGTCTCGCTCTGTAGCCCAGGCTGGAGTGCAGTGGCTGGATCTCGGCTCACTGCAAGCTCCACCTCCCGGGTTTACACCATTCTCCTGCCTCAGCCTCCCTAGTAGCTGGGACTACAGGTGCTCGCCACCTCGCCTGGCTAGTTTTTTGTATTTTTTTTTTTTTTTTTTAGTAGAGACAGGGTTTCACCATGTTAGCCAGGATGGTCTCGACCTCCTGACCTTGTGATCCACCCGTCTCGGCCTCCCAAAGTGCTGGGATTACAGGCTTAAGCCATCACGCCCGGCCAGCACCCAACTTTTAAGCAAAAGACTCTTTCACCTTTATGGCTCTGAAGCTGCTCCAGGAACCAAAGGCAAAAAGCCAAATACTTTAGCAAAAGATATGCTTATTGCTGTAGTCACTTAAAAAATAACCAGGGCTGTGGGAATTTTGAGCCAGGTATCGTGGATGAAAACCAATAATATATATCGTAATATCACAGTATCAGATGCCCAGATTCAGTAAACATTAAAGTTTTGTCATATTTCCTCAGATGAAAAACAAAACAATTGCTCATAGAGCTAAAGTATTTTTAATCCATTTTCGTTGCCTTCTCTTCTTCCCTCCTCCCTCTTTCTACTCTTCTATAGGCGTGTGAACCTTCTTATCTGTGCTTTTACACACTGACTGCCCATGTGTGTTCATAAATGGTATGTTGATGGGTTTAAAAAATATATATAAATGTTATATTTTATGTGTCCTTCTTCAATTTCACTCAACATTAACTTTTTAAGGTTATTCATTTGATACAATAGAATTAGATCTAGTTCATTTGTTTTAATCTCTCTCTCTCCCTCTCTCTATACACTATACATGTGTCTATACATGTAACACTTTGTATACTGTTTACATATTTTACTTCATCCATTTTTCTATTAAAGGATGTTTGGTTTGTTTCCAGTTTTCACATTTTTTACATTTAATTTTTAAATTAAATTAGAGTTTATTTTCATGTAATGTGTGCTGTGGTATTTCCACATGTCACAGTATCATTCTGGGATAAGATATCTTTTTCTTTACTGTTTTGTAAAGCCTCCTGTTTTCTATTTCACGTATTGATGTACTTACAGGTTTGCTTTTTGACTACTCTAGTATTTCATTAATCTATGTGTTTATCGCTGAATCAATATAGTATTGTTTTAATTATCATAGATTTATGGCAAGATTTGATATTTGATAGGGCAAGACCCACACCTTTATTCTTGAAAATTAGAAAGCTATGATTTAGATATTCAGCTTATGCTTTAAGACACTTCATTTGAATAAAAAACCAGGTGTGAACTTTGACCACCCACAAGCTGAGGAATTGGGATATATCATATACAGTCTGTATTTGGTCCTTAAAACAACCTCGTAGGATTGAAAGTATTATTCCCATCTTAGACACCATGAAACTAAGAATTGGTGGTGTTAGCTAACATGTCTGTGTGAAGACATTCAGGAAATGACATGTGCAGAATCTCTTTGACATGCATGCATATTAAAGATATTTTCTACGAGATCATGTAGTACCCCTCATGAAGCCCCATGATAAATGATTGCCTCTCTCCTTGAGCAAGATGAACTATCTCTGTTTTCCTCTTTGGAGTATAGGAAACTTGGATTCAAATTTGTGCTTAATAATTTAACTCAGAAGTTTCTTATGATTCAATTATCTATGTACTACTTTTTATCTTTCTTAATACCTCATTCTAATTTGCATTTTTCTTGTCTTGATTTTTATGTATTTTTTCCTAATGTGTTGTGTTAATGAATGCAGGTTTTATTGCCAACCTTAAATAATTTACAAATAAAAAAAGAAAGAATACATGTTCTGTTACAACAAGGCTTTGCAAGCTTTAATGTGCATTGGAGTCACATGGGATCTTGTTGAAACGCAGGTTCTCAATCAATAGGTCTGGGGTGGAACCTGAGACTGCGTCTCTAACCTGCTCCCAGATGGTGCCTAGGCTGCTGACCTAGGATCACAGTTCGAGACGCAAGGCTCTGCACCCAGGATGAGAAGGTATTGTGTAATTAGATCACTGGGCTTCCCCAGAGGAGAGATAGATGCTCATAGTAGGTTGAGAATCATTATTGACAGCTCTCAGGTTTTCTGAATCTTGACGTGAAGTTGGGAAACAAAGTTCTTCTTCAGTGTGATCTACTTTCAGCTGCCTTTCCCAGCCAGGACAAGGCTTTTCCAGCTAAGAAGGATCGTATAGGTAGAGGGGATGTTCTTCCTTTCTAATAGTAGGTCTCAACTGTGGCTGCACATTAGAATCAATGGGGGAGCTTTTAAAACTTGTTATACCCAAGCCACACTTCAGTCCAATTAATCAGAATTTCTTGGAGCGGGGCCTCAATAATTTTTTAAAGTTTCTCAGGTGATTTCAAAGTGCAGGGAAGGTAGAGAACTCTGCTTTGCAAGGATAAAGAGAGATGATCCCTGTGACCCATTTTTCAAGAGAATCCTGCCCTCCTAGCTGACTCTCCTTTTCAGGAGGGGCAGGTCCCTGGTCAGTACCTTGCGGCCTCCTTCAGGGCTGTGCCAGCATCTGGTTATTGTTTTCAAACTATTTCTACTATCAGGTTCCTGAAATTTCCCCTGTTGGGATCCCGTATCAGGCTGGGTTCCTTGAGAAACTTCCCATTTTAAGATTCAAGTACAAATTAAAGAGTAAACATTTTAAATAACAGATTTTTTGGTACTTAAATAATTATGGACCACATCTTTTGCTTCTTCATCAATATATGCTTCAATCTCCATCTCCATTTCTTTGTCATTATTTTTCATGTCAAAATTAATTGTATTGGAAAGCAAGATTCACATTTTCTCTTTAAACGTCTTATTTTGATGGCGTGGAAATTAGAGAGTTTGAAATCTATATGACCCTGGAATTGAATCTCAGCTCCTCTAAATGTTAGTGGTGTTAAAGCACAACGTTTGTCATAGACAAAAAGCCTGAATAATATGTATTTCACCTGTGTCGTGTCAAACCCTGATCGGCTACAATCGGAATGGCACCGGGTTTAAGAGGCTGAAAAAGAGATCCAGAGCCAGCAAATGAGACAAGAGGTTTTACTGGGTGCTTGCATACAGGGGAGAGAGTCCAGTGGCAGAGGCTAGGCAGGATAACAATACTGCCCAGTGGCGGTGGCCTAGGCAGGAGAACTGCAGTGGCTTGCAACAGACATGCAGTTTATACAGCATGTTTTCACTCAACACCCTCCCCATAATCACCTCCACCCTGCATCCTTCATTCAAACTCGGGGCCTTGAGCCCCTCTGCGGCCTGTTTTCCACAGGACGGGATGGGACAGGTGTTGGGGGACTCAGATGTTCCTCACAGGCAAGCAACAGATCTCCAGGTTAGCCACTCCTGGATTCCCTAGCTGAGAACACACATTCAGGTGTGTCTGCCACACAGGGTCATTCTCAGGTATGCTTAAGGTATTGCTAGGAGGTGCATTTACCCTACAACATGGTTGACAAAGGAGTTTAAAAAGTTAAATTATCTAAATAAGACTATGTAACAGAATTTCCTTCATTTCATGGAAACTCAAATCTTAGCTTCCTTCCTTCCCCATTTAGAAAGAAGATGCAATATATACTTTCATATAATTAATACCCTTCCTTCTCCTAAAAAAGATTTAAGGAGACTGAAAGGAACAATATAAAGCCAATATACAAACAAATATTTAATGGAAAGCATGCGCCTGAATGAGATCGTTCTTTTAGAGAAATAACCGTCACATTCCACCATTAAGAAGTGATGTGTTCTCCATAACCTTAATCCAAATGAATAAGTTTTGAATGGAAGAACTGCTGCTAAAATTCCTAATGAAACATAACAATTACTTTATTTTTTTCTTTTAAACTGAAGTCTGTACCTTGCAAAAAATTGAAGACAAATGTTTATCATTTTGCAAAAAATTAAAGACAAATATGTTTACCTTTTTTTGGTTAAATTTCAGGGCTATTTTGAAATTTGGTATTACTTTAAATATAGACAAAGAATTAGATTTATTGTTTTAGAAAGAAATCCATTCCCATTCAATTAGACTATTTTTCAGTGTTAGATTTTTTTTCCTCCATAAGAGCAAGCAGATTTACACATTTATACCCTCAGAATTCAAACTACCAGTAGATTTGGATATGCATTTGTCAAATGAGAACATATTACCTGTTCTCAGAAAGAAAGTCTTGGTTCTGAGCTATAGTAGGGATAATCGTGAATATTACTGTTTATTTCACAACTCCATAACCTTGTTTCTACCCCTTCTTTGAAAACAGGTTGAACACCATATTTAATTTTGAAGCTAATAAAATGTTTTATTTTGTGAGATTTTATAGCTCCTTTTGTAATATGGAGATATAGGGGTGAAAGTCAGTGCCTCATATATAAGGATTGCAAATTCAAACAGGAACTGTGGTAACTTAAAAAAAATAAGCAAAGTCGCACTGCATTTCCTTTAGAGCACATACGAATAATTTTCATTCTCACAAAGAGGCCCAAGCTCATTTTTCTTTAAACATGTGGTGTATTGCTTATCATTTTTCCCTGGGTACAGAGAAATATTTATCTACAAAAATAAAAGAAACAGTATAAACATGATGCTAGGTGGCATATGCTTGTTACCTTTAGGTCATGGAGACAGTAGGGAATGGTGAGGACTGTGGCAAACAACAAAACATGTCCAATGGTGGGCATGTGGGAATGAAGCCCAGTGTCAGCAGGCCTTTTGAGTTTCCAAGAGAAACAAGCAGTCCAGTGGGCTAGGCAGGAGAACTGCCTATGTTGAGATGTTGTAATTTTAAAATTATATCCATTAAAAAACAATTTATGGGACAAATAAAACACAACTGCCAGTCAAATTCAGCTAGAAGACCATAAGTGTGCAACTACTGCTTGGAGAAAAAATAATGCAAGAGATCCACATGGGAGCAACTCTAGTGAGGTATCTGATGTGCAGATTAGTTCCTTTCTAGAATAAAATTGCTGAACTTTCAAGGGAAATATGAGATGCTGTGTGTGTGTGCATGTGTATGTATGTGTGCGTGCGTGCATGTGTGTGTACACAGTGGGCTTGTCAGAAAATCTATTTGGTTGAATGGGACACTATACAAAGTATGTAACACTTTTGCAATGGAATGTTGAGGGTTCATGGTGTGTATTTGGAGCAAACAGGGATTCTAGAAAGGAACTATTCTATATTCTAGAAAGGAACTAATCTCCATCATCCAGTGTGGTGGAAGGTGCCACCATTCAGTCACTCAGGACTCAGTGGGGCTCCCAGAGAAAATGCCAGGGCATAAGAGGGATGCCATTCCAAATAAAGGGCAATAATAAGCCTAGGGGGAGCAGCCACCTGTCAAGAGTAAACTAAACTACGTTTGTGGAGGTAGTTTTGTAATATGGACAAATGTTAAGGACATTTCTGCTCAGAATGGGCCAGATCAATGTCTCTCAAGGCCTTGCCTTGTGCTTGTCTCTAGCATTGCAGATTGTTGATCCTACCCTCCCTGTCCACCATCTTCCCTGCTTTCGTATTTTTCTTATTCTCCGGGAGAAGTGGGAGAGAAGTTTTCAGGCTCACCATGGCTCCACTGTTCAGGTTCCTGGCCCACAAGCTCATGTGAGCCAATCACTTTTTATACTTATAGACTGAAAAGAAGCAGCTGTCCTGCACACATATTTAGTGAATTCTGAATGTGTACTACAGGCATTTTTTTTTAAAGCAGGGACTTTCCCCATGTGAGAGAAAGAAAGAGAAATTTGTATTCACACTGCTTTGTGGAATTCTAAAATGTGTTTAGGGGGGATACAATTCAAACACTAAAATAATCCATTTCATGCATATTAATTGATTTTTACATGAAAACAATTCCCATTCGCATGAGAGCTTTGGCAAGTTTAGAGTCTGGGGAAGATGTTATAAGCAGTAGTGGAGAAAAATAAAACTAAACATTGCTCTATGTTGGCAAGAGCTTAGGAAGACAAGCTCAGGCTCATATTCATTTTTCCTGCTGTCAGTGGCAGAAGTCCGATGGTTCTCTTGCCCATTGCAAGCCACTCTTTCTCTATTATTCTCTATCCATAGTCTCAAGTTTGTGGTTTGAGTCTGAGCCTCTCCTATTCTCTAATGATCATCTCTCCTTAGGTGAGTGCCTATCCTATGGAAATAAAAATTATGTTGCTGTCTCTCAAACCCATTTTCATCTAATTGACACTCTATTCTGATGCCCCATTCGCACACAAACTTCACCTCCAAATGACTTAAACAAAAGGACATTTATTGACTCACATATCACAGGCAAACACAAGTAGGTGAGCTCCAGGGCTGGCTTAATCCAGCAACTATGGCTCCAATTGGCGGTGCTTCTCTTGTCTCTCCCCTTCCCACACCATGTGCCAGTTTTGTCCGCTAGCTGTTAGTGACAGGACTTCTGCGGTTTGAGACCTTAGATCCTCACTCCTCAGTGTCCACAGAAAAAAAGAAGGATAAATCCTGGGCCCACTCTCAGGAGACAGAGGAAATTTCTTTCCCCAAAATTCCCAGCAAAGCCTTCTGTGAGATTTGCTGTTCTAAACTGGGACACGCCTGTTCCTAAACCTGTTCTTCCAAGACAATTTCCATGTGGAGATTGTTTTGCCTTCTCATCCCTAAATCACTCATGTGGTCAGCATGCAGGAGAATGCACACCTGTGACACAGCTTCAGGAGGTCCTGATGACATGTGCTCAAAGTGGTAGGGACACAGCTTGGTTTTATACATTTTAGGGAGCTATGAGACATGAATCAATACATGTGATATGTATATTGGTTCTGTCCAGAAAGGCGGGACAACTCGAGATGACCTTGAAGAGGTTAGCCAATAGTTTTCATCTCTATCCGATTTGTACCCTTTTTTTAATATTAAATTGTTGTATTGTTCCCTTTATTATTATGAAGTAAAATCCATAGAGAATTAAACTTAACTAAATGTTTAATCTCAGAAAATTGATATAATATCCAAATTATAATATAATATAAAAGAAATGAAAGGAGTTTATAATAAAATAATATATATTTCAATCTGCAAATGGTGGGGCATGATCACACTAGAACCTCATTACTCAAACTGTGGTCCACGGACCAGCATCAACACCTGCTGGGAACATGTTAGGAAAGCAGAACCTCAGGCCCCAGCCCAGACTTATTCAATGAGCATCTGCATTGTAACAACATTCCCAAGAGACTCAGGGTGCACATTAAAGCTTGGGACACAAGGTGCTGGAAGACGTAATGTAGTCAAATGTTTCTCACTACTTGTAGAATCATGCTGAATACGACAGCTGCAAATGTTGACGGTACAGATGTGTTGGCAACTCAAACATCCATTGGTGATATGATTTTTGGAAATGATGAACAACCCTTGAGATGAGAACAAAGCAAAATACAATGCACCTCAGTTTGCATAATGGCTGCATTACCGGAAATACAGTGTATAATAAATGATGTAAAATATGCTTTGTGTTTACATGTCAAATGGAGTTAGGTCTTTAGACTTGTATAATTATAAATAGGGTTTATGCTGATTCAGTTTTTTTTTTTTTTAATACCAGGTAGAATATTTGAAAGTAGTGCAGATTATAGGACAATTCTTTAGGCTTTCTTGTATTTTCCGTGAAAATCTCAAGTACCCATCTTGCCTAGGACAAACTTTAATTTGGGGTAGAGAATTCAGCTTTTCAAAAATGGCAAAGCTCAGTTTTTGTTCAGGTCAGGCTCTTAAAGGGCCTGCTGGAAGTTTCTAGGGATTTCTTGCAGAGGACATGCCCAGACTATGAATCACGTGGGGCAGCCATGCATAGGAATAAGAGAGTAGATTGTATTCACATGTTGTCTCTTAAAGTCAGCTATGTCACTCGTTAAGATGAATGTGTGCAGATGTGTCTGCTCTATTGATAATCACCCTGAGTATGGGGACCTTGTCATTTTTGTACACTGCTATGTCCCCATTCCCTAGCCTAATAGTTTTCCAATTTAGCAGCAATCAGAATCACCTGGAAGTCTTGTTAAACCACAGATGGCTGGGCCTCATCCCCAGGGTCTTGGATTCAATAGGCCCAGTGTGGCCTGAGAATTTGTATTTCTATCAAGTTCCCAGCTGATGCTTCTTAAATTACCCAAGGTCCAAAGGTTACCCTTTGAGAATCATTGGCTCAGTAAATATTTATGAATGAATGAATTGTATCCAATCAACTAGTCAGTCAATAAATACTTATGGAGTGGGTACTAGTGCCAGGCTCAGGAAACAAATCAGACACCATCCTAGGCCCTTAGGAAGAAACTTCAAGTGGGGGAGAATAAACAAGGGCTGTATGTCTGAGTGTATCAGCAGAAAACAGCATTCTCAAAGTGGGTAATCAAAGGAAGATTAATGAAGGAAGACTATTTGCAGTGGGGTGGACCGAGTTCATGGAACCACAGGGATGGTAATGCACCCGGGGACTAGACAGAGCAAAAAGGCTTTGCCACTCCCAGGCCAGAAGGGGCAGAAAAATTGAGAGCTGTGGCCCTGGGAGAGGGGCTCCCCGACAGAAACTGGGGCCTAGGTAGAGGATCCCAGAAGTTATTACATGCAATCCTTCAGGGATGGAGTGGTAGAAGATAAATCTTCTCAGTCCTTACCTGCCATGCCCTACAATCTCCTCCATGACTTTCATGTGGGTTTACCAGAAAAAATATAGAACACCCAGTTAAATTTGAAATTTCAGAGAAATAAGGAATTTTTTAAATATTAGTGCAATATTTGGATATACTTATACTAAAAAACAAATGACTCATCTGTCTGAAATTTCAAACTGTGTCATTGCTGCTGAATCTGGCAACCCTATCTCCATGGGGAAATTTAACCAGAAGTCAGAAAGCAGGGCACAGTGAGAGGTGCCATCCATAAAACTCTCAGGAGCAGGATGGAGACAGGGGATCTGGAGAAAGGAAGGATTTTCAAAGTTGGAAAATAATGACATGTTGCATGATCTAGTGCAGAGAAAGAAACAGAAAATTGACGAGAAATTGAAGGCATTCACTAGAAGCCTTAGAAAAGAGCATGCACTTGTTATCTCTCATGACAAGAGTACAGGTAGCATATGTGGGTAGAGTCTTTACAATGGCCTACAAGCGGGACAGGATCTTCCCCTACCATTGCCAGTTGGTTGTCACCTACTACTCTCCTCCCTCACCCTTCTTGCTCCCAAAACAATGGTCTCCTTGTTCCCTGCTATGGTTTGATAAGCAAGAATGTTCAAAGGTGGCCCTGGAAGCTCACTTGGGGTGACCTACACAATGAATTGTTTGGAATGACACTGATCTGGCAGAAGGGGCCTCCACAAAACTTAGCTTCCCTTGGGTCTGGTGGCTTCTTTCCCCTGGAAGGAGGGGCTACAAATACTCACGGACCCCAAGATCTCCAAATAACTTTAGTAAACATCTCACACCTCAAATCCTACCCGCTTGCCTCCAAGCAGCACTTATTTCCCACTGAGAAGGTCACCCTCACCTTCCCAGGGAATCGGGTCACTCCATGGGAGGACAAGTCCACTGTGTGTCAAACCCTAGCGTGCCTCATCATGAGATGAAGACAGATTAGGAAATTGTATGCCTCCTCCAATCCTATGGACTCCTCACTTGTAAGATTCCCTAATAAAGCCTATTCCTTACTTATTCTGCAGATGTTGTGGAGTTTATCTTTGGCTCAGCGGAATGATCCCATATCAACCCAAGGACATTCAATGTGGATGGCCCCTTGTACATTCCAAACATGCTCCTGCCTTTGAACTTGGTAGACACGCCACTTGTTGTATACCTGTAATATACTTTCCCAAGGTAAGTTTATGGAGCATTCCCTCACTTCCCTCACATCTCTGCTAAAATATCTCCTCATTAGAAAGATCTTCCCTGACAACCCAAAATGAAATAGTAATTTGATCTCCCCTGCAGCTTTCCTTTTTATATTCTATGTTTTATTTGTGTATTGTCTGTCTTCTCCAACTGGAGTGTAAATTACTTGAGATCTGACACTTTATTGTGTTTCCTGATATACTCCCAATGCCTAGAAGAGCACCTAATATGTAGTAGATGCTCAAAAATATTTGTTGAATGGATGCATGTGAGAAAAAAGATGGCAATTAAGTGGACAAGGAATTGTTGGCATAGCAAGATTGAAAATTGAACTTCTAGGAAGCTACATCTGAGAGAGAGCAAGAGAATATAGTATTTTGGATTAGGTTGGAAGAGATGGGATAGGAGAGAATCCTATTAAGATAGTTAGGATAATTTTTGGAGACGGGCTTGATAGGGCTTGCTGGTGGATTGTATTTGGTGAGTACAAGGAAGAGAAGAGTCAAGGATAACTCTTACCATGAATAGTTGGATGGATGGGCTTTCCATTTACTGAGATGGAAAAGGCTTGCAGATAAGCTGACTGGGGTGGTTTTGGAGGAAAATCAAGAGTTTGGCCATGTTATGTTTGAGATATCTGGTAGACATCCAATTGTAGGTGTCAAGTAAGAATTGGTTATATTAGGTTTAATTTGCAGTGAAAAGTCAGTGATGGAGATGAAGATGTAAGTTTGGGAGTTTTATATAATTTTCAAAATCAAGAGACTGTTTTAATTCATGTAGAGAAAATACCTTGAAAGTGGAAAGAAGGGAGGCTCAGAAAGAGAGTCTTGTGATTGCCAGTAGTTGGGGGTCAATGAGAAGAGAAAAGGCAAACAAAAAGATGGAGAAGGAACAGTCAATGAAGAAGTAAAATAAAAACAGAAGTGTGCTAAGTCTTGAATAAAAGAAAAAAATTGAAGATGCAGAGGTTTATTAGTATAAGTTTTATGGAGGGAAAATGGCAATATGTACCAATATCTTAAAGATAATCACACTTTTTATTAAGTAATTCAACTCCTAGGAATCTAGCCTATAAAATTCTAAAACTAGTGGAATAAGATTTACACACAAGAGATTTTCACTGAAGCATTATTTCATAATAGCCAAAGATTATGTACAACATAAATGTCCAAAAATAGGGGATTGGTTAAATAAATTGTGATACAGCCATACAATTGAAAATTATGCAGTCATTAAATTATGTTTATGAAGAGCTTTTAATGAGCTAAAAAATGCTTATAAGATGATATAATGTTGAATGAAAAAATAGCATGCAAAATTTTATATACAGGATCATCTCAATTATTTACTCATACATACTTACTGAAAATTGCTGGAAAGAAATATGCTAAAATATTTTGAATGGTTCCCTGTAGGTTATAGGATTATGAATAATTATCATTTTTCTTTGTTTTAAAATTGCATTTTGAATCATCATGTACTTCTTCTATAAGCAGAAAACATTAAAAAAAATTCTTCCTTATATTGAGTTGAAATCTCCCTTCCTTTTATCTGAGTCATTGCTTCCTGTGCCTCTGTAGAGATGGAGGGGTAAGCAAATCTACTCCTTGTTACATAGGACAGTGTTCAAATATTAGAAGAGAGCTGCCAACCAAGAATTTCAGCTTTACCTGTTGATATAGTTTGGCTGTGTTTCCTCATCTAAATCTCATGTTGAACTATATCTTCACTGTTGGAGGAGGGGCCTGGTGGGAGGTGATTGGATCATGGTAGTGGATTTCCCCCTTGCTATTCTTGAGATAGTGAGTGAGTTCTCACGAGATATGATTGGTTGTTTAAGAGTGTGTAGCACTTCCCCTTTCACTCGTTCTCTCCTGTAGCCATGTGAAGATATGCTTGCTTCCCCTTTGCCTTCCACCATGATTGTAAGTTTCCCGAGGCCTCCTCAGCCATGCCTCCTATACAACCTGCAGAACTCTGAGTCAATTAAACCTCTTTTATCTATAAGCTACCCAGTCTCAGGAAGTTCTTTATAGCAATGCGAGAATGGACTAATATACCTGTGATTCCACATCACCCTGCCTTTCAAGCTCCTGAGCAAAGAAACCACCCAGGTCTCATCCACAGCTCCTAATTGTGTCTTCTATACCATTTACTATAGTTTTCTCACATGCAAAATGGGGATAAATTGTTGGAAGGACTTCATTTCATGAAATGCTATGTAATCTAAATGCTATACAAATTAGAAGGTGTGAACACTCATGAGAGGATGATCTGAGAGAGAATGGAAGGGAGGGAGAAGAGAGGAAACTGGAGAGTGCCCAGCTTGTCAGTAACTACGGAAGTGGCAGTGGCCACTCATCAAGGCTCCCCTCCATCAAGGGATTCTGATAGCTCCTATACTGCCTCCCCGGAGAGTCAGGAGGAAGTGAGGTGAAAAGTACAAGCACCTTTGCATGTGAGTAAGCACAGCCTGTATGCAAAAATGGATTCTTTTCACATCGAGACCTTTCTATTCATTCCACATCCCCATCCCCTAATGTGACAGGATGCCCTGGGGACTTGTGATGCTTGCAGAGATACATGTCATGCAAGGCAGATGTGGCCCTTCTCCAATGAAGTGGCTGCATCCCCAACATTGAGAGCTTACCCACATGGCCAATTCCTCTCTCTCTCAAATCATGCTACTCCTGGGTATTCGTTAGGATTCTGCTCAGCTCCCAGCTTATCCCTGAAGGTTGGAGCCTGGCAGACGTGAGTCCGTATCATTACTCTAATATTTACTCACTATGAAACTTCAGCCATATTGTTAATTTTTCTGACCCTTAATTTCTCCATTTATAAAGTGTGCTTAATAATAACTACTTCTTATGGCTCTATAGATTCAGACAGTTAACATATATAAAGTTCTTAACACAGTCTATTATGCAGGAGAAAATTCATAAATCTTAGTTTTCTCCTTCTATCTTTTTATCTTGTCCTTTCTTTCCCATACATCACAGAAATCACTCTTGTTTTCATAATTTCTTTTGCATTACCTTCTGCCTAAAATAGATTCTCCTATTTCTCTGAAAGTTCAGATCCTACCCATCTGAAATGATACTCAGGCCATAAACTCCATGTGAACTTCTTTCCTGAAATATTTATTCTTCCCCTGAACACATATAGAACTTATTTATTCCTCCCTTTTGGAACTTGTCAACTCCTAACTTGTGCTTCTGCTTTGTAGTTGTATTTCTTTCCATTGACTAAAATGGAGCTCTTTGAGAGCTGGAGTGATGGTAGCATGATGGATCTGTAAGGTCTTGTAATCTCACATCTTCATTTTAAATATGGAGAAACTGAGACTCAAAGACATGACCTGTATGTTCTCAGGTTGCATATTTAGTTGAAGACAGAACCGGGAGAGGGATTAGACTTTCTGACAACTTTGTCCAGTTTTTTCACATCAATGAAAGTGGGTGATTTGCTGCAGGACTCTTTATCCTGGAACATTCTCTGCCCAGGGCTCTCCTTAATCAAAAGGCAGTAGAGTAGCAGTTTGGGACTTGAAGTCTGATGCCTGGGTTAAGCCCCTGTTGCTGCTGAGTGCGGAGTTTCTCCTAGGTCATTTTCTTACTGTAGACCAGTGAACTGCTGTTCCTCTCCTCTGCAGCCTTCCCCAGTCTCTTACCCTCACCTGAATGATGATTTAGTCATTTGGGAAAGGAGGTATAATAAAAGGATTAAAAATTACCTACCACCCCTACTCCAGGACTGGAGGACAAGACAGTTCTCAGATTTGATTAAATGAATAGCTAGGTGACTATTTTCTGTGGGAGGTCAAGCCCTGACCCTGCTTTTGAGTTAGGTATTCTGGTTTATTCTTGATGGTCAACTGATGACTTCTGTGCTTTCTCTTTGTCCGTGAAAGGATTTTTTTCTCCAAACTGAGCTGAAATGTCATAGGTATAATATTAGCCCATCAGAAAATTTATTGATAATTTACAATTAAGGGCCCAAGTACTGCTATAATTTTTGTTTTCAATCCAATGTTTCTGTCTGTCTTCTTTAGAAGGGTCCTCTAATTAATTGGCATGTAAATGAGGCATCAGGGCTCTGGGTTTATCAAGGGCTTCGCATAGTTCTCAAAGACTTTCTCATCTCATTTTCAAGGCAATTTGCATACTTTCACTGCTAGTTCTCCTTACACTTCTCTTTGAAGAAACCTCTTATGCCCGTGGGTGTTCTGTGTCTACAACTCCCTTGACCTAACACTTGTGCTTTACTTTCCCTTGAGCAATGACATTGCCTTAGGCAAAAGTGACAAATTTCCATCACTGATGAGCCTCTTGAAAGGCTCAGAGAGTGTCTCGGGTACTGGTTTGAATTTATCTAGAGCTGAGGCTGTACATTCTGTCATCTTTAGCCATTCCATGCACAAATTAAAGAAAAATGTGTTCTTCCACGTAGAAAGAAATAATAATCCTTTACAAATAAGGTACCTTTCATTTTGCTATGCTAATGAAATTTAGATGGATCTAAATCTTTTCTTCTTCATTCTTACTATACAAATGGCATTAAACAGTGATGTACTCATGGAGGATGAGTCACTGCCTCTTGACCTAGATTTTGGTCACATTCTATTTGTTGTGGAAGAAAGGAGATGGTCACCTTTTTTCTGCAGTTGAGTTTGGTACTTACTGGCCATTACTTCTTATAAAGCAAAAATCATTTTGCTTTGAGTGCTTAGATACCCATACTGTTACCCATTCAACAAATACTAGTTGAATGACATTCCATGCTAGCCATTGTGCTGGAATTTAATGAAAGACAGTGTCTGCCTGTAAAGACTTGATGGTTTAGCACAAACACTGATATTGTAAGGGGATGGAATAGACCAAGAATTAGGAAATGTGAATGGTGGTTCTGGATTTGTCATATTTTGTGACCTGGACATCTCACCAGTGAGGAAACTTGGTTCAAAATGTAAATCCATGTTTCATCAATTTAAGATGCTGTTGAATGTAGGAAGAACCTTATTTAATGTGCCACTAAGATAAAATAAAAACTGCTTACTAAACTATGACAAAATGCTTTTTTATCCAGGTGGAATTTTTATTGTATATATACTGGAAGAGCTCTTTTAGACTTATTTAAACATCAGCTTTCTTCAATCATATATCCTTTTTTGGTACACAGCAAAGAAAAATCGAAACAGAATCAAACACTCTTCATAGTTGTAGTCTTCTGAATCAGTTGTTAGCTCAGGGCTGTTGATGTCCACGCTTTTCCACTCAGCATCATCATCTGCATCATCAAGAATGCTAGTGATGTGTGTTTCTTTGAAAGAACCTGCCACTTCTGGTTTTAGTAGTTTCTTTTGAAGCTACTGACATTCATTATGCAAGTTTCGACGTTGACAGTTTCGTAGTTTTACCAGAAGGTTTCAACTGGATGTTTTCAGAAAACTACCAAAATTGATACTCCCCCATCAAATTGTCTTTGAATGCTTTCTTTGTTGACTGAAAGTTTCAATAATTGAAGTTACTCGATTATCCCACCAGCAATAAGACTTTCTCATGCACAGGCAATCTCAACCATTTCAAGCCTGCCACCTGGTTGACAATAATTGGAAGACATCCAGTTTTCAGAGATGCGAACATGTTTGTGGGTGTGAGAGTTCATATTGTAAATGATGACTTGAAAGACAGCCTAACAAGCCATTCTAACCTATGAGAACTAATTGGTACAGCAGTCATAGATGTGACATGGCAAAGCCAGACTTCTCCCCACTCCATCTCTAGGGAGCAGGAAAAAGAGGACTGGGTATGATGCTCTTCATTGTTAAATTACTGGAGATGTCCTGGTCCCATGAGTGATAACTCAGGACAAGGAGAGTGCCTATATCTTCTTAGCATAATAAGGTCAAGGTACTAGTTCTTAAGAAGGAATCAAACTATCTTAACACAAGAGATGTGTATGTCTTACATATACTAGAGAAGAAGGGGATGTAAGTGGGAAGTTAATTCTAGTGGTGGCTAAATGTGCTTCTGTGCTATAAGCCTTGCTATTCGAAGCATGGTCCAAAGACCGGCAGCATCAGCACCACCTGAGAGCATGGTAGAAATGCAGAATCCTAGGCTTCACCCCAGACCCACAGACTCAGAACCTGCATTATAACAACATCTCCGCTACAGTCTGAGAAGCACTGTATGGGGAGAGTTTTCTCCCTTCAGGCAAGCTCACACACACCCGCTCAGGGACACCGGAGCTCATTAACCCTTGAGAAGCAGATAGCCAATACTTGAGGTTGTTAAGTATATAAATAACCCTGTTGAAGATTATAATGATGGCTAAGCTTTAGCAGATTTTCTAGGGAGAAACGTGAGTCCCAGTTTAACAAAAGTGGAGGCAGAACTGGATGCTATATGGAGCGAGATTTAAAAGCAGAGGCCTGTGGGATGCAGAAGAGAAAGTTTTGTAGTGATAGCTATCCTAGTGGAACACCCTCTGAAAGCTTGCAGGGAGATTATTTGAGAACTGTCTCCCTTAAAGACCCAGAGGGACACTTTACTTTGATACAAGGCACACAAGGGACTGATCAGGACAATGCCTAATTTCCCCCACTCACGTCTACTTGGAGACAATTTTTGAACTTTCACATAAAAAAAATTCTGGAAAAAGTGTCTTTCAAACTGTCAGATATGTTTGACTTCCAGGTCACAGTAGGGGATATGTTATGCATTAGTTATGACTGAAAAGTTGCATAAAACAGTATTCACCCTTCCTAGGTGATGCACCCTGATATTTTCTTCTATTATATTTCATTTTTTTTAACTCCCAATGTGACCACTAATTTGGTTTTATGATCTCCCAATGGGTCATGGCCCATAGTTGAAAATACACTAGTAGAACTGTCTTCATTTAGAGGAAAGGGAGTAGTGGTATCAGGAACAAGTTGAAAAGGAGCATTCCTTCCTGTCTAAGTTCCAATGAGATCAGGACTATCCTCCGTGTAGACACCCAAGTGGCCTGTGTACAAAAGCCCATAGATAATGCAGTGATTCCACTCTGCTGGCTCCCTGAGGAATGTCTAGAGACACACTGTATGGAGGACAAGAAATAAGGAGGAGGAGAAGCATCATATTTGCCACTTCCATGTGGATGACATCAGTAATTTGGTCCAAGAGCAAACTCTCGTGTTTGCACAATAATCATCATAAAGAAGTTTTTTTTATCGTAGGACAAAAAGTTAAAGTGAAAATATTTATTACATTTTCTCTCACATGGGCTTTATATGAATAAGGTTTTGAGAGGATCCAAGAACAGACCAGACTAATCACCTTAACAAGAAGGATGGGCAGAGAGGGAAAGAAACAGAGACGAGGCCAGAAGGACCAACATGAGAGAGGAGAGAGAACAAGAGGACAGGGGAGGTTTGAGAATGAAAGGAGACTGGAAACCCTGCTATGCAATTAAGAGGTTTTTTATAAAGCTGGATATATCAAGTGTGGTATAATTCCTTCCTTGACATCCTACCCACCTCTAAGGAAAACTTCAGAAAAGGGCTATATTCCCCTTTAAAGCTTTTGTAGATGTCTGTGTGTGTGTTGCGGGGGGGTGGTGTGAGGGTGGGTATTTTGTGTATGATAAAATAAGCCTTACACCCATAGTCAAAAGGCCAATTTAATTCCGATTACATAAGTAAAGTAAAATAATAGTCGTAACCAGTAAGTTGACTGCTGATTGAGCAATTGAGAGGAACATCCGATAAGAAAGAATGAGTGAGTTATAAGTGGATTGCAAAGACGTTATCTGTAGATTTGATTTGCACTCCTAAGTATTTGCACACAAGACTACATATGTTTCCCTTCCCTTCTTAGCAAGGTCAAAGAGGGCCCGGTGAACAATGTGGTCTTTGTACACTTAAAATTTAAATATGGCTTTTTAAGTTTCTGAAGGCCATATCAACTTTGATGTCTGAGATCTATTTATGGACTTCAGGGTCTAATCTCACACAGGTCAAAAGCTTAAAGAGAAAATTGTGATTATTTTTATTTCCACAAAATGGGAAGAAACCCATAGACTACTCATAGAACAAGAGATCCTCCTTCCTTCTTAAAGTCAAGTTCTCAGATGCTCTCAATTAATTAAAAAGCTTTAAAATAAGAAACGAGGCTAAAACAACATTTAAATGAGACTTTTGGGGGGCAATCTAGTGTCACACCACGAAGTTGAACGAACCTGTATTTCCCCAAAAGCAATGCTGGGCATACTCAGAGTGCTGAGATTATTGAGAACCGTCACATTATTGAAGCTTAAGTTATCAGAAGAAAGCTATTTATTGGGCTTTCCTTGAACTAGAGGGCTTGATGAGACCTCTAACCCCTCTCTCAGCAGATAAAGCCGTGCGGGATGAAGTAATGTGTGATAACCACTAGGGGGCAGTAAAAGCTGCTAGTGTTCCCAAGGCAGCCTCTTTAGAATAAGGTTTTATGAGTCATGATGGGGAAGTAAGGTAAGATCCCCAAGATCTCCAAAGACAACAGATGAGCTCTCACCATGCTCCTGGTGTCTCAGTGCTCTGAATGAATGTGAGAGGTAATGGGTTTGTAGCCTTCTCTTAGAATGCCCAGGTAAGGACGCACAAGGCTCATTTCCTTCTTTTGACCTGTTGCAGGAATAAGCCAAATAGAATGTGCATGCAAACTCAGAGCCTTAGTACCTGAAGTAATTTGTGCTAGTAGCTAAGGATGACAGACAACAGGCAAATCAGAATTTAGGTAGAATAGAAAACTGCAACAACCCTCTGAGCATTATCTTTCTTCTGTCTACAGATAATCATTGGGAATTATATTTCTCTTACCTTAAATATCATAATCTTCTTGATCATCAAATGGATTGTTTTAGCAGCAGCGCCAAACTCTGTCTATAGACATAAAGGCTAAACCTCTGACACTTTGGTCTTCTGCCTCTAAACCATCCTACTGCTTTCAAGAGTTCAGCTCTCTTCTCTGTCCCATTTCCAGTCTCAGTTTCATCATCGTAAAGTGCAGGACTTGACTTTACGTTTTCTTTGATTTTCAAGTCTCCATCCCTATCATCTTCCAGTGTTGTTCTGGGGTCAGCTCCCATCGGTCCCCACAGGAAGTTCTTCCCAACTCTGCATGTGATGACTTCAGGTTGGCAGCATAAAATTAGCCATGGTGGAAGCATTTACACCGCAGACTTGGCAAATGATATAAATCAGGGCGCTTTCTTTCCTGGAGACCCAGTTGTTAAACATTTTTCAGCACACCAGTAAACCTCTCTCCACTCAAGTTCTAACTTTCAGCCTGACAGCCATAACTATTTGAATGTACCATGACCATCTCAAACTGTACTGGCAAAAGGTAAAACTTGATTCTCACATTTGTTTCCTTTTCCTTCTCTACCCTCTGTCTCTTTTGAGAAAGAAATGACACATTTTTCTTTTTATTTTTTTGAGACGAAGTCTTGCTCTGTTGTCCAGGCTGGAGTGCAATGGTGTGATCTCAGCTCACTGCAACCTCTAGCTCCTGGGTTCAAGCGATTCTCATACCTCAGCCTCCCAAGCAGCTGGGATTACAGGCATGCACCACCACGCTGGGCTAATTTTTTAATTTTTAGTAGAGACAGAGTTTCACCATGTTGCCCAGGCTGGTCTTAAACTTCTGACCTCAGGTGATCCACCCACCTTGGCTTCCCAAAGTGCTGGTATTACAGGCATGAGCCACAGTGCCTGGCCAGAAACGACACATTTTTCAATCAGCTAAGCATATAATCTTGGTATCAGCTTTGGTTTACCTTCCTCTACCCACTGAGGCTATGCACAGTCTTAAAGATTGTTCCTTTGAAGTCTCTCTTAAAGTCACCCTTTTTTTCTAATTTCTTTTGCCAACCTTTATCATGTTACACCTGAATTTATTTAAGAAACTTCTAGCTTTGTTCTTTTTTTTTTTTTTTTTTTTTTTTTTTTTTTTTTTTTTTTACTTCTGTCTCCTCCAATCCTACAAGTGGCAACAAAACTTTCTTCAATCCTGTCTTCACCCCAATAAAAAAACTTTCATGGCTCTGCCTCTCTGATAATATTTCATGTCTAACACCCTCTGCCTGCTTTATAAAACTCCCTCCAACCTGGCACCATGTCAGCCATCTCACATTTTTTCTTGCTCTGTCCCATCCCTCTGCTGCAATGACTCTTCCTGTCATCTCACATAAGCTTCATTTCCCAAGATGTTCTCTCAAGGACTCGGAACACCACTGTCTGCAGCTGTAGGAGGGAAATAAAGGCCGTGGCAGCTACCAATGCATCACGTTAACCTCCCAGGCTTAATCCTGCAATGGGGCTGCTCTGAGCCCGCTCATGGACCCCATGAACTTTCCTCCTTTTCCATCCAGCTAAGCTCCACATCTAGGCATTGCCTTCTTGTTTTGACTCCTTTGGGAATGCTAACCTGATTCTGACCTGTTTCAGGGATTTTGGTGGCCCCGCTGAGAAGAGAATCCTAGAGGACACGGGTCCTAGGCTGTGTGTATACTTTGTTTATATTCTAGTAACTCAACAGGCTGAACATTTTGGGCCCTATATCTTGTGCATAGAGAGAGCAGATATACTTATTTACTCCTATTGCCCCTTCTTGTTTCTTCATTAATTTATTCAAATAAAGTTTGATAAACACATACTGTATGTCAGGCACGTGGACGGGCAAAACAGAGATGCAAAGCGGAAGAGGCCTGATCTCAGATGTCTGGAACAAGGGCTGGCAAATTATGACATGTGAGCCAAATCCAGCCCACTGCCTGTTTTTGTACAGCTCGTGAGCTAAGAATGGTTTTGACATATTTACATAGTTGAAAAAAGATAAAAGAAAAATAATATTTATTGGCAGGTAAAAATCATATAACATTCAAATTTCAGTGCTGACGAATAAAATGTTATTAAAGCACAGGCATGTCCATGTGGCAAGGTACTGCTTACGGCTGCTTGTGTACTACAACAGCAGAGCTGCATAGTTGTGACAGAGACTTTATGGCCCAGAAAAAGTTGGCTGACCCCTATTCTAGGATCTCTTTATGAGTGAGTGAGGTAGACATACAAACAGTTCATTACAATACACTTGGATGACTAATTTGATGGTGGTAGAGATAAGAGGCAGAGGGAAGAGAGGAGAAATCCCCCAAAAGAAGCTGCATCTGAGAACTCTTGTTAGAATTGCTATGGAAGGTGAAGAGAGGCTCACCGTTCAGATCAGGTGGGGAAGGCACTAGACCATTATGCCAAAATTATGAGGACAGGAGAGAAAGAGAACATTTTCATGTATCTGCACATTTGAATACATAAAAGAGAACAGGTGATAAAGCAACTTAGATACAGCATATTCAGAGTTTCTGAGTGCTGTTCTGAACAGTGCATTCCAGGCCAGCAGACCCCAAGTCATTGAAAGACGTGGAAGGAGTGAAAAGAACACATTTACCCTTTAGAAGGATCACTTAGTCACCTGCTGATTTAAAACGACTCAATTCAGGATTTAAAGTTCATTTTGTCCTTCTTGAAAGTTCAGTTTGGTCTACTTAAATTCTTGTCCATCCTTTAAACTTAGCTGAAGTCTTACATCTTTCATAAGAACTTTGTGAGTTTTTCAATTCTTTCTTAATGTCATTTATTAGAATGTCTTGAGATGTGTCCAATAGACTTTAGAATATCAATATGCCTTTGTTTGTTTTTATTGCCATTTTCAGATATGTGAAAGAATATTGTTTCCTCTCTGTCTCTTTTTATTAGCTTTTCCCTCCATTCATTCAGCAGTGAAAAGGCAAGGTGAATACAACATAGAAGAGAGAACTTGATTAAGGTGCTAAATGAATTTGTGAAAATCTATAGATAAATGAAATCACCTAAAAGAGACTGATTGATAGGCTATTAGGGCCAAAGCAAGACAAAACCACAGCCATGTAACAGTTGTACAAATCGACTGTGTTGTCTAGGAGGTCAGTTCCAGAAACAGACACAAAAACTTAAGTTCTAAAGGAAATGTCTATCAGAGTACTGTTCAAGGAAGAGGGGTTCAGGCCAAGAGCTGTTGGGATAACCTGGGGTCACTAGAAAAGCAATCCTTGTTCTGGGAAAGAGTGTGTGGTACACTAAAAATGGCCACAAATTATTTGCTACTTCTCCCCTTGAGGGCTGGCATCTGATTTCTCACCCACTGTTTCTAGACTGGCCCTAGTGAGTGCAGCAGAGGTAATAGTCTGGGACTTCTGCCCGGGGTTTTTGGAACTCTCTGTGTGGAAGCCATGTACGAAGTCTAAGTATCCTGAGACCAGCATCTAGGGGAGGCTCCCTGGGGGCCTTCTGATTGGAAGCCCTAGTGGAGACCAATCTTACAGCCATCCACATCAACGCATTGGGTGTGTGTGAGAAATCTTTTTGGACCTTCTAGACTGCACATCTGGACACTGGCTGACCTCTGATGCCACTCAGAGCAGAGAAATAACCCACCCAAGCCCTGCCCAAATTCTTGACCCATAAATTTCTGAGATAAAATAAAATGACTGTTGCATTAAGGTGCTAGGCACTGGGGTCATTTGTTACATGGCAATATGTAACAGAGCAGAGTGCTACAAACTAGTTTAGCTGAAAAACAGTTATGAAAAATTCAGTTT